>NC_091985.1:93405168-94057712 GCF_044704955.1 Pristiophorus japonicus
GGAAGAGAGAGGGGGGGAAGAGAGAGGGGGGGAAGAGAGAGGGGGGGAAGAGAGAGGGGGGGGAAGAGAGGGGGGAAAGGGTAGAAGGGGGGAAGGGGTGGAAGAAGGGGGGAAGGGGGGAAGGGGGTGGAAGAAGGGGGTGAGAAAAGGGAAGCGAAGGGGGAAAAGGGAAAAAGGGAAGGGGGAAATGGGAAAGGGAAGGGAAGGGGGGAAAGGGAAGGGAAGGGGGGAAAGGGAAGGGAAGGGGGAAAAGGGGAAGAGAAGGGGGGAAAGGGGAAGGGAAGGGGGAAAAGGGGAAGGGAAGGGGGGAAACGGGAAGGGAAGGGGGGAAACGGGAAGGGAAGGGGGGAAACGGGAAGGGAAGGGGGGGAAACGGGAAGGGAAGGGGGGAAACGGGAAGGGAAGGGGGGAAACGGGAAGGGAAGGGGGGAAACGGGAAGGGAAGGGGGGAAACGGGAAGGAAATGGGTGGGGAAATGGGTGGGGAAATGGGAAGGGAAGGGGGGGAAATGGGAAGGGAAGGGGGGGAAATGGGAAGGGAAGGGGGGGAAATGGGAAGGGAAGGGGGGGAAATGGGAAGGGAAGGGGGGGAAATGGGAAGGGAAGGGGTGGGAAAGAGTCTGAACGGGCCGGGCCACTGCCGCCGCCACTTCGGGCGGGGCCCGCCCCCAGCGAGATGCCGGGCGGGCGGGCCCCGCCAGCGACAGGGAGGGAGGGGGGCGGAAGGCTGAATGGGAGGGGGGGGGGGACGGGGACAGAGGGAGCTCCGAGCCCCGATCTCCACCCGGTGAGCCCATTCGGCCTGGACTCGGGTCGGGCCCCTCCCTCGCAGCCTCAGGGGCCTAGAGCTACTGCACATGCGCCCACGACCCCTTGTGCTACGCCACGCCGAGCATGAAGACATCCTGAGGAGACCGGAGAATCACAAGGTAAGTTTTCGGCGCCCTTTTTCTTCCAGAAAGTTGCCGAACCTTATGGAGATGCGCATTTTTCCAGAGGGCGGAAACCTGGGCCCCATATACTGCGATATTTTGCGGCGGTTACGCCAACATCTGGCGAACTGCACTAAAAAACAGTGCAATGGAATTGAAACTGCAGGCCGGGGGTGTTTTGCTGCAACATTAAAGCGTATTGGTTGAAGTGTGATTTTCCCTATCAGATATTAGTAACAACTCTAAAATTCAAGATTTGAAACTCTAATAGCATATGTCCAGGCAGGTCCAGATTTTTTTTCAAAAAAGGCCATTAAACAAACAAGTTACATACAATGTTTCATGTTAAAACTTGAGAAGTAGGGTCAAACCCTTTTGTAACAGAGTTGGCTGGCAAAAATCATAGTTAACTGAACCAAGTTATCAGATTAATTTATCAATACAAGATAGACAACAGAAAATCTGCGTTTCTTACATTTCTTAATTAAGTATTACAGTTGCCATTTCCGCCCAGAGCTTGAAACTATTAAACTCCCTTACCCTCCCTCAATCATTCCCTCTTCCTACAATCTTTATGTTTAGGTTGGCATGCCTTAATCACTTCTTCTTGTTTTACCTCATCTTCTCTTTTACATCTTGTTGGTGTCCTGCACTCTGGGCCTTGGCCCTTTAGATTTCTAAATATAAATTTTTTAAAAAAGGATAGTAAGTGGGGAAAAAAATTAAATCATTACATAGCAACTTGGTGCAATTAATTATGACCTTGTTTTTTCAGCTCTGAGATGAATCCTCTCTGAAGGCTGCAAGAATTTGAAGTGACTTTGGGGAATTACGTAGAATTTTACAGCACAGAAACCAGCCATTCGGCCCAACAGATCTGCGCCAGTGTTTTTGCTCCATGAGACCCCTCCCATCAACGTTGCTACTAAGCTGTGAGACCGTGAGGCGGTCTGGAGGTCCTGCGCAGACCGCTCACTGGCTTTTACAAGGAAAAATCTGTGCATTTGCAAAAATTTGAAAGGGCTGTGCAGCCAGTTAAAGGAACCACATGCGGAAAAAAAGTTAGAGGGAACATTGCCTTCCAACTTATTTCATGCCACCTTATCAACATATGCTTCTATTTCTTTCTCCCTCATGTACATATCTGGCTTCCCCTTAAATGCATCTATGCTATTCGCCTAAACCACTCAATGTGGTAGCGAGTTCCGCATTCTAACCACTATACCAAGGTTTTAGTGTTTGCAAAATCACAGCACAAAGTTGAATATATATTAAAATTGCTGTGTGGGCTACTGCATTTCATTTTAAATTGCACTGAAACTCCTGTGTCAGAGTCTATCAAAGGGAAAGTCTTCAACGTTTACCTGTAGTATCAGTGATTATATAGGTGGCACTGTGTTAAAGATTATCATTGTTAAAGGTCACCTACCATTAGCTTTAGTATCTTTACTGGTACACTGTTTTTGCTCCAAGAGTCAGAATGCACTTCCTGTTCAGAAATATTGGGTGGTAGTGCAGGAATGCAAGTTCTAACCATGGGGTCTGCTTTCCTATACCCTTGAGTAGTTTGTTTAATGAGCCTTCACCCGCCAGTGGGCCCTGAACACCACGCAGAATTTGACAGAGTATGACAGCAAGGAGTCTCAGTAAAACTGAGGTCAATAGGGGTCAAGGGGAAATTCATCTAGTGGCTGCATTCACACCTAACAATGGAAGATGGTCATGGTTGTAGGTGACCAATCATTGGAGCTCTAAGTCATTATGTAGTTTGCCAGGGGATCATCATCAGCCCAACCATCTTTAGCTCCTTAAATCAATGACCATCTTCCAGCATATGGTCATGAGTGGAGCTATTTGTTAACAACTTCACAGTGTTCAGTGTGATTCACAGCTCCTTCAGCCTACCGAAGGACCTGGACAATCATCCAGGTTTGAACAAGTGGCGGTTAACATTTGTGCCATGTTAATGGCAGCCAATGACTATTGCCTACAATAGAGATAGTACAATAATTTCCCTGAACTTGAAAGGCATTACCATCAACGTTCCCTTTAAGTCGTGCAGCCACGCAGCGACTGCAGGTCCCGTGTAGTCGATGAGCTGGCTTTTAAATAGAAAAATCGCACATGCACGGAATTTTGAATGGCCCTGCGCAGCCCGATAAAGGGGTCGCGTGGGCCAAAACAAAATTAGAGGGAACATTGATTACCATCACCAACATCTAGGTGGGGGGGGGGGGGGGGGGGGGGGCGCGTCACAACTGACCAGAAGCTAAGCTGGTCAGTCATTATCAACACTGTGGCTACAAGTGCAGAGTCAAGACTGGGTACTCTGCAATGAGTGACCACTCAAAGCTTCTTCACTATCTACCAGGCACAGGCCAGGAACATGATGGAATACTTGTCACTTCACTGGATGGGTGCAGCTCCAATAAAGAAGCTCAGTATTAGCAGAGAGAGCAATCCATTTGATTAGTGCCCCCGCCACTGGCTTCAATATCCATCTCCTCCACACTGGCACAGTGTGACTGTAGTATGTACTTCTACCGGATACACTGCAGCAATTTACCAAGCTTACTTCAACAGCACCTTCCACCTCAGCAAACCCCTATTACTGAGAACGACAAGAGTAGCAATATCGTGGGAACACCATCACCTCCAAGTTTTCCTCCAAGTCAAACACCATTTTGACTTGGGCATGTACCACTATCCCTTCATTACTGCTGGGTCAAAATCTAAGAATTCCCTTCTCACACCATCATGGTAGCACCATGCCCATAAGGTTCAAGGAGAAGGCCCACCATCACAGGGCAAGAAATAGTCTTGCCAGCACTGCCCACATCCAAAGAATAAATAAAAGACCCAGCACAATGCATACACAAAGCAAGGTAAACTGGCACTTTCATGGAAAGATTTCGATGACTAAGAGGCTAGCACTGGGCATCAACAGCAACACAACACACTGTTACCATATTGTGATTTGGGCCCAGATGTTCAGAGTCCCCGCTGGCAATCTGTGACAAATAGAAGTAATTACTGAAAGATCTGTTCTTACTTACCTCCATTAATTGCAAGTACATCGGGATCATTGATGCCATCCACTGCGAGGAGGTTGCAAACAATCTTACACAAAGAAAGGAAACATGAGCTTCTTCATACTAACACCTCGGAATATAATATTTCTGCAAACAAATGTGATATGCTTTGTACATGCAATAGCAGACAATTGCAAGTAGGTGGCAAGGTTCGTTCATAATTGAAGCATTTCAGCCATACATTCCAATGCATTACAACATCTAAAACATTTGTGCAACTGTGTAATTGTGCTTAAGTCAGTCACTGGCATTTAATACAAAAATCAATAAGCGTAAGTTTTCTCGAATGTTTTTTTTTAAAAGGCACTTTGCTTGAATTGTGACATTTCTTCTTGCACTGTTCAGCAATCTTTGTAATGCAGCAAAATTTTAGTTAATCTATTAAATGATGCAGTGTGACAAATATTTTATTACAAGAGCATTAAAGACTAACTTTTTATTTTGACGATGATTTGAGTTGAGCAGGATTATTGATTTGACAAGAATTTGCATGGCTTTGACCCTGAAATGAGCTTCCGACCACATAACTGCGCCATAATTAAGACCGCCTATTTCCACCTCTAACATCGCCTGTCTCTGTCCTGCCTCAGCTGAACTATTGCTGACACCCATGCCTTGCCTAGACTTAACTATTTCAACACACTCCTGGCTGGTCTCCCACATTCTCCCCCAACGTAAACTTGAGGTCATCCAAAACACGGCTGCCCGTGTCCTAACTCACAACAAATCCCATTCACCCATTACCCCTGTGCTCGCTGACCTACAGTGGCTTCCAGTTAAGCAACGCCTCAGTTTTAAAATTTGCACCCGTGTTTTCAAATCCCTCCATGACCTCGCCCCTCCCTATCTCTAATTTCCACCTTTTGGTCAACTGTTCTAATTTCTCCTTATGTGGCTCAGTGTCAAATTTTGTTTTACAACGGTACTGTGAAGTGCCTTGGGACTTTTTACTACGTTAAAGGTGTTATATAAATACAAGATGTCGCTGGTTTCTCGGACTACTGTAGAATACAGAGCAACAGAGTAAATGTTGCTTAGTAGGAATTAGAATACTTGGATATAGACATCGAAGGTCCTACACATACAATTTTTCATGGTAGGGTAGGCATTGGCAAGGACAGGACTAATCCTAGTCAGGGGGTTCAGGTCACAGAGTGGGAAGGGAGAATTAAAAGTCCTATCAGGCAGGTATGGCATTTTGATCTTGTGTGGGTGGGAGGTATATTTGTTTCTTTAACTGCTGGGCTACTGGATGTGTCTGTAGAAAGAGAATCCACACCTTCAGGTACAGCCACCACATCACCTATTTGTTTGGCAGATGGCGCACAGATCATTTGTACACGTTTGTGGAGGATGGGTGGAAGGGTGTCCGAGTTAAGGCGATGCTTCTCACTTTTTTGGAGTGAATGCTGTGTGAATCTACATGTGTCGGGGGTTTGCATGTCCCGCTGGCAATAAGGAATGATGAGGTCAGTCATGGTTTGGGTGATCTTCAGAACCTCATCCAGAAAGGTGGGGCAAAGATCATAATATTTCGTTTGAGAGTGCTCTTTTGGTTACAGTTCCACCAATATATGTATGATTGTATGATAGAATTTACAGAGTTTGTGTGGGATTAATTATGCATTGCATTTGGTCTCCAAGATAAACTTGTACTGAGATTTTCTTAGTGATTGCTTTGAATATATAAGGATATAGAGAATACGGTTATAAATTCTCTAAATATCCTCATCACGAATGTAATACCAATGGCCAAGTTAAAAATGAGTAAGTATCTACAAATTCGGACTTACCATTATGGTAATGTGTGTTAATTTTGAATAGCTGATTACATGAACAATGCTAAAATAAAAGACTTTTGTAACAATAAGCAATGTCTGTAACTACATGAGCTGCACCTACAATTTGCAGTTGTAATAAAGTTTCACTGACATTAACAAATGGGTCTAATGTCACGATTTTAAAATTATACCAATTTCTCTTATAGCATTTATTTCCTGGTCAAAGAAAGATATACCAACTAGAACATGCAGTCAAAACACACAAAAAAATAATCGGCAAACGTATTCAAAGTTGCTTAATTCTTAATTATTCATTTTACCCAGCACTTACTTGTGTATCATAAAAGTAGCCTGAAGGAAATAGTGGTCTGACTGAACGGTCTGAAGAATTCAACAGAAAAGAAATAATTGGCATTGTGCTCAATATGGTTTAATAAATTAAGACAGCAATGCTCTGTATTTGCTGATGAGAGGCTTCTTTCAGCCACTTTCATCGCCAATTACCTGTCTTCTCCTTATACACCCTCCAAAAGAAGTACAACATCTAATATTTGGCAGATGGAGTATAATGTTGGAAAGTGTGAGGTCATGCACTTTGGCAGAAAAAAAATCAAAGAGCAAGTTATTATTTAAATGGAGAGAATTTGCAAAGTGCTGCAGTACAGCGGGACATGGGGGTACTTGTGCATGAAACACAAAAGGTTAGTATGCAGGTACAGCAAGTGATCAGGAAGGCCAATGGAATCTTGGCCTTTATTGCAAAGGGGATGGAGTATAAAAGCAGGGAAGTCTTGCTACAGTTATACAGGGTATTGGTGAGGCCACACCTGGAACACTGCGTACAGTTTTGGTTTCCATATTCACGAAAGGATATACTTGCTTTGGAGGCAGTTTAGAGAAGGTTCACTAGGTTGATTCCGGAGATGATGGGGTTGACTTATGAGGAAAGGTTGAGGAGGTTGAGCCTCTACTCATTGGAATTCAGAAGAATAATGAGAGGTGATCTTACTGAAACGTATAAGATTAAGAGGGGACTTGACAGGGTGGATGCAGAGAGAATGTTTCCACTGATAGGGGAGACTAGAACTAGGGGGCATAATCTTAGAATAATGTGCCACCCATTTAAAACTGAGATGAGGAGGAATTTCTTCTCTCAGAGGGTTGTAAATCTGTGGAATTCGCTGCCTCAGAGAGCTATAGAAGCTGGGACATTGAATAAATTTAAGACAGAGATAGCTTCTTAACCGGTAAGGGATTAAGGGGATATGGGGAGTGGGCAGGGAAGTGGACCCGAGTCCATGATCGGATGAGCCATGTTCATATTAAATGGCGGAGCCAGCTCGAGGGGCCGTTTCTTATGTTCTTAATTACCTACCCAACCCAGCATTTTTGTAGTTCAATCCAATTTTTTTTGGGGGGGGGGGGGGGGGGGGGGGGGTGGGAAGAGAAGAGAAATTTGAATAAAATGCACTTACCAAACTTCAATACCACAATATAATACAACATTTCTAAATATTTTCACGGAAAATGAAGCATTAGAAATGGAAATTTTCTGAAAATACATTTCCATACCATATTCATCCATATATTTAACAGACTCTCAAAATGTAAAATTGTTGCTGCAATTACCATAAGCTATTTGTAGAAACGTACTGAAAAAATTGCTACATTAAGCTTACTCTACATTAGATAATCTTACCAATTACTCTGCTAGTCAGAATCTCATTATCCGTGTAGCCTATTTCTCTTCGTAAATAGGTTGTTGGTATTCTTCCTGCTGCAGCAGCTTTCTGACGGTAATCAACCTGATAAGAAAGGCTTGTTATTCTCCAGGAGAATCTACAATATCAACCAAATATAAAATGCTAAGAAAATACTTACCACCAATGGCATAAATTGGGATGAAGTAGGCTTTGTTTTGCTGACAGCTGTAACCATCACTGATGTCTCTCCTAACTTCACAGTGAGAAAAGATAATCAACAAAGTATACTTTGAAAGCTTCTTTGAATTGTTAACTTAGCACACAAATATTAACATATGTAGGATAGAGGTTCCTTTCAAGCTTCACATTAAGTTACATTTCTCTCAATTTTATTGCCAATCATCTGCTTTTACTTGTCCTTAAATGTTCTGGAAGTGCTGTTTTTTGGTCATCTGACAGCCAAGTTCACAGTTGGGCAAGCTGATACACTTCCCTATACAACTATAACCAAGTTGAAAATCTACTCTTAAAATCACCTTTCCTAAACGGACGTATGGATGAGGATGCTAATTAAAACAAAGGATCATAATGCAAGTTGTGGAACCCCAAGTCTACAATAATGTGATGAGTAAAGGTGATGAGTTACTCTCGGTCATTTGGAAGTCAGAAGTTGCTAACAATACAATAGACTTGAAGCCTTTTCAAAAATGTCATTTTCTTTCAATTTCTCCCTCCTCCCTACATCCATAATTTGAACTGCTCAATAGAGGAAGTATTTTCCAAAATATTCACTTTCTTTTTGAAACATGAAGGCAATTGAAGAATCAGTCATTAAAGTTCCCAATTAAAAAAAAGCACAATTCACCTCAAATCAACAAAATGTAACCAGAAATGCCTATAGCATACTGAAATTTCAATATCTGTACTTCAATTCCCTACTGTTCAGGGACAAATCAATTTAGCTCCATACAGAAATTCTAAAAAGAGTGTGAGTTTACCTGCACCAGAGCACATCCATCTGCAAACCTGGCAAGCTTCCCCGTGGAAATTTCAAGCTTTCTGCGGTAACAAAAAGACAAAACGCATTAAATAAAGCATTATGTATCTTTAGTATATTATAACCTTCTTCGTGCGGATATTCCTCATGCCAAGGAAACTCCTCACTCATTCTCATTAAACAAAACACAAGCATAGCGATAAATCGGTGTTTGAGTTACTGCTTGCTTTAAAATAAACCATTCAACTGGTGTAAAATCAAATACAAAAGTCAATTTCTGAAATCCTAGAACCGGTTTTCTTTTGATTACTTGAAAATAAAAATGAAAAATCTTGCTTCTGGCGAGAAAGTGGGCAAGAGACCTGCTGCCTGACCTGTGGAACTATCCACTAAGCTGCATAAGCAAGGCAGAAAATGATACGCTTGTCAATTTTGCATTACTCTGTGGGGTGGGAACAGTACTGACTCCTGCTCAGCACTCCCTCTAGCTGAGAGTGAGAACTCAATTTGGGGAAACATGGAAGCAAACTGATTTCTTACATTGTGGAGTATTGGGACAATGATTGCACCCTCTAATTTATTCTCCCACCGTTAAGTTCATAAAAAATTCCTAGCTGTCCCCAAATGTAATAAAGCAACATTCTAGAACAGTTCTTCCCACTCTAATTTCTTCCCTCCTTGTCCAACAGCATGGACAGTTTCATGGATACTGACTCATGTTACCTCACAGAATAAATCATCCTTGATGTGTGAACCTGGTCAGTGAACATTGGCAGGTTATTCAATTGTGGGAGCATCACAGCTCTGCTTAACCTGGACCTATCTGATGTCAGTACAGATGCACTTACCAACCTTGGTCAGTGACTAGTGATTAGGGACTCAATTTTCCCTGAGCCCGTTTTCTGGCGTATTGCCCGAATTGTGCTGCTTAATTAGGTAAATAGACGCTCCAGAAAACAATCTCCGAAGTTTCCCTGATGTTTGGCCTCTAATCTGTAGTCACGCAGTGTGGCCAGTCGCCTCGGGGGGAGGGGGGGGGGGGGGGGGGGGTGGAGCCTGCGGTCTGCACTGGAAAAAGGAGCCGGGCCTTCTGCGCATGCGCAGGGGGGAAAAAATGACATTCTTGATGTCGCTGTAATGGCCGCGCTTGCGCAGTAGAGCTCATAGAAAGGCGAATGGCAGGCAGTGTTGGCTTGTGGATGGCAGCCATGAAAGGTGGCAACAGGGAATGGACAGTCAGCATGAGGCCACAGGAGTCATTTTAGTTCCTTCAATACTGCTCAGTGGTAAGTAAGCTAGTTTGGACAACCTGTCAATGTTCACTGACCAGGCTCACACATCAAGGGTGATCTATTCTGTGAGGTAACATGAGTCAGTATCCATGAAACTGTCCGTTCTGTTGGACAAGGAGGGAAGAAATTAGAGTAGGAAGAACTGTTCTAGAATGTTGCTTTATTACATTTGGGGACAGCTAGGAGTTTTTTATGAACTTAACGGTGGGAGAATAAATTAGAGGGTGCAATCATTGTCCCAATACTCCACAATGTAAGAAATCAGTTTGCATCCATGTTTCCCCAAATTGAGTTCTCACTCTCAGCTAGTTTGGAGACCGGGCTTAAAAGGACTCAAGTCAGAGATAGATAAAATGAATAGGGAGTGTAATTATGATGGAAAGCAGGCTTGACGAGAATTTCAATCATAGGAAAGCATTACAGGAAATAAGTCTGACAGTTCAGTGGAAGAGAGAGGGAGAATATGAGATAGAATAGAACAAATTTGAGAGGAATGCCATCACGATTACAATACCAGGCAACTGATGCATCTCTCAAGAGACTGAACTCATAACTACCACCCAATGCCATCAAAGATCAGTGATGCAAACCTAATGCAGCAACTGAAGTATTTCCTTGTAGTCTAAAAGGAGTTCCACTGCAAATGGAAGCAACAGCGATGTCCTACTATGCAAGAACAATTCTACTGTCTGTAAACTCTCCATTTTACTAGGGGTTGTACTTTGAGCTCGCTCCCTCTCCCTCTCTGTGGCCCACGATTTCGTGCCGGTCCAGGTCCGCTCCCCAGCCCTAGCCCAGGCCGAATGGCCTCAGATATATATCCAATGCATCCTATTACATTATTACACATAGTGGTGATTTATTTTCATGATTACTAAAAACACTTTGCATACCTGCAGATGCAGTTAAGTTTAATACATTGTATTGAATTATTTATTTACTTAGCGTGTTTTAATAATCTTGAACAAAGCTCTTTGGCTAGGAAGCTGGTTTGACCCAATAGCAGTTAGAAGTCAAATCTTAGTTGAATATTGAACCTATCGGCGTTCACACCTAGAATCATAAAATGGTTACAGCACAGGAGGCCGCCATTTGGCCCATCGAGCCCATGCCGGAACTCTGCAACAGCCACTTCAGCTAGTCCCACTCCCCCGCCCTTTCCCAGTAGCCCTACAAATTGTTTTCCTCAGGTACTTATCTAATTCCCTTTTGAAAGCCACGATTGAATCTGCCTCCACCACCCTTTCAGGCAGTGTATTCCAGATCACAACTCGCTACATAAAAAAATGTTTCCGCAAGTTGTCTCTGTTTTTTTTTGCCAATCACCTTAAATCTGTGTCCTCTGGTTATGCCACTGGAAACAGTTTGTCCTTATTCACTCCATCAAAACCCTTCCTTATTTTGAACACCTCTATTAAATTTCCTCTTAACCTTCTCCACTCTAAAGAAAATAACCCTAGCTTCTCCAGTCTCTCCATATAATTAAAGTCCCTCATCCCTGGTATTATTCTAGTAAATCTTTTCTGCATCCTCTCAAAAGCCTTTATATCCTTCCTAATGTGTGGTGCCCAGAATTGAACACAATACTCCAACTGAGACCTAACCAGTGTTTTATAAAGGTTTAGCGTAAATTCCTTGCTTTTAGGGCAAAGGCTCGCACATGCTTTGTTAAAAGCCTTCTTAACTTGCTCTGCCACCTTCAAAGATTTGTATACATACACCCCCAGGACTCTTTGTTCCTGCACCCGCTTTAAAATTGTATCATTTAAATTTATATTGCCTCTCCTCATTCTTTCTACCAAAATGTAACACTTTACACTTGTCCACATGAAATTTCATCTACTATATGTCTGCACATCAATCTGTCGACATCTCCTGAAGTCTGTTACTGACCTCTCCATTATTTATTAAATTTCCAAGTTTTGCATCATCTGCAAATTTTTTAATTATACCTGTACACCCACATCAGAAATTGTGACAAAACTACAACTAGCATTTAATGCTACTTTTATGATTTTATACTGAAATGTTCTGTTTCAGCAATAAATACATTAATGCTATGTTGGTATTCCCATCTCTGCTACTCAGTTATGGCTGGCAGATTTAATCAAACAGGATTTCAAATGGAGCCACTTGCTGGTAGCCCCACAGCAGATGTCAATTAAATGAATCCCTCAGTGTGAAGACCAGATTTAGCAGCTCCTGGGTGAAGAAGGAGATAAAGTTAAATTTCCTAAAAAGTAGATTTTAAAACTAGTGTACATGTTGTGAGATGGGAAATATTTGAAGTTGAAAAAATATATCACCTCAACAAATACATGCTCCTTTAATTGCCATCTTTCTTGCTGCAGAAATGTGTCTGTTATTACATATTCATTGTAAAGTTCTGAATTTTCACAAAGTACAAGGGGGTAAGCTAGGGTTAGAATAGGACACGAGATTATGGTTTGAATTCTGATATGGAATACAGTGCTCTATGGCAAGCGGTACAGAATATAAACATCAAAGTGTAATTGTGAATTTATATAAAATCTTACTCCTGCTAAAAATGTATTCATCTGCTCCACTCTTGTCCCCCTTTGACAAGGTTCCACATAGAAGAGAATATTAAAGGGTATGGAATTAGGGAGAGGGTAGAAAATTGGATTAAGACTGGCTAGAAGGGAGGAAACGAGTTGGTGTTAAGGATAGTTTCTCAGAGTGGGTGGAAATGGGTTGCAGTGCCCCATGTTCATTATGTACATCAAAGATTTGAGTAAAGGGTTAGAAAGAGTGGTGTCCAAATCTGCAGATCATACTAAAATAGAAGGCATTGTAAATAATTCTGAGGACCAAAGGAAACTGCAAGTGGATATTGATAAGACAGTGGAATTGGCAAAAACATTGTAGATGGTATTTAATGTCAGTAAATGTGAGGTGGTACATTTCTGTTTAAAAAAAAAACATATTCTGAATAGTGGACAGCTGGGTGATGTGGAAGAGCAGAGGGATTTGGGGGCCTATGATCACAGTATTAAAAGCAACACCTCAAGTGGACAAAGCCATAAAAAAAAGTTAATGGAATACTGTGTTCTATGGCAAGCAGTACAGAATATAAAAGTCAAATGTAATTGTGAATTTACATAAAACCTAAGATCATAGTTGAGTACTGTATTCAGTTTTGGGCTCCACACTGTAGGAAGAATACTAAAGCATTAGTGAAGGTACAGCACAGACTCACTAAGATGCTAGTCTAGTATGAGGAAATACAAATATGAAGAAAGACTTAATAATATGGACTGTTTTTGTTTGCAGAGATTAGACAGGCTAAGTGAGTGGGCAAAAATTTGGCAGATGCAGTATAATGTTGGAAAGTGTGAGGTCATGCACTTTGGCAGAAAAAAAAATCAAAGAGCAAGTTATTATTTAAATGGCGAAAGATTGCAAAGTGCTGCAGTGCAGCGGGACCTGGGGGTACTTGTGCATGAAACATAAAAGGATAGTATGCAGATACAGCAAGTGATCAGGAAGGCCAATGGAATCTTGGCCTTTATTGCAAAGGGGATGGAGTATAAAAGCAGGGAAGTCTTGCTACAGTTATACAGGGTATTGGTGAAGCCACACCTGCAACACTGCGTGCAGTTTTGGTTTCCATATTTACAAAAGGATATACTTGCTTTGGAGGCAGATCAGAGAAGGTTCACTCGGTTGATTCCGAAGATGAGGGGGTTGACTTATGAGAAAAGGTTGAGTAGGTTGGCCCTCTACTCATTGCAATTCAGCCTCTACTCATTGGAATTCAGAAGAATGAGAGCTGATCTTATCGAAACGTATAAGATTATGAGGGGGCTTGACAAGATGGATGCAGAGAGGATGTTTCTACAGATAGGGGAAATTAGAACTAGAGGGCATAATCTTAGAATAAGGGGCCACCCATTTAAAACTGAGATGAGGAGAAATTTCTTCTCAGAGGGTTGTAAATCTGTGGAATTTGCTGCCTCAGAGAGCTGTGGAAGCTGGGACATTGAATAAATTTAAGCCAGAAATAGACAGTTTCATAAACGATAAGGGGATAAGGGGTTATGGGAACGGGCAGGGAAGTAGACCTGAGTCCATGATCAGATCAGCCATGATCGTATTAAATGGCGGAGCAGGCTCGAGGGGCCATATGACCTACTCCTGCTTCTATTTCTTGTGTTGAGGGATAATTTGATAGAGGTATTTAAAATTACTAAAAGGGTACAAATTTCCTGCAGCTCAACATCAAAACAAAACAAAAACTATCGATCTCGACTCCCAAACACCTACGTACTTCTTGCTTTAGCCTCATCAACTGCCTTGCCTGCCATTCAGGCCAAGCCCTGTGGTGCATGACCTCAGTTTCCTTCCTACCCCAGATTTTCCAATTGTTAGTACCTTGCCTGGCTGCGTCTCCCCCTCCACTGCCAAAATCATAATCCACATTTCAATTAAAATAGATATTCCGAATACTTTCCATATTGGCATCCTCATTTCAATGCGCCATAAGAACATAAGAATTAGGAACAGGAGTAGGCCATCTAGGCCCTTGAGCCTGCTCCGCCATTCAACAAGATCATGGCTGATCTGGCCGTGGACTCAGCTCCACCTACCTGCCCGCTCCCCGCAACCCTTAATTCCCTTATAGGTTAAAAATCTATCTATCTGTGACTTGAATACATTCAATGAGCTAGCCTCAACTGCTTCCTTGGGCAGAGAATTCCACAGATTCACAACCCTCTGGGAGAAAAAATTCCTTCTCAACTCGGTTTTAAATTGGCTCCCCCGTATTTTGAGGCTGTGCCCCCTAGTTCCAATCTCCCCGACCAGTGGATATAACCTCTCAGCCTCTATCTTGTCTATCCCTTTCATTATTTTAAATGTTTCTATCAGATCACCCCTCATCCTTTGGAACTCCAACGAGTAAAGACCCAGTCTACTCAATCTATCATCATAAGGTAACCCTCTCATCTCCGGAATCAGCCTAGTGAATCGTCTCTGTACCCCCTCCAAGGCTAGTATATCCTTCCTTAAGTAAGGTGACCAAAACTGCATGCAGTAGTCCAGGTGCGGCCTCACCAATACCCTATACAGTTGCAGCAGGACCTCTCTGCTTTTGTACTCCACCCCTCTCGCAATGAAGGCCAACATTCCATTCGCCTTCCTGATTACCTGCTGCACCTGCAAACTAACTTTTTGGGATTGGCGCAGCGGAAGCGTGCTGGGCCCATAACCCAGAGGTCGATGGATCGAAACCATCCTCTGCTAAAGGCAACTTTCTCTAAAAGAGTTTCATGCACAACGAGCTTCTTTGAAGAGGTGTCCGCTCTTCTTGGCTCCGTCAACGTCGGCGACTGCATTGTCCTCGGGGGGGATTTTAACTGCACCCTCGAGGCGAGGGACCGCTCCGGTGCCCCGCAGTGCATGACGGCGATGGAGAAGTTGAGGGACCTGGTCGGGTCCTTCGACTTGGTGGACGTCTGGCGAAATCTCCACCCCGACTCCAGCGCCTTTACTTGGGTGAGGCCTGGAGTTGGATGGTTGAGAGTCGACCGCCTTTACGTGTCTCGGGCGTACGTTTCCTGCGTCCCGGCGGCCTCCATGCGGCCGGTGCCGTGTTCGGACCACCACCTGGTGTGGGCGGAGCTCGCTTCGCTCCGTGCGAGGACGGGGTCCGCGTACTGGCACTTTAACAACCGGCTGCTGGAAGACGAGCGGTTCCAGGACTCGTTCCGTCGATTCTGGCCCGACTGGAGAAGGAAGCAGGGGGTCTTCCCCTCCTTGAGGCTATGGTGGGACGTGGGCAAGGCTCACGTCCGCGTCTTCTGTCAAGAGTACGCGAGGGGGTCGACCAAGAGGCGGGCAGCCAGGGTCGGGCGCCTAGAAAAAGAGGTGCTCGACCTGGAAGCCCGTCTCGGTCAAGTCGTCCAGGACCTGGCCCTGCGGACGGTGTACGAAGCGAAGAAGGCCGCGCTGAAGGACCTGCAGCTCGTCGGGTCCCGAGGCGCGTTCGTGAGGTCGCGGATCCGGTTCCTGCGGGATCTGGACCACGACTCCCCCTTCTTCTACTCGCTGGAAAAAAGACAGAGTGTCCGTAAGCAGCTCTTGATGCTGCTGGCCGACGACGGCTCTCTCGTCTCGGATCCGGAGGGCGTCAACAACAGGGCCCGTGAATATTACGGGGCTCTGTTCTCTCCGGATCCGTCCAGCGAGGAAGCGCGTAGAGTTTTGTGGGAGGACCTGCCGAAAGTCAGCCCGGAGGGCGGTGAAAATTTGGAAGCTCCGCTAAGCCTGGCGGAGCTGACCGGTGCCCTCGACCGGCTCTCGAGGGGAAAAACCCCGGGGCTGGATGGGCTGACCGTGGAGTTCCACAGGGCGTTCTGGGACGTCCTGGGGAGCGACTACGCGCGGGTCCTGGGGGAAAGTCTGGCGACCGGGGAGATGCCCCTCTCTTGGCGCAGGGCAGTCATCGTCCTGCTGCCTAAGAAGGGCGATCTCCGCCTCCTTAAGAACTGGCGCCCGGTCTCCCTCCTCAGCACGGACTACAAAATCTTCGCCAGGGCGATGTCTGCTCGCCTTGGTGCCATGCTGGACCACATGATCCACCCCGACCAGTCCTACACGGTCCCGGGCCGGACAATCCACGACAACATCCATCTGGTCCGGGACCTCATCCATCATTCCCAGGAGGCTGGTCTGTCGGTCGCCTTCTTATCCCTCGACCAAGAGAAGGCGTTCGACAGGGTGGATCACGACTAGCTGCTCGGAACTCTGCGCGCTTTCGGGTTCGGGACGCATTTCGTCGCCCGGATCCGACTTTTGTACGCCGCCGCGGAGTGTCTGATTAAGGTTAACGGGTCCTTGACGGCGCCCCTTCGCTTTAGGAGAGGGGTGCTCCAGAAATGCCCCATGTCCGGCCAGTTATATGCCATCTGCGTGGAGCCTTTCCTGCGCCTCTTGCGGACGAGGTTGACGGGACTGGCTCTGCAAGGGCCGGGCGTGGAGGTCGTCCTCTCGGCTTACGCCGATGACGTGCTCCTCGCGGTAGAGGATCACGCTGACCTGCGGAGGATGCGTGAGTGCCAAGAGATTTACTCGGCCGATTCCTCCGCCAGAATCAACTGGGAGAAATGTTCCAGCCTCCTGGTGGGTCAGTGGCGGGTGGACTCCCTGCCGGAGGAGCTCAGGCCTTTTGCCTGGAGCACGACCCATCTCCTCTATCTGGGAGTCTACCTTAGCCCCGACGAGGGAGCCTGGCCGGCGAACTGGCAGGAGCTGGAGGCCAAGGTCGCCGCTCGCCTAGGGCGCTGGACAGGACTGCTCCGAGTGCTGTCCTACAGGGGTCGAGCGCTAGTCATAAACCAGCTGGTGGCCGCAATGTTGTGGTACCGGCTGGTCACTTTGACCCCTCCCCCTGCGTTTGTCGCCAAGATACAGAAGAAGCTGGTGGACTTCTTCTGGAACAACAGGAAGCACTGGGTCTCTGCTGCGGTCTTGAGTCTCCCGCTTGAGGAGGGCGGTCAGTCGTTGGTGTGCGTCAGCGCCCAGCTCGCGACTTTCCGTCTTCAGACCCTGCAGAGATACCTTTACGTCGAGCCCCCTCCTAGGTGGTGCGCTCTGGCGACGTATTTCTTCCGCCAGCAGCGCGACCTCAACTACGACACGCAGCTCCTGTTTGTGAACTTGGGGGGTGTCAGGACCGCCCTCCGGGAGCTGCCTGTCTTTTACAGGGACCTCATCAGGGTCTGGAACAAAGTCTCCACCAAGCGCAGCTCTCCGCCGGCTGAAGTGGCGGCTGTCCTGCAGGAGCCGCTGCTCGGGAATCCGTACCTCCACGACCGAGGTTTTATGTGGCGGTCGGAAGAGAGGGCTGTGGCTGGTGAGGTGACCAGGGTCAGGGACCTGCTCGATGGCGGAGGAGCGGGCTGGATGGCGCCAGGCACGCTGGCGCGGCGCCTAAATTCAGCCGACGTCTGCCACGCGGCCGAAGCCATCAAGTCGCTAAAAACAGCTTTGGGCCCTGACTCTGTTAGGTGCATCGAGGAGGCTCAAGCACGTGTGGAGATCCCGTCCGAACTGACCCCCGTCCGGACGGAATTCCTCATTGGCGCCAAATCCCGGAACCTCCCTCAGGGGCCGGCGCCTCACAACTTGAGCCGCCTCGGGGAAATCCCCTCCGTGCCTTTCAGTACCGCGCGGAGGGGTTTCCTGTACGGGCCGCTCCTGCACACTCTCAACTTTGCCATCCTCGCCGGCCGTCCGGACACGCCATGGCGTACCATCTTGCCGTCCGGAGGAGGCGGGGGTCCCTGATGGAGGGCACTCTACGCAGGGGTCCTCCCACTATTCATCGGGGACTTGGCCTGGAGGGTGGTACATGGAGCAGTGCCGTGCAACAAATTTTTAAGCCGGTTCACGGACTCCCAGGCCGCCTGCAATTTCTGCGGTCTGGAGGAATCCGTGTTCCATATTTTTATTGAGTGCACGAGGTTGCAGCCCCTGTTCCATTATTTGAAGGGGCTGTTCCTGAAATTCTGGCTGCACTTCAGTCCCAATCTCCTGATCTTTGGGCACCCTGTGCGGAGGGGAGCGGGTAGGTCCGAAGGCCTCCTCGTAGGACTGCTCCTGGGCACGGCCAAGGGTGCCATCAGCCGGTCCAGGCAGCGGGCGGTCGAGGGGGTCGTTCAACCTGACTGCCTGCCTCTCTTCCGCTCTTACATCCGGTCCAGGGTGTCCTTGGAGATGGAGCACGCGGTGTCCACCGGTACGCTCGCGGCCTTCCGCGAGAGGTGGGCACCGGAGGGACTGGAGTGCATCATCACGCCCGGCAACCAAATTTTAATTTGATTTTACGTTTTAAAGTTTAATTTGTTTTAATTGCCGGTGCTTTTAGTGTCCCCCTTCCCTTTTATAGGGGGCACTGGGGAAAAATGTGATTTTAGTGCCCAAAAAAAAAACAAAAAAAAAAAAAAAAGAAAAACACAAAAAAAAAGGTAAAAAAATAGGGCCTTGTAAATGTCTGGTGTGTCATCCAGGTCGGGTGACACGGATTAATGTTTTATGTTTTTTAGATAAACTCCAAAAAGAGTTTCATGCACAAGGACCCCCAGGTCCCTCTGCACCGCAGCATGTTGTAATTTCTCCCCATTCAAATAATATTCCCTTTTACTGTGTTTTTTTCCCCCAAGGTGGATGACCTCACATTTTCCAACATTGTATTCCATCTGCCAAACCTTAGCCCATTCGCTTAACCTATCTAAATCTCTTTGCAGCCTTTCTGTGTCCTCTACACAACCCGCTTTCCCACTAATCTTTGTGTCATCTGCAAATTTTGTTACACTACACTCTGTCCCCTCTTCCAGGTCATCTATGTATATTGTAAACGGTTGTGGTCCCAGCACCGATCCCTGTGGCACACCACTAACCACCGATTTCCAACCCGAAAAGGACCCATTTATCCCGATTCTCTGCTTTCTGTTAGCTAGCCAATTCTCTATCCATGCTAATACATTTCTTCTGACTCCGCGTAACTTTATCTTCTGCAGTAACCTTTTGTGTGGCACCTTATCGAATGCCTTTTGGAAATCTAAATACACCACATCCATCAGTACGCCTCTATCCACCATGCTCGTTATATCCTCAAAGAATTCTAGTAAATTAGTTAAACATGATTTCCCCTTCATGAATCCATGTTGCGTCTGCTTGATTGCACTATTCCTATCTAGATGTCCCGCTAGTTCTTCCTTAATGATAGCTTCAAGCATTTTCCCCACTACAGATGTTAAACTAACCAGCCTATAGTTACCTGCCTTTTGTCTACCCCCCTTTTTAAACAGAGGTATTACATTAGCTGCTTTCCAATCCGCTGGTACCTCCCCAGAGTCCAAAGAATTTTGGTAGATTATAACGAATGCATCTGCTATAACTTCCGCCATCTCTTAATATCCTAGGATGCATTTCATCAGGACCAGGGGACTTGTCTACCTTGAGTCCCATTAGCCTGTCCAGCACTACCCCCCTAGTGATAGTGATTATCTCAAGGTCCTCCCTTCCCACATTCCCGTGACCAGCAATTTTTGGCATGGTTTTTGTGTCCTCCACTGTGAAGACCGAAGCAAAATAATTGTTTAAGGTCTCAGCCATTTCCACATTTCCCATTATTAATTCCCCCATCTCATCTTCTAAGGGACCAACATTTACTTTAATCACTCTTTTCCGTTTTATATATCGGTAAAAGCTTTTACTATCTGTTTTTATGTTTTGCGCAAGTTTACGTTCGTAATCTATCTTTCCTTTCTTTATTGCTTTCTTAGTCATTCTTTGCTGTCATTTAAAATTTTCCCAACCTTCTATTTTCCCACTAACCTTGGCCACCTTATACGCATTTGTTTTTAATTTGATACTCCCCTTTATTTCCTTGGTTATCCACGGCTGGTTATCCCTTCTCTTACCACCCTTCTTTTTCACTGGAATATATTTTTGTTGAGCACCATGAAAGAGCTCCTTAAAAGTCCTCCACTGTTCCTCAATTGGGCCTCCGTTTAGTCTGTGTTTCCAGTCTACTTTAGCCAACTCTGCCCTCATCCCACTGTAATCCCCTTTGTTTAAGCATAGTACGCTCGTTTGAGACACTACTTCCTCACCCTCAATCTGTATTACAAATTCAACCATACTGTGATCACTCATTCCGAGAGGATCTTTTACTAGGAGATCGTTTATTATTCCTGTCTCATTACACAGATCTAAGATCGCTTGCTCCCTTGTAGGTTCTGTAACATACTGTTCTAAGAAACAATCCCGTATGCATTCTATGAATTCCTCCTCAAGGCTACCCCGTGCGATTTGGTTTGACCAATCGATATGTAGGTTAAAATCCCCCATGATTTCTGCCGTTCCTTTTTCACATGCCGCCATTATTCCCTTGATTATTGCCCGCCCCACCGTGAAGTTATTATTAATCTCCAATTATCTCACAATTCCACAGCCGAAGCTCTCTCTTGCAAAGTCCCACATACTTCCCAAGCCAGGCATTGTGTCTCTTCTCTCCAAAGCAAGTCTCTCACAGCCAGCCATGGAGTTACCCAAGCTAAACCGCAGTGATCCCCGCAACCACATGTTACCACAGGAGTCTCCCAGAACTGTTCAATGGGTAGCAGTGCCCCATGCTTCTGTTCATTATGTACATCAAAGATTTGGATAAAGGGTTAAGAGGAGTGGTGTCCAAATCTGCAGAACATACTAAAATAGGAGGCATTGTAAATAATTCTGAGGACCAAAGGAAACTGCAAGGGGATATTGCCATGGTCTACAGGGCTGTAGTAATACCCGCCTTCCTGAATGGCTCAGAGACATGGACCATGTACAGTAGACACCGCAAGTCGCTGGAGAAATACCACCAACGATGTTTCCGCAAGATCCTACAAATCCCCTGGGAGGACAGACGCACCGACATTAGCGTCCTTGACCAGGCCAACATCCCCACACTTGATCAGCTCTGCTGGGCAGGCCACATTGTTTGCATGCCAGGCACGAGATTCCCAAAGCAAGTGCTCTACTCTGAACTCCTTCATGGCAAACAAGCCAAAGGTGGGCAGAGGAAATGTTACAAGGACACCCTCAAAGCCTCCATGATAAAGTGCAACATCCCCACTGACAACTGGGAGTCCCTGCCAAAGACTGCCTCAAGTGGAGGAAGTGCATCTGGGAGGGCGCCGAGCACCTCGAGTCTCATCACCAAGAGCACGCAGGAGCGTGCGGCAAATCTGTCCCTCCCACCCACCCCTTCCCTCAACGACTATCTGTCCCACCTGTGACAGGGACGGTGGTTCCTGTGGACTGTTCAGCCACCTAAGGACTCATTTTAAGAGTGGAAGCAAATCTTCCTCGATTCTGAGGGACTGTCTATGATGATCTCTCCAAAGCAAGTCTCTCACATTCAGCCATAGAGTTACCCAAGCTAAACTGCACTGATCCCCGCAACCACTGTTGTCCCCCAGAACTGTTCAATGTTTGCCCCACCAGCGTGCTCTGTTCCGAAAACCATCTCATTTGCCCCATGGAGTGGTGGCTTGGCCTCTTTTAAAAAAAGCTCCGTGAGGTCACGAAACATGCTGCCCTGACAGGATCGCTCTATCGCAGTGAACGACCGGCATCGGGCTGGCACACCGGCCTCGCTCACCTGCTGCCCAGATCCACGGAGACTCGGCCCCGGGGCTCATTGCTGGTCCACAAATGTTGGTGAGTTCTCCTCACCGGCTGCCGCCCCCACCCCATGCCCGGGCTCCATAGCAACGGGCTCTCGAGCGCGGGCACTCTCCATGGTAACGAGCCGCAGAATCCCCGAAACCCCAACAGCTTCATGGCCCCAACACTCTGACAGGGCGCCGCCATGACAGGCACCTCGCTGTAAACTCGCCTCCCATTGGCTGCTTCAGCCCGAGAGAATCAGATTGACCAACAATAGCGCTCCTTACTGTCCTCGATTCTGATTCTTTCATCTCATAATTTCTTTCTTCTATCTTTCTCCCTTTCTCTTTTCTTTGTCTTTTAATATTTTTGCTTTGTTTCCTTTGTATTTTCTCGAGACTAAATCACAATTCTGAAATATTTTACCAAATTGCAACTTTCAGTAATACATTTAGAACAGCAGGTGGTGGTGCTGAGTATATTCGGTCCAAAACAACTTGTATTTACAGAAAATGCTGGAAATATTATTCAGGTCAGGCAGCATATGTCGAGAGAGAAACAGAGTTAACGTTTCCTTACCATCTCCTTTTACCTTGTTACATCATCCCTTTTGTCTCTTAATCTCTTCTGCCTTCCACCCCATCACAGATCTTCCCTTTTGTTCATTTCTCCCCTTTCCCTGCCCTCACACTTCAACAATAACAACTTGTATTTATATCGTGCCTTTAACATAGTAAAACATCTCACGGTGCATCACAGGAGTGTTATAAAACAAAAAACTTAATTTGACGCTGAGCCAGATGAGAAGAAATTATGGCAGATGACCTTCTTCTTAGGCAGTCCCCCGGAGTCGAGGATGACTTGTTTCCACACTAACATGCATTCTCAGATGACTGATGAGACCAATGCGGGATCTACAGTCTCTGTCACAGGTGGGGCAGATGGTGGTTGGAGGGACCTGTGGGTGGGGTGCTTGATTTGTCGTACACTCCTTCCGCTGTTTGTACTTGGCTTCCGCGTGCTCCGGACAAAGAGACTCAAAGTGTTCGGCGCCTTCTCGGATGCTTCTCCTCCACTTTGAGCAGTTTTGGGCCAGGGATTCCCAAGAGTTGATGGGGATGTTACATTTTTTCAAGGAGGCTTTGAGGGTGTTCTTGAAGCGTTTTCTCTGCCCTCCTGGGACTTGCTTGCTGTGATGTAGCTCGGAATAGAGTGCTTGTTTCGGGAGTCTATTATCAGGCATGCGGACATTGTGGCCTGTCCATCGGAGCTGATTGAGCGTTGTCAATGCCTCGATGCTGGGGATGTTGGCCTGAGAGAGAACGCTGACGATGATGCGCCTATCCTGCCAATGAATTTGCAGGATTTTGCAGAGGCAGTGTTGGTGGTACTTTTCCAGGTGCCTACTCTTCATAATCCAAAACATGGTCAAAGAGGTAGGTTTTAAGGAGCGTCTCAAAGGAGGAAACAGAGGTAGAGAGGCGGAGAGGTTTAGGGAGGGAGTTCTAGAGCTTAGGGCCTAGGCAGCTGAAGCCACGGCCACTAATGGTTGAACAGTTATAATCCGGGATGCCCAAGAGGGCAGAATTTGAGGAGCGTGGATATCTTGGGGGGGTTGTGAGGCTGAAATAGATTACAGAGATAGGGAGGGGCAAGGCCATGGACGTATTTGTAAACACTTACTTAAAAACCTGTTACATCTTTAACTTTTTCCAGTTCTGACATTTTTCGGCATTTTCTGTTTTTATTTCAGATTTCAACATCTGCAGTATTTTGCTTTTGAACAACTTATTGGTGGGAGCGACACAGTGCTGCCACTGTTTGTACAGAATTTTGGGGTTGTGGTACTCACTTTCTATGTTAATGGTTCAGGCAGAAATTGTCAACATTCAAGATTTGATTGGAAGGAAAAGGGGATGAAGGGAATAAAAACAGAAAATGCTGGAAATACTCAGCAGGTCAGCCGGCAGCTGTGGAGAGAGGAACAGTTAGCGCTTCAGGTCGGTGATCTTTTATCAAAACTGGAGATGAAGGGATATTGGTGCAGGGTTGGTAAATGTGATTAGAATTGCATGAAGGGTAAATGCCGAATGGCCTATTTCTGTGTTATAACTTTTGTGTATTTTTATGTCTATGTATTTCTATGTGACCAGCGCCTGATTAGTTGACAACTTTTTTTGGCAGGGCTAACAGTGGCTGATGGAGCTTTCTGCATGGGTGCTAGAAGTTACTGACCTCCTGTTGTCATGTATGTACATTTTGTTTGTAGCCACCAGATGGTGTCATTGTTGGAAGCCACTGAGCAGCACGCACATGGTGCTGCTCAGGTATAAAAGGCCAGCCATTTTGAGAGTCAGGCACTTTGGGCCTAAATAAAGCCGAGCAAGGTTGTACCTTGCTTAGTTAAACAGTACTCAGTTTGAACCTTTATTGCATACATAACATTTGGCGACGAGAATACAAGAACCTTTGTTTGCAAAATGAGCACGATTGGATTTTTAGAGCGATTCGTGAAGGGAGAAGATTGGGCAGACTTTGTGAGCCGTTTGAACCAGTACTTCGTGGCCAATAAAATGAAGGGGGTGGACGATGCAGATCGGCGCCGGGCCGTGTTCCTCACTGCGCGGTTCAAAGATCTACGGTCTGATAAAGAATCTACTCATGCCTAGTGATCCAACAGAGAAAATGTACAAGGAGTTGTGTACATTGGTACGGGAGCACTTCAAACCAGACGACAGCATCATCATCTCGAGATACAGGTTTTATACACACGTTTCATCGGAGGGCCAGAGCGCGGCAGAATTCGTTGCCGACCTGAGACGTCTAGCGGTACCATGTAAATTTGGGACAGTGTTGGCAGACATGATGCGGGACTTCTTTGTTATTGGTATCAACCACGAGGTGATCCTGCGCAAACTTCTGGTGGTGGAGGAGTTGGATTTAAAAAGGGCCGTCCAGATCGCTCAATCATGTATGACGATGGACAGAAGTCTAAAGCAAATAGCGGTGAAGAACCGAACCTCGGCAAGTACTGTGAATGCGATTGATTCGGCATTCGGCAGAGTGGCACATGGCAGGGCGTATCCGGCTGCGTTTGCGAAACCTGTGGCTGCCCAAAGTCTGCCAGCGGGAATGTATCTGACTTCTCCGTGTTGGCATTGTGAGGAAAATCATCGGCACCAGCAGTGCCGATTTAAGCAATATAACTGCAAAGGCTATCTGAGAGTGGGGCATTTCCAGCGCAAGTGTCCGCAGGTGAGCAAGCGAGTTGCGACGCACCACATGGAGGATGAGAGTCAGACTAGCGCGGATCCGGATACGCAATCCGAGATGCCAGAGGAGGAAGTGTGTGGACTGTACTCCTTCATATCCAAGAGTAAACCAATTTTAATTAATGTGAAGTTTAACGGGATACTGGTATCGATGGAACTGGACAGGGGGCGAGTCAATCAATTATGAACGAGAGGGCATTTTATAAGCTGTGGGATACTAAGACTGCGAGGCCCAGGCTGAGCCCTGTTAACGCCAAGCTGCGCACGTTCACCAAAGAACTAATAAAGGTGATTGGCAGTGCACAAATTACTGTATCGTATAACGGTGCGGTTCATGAGTTATCGCTGTGGATTGTTCCAGGCAATGGCCCAACGCTGCTCGGCAGGAGCTGGTTGGAGAAAATCAGATGCAACTGGAACGACATAAAGGCATTGTCATCGGAGGAAGATACATGTACCCAAGTATTGAGCAAGTTCCCCTCGCTGTTCGAACCGGGTATCAGCAACTTCACAGGAACCAAGGTGCAGATCCACGTGGTCTCAGATGCAAGACCCGTACCTCATAAAGCTCGGGCAGTGCCGTATATGATGAGGGAGAAAGTCGAAATCGAACTGAACAGACTCCAATGTGAAGGGATCATATCACCGGTCAATTTTAATGAATGGGCAAGGCCCATTGTTCCTGTGCTGTACAGTCAGAATCTGTGGCGACAACAAGGCTACGATCAACAGGGTTTCGAAACAAAATCAGTACCCATTACCCAAGGCTGATGACTTGTTTGTAACGCAAGCCGGAGGGAAGTTGTTCACAAAACTGGACTTGACTTCGGCCTATATGACACAGGAGTTGGTCGAGACGTCGAAGAGACTTATGTGCATTAACACGCACAAAGGACTGTTTATTTACCACAGGTGCCCTTTCGGAATTCGCTCGGCTGCAGCAATATTCCAGTATGTCATGTATGTAGACCATGTATACTAACTCTATAGTCACATAAGGTGTGCCACCAGAGGGCACTGCAGTGGGAGACCTGATGGCCACCTGCATAGGTGTGCAGGGCCCAGTATAAAAGGCAGCCCACCATGCTTGTGCCTCACTCTGGAGTTACAATAAATGGGACTAAGGTCACAACAGCTCAAGTACAATACTAGACCTCGTGGAGTCATTCATAAGAGTATTAAAGACATAACAAGAGGAATATGGAAAGTCTACTGAAGTCCGTTCCCAGAACCGTTGTGTTCCAAGATGATATCCTGATCACCGGCCGTGACTCCAAGGAACATCTGAACAACCTGGAAGAAGTTCTACTGTGTTTGGACAGAGTGGGACTCAGACTGAAACGCTCGAAGTGCGTCTTCATGGCATCGGAGGTCGAATTGCTCGGGAGGAAAATCGCTGCTGATGACATCAGACCTACTGACGTGAAAACCAAGGTCATCAAGAAAGCACCCAAGTCGCAGAACGTGACGGAGCTGCGTTCGTCCCTGGGTCTACTCAACTACTTTGGTAACTTCCTACCTAAATTGAGCACCTTACTAGAACCACTGTCCATGCTATTGAGAAAAGGCGACAACTGGGTGTGGGGTGCATCGCAAGACAGCTTTCGAGAAAGCCACCAATCTGCTTTGCTCGAACAAGCTGCTGGTACATTATGACCCATGTAAACGTTTAGTTTTGGCCTGTGATGCATCGTCATATGGAATTTGTTGTGCGCTCCAACAAGCCAAAGAGTCAGGGAAACTTCAACCTGTTGCGTATGCATCCAAAGGTTTGCCTAAAGCGGAAAGAGCCTACAGCATGGTAGAAAAAGAAGCTTTAGCGTGTGTGTACGGTGTTAAAAAGATGCATCAATACGTGTTCGGTCTGAGGTTCAAATTAGCGACTGATCATAAGCCGCTCATTTCATTGTTTTCTGAGAGCAAAGGTATCAATACCAACGCTTCATCCCGCATCCAAAGGTGGGCGCTGACATTATCTGCCTATGATTATGTCTGAGCTGGAAGCATGCGTGCATCAGTGCAACACTTGCATACTGCTCAGCAAAGCAGCAGCGGAATCGTCGCTGAGTCTGTGGTCGTGGCCATCCAAACCTTGGTCCAGGAACCATGTAGATTTTGAAGGTCCCTCCCTGGGCAAGATGTTTTTAGTGGTGGACGCTTTTTCGAAGTAGATAGAATGCATAATCATGTCATCCAGCACGTCCACGGCAACCATAGAGAATCTTCACGACACATGGTCTGCCGGACATAGTGGTGAGCGACAATGGGTCGTGCTTCACCAGTCAGGAGTTTCAGGAGTTTGTGAAACTTAATGGCATAAAACATGTAAGGTCAGCACCGTTCAAGCCTGCGTCCAACGGGCAAGCTGAACGTGCAGTACAAATTATCAAGCAAAGCATGGGGAAAGTAACCCAAGGATCACTGCAGACCCGCTTGTCCTGCATACTGCTGAGTTATAGGACAAAACCCCACACACTCACAGGAGTCTTGCCTGCTGAACTCATGATGAAAAGAGGTCTTAAGACCAAGTTATCTCTGGTACACTCGGATTTAAATAATCATGTTGAATACAGAAGACAGAGTCAACAAGGGTACCACAATCGCGCAACTGTGTCACGCGAGATTTCTGTTAATGATCCTGTATATGTGTTGAACTATGGTCAGGGTCCCAAATGGATCGCTGGTACGTTCATTGCCAAGGAGGGCAACAGAGTATTCGTTATTAAGCTCAAGAATGGGCAAACTTGCAGGAAACACATGGATCAGACAAAGCTGAGGCACACAGACGACACATGGTGCTGCTCAGATATAAAAGGCCAGCCATTTTGAGAGTCAGGCACTTTGGGCCTAAATAAAGCAGAGCTAGGTTGTACCTTGCTTAGTTAAACAGTACTCAGTTTGAACCTTTATTGCACTTGACACTTCAGTGCAGTACTGAGGGAGTGCTGGGACCCCGTCTGCTCTCCCAGATGGATGTAAAAGATCCCATGGCAGTATTGGAAGAAGAATAGAAACATAGAAACATAGAAAATAGGTGCAGGAGTAGGCCATTCGGCCCGTCGAGCCTGCACCGCCATTCAATGAGTTCATGGCTGAACATGTAACTTCAGTACCCCATTCCTGCTTTCATAGAAACATAGAAACATAGAAAATAGGTGCAGGAGCAGGCCATTCAGCCCTTCTAGCCTGCACCGCCATTCAACGAGTTCATGGCTGAACATGAAACTTCAGTACCCACTTCCTGCTTTCATGCCATACCCCTTGATCCCCCGAGTAGTAAGGACTTCATCTAACTCCCTTTTGAATATATTTAGTGAATTGGCCTCAACTACTTCCTGTGGTAGAGAATTCCACAGGTTCACCACTCTCTGGGTGAAGAAGTTTCTCCTTATCTCGGTCCTAAATGGCTTACCCCTTATCCTTAGACTGGGGGAGTACTCCCAGTATCCTGGTCAATATTTATCCCTCAGCCAACATCACATAAAAAAAAAAGATCTGTTCATTAATCTCATTGCTGTATGTGGTACCTTACTGTGAACAAATTGACTGTTGTGTTCCCCTACATTATAACAGTGACAACACTTCAAAAAGTACTTAATTAGCTTTCAAGTGCTTTGAGATGTTCTGAGGTTGTGAAAGGCACTATATATGTTATTCTTTTCTTAACTCTGATACTTCCTATGGTTGAATACAGGATCAATATACTGACTGGATTCCCATTTTAAGAATGGCCACTTAAGTGAGGTACAGGAGGACTTTGTGTGCCTATGGACAATACACTACTGAGCAAGATTGGCTACATTCAAGAAAGGAGGGGGGAATTGAGGTAAAAAAACATGAATGAAGGCAAATACAAAGAACAAAAATTGAAATGAAAGTAAGATTTTAAAAAAGCAACAACACATTCAAAAATAAATGAAATAAAGAATGAAAATGAATAGAATGACAGAATGAATGTAAAAAAATGAAAAGGCAGTAAGAAACAGGATACGGCAATGGTAAAAATAGATTTAGGAGTAAACAGTGCTTAATACAAAAGCTCTGACTATTCAGTGTTTACTGCAAATATGCTTATCACAGGGAAACATAATGGCATCTGGGAACTTTTAGTACACCAGGCAAATTTATTTTCTCACATTGAATAACCTTCTCCTTTGACTCCACTCACTTCCTCCAAATAAAAGGTGCCTGCCCTTTTGTGGGATATGTGGAACTTTCTTTATTCCAGTCCTCCTCAGGTCCCGTCCTCATCTCTTTTTCCGCTACATTGATGACTGTATCGGTGCTGATTTCTGCTCTCACCCTGAACTGGAAAATTTCCTTCAATTTGCTTCCAATTTTCACCCTTCCCTCACCTTCATATGATCCATCTGCAACTTTTCCCTTCCTCAACTTCTCTGTCTCCATTTCTGGGGATAGGCTTTGTGACGTTCTGAGGTTGAGAAAGGCGCTATATATGTTATTTTCTTAACATCCACCATAAGCCCACTGACTCCCATAACTACCTGGACTACACTTCCTCCCATCCTGATCCTGTAAGGACTCTATTCCATTCTCCCAGTTTCTCCGTACCTTCCATACTAGTGCTTTTAATATGTCTTCCCTATTTCCTCAACCGAGGATTCCCCACTACTGCGGTAGACCGGGCACCCGACGTGTCCATTCCATTTCTCGCACTTCTGTTCTCATCCCTTCCCCTCCCTCCCAGGACCACAATAGGGTTCCCTTTGTCCTCACCTTTCACCCCACCAGCCTCCACATTCAACGAATCATCCTCCACCATTTTTGCAACCTCCAGTGTGATCCCACCACCAAACACATCTCCAGCATTTCAGCATTCCGAAGGGACCGTTCCCTCTGCGACACCCTGGTCCACTACTCAATCACCCCGAACACTCCCCTCCCCGCCCTTCCCATAGCACCAGACCCTCTTTTTTCAGGTGGCAGCTGTGATAATTCTGCTATTCCCATTTACACCTCTTCTAGACCCATCTTTTGTTTCTTGTTCCATTGCTAACTCATTTTGCTTTGTACAATCATACCACTTGTCATTTAATCTCTCCTGCCTTCCACCCTATCACAGACCTTCCCTTTTGTCCTTTCCTCCCCTCCCCCTTCCCCAGCCTTTGCACTTATTTAAAACCTGCTATATCGCTAACTTCTTCCAGTTCTGACAAAAGGTCATCGACCTGAAATGTTAACTCTGTTTCCCTCTCCACAGATGCTGCCTGACCCGCTGAGTATTTCCAACATTTTATGTTTTTATTTCAGATTTCCAGCATCTGCAGTATTTTGCTTTTGTAATTAATGTTTTGCTTTTGTAACAACACACTGCTAAAGACAACTGACTGGGTTTCCCATTTCTTTTGGTGATTTTGATCGTCTTTTTCAGCAGCTAAATTAGTGCACTGTGCTCTATGCCAATGTAGAAAATGTTAAATATTAATACTACCCCAATCTTATAAAAATACAATGTCAACATGGTATTGGTATATTCAAAGAAGATATAAAATTAATCCATTTTGAATAATGGGAGATTTGCATTTCATCGAATTCTGCTGTTGCCCTCTTTCCTATATCAGTTCTTAAACCTCCACAGGATGGCGCTGTCATAACATTTTAGTTGTTCAGAGGTTGCTGCATTAAAACAGAACTTACCAGGCCGAGAGTTATAAAATAGTGAGAGCACAAAATAGATTATTTTTATACTCTAGGACTAAACTGGATGCCAAGAAATTATAAAATAAAAATGAAAACTACAAATGCTGAAATCTGAAATAAAAACAGAAAATGCTGGAAATATACAGCAAGTCAGTCAGCATCTGTAAAAAGTAAAGTTATGACATATCTGGTGTGTACCCTTCATCACCCAAGAAATTATGTTTGCAGATATGCATAGTGACTTGATATTTGTACTTTGATGCTTGTGTACAGATGAATAATGATTGCTTTTGGGTTTGAAAGATATAATTGGTTATAGCTTGCATGTTACTCACTTGTATACAGATTAATGAATGGTTTGTGGTGCATTACATGGATGAAATGTGGTCTATATTAGCTTGGGATTGTCCACATCCAAGTTGCAAATGAGAGTCCAGATGTCCCTTAGTTTTCCTGGCAGGACCAACATTTATTGCCCATCGCTAATTGCCCTTGAGAAGGTGGTGGTGAGCTGCCTTCTTGAACTGCTGCAGTCCTTGTGGTGAAGGTACTCCCATAGTGGTGTTTGGGAGGGAGTTCCAGGATTTTGACCCAGTGACAATGAAGGAACTACGATATATTTCCAAGTCAGGTTAATCTGTGACTTGGAGGGGAACGTGGAGGTGGTGGTATTCCCATGTGGCTCCTGCCCTTGTCTTTCTAGGAGGGCAGCAGGTGCATGGGAACAAAATCACCTCGAGGTGCTCAGCGCCCTCCCGGATGCACTTCCTCCACTTAGGGCGGTCTTTGGCCAGGGATTCCCAGGTGTCAGTGGGGATGTTACACTTTATCAGGGAGGCTTTGAGGGCGTCCTTGTAACGTTTCCACTGCCCACCTTTCTCTTGTTTGCCGTGAAGGAGTTCCAAGTAGAGCGCTTGCTTTGGGAGTCTCATGTCTTGCATGCGGACAATGTGGCCTGCCCAGTGGAGCTGATCAAGTGTGGTCAGTGCTTCAATGCTGGGGATGTTGGCCTGGACGAGGACGCTAACGTTGGTGCGTCTGTCCTCCCAGGAGATTTGTAGGATCTTGCGGAGACATCGTTGGTAGTATCTCTCCAGCGACTTGAGGTGTCTGCTGTACATGGTCCATGTCTCTGAGCCATATAGGAGGGCGGAAATTACTACAGCCCTGTAAACCATGAGCTTGGTGGCAGTTTTGAGGGCCTGGTCTTCGAACACTCTTTTCCTCAGGCGGCCCAAGGCTTCACTGGCATACTGGAGACGGTGTTGGATCTCGTCATCACTGCCTGCTCTTGTTGATAGGAGGCTCCCGAGATATGGGAAGTGGTCCACGGTTTCCAGGGCCGCGCCGTGGAAGAGGTGATGGTGTTCCCATGTGCCTGCTGCCCTTGTCTTTCAAGGTGGGCCGCAGGTGCATGGGAACAAAATCAACTCCAAGTTTCCCTCCAAATCACATACCATCCTGACGTGGAAATATATCGCCGTTCCTTCATCGTAAGTATCAATAAGCACAGCAATCGCATTCTGAAGAAACGTGATCATTTTTCTGAGATGTGAAAGTTAATGGAAAGAAAAGTGGGGCACGATATATAACAGGTGGCCGACCCCAACTACCAGCTCCACCCCCCAATTGAAAATTACCCCCTCTGGTGTCTATTGTTCTTACTAAGCAAATTACACAGCTAAACTGATAGTATCAGTTTTTATAACTAAAAAAATTCAGTGATTAACATTGTTGGATGAAAATTACAGACCTTCTGTAGTGCATGGGCTGATTTCAGAACAAAAAAGTTATGGGGGGATTTTTGGGCTGATGAAGTTGAAAATTACCCTGTAATTTTCCCCCTTCCCTCCTCCAAAAGATATTAGTATTTAGCGCACTGTGTACAATGGCCTGGAATTTGCGGTCAGAGGTGTACCTCTGGAGTATGCCTCCGACTCGCTAAAAATGTATGAACTAACCTTTGGGCTCCCAGGCTGCGGAGAGTTCGGGTCTTGGGCCTGCAGGTGTGTGCCTGCTTAAAGGCCCACGGATCCCAGGGGCGCAGGCGGTTTGGAAGTGTCCCTGGGATCATGTGGATCAGGTCGTCCAATCATAAAGGAGGATTCCATTTACGAATGCAATCCCCATAAACCATATTAGGAATCCCAAAAATTTTAAACAATTTACACATCTGCAATAAAAATAAATGTTATCATTTTCAAATGTAATTAGAAGTCCCTTCAATAAAGCAAATACAATAAAAATTGAATTTTTTGAAAAATAATTTTAAACATTTTGAATAAACTAATTTTGAATGTTTGTGCATCATTTTTTCTTTGTACATTTTTAATGTAAGATTTATATTAGCCCTTATGCTTGTAAATGCAGACCCATTTTTCATGGGCATTTGCAGGGCAAATAGCCCAACCCTGTGCCAGCGAAAGTGATTTTACTTTTGGTTCGGTAAATCTGTGAAGCGGTCGAAGCCACCCCAAAATCTGGGCCAATGTATTACATCCTACAGCATACACTTCAAAATAAGATCACCTGATGTTGTGGAAATAAGTGGTGTGTGGGTAAAAAAATTATTATATTTATATTTTTGATTTTTTTTTTCATCTCAGTTAAATGTAAATTACTGATTATTTTGAGCAGCTTCATGTCTGGCGATTTGCTGCAAGCTCAGACAGATACAGCGGCGCCTGAGATTAAGGTGAACACTTCGGTTTTAAACAAAAGGCCAACTTGTTCAAACAACAACACACGAGCAGGTGTGTAGCTATTGTAGCTTTTGTGGGATTTAACGTGTCAGGAATTGTTGTCCCAGCTTCTCAAACAGTCCAGAAATCTGTGATTTTCAGTAGCTGCAGAATCTTTAATCTTAGTTAATTATCTTTATCTCACATAACAGATTCTGATAATACAACGAGAAAAATGCACCATACCTAACATACTAAATTGGGAAAATGTCTGCACAGAAGAAACAAGCCTATATGAGAAGCCAGTGAATCTGACTATACACAATAGATTGGCTTGGATCCCAAAAATCTTTGCCATCATCACAGTATAAAAAATACATGACTGCATTGGCACTGACTAAAGTCACTAATGCCAAAGATTATGCGAATTTTCAAAATTGAAATATTATAGAAAATTTGCAGATAGGGGCTTTTCACAAAGGTTTTGCCACACAATTTAAGTTCCTCCCTACTGCAAGTTATAAAATTCAACATTATATCTGTTTATATGAAATGTTAGCTAGGTCTGCCAGACAGGCATCAAAGAATGCAAGCTATCAGTCACAGCCATCTTATGGATAAGGTGTGAAACTGAGGCCATATCTACCTGTTGAAGTGAATGTAAAAGATGTTTTCCCAGTGTCCAGGCCAACAAATCAGCAGTGCAGCACCACCAAAACAGATGACCAGTTTGTGAAACCTTTCTGTTCACAAACTGATTGCCATATGTACCTACAAAAGAACAGTGACTACACTTTAAGAGTAATTTATTGCCTGTGAAGTGCTTTGAGAAAGCTGGTGACTGCTGTCAAGTTTGGGGGTTGTAGGGCCTCCTCTCTGGAAAGAGTACGAGTGGGCAGAGGCTCCACCCCAAACAAAAGTAACAAGGAACTCTCGGGCTGAATTAGAGCCTAGCGTATCTGCATCCTGGCCTAGTTTTCAGCTCTTCCACTACATTCCTGCTGAAATTGCATGGAACTGAAATTGCATGGAAAGGCCAAATACTTTTGGTCCCAATGTGTATATAAAAGTTACCTATAAAAAAAACTTGGCATTTGGATTCTATTGTTTCTCTTTCGAGGAGTTAGCTAAAAAGATTTCTGTTGTAAAGTTTTATTTGCATTATATCACTTATTTATTTCTTGTTCATCTTGTTTTCAATAAGTCTGCTTAGTAGTTTAAACCTAAAATTAGATCAGATGTTGTGATGCTCGACACCTTATTGAAGATGAGGGGAGAGATCCTGTGGAGCTATAGGATAATTACAGTAGCTAAAATATTTAACAGAAATGTTATTCTGCCCATTATTCTGGGCACATCAGCAAAAGCTTACCTTGCTAGCAAGGATAGTGGCAATGTTCTCAAAGATGTGGGGAGTTCGAACCCATCTCTGAGGATGATCTCAAATACAGAGGTCAAAAAAATAAACCCCAAAATGTCCTCAGTTGAAGAACAGTACATAGTTGTAAATAGACTTCAAGAGGGGAGAATAAATAACAAAAATGGAGAAAGAAAAAAGATGCCCTCCCCCCACCTGCATGCAAACCTACCTTTTTTTAATGACCAAATCTGAAAATATTGCCTTATATCACAATTCACATTTACCCATCGTTGCCATTTTTTATAACATCCTCAGTACAATCGCACTTGACCCCAAGTATTCAAGCCATTTCTAATCTATTCTTGGTACAAATCAAAGACTTGGTTGAGATTTGACTCGTAGGTTATATTTTATGAGGCCTTGCTCCCACCATAGAGTCTTACTCAATAGAACAGCAGATTGGAGAATGTGGTGCAGAGACCAGCTGAACCATTTGGCCGTACCACCAGCCGAAAAGGCTCCACACCAGGAGTAGAATCTTGCAAAATTTACCATACAATACTTACAGTAAATCTCAGAGTTCATAGTGTCTGCACCTTTCTATACTTTTAAATGATGTAACGTTTTTCATATGTTTTGAGTAAGTAAAGATGGTAATTTCTCATTTGGTAGCAAATGTGACGATGTATAACCATAGGGAGCTCAATCTGCAATTGCAGAACCAACACAATAATTTCACCAGCGCAGTATATCTGGCCCAGGCTGTTTCACTCAGCAATTGGGGACTTGATCTTTAAAATAATTACTTCTCCATAGGGCTACCTGCGGAACTGAATTTTCCGTAAATGTTCCCTGTGGAGGATTTGTTCCTCTAAATATTTTCAAAAGTTTAGACTGCTGAGGTCTTCTAATTTCTCTCTTTTGGTGGAAAGGGCAGCAGCTAGGAAAGCTGCATCACTGCATTTATTTGCTTGGAGACATATTCCTTATGGAAGCTTCAAGGCGTGGTTAGGAAATGTTGCAAAACACTTGGGATTTTGATTTGAGCTGTTTTAAAAAAAACTTACTGCTTTAAAAAAAAATTATATTATAGCTTCCCAGAGATCAAGGACCCCTGTCCCGGGTCATAGTTTTCAGATTGTGTTCATTTTACATTTTCCAAGTTGGCATGTTGCGACTTCCCTTGAGGCAATGTGAGTGATGTGCACTCATGGCATGTTCATCATTATGCAATGCATTAAGATTTTTTAATTCCATGGAGATGTGACTGCAGAAGAACCAGCACAATACGGAGCATTGGAAGGGTTGGAAAATTCTGTAACTTTTCACAACAGGAGGGGGTGGTGGGGGTGTGGTGTTGCATAAAGGTTAAAGGAATTAGAACATTTGCAAATCAAGACCTTGTTAACTAACAAAGTCTGTGTAGATGGTCATATTCAAATACTGACAGTAAATAAACATTCCCAAAGAACAAAGGGCTATGGATTTTATGTGGGTGATGAGGCATTCAGATTTTGATGCCTTTTTTTCTATGTCCTTTGTTAAATATAGTGCATTGGTCATACTTTCAGGTCATGGTTTGCAGTAGTAACAAACTCATGGAGTAACACTGCAAACCTTTGTAATCCTGAGTTTTTAAAAATTCCATCGCTGTGGGCGTCACTGGTAAGGCCGGCATTTATTGCCCATCTCTAATTGCCCTTGAGAAGTTGGTGGTGAGCCACCTTCTTGAACCACGGCAGTCCGTGTGATGAAGGTCTCCCACAGTGCTGTTAGGGTGGGAGGCCCAGGAATTTGTCCCAGCGACGATGAAGGAACAGTGATATATTTCCAAGTCAGGATGGTGAGCGATTTGGAGGGGAACTTGGAGGTAGTGGTGTTCCCCTGCACCTGCTGCCCTTGTCCTTATAGGAGGTAGAGGGCACGGTTTGGAAGCTGCTGTTGAAGAAACCTTGGTGAATTGCTGCATTGCATCTTGTAGATGGTACACACTGCAGCCACGGTATGTCAGTGATGGAGGGAGTGAATGTTTAAAGTGGTGGATGGGTTGCCAATCAAGTGGGCTGATTGTCCTGGATAGTGTCGAGCTTCTTGAGTGTTGTTGGAGCTTCACTCATCCAGGTAAGTGGAGAGTATTCCATCACACTCCTGACTTGTGCCTTGTAGATGGTGGAAAGACTTTGGGGAGTCAGGAAGTGAGACACTCGCCACAGAATACCAGCCTCTGAGCCGCTCTTGTTACCACAGTATTTATGTGGCTGGCCCAGTTAAGTTTCTGGTCAATGGTGAGCCCGCAGGATGTTGATGGTGGGCGATTTGGCGATGGTAATACAGTTGAGTGTCAAGGGGCAGTGATTATGTCTCCTTCGTTGGAGATAGTCATTACCTGGCACTTGTGAGGCACGAATGTTACTTGCCACTTATCAGCCCAAGCCTAAATACCATCCAGGTCTTGCTGCATGTGAGTATGGATTGCTTCATTATCTGAGGAGTTACAAATGGAACTGAAAACTCTGCGATCATTGTCATTGGTGAAGCAGCTGAAGATGGCAGAGCTTAGGGTACTGCCCTGTGGAACTCCTGCAGCGGTGTCTTGGGGTTGAAATGACTGGCCTCCAACAAACACAGCCATCTTCATAGAATCATAGAAATTTACAGCACGGAAGGAGGCCATTTTAGCCCATCGTGTCCGTGCCGGCCAACAAGAGCTATCCAGCCTAATCCCACTTTCCAGCTCTAGGTCAGTAGCCATGCAGCTTACAGCACTTCAAGTGCACAACCGAGTACTTTTTAAATGTGCTGAGGGTTTCTGCCTCTATCATCCGTGCTCATCATCTATATGGATGGGGGAAGAAAGCTGGCAGTCGCCGGTGAGAACAGGCCACTGAAACCGGTGGCTGCAAACGTGGATCCAGTAACCTGGACTCATCTGTACAAGCACAAGCATCGTTTCGCCACCCAACCTCCCGAAATCCAGAGGAGAGGAGTCTCAGGTTACACTGGATTTATTCCACGAATGGAGAACGAGTTTGCACATCCTTACCAGGAACGGGTGAAGAATGCTTTGGACAAGTTTCAGCGCAAACAGTACTACGTGCGGAACAAGCTGAGAAGTTACCAAGAAGAGGATCCACACCCTGACAGTAAACTTTACCTTGACACACCGCTGGTTCCTAACTATGGTGGTCATGTGCCAGGTTCTAACTTTGATGTCGGATCAACATTTGGCAAGAATTCGAAGATCGCTCATAGACAAATCCACTGTGTGTGATTTCAGCTCATTACGCAAAACCGTAATAGCGGGACAATTTTATTGGCGTCGCTATAGTATTTGTAACTGAAGCATAGAAAACACATAAAAAGTACCAAAGAAGAAAGGAATGGCATTGTTAAAATAGGCTGGAATGTGATAAATAAAGGAAAGTTCTGAACAAAATATACACAATATTGCTCCTTGAACTGTGTAAAATAGCAAAATAGAACAAAAGTAATGTCAGGCATAAGTAACCATGAGGGCTCACACTAGTGCCGGGCCATTTATTGTGCTAACTCCATAGCCCTGATTGTAACCCAGGGCAGGAGTCGTGTGGGCAGGGCCTAGACGGAGGGCAAACACTCCGACCATCGGCAGCATGCGGCCTGGGAGATTTTAACTCACGGGCCTCACCTATATCGGCCATGTCAGTCTCCTGCCCTAACCTGGAGGGTAGCCCTAGCTGGCCGGTGGACGAGAGAGGAATGTCAGGCAGTAAGAGGCAGCTGTCGGGGATCATGACAAGGTCCCACGCAGGAGATTGGTGTGCAAAATCAAAGCACATGGTATTGGGGGTAATATACTGACGTGGATAGAGAACTGGTTGGCAGACAGGAAGCAGAGAGTCGGGATAAACGGGTCCTTTTCAGAATGGCAGGCAGTGACTAGTGGCGTGCCACAGGGCTCAGTGCTGGGACCCCAGCTCTTTACAATATACATCAATGATTTGGATGAAGGAATTGAATGCAATATTTCCAAGTTTGCAGATGACATTAAACTGGGTGGCGGTGTGAGCTGTGAGGGGGACGCTAAGAGGCTGCATGGTGACTTAGACAGGTTAGGTGAGTGGGCAAATGCATGTCAGATGCAGTATAATGTTGATAAATGTGAGGTTATCCACTTTGGGGGCAAAAACACGAAGACAGAATATTCTCTGAATGGTGGCAGATTAGGAAAAGGGGAGGTGCAATAAGACCTGGGTGTCATGGTTCATCAGTCATTGAAAGTTGGCATACAGGTGCAGCAGGCGGTAAAGAAGGCAAATGGTATGTTGGCCTTCATAGCTAGGGGATTTGAGTATAGGAGCAGGGAGGTCTTACTGCAGTTGTACAGGGCCTTGGTGAGGCTTCACCTGGAATATTGTGTTCAGTTTTGGTCTCCTAGTCTGAGGAAGGACGTTCCTGCTATTGAGGGAGTGCAGCGAAGGTTCACCAGACTGATTCCTGGGATGATCGGACTGACATATGAGGAGAGAGTGGATCAACTGGGCCTTTATACATTGGAGTTTAGAAGGATGAGAGGGGATCTCATAGAAACATAAAATTCTGACGGGACGGGACAGGTTAGATGCGGGTAGATTGTTCCCGATGTTGGGGAAGTCCAGAACCAGGGGACACAGTATTAGGATAAGGGGTAGGCCATTTAGGACTGAGATGAGGAAAAACTTCTTCAGTCAGAGAGTTGTTAACCTGTGGCATTCCCTGCCGCAGAGAGTCGTTGATGCCAGTTCATTGGATATATCGAAGAGGGAGTTAGATATGGCCCTTACAGCTAAAGGGATCATGGGGTATGGAGAGAAGTCAGGAAAGGGGTACTGAGGGAAAGATCAGCCATGATCTTATCAAATGGTGGTGCAGGCTCGAAAGGCCGAATGGCCGCCTCCTGCACCTATTTTCTATGTTTCTATGTTTCTATCACCCTTTCAGGCAGTGAGTTCTAGACCTCCACAACCCTCTAGATGAAGAAATTTCCTTTCAAATCCCCTTTAAACCTTCTACCAATTACTTTAAATTTATGCACCCTGGTTGTTGACCCCATTTGCTGAGGGAAATAGGCTCTTTCTATCCACTATATCTAGGCCCCTCATAATTTTATGCACTTCAAAGAGGTCTCCCCTCAGCCTTCTCTGTTCCAAAGAAAACAAACTCAGCCGTCTGCAATCTGTCCTCATAGCTAAGATTCTTTACTCCCGGCAACATCCTCGTAAATCTCCTCTGCACCTGTCCAGTGCAATCACATCCTTCCTGTAATGTGGTGACCAGAATTGCACGCAGTACTCTAGCTGTGGCCTAACCAGTGTTTTATACAGTTCAAGCATAACCCCCCTGCTCTTGTATTCTATGCCTCGGCTAATAAAGGCAAGCATTCCGTATGCCTTCTTAACTACCTTATCTACCTGGCCTGCTACCTTCAGGGATCTGTGGGCATGCATTCCAAGGTCCCTTTGTTCCTCTACCAGGATCCTACCATTTAATGTGTATTCCCTTTCCTTGTTGGCCCTACCCAAATGCATTAACTCACACTTCTCCAGATTAAATTTCATTTTCCACTGTTCTGCCCACCTGACCAGTTGATTGATATCTTCCTGCAGTCTATAGCTTTCTTCATTATCAATCAGTCAAATGCTGCCTTGATGTCACACCTCTGGAATTCAGCTCTTTTGTTCATGTTTGGACCAAGGCTAAAATGAGGTCTGGAGCCGAGTGGTCCTGGCAAACCCAAACTGAGCATCAGTGAGCAGGTTATTAGTGAGTAAGTGCTGGTTGATAGCACTGTCGACGACAACTTCCATCACTTTGCTGATGATTGAGAGTAGACTGATCGGGCAGTAATTGGACGGATTGGATTTGTCCTGTTTTTTGTGGACAGGACATACCTGGGCAGTTTTCTACATTGCCAGGTAGATTCCAGTGTTGCAGCTGTACTGGAACAGCTTGGCTAGAGATGCGGATAGTTCTGGAGCACAAGTCTTCAGCACGACAGCCAGGATGTTGTCAGGGCCCATAGCCTTTGCTGTATCCAGCCATTTCTAGATATCACGTGGAGTGAACCGAATTGACTGAAGACTGGCTTTTGTGATGGTGGGGACCTCGGGATGAGGCCAATATGAATCATCCATCGGCACTTCTGGCTGAAGATGGTTGCAAACACTTCAGCCTTGTCTTTTGCACTCACGTGCTGGGCTCCGCCATCGATGAAACTAGAAATTCATACAGGCTGTCAGCATTGAAAAAAGAGAAAAAAATTAATGTTTTTATTAGTCTCCTTCACCAGAACTGGAATAATCAGGCTAGAGAAGGCCCCTTAGAAGACTTACCAAACCAAAGACGGGAGGGAGAACTGCAGGTGGAGAAACAGCTTATAGGTTTAAAAGCATATTACCGTAATAGATTATAAAATGCTGGAAAGAAGTGTAAAGGACCACCTTAAACATAAGATGGATATACTGGCATTTGAAATATAAGGATAAGAAAGTCATATAGGGGAGTCAAACATTTCAAAACATGACAGGAAATGAGAAAATATGAATAACATCTATTAGGTTAATCTCATCATCATCATCATCATCATATGCAGTCCCTCGGAAACGAGGAAGACTTGCTTCCACTCCTGAAGTGAGTTCTTTGGTGGCTGAACAGTCCAATACGAGAGCCACAGACTCTGTCACAGGTGGGACGGATCGTCATTGAGGGAAGAGGTGGGTGGGACTGGTTTGCCGCACGCTCTTTCTGCTGCCAGCTCTTGATTTCTACATGCTCTCGGCGTTGAGATGCTGTCATGTATGTACATGCTGTTTGTAGCCACCAGATGGTGTCATTGTTGGAGGCCACTGAGCAGAATGCAATGGTGCTGCTCTGGTATAAAAGGCCAGCCATTTTGTGAGTCAGGCACTTTGGGCCATAATAAAGCAGAGCCAAGGGTGTATCTTGTTTAGTTAAACAGTACTCAGTTTGAACCTTTATTGCATACATAACATTTGGTGATGAGAATGCAAGAACCTTTGTTTGCAAAATGAGTACAATTGGATTTTTAGAGCGATTCGTGGGGGGAGAAGATTGGGAAGACTTTGTGAGCCGTTTGAACCAGTACTTCATGGCCAACAAAATGAAGGAGGTCGGTCGGCGATGCAGATCGGCGCCGGGCCGTGTTCCTCACTGTGTACGGTTCAAACATCTACGGTCTGATAAAGAATCTACTCATGCCTAGTGATCCAACAGATGAAACGTACGAGGAGTTGTGTACATTGGTACGGGAGCACCTCAAACCAGACAATGGCATCATCATCTCGAGATACAGGTTTTATACACACGTTCGATTGGAGGGTCAGAACGTGGCGGAATTCGTTGCCAACCTGAGACGTCTAGCAGGACCGTGCAAGTTCGGGACGGTGTTGGCAGATATGCTGCAGGACTTCTTTGTTATTGGTATCAACCATGAGGTGATCCTACGCAAACTTCTGGCGGTGGAGGAGTTGGATTTAAAAGGGGCCATCCAGATCACTCAATCATGTATGACGACAGACAGGAGTCTAAAGCAAATAGCGGTGAAGAACCGAACCTCGGCAAGTACTGTAAATGCAATTGATTTGGCGTTCGGCAGAGCGGCACATGGCAGGGCCTATCCTGCTGCATTCGCGAAACCTGTGGCTGCCCAAAGTCCGCCAGCGGGAATGTATCCGACTTTTCCATGTTGGCTTTGTGGGGGAAATCATCGGCAACAGCAGTGCAATATAGTTGCAAAGGCTGTCTGAGAGTGGGGCATCTCCAGCGCAAGTGTCCGCAGATGACCAAGCGAGCTGTGACACACCACATGGAGGATGAGAGTCAGACTAGCGCGGATCCGGATACGCAATCCGAGATGCCAGAGGAGAAAATGTATGGACTGTACTCTTTCATAACCAAGAGTAAACCAATTTTGATTAACGTGAAGTTTAACGGGATACTGGTATCGATGGAACTGGACACAGGGGCGAGTCAATCGATCATGAACGAGAGGGCATTTAATAAGCTGTGGGATACTAAGACTGTGAGGCCCAAGCTGAGCCCTGTTAATGCCAAGCACACCAAAGAACTGATAAAGGTGATTGGCAGTGCACAAATTACTGTATCGTATAACGGTGCGGTTCATGAGTTACCACTGTGGATTGTTCCAGGCAATGGCCCAACGCTACTTGGCAGGAGCTGGTTGGAGAAAATCAGATGTGACTGGAACGACATAAAGGCATTCTCGTCGGAGGAAGATACATGTGCCCAAATATTGAGCAAGTTCCCCTCGCTGTTCGAACCGGGTATTGGCAACTTCACGGGAGCCAAGGTGCAGATCCACTTGGACTCAGATGCAAGACCCGTCCATAATAAAGCTCGGGCAGTGCCGTATATGATGAGGGAGAAGGTCGAAATTGAACTGGACAGACTCTAGCATGAAGGGATCATATCACCGGTCGAATTTAATGAATGGGCCAGCCCCATTGGTCCTGTGCTGAAAAATGATGGCACAGTCAGAATCTGTGGAGACTACAAGGCTATGATCAACAGGGTTTCGAAACAAGATCAGTACCCGTTACCGAAGGCTGATGACTTGTTTGCGACGCTAGCCGGAAGGAAGTCGTTCACAAAACTGGACTTCACATCGGCCTATATGACACAGGAGTTGGTCGAGACTTCGAAGAGACTTGCGTGCATTAACACGCACAAAGGACTGTTTATTTACCACAGGTGCCCATTTGGAATTTGCTCGGCTGCAGCAATATTCCCGAGGAATATGGAAAGTCTACTGAAGTCCGTTCCCAGAACCGTCGTGTTCCAAGATGACATCCTGATCACCGGTCGTGACTCCAAGGAACGTCTGAACAACCTGGAAGAGGTTCTACAGCGTTTGGACAGAGTGGGACTCAGACTTAAATGCTTGAAGTGTGTCTTCATAGCATCGGAGGTTGAATTCCTCGGGAGGAAATCGCCGCTGATGGCATCAGACCTACTGACGTGAAAACCAAGGCCATCAAGAATGCACCCAAGCAGAACGTGACGGAGCTGCATTCGTTCCTGGGTCTACTCAACTACTTTGGTAACTTCCTATCTAAAGTGAGCACCTTACTTGAACCACTGCACATGCTATTGGGTGTGGGGCACATTGCAAGACAGAGCTTTCAAGAAAGCCACCAATCTGCTTTGCTCGAACAAGCTGCTGGTACATTATGACCCATGTAAATGTTTAGTTTTGGCCTGTGACGCATCGTCATATGGAATTGGTTGCATCTTACAAGAAGCCAATGAGACTTCAACCTGTCGCGTATGCATCCAAAAATTTTGTCTAAAGCAGAAAGAGCCTACAGTATGTTAGAAAAAGAAACTTTAGCGTGTGTGTATGGTGTTAAAAAGATGCACCAATACCTGTTCAGTCTGAGGTTCGAATTAGAGACCGATCACAAGCCGCTCATTTTGTTGTTTTCCGAGAGCAAAGGTATCAATGCCAACTCTTTATCACGCATCCAAAGGTGGGCGCTGACATTATCTGCCTATGATTATGTCATTCGCCACAGACCTGGCACAGAGAATTGTGCCGATGCTTTGAGCCGGTTGCCGTTGCCCACACCGGAGGTGGAAACGCCACAACCGGCAGATGTAATGTTAATCATGGATGCTTTGAGAGTGAAGGTACCCCTGTCATGGCTCAACAAGTTAAGACCTGGACCAGCCAGGACCCGATATTATTGGTGGTAAAGGATTGCACCCTCAAAGAGGATTGGTCTGCCATACCTAAGCAAATGTGCGAGGAGGCCAAACCGTACATTCGTCGCAAGGACGAACTGTCTATTCAAGCGGCTTCCATATTGTGGGGCAATCGTGTTGTAATGCCTAAGAAAGGGAGAGGTTTGTGCGTGAGTTACACAGCACACATCCTGCTGTAGTGATGATGAAGGCCATCGCCAGGTCCCAAGTATGGTGGCCAGGAAGTGATTCTGAGCTGGAAGCATGCGTGCATCAGTGCAACACCTGCATGCAGCTCAGCAAAGCACCAGCGGAATCGCCGCTGAGTCTGTGGTCATGGCTGTTATGTCTTTAATACTCTTATGAATGACTCCACAAGGTCTAATATTGTACTTGAGCTGTTGTGACCTTAGTCCCATTTATTGTAACTCCAGAGTGAGGCACAAGCATGGTGGGCAGCCTTTTATACTGGGCCAAGCACATCAATGCAGGTGACCCTCAGGTCTCCCACCACAGTGCCCTCTGGTGGCACACTTTATGTGACTATACAGTTAGTATACAGTTGGTCTACATACATGACAATGGCCATCCAAGCCTTGGTCCAGGATCCATGTAGATTTTGCAGGTCCTTTCCCGGGCAAGATTTTTTTAGTTGTGGTGGATGCTTATTCGAAGTGGATAGAATGCATAATCATGTCATCCAGTACGTCCATGGCAACCATAGAGAATCTCAATGTCATGTTCGTGACACATAGTCTGTCTGACATAGTGGTGAGCGACAATGGGTCGTGCTTCACCAGTCAGGAATTTCAGAAGTTTTTAAAACTTAACGGCATAAAACATGTAAGGTCAGCACTGTTCAAGCCTGCATCCAACGGGCAAGCAGAATGAGCACTACAAATTATCAAGCAAAGCATGAGGAGAGTAACCCAAGGCTCACTGCAGACCTGCTTGTCCTGCATACTGCTGAGTTACAGGACAAGACCCCACACACTCACAGGGGTCTCGCCTGCTGAACTCATGATGAAAAGAGGTCTTAAGACCAAGTTATCTCTTGTACACCCGGATTTAAGTAATCATGTTGAATACAGAAGACAGAGTCAACAAGGGTATGACGATCGCGCAACTGTGTCACGCGAGATTTCTGTGAATGATCCTGTATACATGTTGAATTATGGTCAGGGTCCCAAATGGATCGCTGGTACAGTCATGGCCAAGGAAGGCAACAGAGTATTTGTTATTAAGCTCAAGAATGAGCAAACTTGCAGGAAACACATGGATCAAACAAAGCTGAGGTACACAGACGAGCCAGAGCAGTCAGATGAAGAAACCTTCGACGACCAACCAACCTACCTGCAGCCTTCAGTGGACTCAAGGGTCATCAGTGAACCCGGAATTTCCATCACAGACTTGTTCAATAAAAATGGACATGCAATTCCTGACATGGCCACTGCCACCCCCAACAAATCAGCCATCCAACCACCAGCCACAACAGACTCCGAACATTCACCCAAGGCCGAACTGAGACGGTCAACCTGAAAGCGTAAAGCACCGGACCGTCTCAACCTGTGAAAGACTGTGATAGATCTCAGAGGAGGGTATTGTCATGTATGTACATGCTGTTTGTAGCCACCAGATGGTGTCATTGTTGGAGGCCACTGAGCAGCACGCACATGGTGCTGCTCTGGTATAAAAGGCCAGCCATTTTGTGAGTCAGGCACTTTGGACCGTAATAAAGCAGAGCCAAGGGTGTATCTTGTTCAGTTAAACAGTACTCAGCTGGTACTTTTATTGCATACATAACATATTCGAGGTACTCAATGCCCTCTCGGATGCACTTCCTCCACTTAGGGCGGTCTTGGGACAGATACTCCTAGGTGTCAGTGGGGATGTCGCACTTTACCAGGGAGGCTTTGAGGATGTCCTTGTATTGTTTCCGCTGCCCACCTTTGGCTCGTTTGCCGTGAAGGAGCTCTGAGTAGAGCACTTGCTTTGGGAGTCTTGTGTCTGGCATGCGAACTATGTGGCCTGCCCAGCGGAGCTGATCAAGTGTGGTCAGTGCTTCAATGCTGGGGATGTTGGCCTGGTCGAGGACACTGATGTTAGTGCGCCTGTCCTCCCAGGGGATTTGTAGGATCTTGCGGAGACATCGTTGGTGACATTTCTCCAGCAACTTGAGGTGTCTGCTGTACATTGTCCATGTCTCTGAGCCATACAGGAGGGCAGGTATTACTACAGCCCTTTGGACCATGAGCTTGGTGACAGTTTTGAGGGTTTGGTCTTCAAACACTCTCTTCCTCAGGTGGCCGAAGGTTGCATTGGCGCACTGGAGGCGGTGTTGGATCTTGTCGTCGATTCCTGCTCTTGCTGATAGGAGGCTCCCGAGATATGGGAAGTGGTCCACGGTATCCAGGGCCGCGCCATGGATCTTGATGACTGGGAGGGAGTGCTGTGCGGTGAGAACAGGCTGGTGGAGGACCTTTGTCTTACGGATGTTTAGCGTAAGGCCCATGCTTTCGTATGCCTCAGTAAATACGTCGACTATGTCCTGGAGTTCAGTCTCTGTATGTGCGCAGACGCAGTCGTCGTCCGCGTACTGTAGCTCGACGACAGGGGTTGGGGTGGTCTTGGACCTGGACTGGAGACGGCACAGGTTGAACAGGTTCCCACTGGTTCTGTAGTTTAATCAGAATGTGCAACAATTTTACTGTAACATTTACATCTTTGGCCCATTGTTTTCTTGGACTTATAACACAGACCTGTTATTTTTCATTACGGATGCCTTTGTTCCTTATACTGTCAACTCTTGATGATATGCATGCTTCTTGTTTTTCATGATGTAAAGGTGTAGGCAACAACTTTAAAACTGTACCTGTTCCTTCCAAATGGCAACCACGCCTCCCCCCGGCACATACTGGCATGGGCATCCATGAGGAGGGGCCCTGTGAGCATCCTCAATCAGGGCATTATTGAATTTTACATTAAAATAGCACATTCTGGTTAACTTTGGAAACTCTTTTACTTCATAGATGCAAGATTTTTAATGGGGAAGGACATTGCTCTCAATTTGTATGAGGTTGGTCACTATAGGAAAAGGAGGTGGGGTAGCATTGCTGGTTAAGGAGGAAATTAAGGCAATAGTTCGGAAGGACATTAGCTTGCATGATGTGGAATCTATATGGGTAGAGCTGCAGAACACCAAAGGGCAAAAAACGTTAGTGGGAGTTGTGTACAGACCTCCAAACAGTAGTAGTGATGTTGGGGAGGGCATCAAACATGAAATTAGGGGTGCGTGCAATAAAGGTGCAGCAGTTATAATGGGTGACTTTAATATGCACATAGATTGGGCTAACCAAACTGGAAGCAATACGGTGGAGGAGGATTTCCTGGAGTGCATAAGGGATGGTTTTTTAGACCAATATGTCGAGGAACCAACTAGGGGGGAGGCCATCTTAGACTGGGTGTTGTGTAATGAGAGAGGATTAATTAGCAATCTCGTTTTGCGAGGCCCCTTGGGGAAGAGTGACCATAATATGGTGGAATTCTGCATTAGGATGGAGAATGAAATAGTTAATTCAGAGACCATAGTCCAGAACTTAAAGAAGGGTAACTTTGAAGGTATGAGGCATGAATTGGCTAGGATAGATTGGCGAATGATACTGAAGGGGTTGACTGTGGATGGGCAATGGCAGACATTTAGAGACCGCATGGATGAACTACAACAATTGTACATTCCTGTCTGGCGTAAAAATAAAAAAGGCTCAACCATGGCTATCAAGGGAAATCAGGGATAGTATTAAAGCCAAGGAAGTGGCATACAAATTGGCCAGAAATAGCAGCGAACCCGGGGACTGGGAGAAATTTAGAACTCAGCAGAGGAGGACAAAGGGTTTGATTAGGGCAGGGAAAATGGAGTACGAGAAGAAGCTTGCAGGGAACATTAAGACGGATTGCAAAAGTTTCTATAGATATGTAAAGAGAAAAAGGTTAGTAAAGACAAATGTAGGTCCCCTGCAGTCAGAATCAGGGGAAGTCATAACGGGGAACAAAGAAATGGCGGACCAATTGAACAAGTACTTTGGTTCGGTATTCACTAAGGAGGACACAAACAACCTTCCGGATATAAAAGGGGTCGGAGGGTCTAGTAAGGAGGAGGAACTGAGGGAAATCCTTATTAGTCGGGAAATTGTGTTGGGGAAATTGATAGGCCGATAAATCCTCAGGGCCTGATGGACTGCATCCCAGAGTACTTAAGGAGGTGGCCTTGGAAATAGTGGATGCATTGACAGTCATTTTCCAACATTCCATTGACTCTGGATCAGTTCCTATGGAGTGGAGGGTAGCCAATGTAACCCCACTTTTTAAAAAAGGAGGGAGAGAGATAACAGGGAATTAAAGACCGGTCAGCCTGACATCGGTAGTGGGTAAAATGATGGAATCAATTATTAAGGATGTCATAGCAGTGCATTTGGAAAGAGGTGATATGATAGGTCCAAGTCAGCATGGATTTGTGAAAGGGAAATTTCCAGTAGAGTGGACAAGGGAGAACCAGTTGACGTGGTATATTTGGACTTTCAGAAGGCTTTCGACAAGGTCCCACACAAGAGATTAATGTGCAAAGTTAAAGCACATGGGATTGGGGGTAGTGTGCTGACATGGATTGAGAACTGGTTGTCAGACAGGAAGCAAAGAGTAGGAGTAAATGGGGACTTTTCAGAATGGCAGGCAGTGACTAGTGGGGTACCGCAAGGTTCTGTGCTGGGGCCCCAGCTGTTTACACTGTACATTAATGATTTAGACGAGGGGATTAAATGTAGTATCTCCAAATTTGCGGATGACATTAAATTGGGTGGCAGTGTGAGCTGCGAGGAGGATGCTATGAGGCTGCAGAGCGACTTGGATAGGTTAGGTGAGTGGGCAAATGCATGGCAGATGAAGTATAATGTGGATAAATGTGAGGTTATTCACTTTGGTGGTAAAAACAGAGAGACAGACTATTATCTGAATGGTGACAGATTAGGAAAAGGGGAGGTGCAACGAGACCTGGGTGTCATGGTACATCAGTCATTGAAGGTTGGCATGCAGGTACAGCAGGCGGTTAAGAAAGCAAATGGCATGTTGGCCTTCATAGCGAGGGGATTTGAGTACAGGGGCAGGGAGGTGTTGCTACAGTTGTACAGGGCCTTGGTGAGGCCACACCTGGAGTATTGTGTACAGTTTTGGTCTCCTAACCTGAGGAAGGACATTCTTGCTATTGAGGGAGTGCAGCGAAGGTTCACCAGACTGATTCCCGGGATGGCGGGACTGACCTATCAAGAAAGACTGGATCAACTGGGCTTGTATTCACTGGAGTTCAGAAGAATGAGAGGGGACCTCATAGAAACGTTTAAAATTCTGACGGGGTTAGACAGGTTAGATGCAGGAAGAATGTTCCCAATGTTGGGGAAGTCCAGAACCAGGGGACACAGTCTAAGGATAAGGGGTAAGCCATTTAGGACCGAGATGAGGAGAAACTTCTTCACCCAGAGAGTGATGAACCTGTGGAATTCTCTACTACAGAAAGTTGTTGAGGCCAATTCACTAAATATATTCAAAAAAGAGTTAGATGAAGTCCTTACTACTAGGGGGATCAAGGGGTATGGCGAGAAAGCAGGAATGGGGTACTGAAGTTGCATGTTCAGCCATGAACTCATTGAATGGCGGTGCAGGCTAGAAGGGCCGAATGGCCTACTCCTGCACCTATTTTCTATGTTTCTATGTTTCTATAGGACCCTACATGAGACAGTTAGGGGGAGAAAACCTTTTAAATTTTGAAAATTTAGCACCAGTCACAAAGACATCTTAACTTCTAAATTGGGCTTTAGTGCTCCAGGAAGGAAGGAGGGTGGTAAATCAAGCGCTAATGACATCAGTGGGGCACTACAGCGGTGCGAACACCAGAGCACTACCGAATTTCAGCTGACTTGCATCCTTCAATCCTTCACACTGGCTCATTCCAGCTCTTAAAGGGGAGGTTATATCAAGCTGCATCTGCTCATTTTCACCAGTCCTGCATCTGAAGGAGACCTGAGAGAAACTGCAAAAACATTTTGCTATGGCTGCTGCTAATCCAGCTGTAAGGGAGATAGCTCATCGTTTCAACGACCATGCTTTGGAGGCATTGATGGGGGCAATCGAACGAAGGAGGGAAGCACTGTTCCCAGCCAGTGGAAGGAGGCCATTGTCCCTGGTCTTCAGGGCAATGTGGAGGGAAGTGACACAGGAGGTCTCTGCCAGTAGTGTTGTGGAACGCAGCCTGACACAGTGGCGTAAAAAGTTCAACAACCTCAGTCGGATGGTCAAGGTGAGTACATGCTTCAACATGTCCTACATACCAGCCTCTGAACCTCTGTCTGTGCACACTGCGCAAACCACCACACCCCCACCACTCACCCACCAAACATGTGCAACTACTCAAACTCACATCCTCATCTCAGGCCTTGCCTACTTTCACAGCTGCTCAACGACGGCAGGCATATCTCCCAGACACATAGCTGGACTCTGACTCACACACATTCCTTTTTTTTCCAGGCTAAGATGGCACACAATAGGAGGGAGCAGCAGAGGACGGGGGTGAATCTCAGCTGCAGCAGCTGTCTGACCTGGAGGAGCAAGTGCTGCAACTCATTGGGCAGCAGGTGATGGGCTCTGTGGGCGTTGGTGACGTCGGTATCTTCATCCCCTTTCCTTCTCTCATCCCACTTCCCCCTCACATCAGAAGGCTTTATCACTTTCCAGCTCCTGATACTGTCTGAATTCCTTGCTCCATTTCTGCCCCACTGCCCTCACCTTAATGCGAGACTTGTGCCTTTTATGCTTTCAGATAATCAGCCAGCAGATGACCAGCCTGTCCCTGAGCCCCCATGACAGTGACGAAGGAGAAAAGGAGGAGGACACCAGCACCGCGTTACCGCATCTCTCACCCGCAGGCACCATCTCAGAGACTGGCACTGTGCATTCGTTAGAGGCAAGCTTAGTAGGGTGTCTGCACTGGGTGATGCACTGGGGACAAGCGGGCTGCAGCAAGGCCAAGGGGAAAGGGTACCTAGGGAGCCAGCTCCCCGGAGGGAGAGTTCACGCGCGAGTTCTGCTGCACAGGACTCAGCTGATGACCTCGATGGGGAAATCTTCACAACAAGGTTGATGGCCATGCACTCCGAGTTGATAGGTGCAATGGCAAGGGTGCCTGAGAGCCTCTCGACAATGGTAATGAGCGTGGAGGAGTCTGTCTCCAACATTGCACAGATCTCTGCGCACACCATGGAGTCCATCATTTCCAGTCTGCAGACAATGGTAGACTCCCAGAGAGACCGTGGGGATCCAGACCTCATGAAGTGTGTCACGGCCAAATTGGCAGCTTCCATTACAGCACAGGTGGAAGCAACGCAATGTCTTAGTGCTGTAATGCAGACAATGGTTGCTTGCGTTGAAGCTCAGACTGCTCTCATGCAGTCTAAGCTGTATGCCACGCGAGCTCTGACTGCTGCCATTGTCGCTGGGTCCACCGCAGTCAACTGGGGATCTCACAATGTTGCAGCAGGCCACCAATCTGTGTTCCAGCAGATTGGGAAGGATGCTGAGATGCTGCCCCAGGGAGTGGCAGTGGGTCAGTGGAGCAGGAACCTGCTGTCCTCTCTCAGAATGACAGCTATCCTGAGCTCACCACTGCCACCACTGCTCACCACTGCCATTGCACTTGTCGCTGGTGGTCACCCAGTCAACCCAGACTGCCGCTGCCCAGTCTGAGGTGGCGCAGTCTACAACCAGGCCTTCCAAGCCCAAAGCTGGTCGAGGGAGTGCTGCGAGGTCATCTGTAGTCTCTGGCCCTGACACTCAGCAGCCTTCCATCAACCATGCTACAGCCACTGGGGAGACACTACATAGGAGCAGTAAAATTGATATAGCCAGTGTTAAGAAGTGATATAAGGTTTTGCACAGGATGATTTGTAAATTTAATTGTTGTTTATAATTGTGGTGAATGTTATAAGATAACATTTTAATTGGAATGTTGCATATTTGCTGCTGTCTCTCATTTCAATTTTGGGGCTGTGGTATGGAAGGGCAAATTGATGTGCTGATGGGGACATGTAGAGCAAACAGGAAGTGGGCTGGAATTCATTGGAACCGAAGTCTGATAAGGCGTTCGTGGCCCGCCTTTGCAGAATCGCGATTGAGTGGCTGCCTCCTCCGTCGCTGCCGTTGCTGCTCCTGCTCTTCCTTCTCCTCCTCCTGAGGTGATGGAGCTATGCCTGGTGGCAATGACTGCGCTGTCATGATGGCCAAGTCGTGCAGCATTCAGCAGACGACGACAAAAAAGGACACCTACTCAGCTGAGTACTGGAGTGCTCCTCCCGAGCAGTTAAGGCAGTGGAACTGTTGCTTGAGAACTCCGATGGTCTGCTCAATGATGTTCCTGGTGGCAGCTTGGCTCTCATTATATAAGTGCTAAGCAGGACTGTTGGAGTTGTGGAGGGGAGTCATGAGCCAGGTGGAGAGTAGATAGCCCTTGTAATGCGATGCCCGCAAAGCGACATGGGTGCAGTCAATGGCGCCCTGCACCATGGGGAAGCCCCCTATCCTGATGAAGCTACAAGCACGTTTCAGCTGCTCCTCTCTGGTCATGGGGAAGGAAATGTAGTCCCTTCTCCTTCTGTAAAGAACATCTGTGACCTCGCAGATGCAGCAATGAAGGCAAACTGAGAGATGTTGGATATGTCACTTGTTTCACACTGGGAGGATCCACTGGTGTAGAACTTGAGCGCCATGGTGACCTTGACTGTCACTGAGAGTACCATCCTCACCCTGGTCTGAGGCTCGAGGTCTAGTTGCAGGAGCTCTGTGACCATGTCCTTGCTGAAGCAGAGCCTTTGAACGCAATGTTCCTCAGTGAAATTGATGTAGGAGAACTGTACCAGAATACCCTGGGAGATTAAGGTCTCCTATTGGTCCTCCTCCCTCTGGCCACATTTTGCTGTCTTTCACTGTGCCTAAGTTACCTCCGACAGTGGCATTGAAGCGCGAGGTCCAGTGCCAACACAGCTTCTGGGGGACGCTAACGGGAGGTGCAAAGTAGCCCAATTTCTCCCCTTTAGAATCATAAAAATAGAATTGATCATTTTTTATAATGAGAGTTTATTACTTTTTATTGTGAGAGTTTATCATTTCTTACTACAGGGGTTCATTAATTTAAAATTTAATCAATTTTTACAATAAATTTAACAAACAGTTCCATTCATATTTTACTGGGAAATCCTCAATATCATTGTTCACATTTGTCACCACTCGACAGAAAATTTACTCAATAGAAGTTAGAAAATTAAAATTCCCATTTTTTTAAGAGGCCGCTTCTAGCTCTATTTAAATGTCTTTATTACACAGTATTCTACAGGTGACACGTACCTAAAACCGACAAGATATGTGTGTGAGTGCACTCTTTATCATAAGAGTCAATGGATGTCACACAATATAATCTCACTTGTAACAAATTTGCCCCCAGATGGAATCCTTTGAAGATTAGTGGCCCTCTCAAAATAAGCCCTCCACTTCAATAAAATAAAATAATAATAACTTTTATTTATATAGCGCCTTTAACGTAGTAAAACGTCCCAAGGCACTTCACAGGAGTGTTATAAGACAAAACAAATAGATTTGACACCGAGCCACACAAGAAGAAATTACAGCAGAAGCTTGGTCAAAGAGGTAGGTTTTAAGGTGCGTCTTAAAGGAGGAAAGAGAGGCGGAGAGGTTAGGGAGGGAGTTCCAGAGCTTAGGGTCCAAACAGCTGAAGGCACGGCCACTAATGGTTGAGCAGTTATAATCAGGGATGTTCAAGAGGGCAGAATTTGAGGAGCGCAGACATCCTGTGGGGTTGTGAGGCTATAAACGATTACAGAGATAGGGAGGGGCAAGGCCATGGAGTGATTTTGTAACTTTAAATAAGTTCGCCCTAAATCTAACCCTAACTCAATCTAACCCTAACCTAATATTTAATCCTAACCTCAATCTAACCTTAACCCAATATTTAATCCTAACCTCAATCTAACCTTAACCATAGATTTAATCCAACCACAATCTAACCCTAAACTTAATCCTATCTTAACCCTAACTTTAACCTTAATCCTAAATCTAATCCCAACCCTAACTTTAAATTTAAATCTAACACTATTCCTATCTCAGATTTGATTTGAAATGTAAATTTAACCTAAATCTAATCCTAAATCTAAAACTAACCCTAACCCTATCATGGGAGCTAAGTGTCAGCTGTGGCTCAGTGGGTAGCACTCTTGCCTCTGCATCAGAAGGTTGTGTGTTCAAGTCCCACTCCAGGAACTTGAGCACAAAAATCTTGGCTTCAACTCCAGTGCAGTGCTGCACTATCAGGGGTGCTGTCTTTCGGATGAAACATTAAACTGAGGCCCCGTCTGTTCTCTCAGGTGAATGTAAAAGATTCCATGGCAGTGTTTCGAAGAAGAGCAGGGGAATTATCCCCGGTGTTCTGGCCAATATTTATCCCTCAATTGGCACAGCAAAAACAGATTATCTGGTCGTTATCACAGTGCTATTTGTTGAAGTTTGCTGTGTACCAAATGGCTGCCATGTTTCCTGCATTACAACAGTGACTACACTCCAAAAATACTTCATTGGCTGTAAAGCATTTTGAGACATCCATTGGTTATGAAAGGCCCTATATAAATGCAAGTCTTTCTTTCTTAATGCACCACAGCACATGCTTGATCTGATCAGGATCGACAATTCTGCAGCTTAGCAGAAAAGCTAGGCCAAAGATGTGCACATGTGCAAACAATCTGTGTATCATGATGTCTCTCTGTGTCAGTACAGAACCAAGCCTTATATATCAGGAATCCTAGTCCTATATTTAGTTAGCCAATCTCAAACAGGGCTTCAGAAGGCTCCTGCAATTAACTGATGCAAAGGATGTCAAGACACATAATAGTCATGCCTGTATTCCTCTTGAAACTGGTCATTTTGCACAATATCAGAATTCAACCAACTGTGCTACTGCTCCATTGCATAAAAAAATATGCAACTGTGTATAGAATCATAGAATGGTTACAGCACAGAAGGAGGCCATTCAGCCCACCGAGGGCGTGCCAGCTCTCTGCAACAGAACTTCAGCTGGTCCCATTTCCCTGTAGCCCTGCAATTTTTTTTCCTTCAGGTACTTATCTAATTCCCTTTTGAAAGCCACGATTGAGTCTGCCTCCACCACCCTTTCAGGCAGTGCATTCCAGATCTTAACCACATGCTGCGTAGAAAAGTTTTTCCTCATGTCGCCTTTGGTTCTTCTGCCAATCACCTTAAATCTGTGTTATCTGGTTCTCGACCCTTCTATCAATGGGAACAGTTTCTCTCTGTCTACAGACCCCTCATGATTTTGAATACCCCTATCAAATCTCCTCTCAACCTTCTCTGCTCTAAGGAGAACAACTCCAGCTTCTCTAGTCTATCCATGTAACTGAAGTCCCTCATCCCTGGAATCATTCTTGTAAATCTTTTCTGCACCCTCTCGAAGACATTCACATCCTTCCTACAGTGTGGTGCCCAGAATTAGACGCAGTACTTCAGTTGAGACCATACCAGTGTTTTATAAAGGTTCATCAAGGTACAAAAGTATGCTGTGTATCTGCCTATCCCCATGTCATGAAGAGAATGTACAGTACAAAACCAAGCCTTTTATATGAGGAATCCCAGTCCTATGTTTAGTTAGCTAATCTCAAACAGGGCGTCAGTAGGCTCCTGCAATTGACCTTAGCTAGTGTGGTGAACAATCAGCAAAGCTTTCTGCTCCTAATTCATAGACAGTCAAGTCATGTGAGGATAGAAGATGGGTCACTTTTTATGGCCTTCATAGTCAAATGGACTATGGACCTTTACTCTCTAGACTCATATATGAAGAATAGGCCCTTGAACAAAGTATTGGAAAGTGTCCAGCATCTCTGAAAATGTAAATCAGAAGAGTCAGCAACATCATGAAGGAGTTAAAGAACTAGAAAGGAGTAGCTTGTATATTATACTAAATAAAACAAATGACAAATGTTTGGGAAATGAATTACTGATGTGTAATTTGGGGATGTTAATGCACCCGCAGTTTTGTTATTTACATATATTCAGGCCTCAAACCAATTTGGAACAAGATTCTGTAAGGTATTTTAATCCTGAACAGATGTTATTGCACATGAAAAGACAGTGACATGAGCGGGGCTTTGTAAGCTGCAGATCTTCAGCAGCACTTTTTATCCATCTTTTTTAAAGCAGGTGACACATGTAGATTTGAATTAAGGTCATAACATGCAGACTTGGGAAAGGTTCATTACAAATAAGTGCAGTTCTCAAGTGTTAGAACCATTTCTGTCCTGAACAGAAATACAATGGGCACTTTGTTTTCCAAAAGATAATGAGGCTGAAATTCAACACCGCAAAAAAACAGGCGCGGGCACCGTGATACGAGATACAGTCGTGCCTGTTCAAGGAGTGCAGGGAGCTTGTCAACTTTGTATTGCCTGCTAATTATAATGGTTGCAGAGCACAGCCTAGTGCGGAGCGTGCTGCTGACAGGCTGTGTGCTCAGCAGGGGGCAGTAGTTTGCATGGTTGGAGCTTTACTTAAAGCTAGCCTGCTCCTCTTAAAGGCCGTTTGCACCTCTTAAAGGTGAGCAGCCTTCTGCTGATGAAAAGTAATAAAAGTGCTTCAGCACTATCCCAAATGGCTGAACAGGCCAAGGAAAGGGTACCCAGGTCTCAGATGCAGTGCTTGAGCATTGTGCAGAGAGTGAACACTGGAAGAGAGGCCCTCTAGAAAGAAGAATGTGGGACCAGATCGCTGAGGCGGTCACTATCAGCAGTTTCATCCCTAGGACCTGGCTCCAGTGTCTAAAGAAGCTTCATGACCTCAGATCTGTGGTCAAGGTCAGTGAATGCATCTTCAAAAGCTGTCTCCTATCAACTGCACCACTAGCTTCACACACAATGCCCAACCACCCTCCCCCCCCACCTACCCCCACGCTCCCCCCCCCCACCCAATCACTCACCTACCAACAATCGCTACCAAACACAAGGCACACCTCATATTCCTTGCTTCACCTTACCCGCTTGGAGGAGACGGTGCTGGCAATTCTTGCCAGGGGCATAGCTGAGCCCTTGGCCAGCGGCAGGGCTGAAAGAATACAAGATGCCGTTATCCTCATACGTTATCCTCCTTGTCACATCTCACTTACCCTCATCCCATAATATCTTCTGATTTATAAGCTACACATAGTGTAAACATGCACCTCTTGCTTTATCTACATCCCCTCACCACAACCCTACTCTTGTGCCCTCCTCATTTCACACACCGAGGAAACCCAGCCTGCACAGCCAGTGGTTGACAAAGAAGAGGGAGAGGAAAGTGAAGCAGAAGAAACACTTCCCAGATACGAGTTCCTCAAGGTCGTCCTGCAAGGCCTTCTACAATATCACCCATGGAAAGTCAGCAGCCTTGCACCAGCCATGCTACAGCAACTGGGATAGCACTACATTACATCACTGGGTTTGGCAAGATACTCATTCAGGGAATGCACAAGGGTGATTAGTTGATTTTTTAATTTATTCGTTCTGGGATGTGGGTGTCACTGGCTTGGCCAGCATTTATTGCTCATCCCTATTTGCCCTTGAGAAGGTGCTGGTGAGCTGCCTTCTTGAACAGCTGCAGTCCTTGTGGTGAAGGAACTCCCACAGTGCTGTTAAGGAGGGCGTTCCAGGATTTTGACCCAGCGACGATGAAGGAATGGTGATATAGAAACATAGAAATATAGAAAATAGGTGCAGGAGTAGGCCATTCGGCTCTTCGAGCCTGCACCACCATTCAATATGATCATGGCTGATCATGCAACTTTAGTACCCCATTCCTGCTTTCTATCCATAACCCTTGATCCCTTTAGCCGTAAGGGCCACATCTAACTCCCTTTTGACTATATCTAACGAACTGGTCTCAATAACATTCTGTGGTAGAGAATTCCACAGGTTCACAATTCTTTGAGTGAAGAAGTTTCTCCTCATCTCGGTCCTAAATGGCTTACCCCTTATCCTTAGACTGTGATTCCTGGTTCTGGAGTTCCCAACATCAGGAACATTCTTCCTGCATCTAACCTGTCCAATCCCGTCAGAATTTTATATGTTTCTATGAGATCCCCTCTCACTTTTCTAAATTCCAGTGAATATAAGCCTAGTCGATCCAGTCTTTCTTCATATGTCAGTCCTGCCATCCCGGGAATCAGTCTGGTGAATCTTTGCTGCACTCCCTCAATATCTTCGTTGCACTTCCTCAGATTAGGAGACCAAAACTGTACACAATATTCAAGGTGTGGCCTCACCAAGGCCCTGTACAACTGTAGTAAGACCTCCCTGCTCCTCTACTCAAATCCCCTAGCTATGAAGACCAACATGCCATTTTCCTTCTTCACCGCCTGCTGTACCTGCATGCCAACTTTCAATGACTGCTGTACCATGACACCCAAGTCTCGTTGCACCTCCCCTTTTCCTAATCTGTCACCATTCAGATAATATTCTGCCTTCATGTTTTTGCCACCAAAGTGGATAACCTCACATTTATCCACATTATACTTCATCTGCCATGCATTTGCCCACTCACCTAACCTGTCCAAGTCACCCTGCAGCCTCTTAGCATCCTCCTCACAGCTCACATTGCCACCCAACTTAGTGTCATCTGCAAACTTGGAGATATTACACTCGATTCCTTCATCTAAATCGTTAATGTATATTGTAAATAGCTGGGGTCCCAGCACTGAGCCCTGTGGCACGCCACTAGTCACTGCCTGCCATTCTGAAAAGGACCCGTTTATCCCGACTCTCTGCTTCCTGTCTGCCAACCAGTTCTCTATCCACGTCAATACATTACCCCCAATACCATGTGCTTTAACTTTGCACACTAATCTCTTGTGTGGGACCTTGTCAAAAGCTTTTTGAAAGTCCAAATACACCACACTCACTGGTTCTCCCTTTTCCACTCTACTAGTTACATCCTCAACAAATTCTAGAAGATTTGTCAAGCATGATTTCCCTTTCATAAATCCATGCTGACTTGGACCGATCCTGTCACTGCTTTCCAAATGCGCTGCTATTAAATCTTTAATAACTGATTCCAACATTTTCCCCATTGCTGATGTCAGGCTAACCAGTCTATAATTCCCTATTTTTTCTCCCTCCTTTTTTAAAAAGTGGTGTTACATTAGCTACCCTCCAATCCATAGAAACTGATCCAGAGTCTATATAATGTTGGAAAATGACCACCAATGCATCCACTATTTCTAGGGCCATTTTCTTAAGTATTCTGGGATGCAGACTATCAAGCTGTGGGGATTTATCGGCCTTCAATCCCATCAATTTTCCTGACACAATTTCGTGACTAATAAGGATTTCCTTCAGTTCCTCCTTCTCACTAGACCCTCGGTCCCCTAGTATTTCTGGAAGGTTACTTGTGTCTTCTTTAATGAAGACAGAACCAAAGTATTTGTTCAATTGGTCTGCCATTTCTTTTTCCCCATTATAAATTCACCTGATTCTGATTGCAAGGGACCTACATTTGTTTTCACTTATCTTTTTCTCTTCACATATCTATAGAAGCTTTTGCAGTCAGTTTTTATGTTCCCTGCAAGCTTACTCTGATACTCTATTTTCCCTCTCCTAATTAAACCCTTTGTCCTTCTTTGCTGAATTCTAAATTTCTCCCAGTCTTCAGGTTTGCTGCTTTATCTGGCCAATTTATATGCCTCTTCCTTGGATTTAACAGTGTCCCTAATTTCCCTTGTAAGCCACGGTTGAGTCACTTTCCCCGTTTTATTTTTACTCCAGACCGGGATGTACAATTGTTGAAGTTCATCCATGTGATCTTTAAATGTCTGCTATTGCCTATCCACCGTCAACCCTTTAAGTATCATTCGCCAGTCTATCCTAGCCAATTCATGTCTCATACCATCGAAGTTACCTTTCTTTAAGTTCAGAACCCCAGTCACTGAATTAACTGTGTCACTCTCAGCTTAATGAAGAATTCTACCATATTATGGTCACTCTTCCCCAAGGGGCCTCGCACAACAAGATTGCTAATTAATCCTCTCTCATTACACAACACCCAGTCTAGAATGGCCAGTTCTCTAGTTGGTTCCTCGACATATTGGTCTAGAAAACCATCCCTTATACACTCGAGGAAATCCTCCACTGTATTGCTACCAGTTTGGTTAGCCCAATCTATATGTAGATTAAAGCATAGGAGATACAAATACTGGCCAACAGCCGCGATATGCGAGGATTCTTCGCTGCAGTCAAGGCCACCTACGGTCCAAACTCCCAAGGCCCCACCCCACTCCTGGCCAAGAACGGGGAAACACTCATCAAGGACACCGAGTCTGTCAGGGCCCAATGGAAGGAGCACTTTGAAGATCTCCTCAATCGAGACTCTGCCTTTGACTCGAGTGTTCTTGACTCCATCCCGCAGCATGCGACCCGTCACCAACTCAGTGAAATTCCCATGTTGCACAGTTTATATGTGGCTGGTCCAGTTAAGTTTCTGGTCAATGGTGACCCCCCCCAGGCTGTTGATGGTGAGGGAGTCAGCGATGATAATGCTGTTGACTATCAAGGGGAGGTGGTTAGACTCTTGCTTGTTGGAGATGGTCATTGCCTGGCACTTATGTGGCGCGAATGTTACTTGCCACATATCAGCGCAAGCCTGAATGTCGTCCAGGACTTGCTGCATGTGGGCGTGGACTGCTTCATTTTCTGAAGAGTTGCGAATGGAACTGAACATTGTGCAATCATCAGCGAACATCCCCACTTCTGACCTTATGATGGAGGGAAGGTCATTGATGATACAGATGTAGATGGTTGGTTTTACCTATGTAACACCTTATAACCAGCATTCTACCGCCAACCGAGGGCGCATCTGTTGCTTATTCAAAATGGATTGAGTGTGTAATAATGTCTGTAAGCACGTCCACTGCCACCATCAAAAGCCTACGAGCCATGTTTGTCATGCACGGCCTGCCTGATATCCTTGTCAGCGACAATGGGCCCTGCTTTACCAGCGCTGAATTCAAGGAGTTCATGACCCACAATGGGATCAAGCACCTCACATCTGCCCCGTTCAAGACCACATCTAACAGCCAGGCAGAACGGGCAGTTCAAACCATCAAGCAAAGCTTGAAACGTGTGTCGGAAGGCTCCCTGCAGACCCGCCTGTCTTGAGTCCTGCTCAGCCATCGCAAAAGACCCCACTCACTCACCGGGGTTCCCCCTGCCGAACTGCTCATGAAAAGGGCACTCAAAACAAGGCTCTCTCTAGTCCACTCTGATCTCCATGATCATGTCGAGGGCAGGCAGCATCAACAAAGCATGTACCATGATCACGCAAATTTGACACGTGATATTGAAGTCAATGACCCTGTATTTCATTGGATATATTCAAGAGGGAGTTAGATATGGCCCTTACGGCTAAAGGGATCAAGGGGTATGGCGAGAAAGCAGGAAAAGGGTACTGAGGGAATGATCAGCCATGATCTTATTGAATGGTGGTGCAGGCTCGAAGGGCCGAATGGCCTACTCCTGCACCTATTTTCTATGTTTCTATGTTTCAATTTTGCTCAACTATGGACATGGTCCCAATAGGCTTGCTGGCACTGTCATAGCCAAAGAAGGGAGTAGGGTGTTTGAGGTCAAATTTGCAAATGGACTAACTTGCAGAAAGCATTTGGACCAAACCAAACTCCGATTCACAGACTGCCACGAGCAACCTGAAGAGGACACCACCAACTTCGACCCTCCGATACACATACATGTGGCAACTGACATCACGGTTGACCATGAAACTGAACTCATCATCCCCAGCAGCCCAGTAAGGCCAGCTGCGCAGTAGCCTAGCGAAGGCCCAACCAACTCACCTGCACCTGTGTTTGTACCGAGACGATCGACTAGGGAGCGGAAAGCCCCAGATCGTCTCACCCTGTAAATAAGTGTACTATTGACTTTGGGGGGCGAAGTGATGTTATGTATGCAACACCTTGTAACCAGCATTCTACCGCCACCAGAGGGTGCATCTGTTGGAGTCCCAAGGGATCCCAGCATCCCTTGGGAGCACTGCATATAAGCAGGCCTCCCATGCTGTGCCGGCACTCTGGAGTCAGAGTAAAGAGACGAAGGTCACACTTGCTCAAGTCTACAGTACTCAGTCACATTGCTTTATTTGAGACATAACAGTTGGGCCTAGGACACTGCCCTGAGGAACTCCTGCAGTGATGTCTTGGGGCTGGGAAGATTGACCTCCAACAACTACAACCACACCGCCAGAGAAAGCTGGCGTGCAAAGCTGTCCCGAGGCGCTAAGGGAATGAATGATTGAAAAGGTAAATGAAATTGATATTTCTTTGAGTTTTTTTGCGATTCACCTTTATTTGGGAGGAGTACTTTATTGGGATTGTTTTTTGTGCTTTAGTTCCGATTTCTTTTTTTGCAGGGAGACCTCTCTTACGGCACTACGAAGTCGATTCTTTAGCAATGGATATTCAGTTGCTCACCCATCCTAGCGCCCTAAGAGAAGTGTGGAACGTTTCCCTTAGCACTCCGCTCCACTGTCAGGGCGCAGCTGCTGAATTTTTTGGCTGCTGACGCAAACCATTTCAAGGCGTAATTTTATCTGCCGCCCAACATTAACGTCTCAAAAAACCACCAACCTAATTTCCAGCCCTATCACTGTAAGGACAGAATTACCACAGGCCTTCCCAAGTCTCCTCCTAGGAGCAGCTGTAAAAGTTTTCATTGCAGTGCATGAAATGACGGTCATGTAGATGTTAAATATTTATTGTGCTAGGAGTAAAAATTAATATACTGGGTGGAAGAGTTGATTTGGTTGCTGTGTATAGCAACATCGTAAATGTGTTCAAAAATAAGCGTATTTATAGTGTCACTACCAGTTACAACCAGAACAATACTTTCCTTTAGATGTTCACAATTTATTTGCCTGCAACAGCAGCACTACATTCTATGGTTTCCAGTCCTTGGAAAATGTATTTTTTTGAAATGAAAGAAAAAATGTTTTAATAATGTTAAAAATAAACTCACCTTCATAGACAGGGTTCTTAATATAAAAATAAGTAGCAACATTTAATTTTTCAATGTTTTAAAACTCTCGCGCTGGCTATACGCCTGCTTTTACCAGGCAGAAGAGTTTGAAGGACATTTGCTGGGCAAGAGTTGTGCAACTAGCCCAAATCTCCTTCGTGAATGTCCTTCTCCCGCGGATGTGTTGGATCTGTCAAAAGAAATTTTCATAGATTGAAAAAGCCGGTTCTTGGTGCATGCGTATTGCACGCCGATATTTGCAAGGCCCCTTCAGGTGTGTGCACACATCGTACGCAACCGGAGAGGCTGCAATTTTTGGGCCAATAGGTTTCAATGGAACATTTTACTGATTCAACTGAGTATTTCAATTCAGAATAGCCAAAACTAAATGTGGTTCATCAACTAAAAATCATTCTGTCTGTCCAAATTAAAAAAATAACAGACTAAATTCATTTATTAACTCTTCTGTAGCTTTATACCCTGTATTGACAGTCAGGGAGAATTTTCTCTCTCTGTATTAAGTTGCAAACTTCCTCATCTTTGTATGAAGTTGAAACTGTTAGTCAACTTAGGATCAATAGCTCCATAAAGATAGACAATTTTCCGTAAATACAAAGGTAAACTAAATTGAACTCTTGCTTTACCCAAAGGAATTGTCCAAATTCATAAACGTACAGCTAATATTGTAGCTCCACCTCATTTCTCATTTAAAAATAATCTCAGACTTAATATGTGCTGCGTTCTCCTGATAGAAACCACTTCTCACTAACATTGACCGTGATCACTTCTGCTGACAAAAGGCATTTCCTTCTACAGATTGACTGCTTCCTACAAATACTGGACTATTTCCAAGTGACTTTTTGGTATTGGACATTTTCCAATTCAAATAGATATTTTCCATGCACGCTGGAGTCAAACCATACATAGATGTTCTGCACTGTGCAAAATAAGAAAAGGAGCAACAACTAATCATTACATAATAGAGGGAGAAAGTAGGCCAACTGTGCCCAAAGGTGTACAAAAAGTGTTTTCTCTTGCGAGTTCAGGTGGCGACAGCGAAAATTATATCTAGTAAACATCTTAATAAATTTGGTTTTGAACCTTGGGTTTGGAGCAATAACAGTTATATACTGCTCCTGAATATGACCTCTTGTGGACTGGTCTACTTGCAAATAGAAACCTTTACTCAGATAACATTCAAGTCTGGAACTTGGCTGCACTATCATTTTACTTACAAACTGAGTTGAAAAGGTCCAACAAAATGTATCCTGGTTCTCTTCTGAATAAGCATGGCAAACTCCTTAATTGGCTTGATACAGCAGGTTCAACCAGACTTTTACATCTGGTATAAACATTAATTGTAGGGTTGTTTGAAATTATTTGTGCTTTTATATAACAAGACTGAACACCAGCTTTTAAACTTATAGTTCATCAGATACTTGAATATTATGGAAGAGTTTTGATTGCATTTTTTATTTTAAACTAAACTACTAATTCAGTTATCCTCAAATTAGAACAGTATTTCATTTTGGCTAGTCAAGTTTTATTTTAATCAATTAAATAGATAAGATTCTTTGATTTTGATTAAATCAATGAATGTTGCATATTGTGACAAAGTCAAATTCATTCACTGAGCAAACAAATGTGTGGATATCAAAAGATACAGACTAGGAATAGTGCAATTTGCATTTTATTTCACCAATATGTCAAGAGTTCATAACTCATAAACAATAAAGTCATGAGTGACATAATGAATGGCCTTCCTCACAAGTGGAATAAACTGATGATTCAGCGGTTACTTTAAGCACCTTGGGATGTTTTTTTTAATGATAAATGCACTATATAAATGATATTTGTTATTACTTATTGTTTCTTCAGTTTATACAATAGATTTGGGAATAATTTGGTTTCCAACTAAATGAGTGAAGCTTCATTTTTTTCTTTTGTTTTAATGAGGTTTATCATAAGTGTCAGGTCCTTTATTACTGCCATTCTGTTGCACGAACTGCCTGTTATCCCCTTCTCCAGATGTGATTAGCCACCATTTTGAAAACCTAGCAAGCGTGATGTATTAAGCACACACAAACTTTCCATCTCTAAATCTTCATGAATGAATCATGGAACTTTGTCCGTTCAAACATTTAGTTCCATTTTTTTATACAAAGACACAAAATTATATTGGGTCAGAAATTGCAGTTGGAGGCGGTTGCCTCTGACCAAATTTTTTTTAACGAAAGTACCTGGTAGTCCTGGAGGAACGAATACTTCCACTCTGAGACCTAGCTGCGCAGCCCAGCGCAGAGGCCCATGCATCCCAGGATTGTATACGCATGCCCCCCAGTCATCAAAATCCACAGCGCGGCCCTGGACACCGTGGACCACTTCCCGTATCTCGGGAGCCTCCTATCAACAAGAGCAGGCATCGACGACGAGATCCAACACTGCCTCCAGTGCACCAGTGCAGCCTTCGGCCTCCTGAGGAAAAGAGTGTTTGAAGACCAGGCCCTCAAAACAGCCACCAAGCTCATGGTCTACAGGGCTGTAGTAATACCTGCCCTCCTGTATGGCTCAGAGACATGGACAATGTGCAGCAGACACCTCAAGTTGCTGGAGAAATATCATCAATGATGTCTCCGCAAGATCCTACAAATCCCCTGGGAGGACAGGCGCACCAACATCAGCATCCTCATTCAGTCTAACATCCCCAGCATTGAAACACTGACCACACTCGATCAGCTCCGCTGGGCAGGCCACACAGTTCGCATGCCAGACACGAGACTCCCAAAGCAAGTGTTCTACTCTGAGCTCCTTCATGGCAAACGAGCCAAAGGTGGGCAGCGGAAACGCTACAAGGACACCTTCAAAGCCTCCCTGATAAAGTGCGACATCCCCACTGACACCTGGGAGTCCCTGGCCCAAGACCGCCCTAAGTGGAGGAAGTGCATCATGGAGGGCACTGAGCACCTCGAGTCTCAATGCCGAGAGCATGCAGAAATCAAGCGGAAAGAGCGTGCGGCAAACCAGTCCCACCCACCCTTTCCTTCAATGACCATCTGTCCCACCTGTGACAGGGACTGTGGCTCTCGTATTGGACTGTTCAGTCATCAAAGAACTCACTTCAGGAGTGGAAGCAAGTCTTCTTCGATTCCGAGGGACTGCCTATGATGATGGACGCATCCTGAGATCAAGTGGGCCTGGACCACCAATCACAATGTAATATTCTCATTGATAGTAATGGTGAGTCCCGTTTGTACGGACCTCCGATTACTATCAATGAGAATACTCCCAAAAACTCAGAAACACAAAACATAAATTAAAAAAACACCTCACACATTTAAAATTAATTGAAATTGAATAAAATAAATTTTTTTAGAAAAATTGTATTTTTTGCATTTTTTTAAATACATTTTAATAAGGTTAAGAATAAACTTACCTTAATGGACAAGGATTTTAATATAAAACTTAGATAAATTCAATTTTTCTATCTTTTAAAACTTGTAATGCCTGCTTTTACCAGGCGTAAAAGTTTTAAGGACATTCGCTGGGCAGGAGTTGGGCAAATAGCCCATATCTCTGCCAGCGAAGACCCTTCACCTGGGATGCGTGTGATCTGTCAAAAGAAATTTTGACAGATTGCAGATGCCGGATTTAGGCGCATGTGCTTTGCCCACCTAAACCTGTAACTTAAGGGGCGTCTTCGGGCGCGTGCACAATTTACGGTTCATTATGAAGCTTTTATACAAGTTGATTTTGATTCTACTATACAGAAAGTGATGTCTGCTTTACTGCCTGGAATTGTATTTATCATCAAGATAGATAGGGACGTGAAAGGTCATTTAGACCATCTTAACTCAACCATCCAGGCAGAACTTACAGACTCCATAGCATCCAAATATTTATTAAAGTAATCCAGGGTTTTTGCCTCCTCTACCCCATATGGAAGTCGATTTCACTTTTTGGGGCTGAAATTGCCTCTTCCGATAAGGCCTCTGGCCGCCTGAAAGCAGCGGCCATGGGGCAGCGTGGAATGGCCACCGACTTGCGGTGGACTGGCCGACGTTCGCGGCATTTCCCTCATTTGTTTTTGCTGCGGTGTGAAGATCCGCCCTGCTCCCCCCACTTCCGCCCCACTCCTGCAGATGCGTCCTTAATGACTGCAGCGGAGCCGCCCGGAAGGTAAATTCACTTCAAAAAACCTTCCGACTGCTTGTCGGTGCCAAGGACAGTTTTTTGGGTCGATACACAGTGCTAGCTCAAGATCGGCAACAGCTTTTAAAGGCATGTTGTGTGTAGCAGCATTCTTGTCGCCGAGAATTTTTCGGACTTTTCACAACGTTGTCAGTTGCCTTGTTCAGAGCGGGATTGAGTGCGAGTGGGCTCGGGTCTTCAATCTCGACAACAGAGAGCCATCACTGTGGAGGCTCTGCTTGCGGAGGCAAAGTAAATGGAGTCAGTGCTGGCAGCGGAACGCCTCCTGCGCATTGTGCATGGCAGGGAGGCACACAGGAGAAGGTGGCACCATCTCCAATGGCTCCAGAGGCAGCGGGCAAGGGACGTAGCAGACATGGACGCTGAACATGCAGAAGGCCATGGAGATGGCGACAGACCTGAATGCAGAGAGATGGCCCAGACAGGACCTGTCGTCAGGAGGAGGGTCAGATGCGCTGACCCCTCGCTCCAGATAGTGGGCGAAATCGAGAGAAGGCAGGATGCTCAAGAGGCAGATGCTTGCCAGCAGCAGGCTGCAGAGGGCGAGGAGCAGCAAGAGCGTGATGGAGAAAGCAATGAGGCAGTTGCCATAGGAAGACGTGAGCATAGACATGGGGGGAGAAGACCCTATCGTGCAAGGGTCTACAGGTAGCAGTTCTCCTACATGAACCTGACAGATGACCAATGTCTCCGGAGACTTTGATTCTGGAAGGACATCGTGAGGGAGCTCTGCAATCTCCTGCAGCCAGGCCTCCAGCATCAAAAAAGGCTGTGGACAGCTCTGACTGTCACATCCAAGGTGACCATAGCACTCAATTTCTATGCCACTGGATTATTCCAAGCTGCTACAGCAGACATATCGAACATTTCTCAGCTCGCCGCGCATTGCTCCATCCGTCAAGTGACAGATGCACTATAAAAGAAGGAGGGAATACATTTTCTTCCCGATGAGCAGGGAGAAGCAGTTGGAGCAGCAGACCGAATTCGTGCATATTGCGGGCTTCTCCATGGCTCAGGGTTCTATAGACTGCATCCACGTCGCATTGAGGGCACTGCAAAACAATCCTGAGATGTTCAGAATCCGCAAGAGATTCCACTCTCTCAATGTCCAGCTGGCGTGCGACCACCACCGCAAAATCATGGCAATTGATGCCCGGTATTCTGGCAACAGCCACGATGCTTTCATCCTGCGCCAGACCGGTATGTCCGGCGTGTTTGCTGGGCCCAAACCAAGATTGCGGCTGGCTCTTTGAGACAAAGGCTACCCACTGTGCACTTGGCTGCTGACTCCCCTTCGCAACCCCAGGACTACTGTGCAGCAAGCCTACAATGACTCTCATTCAGCCACCAGGTGCTTAATTGAGCAGTGCATCGGGATCCTTAAGCAGAGGTTCCATTGCCTGGATCGCTCTGGTGGAGTGTTGCAGTACTCGCCTGAGTGGGTCTCCCTATTCGTGGTCGTCTGCTGCATGCTTCACAACCTGGCAATCATGAGGGCACCACCATTGGAGGACGAGCCACCAGTACCACCCTGAGGAATAGGAGGAGGCGCAGGAGCACGAAGCGCACGAGGAGGAGGAGGCGCCGGAGGAGGACCAAGATGTGGGTCACCGGCCACGCAGGCGGTGGCGTCGCCATCCAAACCCTGCAAGGGAAGTACAGAGCCGTCTCATTGCTGCTCGTTTCCGATGAGTTCATGCCCACTTCACCCTTCACCTTTGCATCTCCATGGCCAACCCAATGAACCCTTTCACACATCATTGCCCACAGTGAAAAGAAAATGCACATAATCATTTATCACCCTTATGCACTTCCTTATAACCCCTCTTAGGTAAACCTATTCTTGAACTACGCTGCAGTATCTCCCCTGTGGCTGCATCATGGGTCTGGGAAGGCTGCTGTGTTTCAGGTGTAGAAGCTACAGATGTCCTTGCTGTCATGTATGTAACCTCTATGTAACACCACTGCAAAACTGTATATACTTAAGGAATGCACACCTTGACCACAGGGGGTGAGCTTGTGAGAGACACTCCTTACCTGGTCATCCAGGTATATAAAGGGAGGTCCCACGCAGGGTCTGCACTTCTTGGTCCTGTGAATAAAGGTTCAGGTCATAGAGTGACCTTGTCCATAGAATGTGCCTTGTGTGGGTTTTGTGCCATTGAGTAAGGACTTTACACTTACAGGCCATCCTCGACCAGCTCTGGCCCTGGAAGGAAGCAGTGACGTGGTGCCGATAGCAGTGTCCCCCTCTTCTTCGGCCTCAAGAGACATGGCACCAATAGATGGAATGGGCTCTAGGGTCTCGTCCTGGTTTAGGCTCCCAGTGGTCTCAAGGGAGTTCCCCTGGTTTTGGTTCCCAGTGGCCTCAAGATTGTCATCCTGGCTTTCGCACACACTCGGGCATCTGCAATCATAAATGGCACAAGGAGTGAGGTAGGGCATTGTACCATGCAGCCTGCAACTTGCACAAAATCATAAGCAAACGTGATAAGCGCTTGGGCTTTCTGGGAGTATGGCATTAAAGGAAGGCCTTCATTTACTGATGCTGCCCCCAGCGGGATCCACACAACCGGCGGCCACAGGAAGGCAACATGTGGGCCCACTAGCCTTTGCACCCTTTCTTCAAGAGGAGTGAGTTGCTGGATATCTGGCTCGCCCCCACCAGTCCTCTGTTGCTCTAAGCGGTTGTGAGATAACTTCGCATGCAAAGCAAATAAGGCTTGCTGAATAGCAGTGTCATGAGGCCTTGGCAATGAGTGTAAGTGTATGTCAATTACATGCAGCTGTAACTCTGACATGAAAGGGAGCCTCCATTGCGAGAATGCACACTATATATATACATATATATACAGGCCTCAACAATCAAATGTAGCTTCAGTGACTATATAGTGAAGGTGGCAAATAAGAGAAGGTGAAGGAGAATCTCGCAGATGGAAGGTGAGGAGTTGGGGGAACATGTACTCACTTTCATCAGGAGAATTATGTCGTTGAGCCTTTTGCGGCATTGGGTGGCGGTGTGGTCATGAATGGGGGTCCCCGAGACCTCTACAACGATCTCTCTCCAGGCATTAACAAACACAGCGCGAGTGGGCCTGCCTGTGTCGGGGTAAAGAACGCGTCTCCTTCCCTCCACAGCTTCGATCAGAGTCTCGAGTTCCACATCCGAGAATCTGCTGGCCCTCCTTGCTCCTCCTGGATTCGCCATACCTTCACAAGAAACTGATTCCCTGCTCAGGGCCTAGCTGCAAACTCTGACCTTTACGAAGGCCAGGGAGCAGCTGGCTCGTTAGGGGTAAATTGTCAACAGCTGAATTTCGCGGCCCAATTGGCCAATCCGCCCCCACACCGCTACAAACAGCCCATTCCCGCTGCCAATACCGCTCCGCTCCTTTTTTCCAGCAAAAATGCTGAATTTCCCGCTAATGGCCGCTGCATCCATTGCAGTGGTAATGAACGGCAAAAAGCGGTAGGTGCGTCTCATTTCAGGCGGTGGAAAAATTTGGGTCCCTTTATGTGAAGAAAAACTTTTCTCTAATTTGCCTCTGTGCTCCCTCATCCTACTGTCATGATGTCATTTGAGGTTGTGTTTTGGATTGACGGTTTTTATACCATTAATTATTTTGTATAGCTACCATAGATTTTAAATATGTGGTGTCAGTTTGGCTCATTCTCAAGTCTGAGTCAGAAGATTGTAGGTAAAAGCTCCACTCAAGGACTTGAACACATGATCTATGCTGACACTTCAGTACAGTACTGAGGCAGTGCTGCATTGTCGGAACTGCTGTCTTTCAGATGGGATGTTAAACCGAGGCCCTGTCTGCCTGTCCAGATGGATGTAAAAGCATCTATGACATTATTTGAAGAGCATGGAATTCTTCCAGTGTTCTGGTTAACATTCCTCCCTCCACCTAAAAGAGATTAACTGGTTATTCATCTCATTTGTTGTTTGTGGGACCATGCTGTGCACAAATCGGCAGCCATGTTTCCCTCTTTAAAAGTAGTGACTACACTATCAAAGTAATTCATTGGCTGTGAAGTGCTTTGAGATGTCCTGAGACTGTGGAAACCACTATATAAATACAATTCTTTTCTTCACCAAAGCGGGAAAGCCCTTCTATGTTTTTCTCATAACTCAGTTATCTAACATAACTGGTCAATCTTGTGGCTCACCTCTGCTTCAGTGTTTCCCTTTGTCCCTGGGACCAAATTGGATACAGTACTGTGCTGGGGTCGAGTGAGGGGAAGGGAGGGTTAGAATCTTCCACTTCTGTACTCCTGGAATGTGCCAGGAGTATGTATCAGCAAAGTATGCACCCTAGTCTGTGATTTCCCATCTATTAAAATTAATGCATGAAAAATCATGGGCTGGGATATTAAATTTCCTGAAATGCACTCCCAGCTCACTCCAGGAATGTAGTAGTGGTAAATTTTCACTTGGGTGTGTTATGATGAGAGCACTGTACAGCTTAAGCATGATTTTTTCAGACTTGTACTGTACTGTTTTGGCTATATAATTTAGCACTCTGTTTGTTTTGTTAATTGATGTGATGAAACATGTTGAGCCCTACATCTCTTTCAACTTCACCTGTAGCTATTTGAACACCATTGATGGTGTACTTATCCCCTTCATTTCGTCTTCCTATGTGCACATGTGCATATTAAATATCATCTACTACCTTTCTATCTACACACATATTTTATCTAACTCAGTTTTTTGTTCTCATGCTGCCTTCTCAAATTCAACTGACCTAGTTTGGTGTTGCCTGTGAATCCAAGTTGTGAATGTAAGTAAGAAACAGAAGATGTCCTTTGGACATTGAACTCAGCACTTACATCATGCTTCTAACAAGAATCTGCCGTTTCTTCCTTGTCACTCAATTTCTTATTCATTTGCAGATTTTATTTTGAATCACCACTGATTTAAGTTAAAGTACAAGCATTCTCTCTCGTATTTTGTCAAAGGCATTTTGGAGATGTTGGTACACCACGATGTAAAGCTTTCCACTGTCCACTTGCGATGTCACTTCCTCAAAAAAAATTAAGAAGATTGGTTAGGCGGGATCTTCCCTTTCTGAATTTTCATTCCATAAGTATGAAATCACTTAGGGAACAGATCATCAACGGTGCTTTTCGGTGGGGAAGTATTTCAGTCACAATTACATCATTCTGTGTTTATTTCACTTAATTTATCGTAACATCATTTGTATACAAGTAAATTGTTACTGATTGCCAAGTTTTCTCCTTACACTCCTTTATGACTAATTATGCAATTCTCCCGTTATGTGCACATCTGGTTACAAGCATCTTTAGTTGCCCTGACCCATATATGTATATATATATAAAAAGTTACACAATATTTTTAATGTGCCCGAAGGATCTAATAAGATTTATTCCAAACATCTGTATGGACCATGTAGGCTGGTCCCTAGGATATTTTTGGTAACAGATGGGCCTGTTTTGCTCTATAGAGGATCCCTGGTATTTACTGAACTGTATGCTGCTTTGTTTGGAACTAGGCTATTCATTTTTCTTTTTATTTCCAGGAAACATTATTAATTAACTTTAGTTTCCTTTTAAGTCATTATCATTCTTATATTTTAATGGTTTTATTAAATAAACATATTGAAATAATATGCAGTAGATTGTTAATCATAATAATATGATTGGAATACAAAATAGCTTCTTAAAAATAATATTGGGTCATACTGTAATTCCAATGGGCTGGATTTTCAGCTTTGAGATTTCGGGGTGCTATTGACGGGGCGGGTTGTGGGTGGGGGGGATGTGGAGAGGGGGTCCTGATACCGCCTGGAAAAGGTTTGCGCCCTCGTCAGCAAAATTCGGCAAAAAGTGAATTTCTATAATTGGGAGCGCACAATCAGGTGTTACACAAGGGAGTTTTTGCGCACCACCTGAAAATCACGCCGTTATAAAAGATCAACATTTCGCGCATGCGCAGATGCCTTCCAATCTTCCCGGGTGCAGGCGAAACTTTAGGACGCGCCGATTTCCTTTGCACATGCGCAGGTGACCCGACCCATTTCCAACACAGTGGGAGAGATGGCGCAGCAGGAGGGGAGACAACTTGCATGCCGATTCTCTCCAGCGGCTGCTAAGGCATGAGTGCAGGCCATAGAGAGGAGGTGGCCTACACTCCATCTGGTGAGTGGAAGGACCCGTGCCCAGCATCTTCAGGAGGATATAGAGGGAGATAGCCCAGGAGGTGTCAGCGGCAGACACGGGGGTCAGCATTGGCACACAATACTGCAAGATGTCCAACGACCTCACGAGGGCCGTCAGGGTGAGTACCCTTCATTTATGTAGGCCCGCCATGGTTGCAACATCAGTGTGTCACACAATGTTAAGTCTTTGATGGAGCTGCTCCTTCTCTATGTGTTACAGACCATGGTGTAGGTCGGTGAAGCCACCTGAAAGCTGCAGGCTCACTTCTGCAGCCATGCACTCTGCATTCAGGAAGTACGTACCCTCTTGTCCCCTAATCAGTCAATCCTCCTCGTACTCCCCTTCCACTGTTGTTATGCCTTGTCCAAAGGTCACCCTGAGCCGCTATGTTACCTGGCTCTCATCTCCTCCCACTTTTCAAACGTGGTCAGTCACCAGCCACACAGGTTGAACTAAACACATTTGCACTTCCACATAGTAGCAGCTATTCTACTATGGAATGCACATGTGGCATAAGAGGAGCTGCACACTTACTCAACCCTTCTTACTGCTCTTATTGCAGGCCAAGCTATCGCATAATAGGAGGGAGCAGCAGCACACCCCGGGGGCAGACAGCCTGACCCGCAGGAGCTGACAGAGGTGGAACAGAGAGTGTCGGCCCTCATGGGCACACCAGTTCTCACAGTGGCCGGCGGCGAGGCCGAGCCCCCTACAGATAGTGACGGTATGTGAATAGTGTTTGTGATTGATGTGAATTCCTTGAGCCCTAATATCAAGTGGCGTAGCCCCATTACATATAGATTTACAATGCCACCTTCCTCTTATCTGCCTGTCCCCTCCCCTGTTGCTAAGCACACATCTGTTGTTTTGTGCTTACAGAAGACCAGCCAGAAGCACAGCAGTCTTCGCAAGAAGTGTCCACATCTGGCCTGGGGGTAGATGAGGACAGTGTTCTCCATGAGCATGATACTCCATCAGTCCCACCGTGTAGAGACACAACATCAGGGTAGGACGGTGACTTTGAGGGATTAGATGAATCTGAGGCTCCTGGCCCCAGTGGCCTACAGCAGCGTCTAGCAGGAGGGGAAGCTCAGAGACCAACTCCCTGGAGGGTGAGTCGGCACAGCACTCCTGCTGAAAGACAGGCAGACATGAACCTGGACTTGGTGGCTATGTCCAGTGAGAACATGGAAATGCACCACAAGCTCATGGGTGCATTGGGTAGGGTCCTGCAAATCATAGACGCATTTGCTGTGAGTGTAGCGGAGGCCGCCTCATGCATTGTCTGTGCATCTGAGGACTCCAGCGAGCCCATCCTTGGCCGCTCACAGAGGCAGATAGCTCCAGCAGCAACAGTGGTGTTCCAGAGTGCGTGGCACGTGCCATGCGTGAGGTTGCAGCAGCGATTGCATCGCAGGCACAAGCTACGCTCCAGCTTGGTGATGTCATGCGATCACTGACCACTGCCATTCTCTCTGTGTTCCCCACTGTCTAACGGTGAAGTGACAGTGCTGATGCAGGCCAGCAAGTTGTGGTCGCACATCGTGCCTCAGATGCCGAGACCCAGCCCCGTGTGAGTGCCAGAGGTCCCCAGGAACTGGAAGGTGCTAGCCTTCCTCAAGATGGCAGCATTCTGACTTCCACCACTGATTCTCTGAACTTGCACCTAACGTGGTCCACTCCCGATCCATCAGAGACTGCTGCTGCCGATGCTGAGACACAGCAGTCCGCAGCCGGGCCTTCCAGGCCCAGAGTTTTTCCAGGGGGTCATGCTCGGCCATCTGCACTGTCTGGGCCACCAACACAGCAGCCCTCAAGCAGCCTTGCTGCAGGCACTGAAGCCTCATTGAGGAGGAGCAGCAGGCATGGGTGGGGGATGAAGGGAAAGGGGTGCTAAGCTCAGGGCAAGTTCCATTAAGGGATGGGACAAACGTTGTGAAGATGCCTTGATTTATTGTTATGATGCATGTAAATAATTGAGTTCAATTAATCCACTTCATTGTTCTTGAATGCCTTGCAACAGAACGCTGTTTATTGAATGGTTTTGTTTTGGTGGGGTGGGGGGGAATGTTTGTTACTTTGTTGGAGTAAAATGTCACTTTGACCCTTTGCCATTGGTGTGGTGTGAATCATTCCAAAGTTCACCAGAGATGTGCCTTTATGGTGGTATATAGCACGGCCAGTATTAACTGCATCCCTCAGCTTCCTCCATTCAAGCAAACCGGTCCATTATGAGCTGGCGACGTGCGGCTCTTGATCCGGCAGCATCTCCACGTGGCCTCCCCCATGGATGGTGTGGCTGTGCAATCGAGGCCTCGCCAGGCTCCTCTTCAACATCCTCCTCCTCCTGAGGTGGGCCTGCAATCCGCACTGGCAATGCCTGGCCCCTCATAATGGCCAAGTTGTGCAGCATGCAACACATCACAATGAATTAAGAGACCTGTTGAGGGAAGTATTGAAGGCTGCCTCCAGAGCAGTCCAGGCATCGGAAGCGCTGCTTGAGCACTCCAATTGTCTGTTTGATGATGTTGCGGGTGGCTGCATGGCTCTCTTTGTAGCACTGCTGCGTTTCTGTGGTGGGGTTGCAGAGGGGGGGTCATGAGCCAGGTGGCTAAGCCGTATCCTTTGCCCTGAGCAGCCAGCCGGACCATTCCCTTTGTCGCTGAAACCAATTGTGAGAAAGTGCTCTCACGCAAGATGAAAGCATCATGTGCACTCCCTGGATAGCGGGCATTCACTGCGAGGATGCGCTACATGTGGTCGCACACCAGCTGCACGTTTTGGGAGTGGTATCCCTTTCGGATTCTGAATAACTCTGCCTTGTGGAATGGTGCTTGCAAGACCACGTGTGTGAAGTCAAAGACTCCTTGAACCCTTGAGAAACCTGCAATTCTACCAATCCCACATGCCCGCTCATTCTGGCTGTCCCTGCTCATTGGGAACTTTATGAAGTTCATTCTGCGGGTGCACAGAGCCTTTGTGACGTGGCGAATGCAGCGATATGCAGCGTACTGAGAGATGCTGCATATGTCTCCTGCTGCTTCCTGGAAGGAGCCGGAGGCATAGAAGGCCAGTGCCACAGTGATCTTCAATGTGACGGACAGCATAGTTTCGTTGGCACTGTAAGGCTGTAGGTCTGCCTGTAGGAGATGGCATATCTCTGTCAGCACATCCTTTCAGAAACGCAACCTTCTCACACATTGTTCCTCAGAGAGCTGGAGGTATGAGTGTTGGTGCCTGTAAACCCATGGGGGGGTAAGCGCTGCTCCCCAGATGTCTTTGGCCTCTCCTCATCCGTGGGCTGACATGGCCAAGAGCCCTTCTTCTATCTTGACGCCACATAGCAATAGCATGGAGCACGATACACTGGCAAACGAGTAATTCCCCCATTAAATTCTCTCACTGAAGTTGTAAGGACACTGTCATGGCAGATAAAACTGCCGCTTTCAAGTTGCAGCTTCGTACAACGTGCTATACGCAACTGTTGCAGTCAATGTGACCTGCGATGTAGGATCCTCCTCCCTCTATTTAAATATGTGGCAAATACCTCCTACTGGACCATTGGACTGACAGGTTTTTCAGGCATCTTTTGGGACGGGCGTATAATGCGGCGTTAAGGCCCAATATTGCAGCTGGGGTCCTAGTGGAGCATTGCATTTAATTGACTTCATGATCTCATTGAAACTGGAGGTGGGGCAGTAAGTTTTTGCGCCTCCGCAAACCCCGAGCTGAATTTGCCGACCGGGCGGTAAAAGCTAGCTAACCGCCATTACGCCTTAAAACACCATTTACCACCCCTCGGGGTACTACCAGAGGCGCAATGGAGCCGAAAATCCAGCACATAATGTGGTTTAAAACAAGATGCTGAAAATAACCCTACAATCTTCGTTAAGGAACTATCTGACAATTTACTAACTACATCTAGGGAAATACTAGCTGCCTAAATGCAACTCGCTTGAACCATTTTATCGCATTCAATCCAAATTATATTGATAGTTACACTACCAAAACACTATTAGGATACATATAAGCTACTGAGTAAATAAGTTAACTTCTTCTTACCAAAAATCATCACATGATGATGTCACAAATTAACATTTCTTTATTACCACATGGATTATAATGTAATTAGCAGCATCTTAATAATAAGCAGTAACAGCACTCAAGGTTTTAGTAGAAATTACTAGCTGACTGAATTAATATCTGAGGTTACAAAAGTAGTTCAAGTATATCACAGTAAGTCAGTATGAGCTGGACTCTAATTAATACATGATGGTATTATAATCAATGTCCAAAACTGACAAAGTCTGCAAGGTTAGTAGCTGACTAGATTCGTGTATAGCTGACATGTTAACAATAGCCAGCCTATTGGATATATTAAAAGTCTAGTTAGTTTAGCTTATTTAGCTCTGGAACTCCCTCCCTAAACCTCTTCGCCTCTCTACCTCTCTTTCCTCCTATAAGATGCTTGTTAAAACCTACCTTTTTAGACAAGCTTTTGATCATCTGCCTTAATTTCTTCTGTGGCTTGGCATCAAATTTATCTGTTTGTATGTAACACTGTTGTGAAGCGGCTTGGGATGTTTTACTATGTTAAAGGCGCTATATAAATAAAAGTTATTATGAGTAGTATTGCTGATAAGCTAGCAGCTTAGCAAAAATTTTGAGATCTTATTCAACCATGTCCTTCCAATTTTGTGTTGTAGGCTTAGCGGTCTTGCCTCCCTCTGCGTTGCTTGAGTCCATATCTGAGTAGGCAGCCTGATGGATCTCCATCTGTTGCAATAGTTCAGCCTTCTTCCAATGTTTGCTCTCTCTTTGTAGCACTAATATTGCTTCTTTACACAGGAATTGTACTCTTACATACAAGTGTACACAATTATTTACTGATCACTGGCTAGTAGTGTTGTGTATGTTTAATATAAATATACTTCCTGTATACTCAATGTACAGTTACATAAGATTACTGAATGTATATTCACACCGTATATACTATGCTTGTACCACCAGAGAGTGCAACTGGTGGAGACCTAGGGGTCACCTGTACACGACAGGTAACCAGGTATAAAAGGGAGCTCACCTTACTGTACCCTCATTCAGGAGCTGTAATAAATGGACTAAGGTCACCACAGTTCAAGTACAATACCTTGCCTCGTGGAGTCATTACTAGAGTGCTTACAGAAACAATAAGTAGAGTTCTTGGGGCAGATTTTCCGGTCCTTTGCATTCCGTTTTTTGCACTGGAGGGGTGGCAATGATGGCGGTGAGGTCTTCTGGGTGGGCAGTCAGCCTCCAGCGCCCCTCAGGGGTTTTCGGGGTCGGGTTGTGGCGGTGTGGAGCAGTACCGCCCAGAAGAGCTGTACTGGTACGACACCGGCACGCTATTTGACTCCCGCCCGACCCATACACCCTGCAGCGCATCCTGCAGTAACCGCTTGGAAAACAGGCGGTTCAACCTATACCGACTACAGAGAGGTAAGTAATGCCATCCTCAGGTAAGTGTGTTTTTTCTTTTAATTCCTTTTACGATTTATGTTGTGGTGGCATGGGCTATGTATTGGGAATGTTTTTGTGGGGGGTGTTTTGCAGGGTTTTTTTTCTCCCGGGCATCTTTCGGAGGGCTCCCGAGCCGGCTCTTTAGCTTGGGAATTTCCCATGCTAACGCCCTAAGAGAGGTGCACAATGCCTCCCTTAGCGGTGCACCCAAGACTCAGGGCCCAGCTGCCCAATTTTGATGACTGAGGCGCACACTGTTCCCAGGCATAAACTTTACCGCCCCGTTACCATTACCGCCCCGAAATCATCAAAGACGAAAATCCAGCCTGTCTATTTGAACTTCTGTAACCTCTCTCACTCTCTCTCTCAAAAGCCTTCTGTCCATCTTTTCTCTGGCTTCTCTGATCAAATTCTCTCTGTTTTTTGTATCAAAGCATCATCTTTTATACATTTGATTCTCCAAAGTAAAACCTGATATCATTTCAACCAATCTGTGTTAATACACCTTGCTGTAAGAATTGCCTTATTTATTGATAAAACCGTAGATGGGCACATGTCAAGTACTTAAAATGAACACATGTTTAATTACTTGAGAAAAGCCAGGTCTGGTTATCAGTTGCAAATTTTTTTCAAATTGTCTGGCCTTAAATAATATTGGTAAGACGATCCCAGATTTAGTTGCAAAATTATTTTTACTTTGTCTGGCTGTAAATAATGGTGTAGTAGAAGATAAGAGTTAGATTACTCAAGGCACTTCTTCTCTTGGTCAACAAAACATAACCCTCCATAAAACCTTGACAAGCCTGGATGTGCCTAGCTCCAACCACTAATTAAAAACAGATGCTAACTGTGAAAGATCCTTTTGTCCTCACAGTACTGTCTTTGAGTACCCATGGTTCGGAACATTAACTCTTTCTGTTTTACCAGAGTGCAGCAGGATTGTTACAAACACCACTTTTAAGACAATTCTGAGAAACTTTAGGACAATTTATGGGCACTATTCCTATACCTTCCCATATCCAATGCCCCACTGCACCAGTTCACAAGGATACCCTACTCCCTCCAGACTAAGTTCACAGAAACACCCTTCTCCTCTGATCCTCCGAGTTCATATTGGCTCTCATTTCCCTCTCCTCCTTTAAGTTAACCTGCCATGCTTTCCCATTCAATTCAATTAAGCTGGCACTCTTCTTTCACACCATCAGTTCAAGCTTCTGCTCCTTCCTCCTCTCAGAGTTCTTGATGGATCTCCTCCCCTTCTCTCCGACTATTTCATGCTGGCATTCTTATCACCAATCAGTCAGTCTTGGCAGTTTTTGTCACTACCTCCTCTCAGTTAATGCTGGCTCCCCCATTTATCTTCCTCACCCCAATGTGCCATTAGGTCTCAGCACTTAGTCCTCCTTTAGCTTAACTAACTTCTCTAATACTTTCCTTTAATTTATTTTAATACCTCTCATCTTGCTGCTAACCCCAGCAATTCAAGTGCTGGAGTTCCCTGGTAAGGGTGAATAAAGCCAAATGTAGTTGCCACTCAGTCAAAGGAAGCCCAGAGACCCTGAATCATGGGGGAGGGATGGAATTTTAACCACACAATTGTTAAAATTCTGAAACCCGACCCCAAACCGCCACTTGCGGTTTTAATGGAGGCGGGTTGCGGGGGAGAGGGGGGGCGCTGATCCTTACGCTCCCAGGAGGCGGGTCGGTCAGTAAAATCTTTTAAGGAGACTACGTGTCTCCTTTTTAACTGAATTTTAATTTTTAACGCATGGAGGCCAGGTTTCCCGGAGCACAAGAATCCCGGCAGGTAGAAGGAGCCAACCACCCCTGCAATCTCCGACTCCCCCAACCCCCCTGCAATCTCCGACTCCCCCAACCCCCCTTGCAATCTCCGACTCCCCCAACCCCCCCCCGCAATCTCCGACTCCCCCAACCCCCCTCGTGATCTCAGACTCCCCCAACCCCCCTCGTGATCTCCGACACCCCCAAACCCCCCGCAATCTCCGACTCCCCCAACCCTCCCTGTGATCTCCGACTCCCCCAACCCCCCCGCAATCTCCGACTCCCCTAACCCTCCCTGCGATCTCCGACTCCCCCAACCCCCCCGCAATCTCCGACTCCCCCAACCCTCCCTGTGATCTCCGACTCCCCCAACCCCCCCGCAATCTCCGACTCCCCCAACCCTCCCTGTGATCTCCGACTCCCCCAACTCCCCCGCAATCTCCGACTCCCCCAACCCCTCCTGTGATCTCCGACTCCCCCAACCCCCCCGCAATCTACGACTCCCCCAACCCCTCCCTGCAATCTCCGCCTCCCCCAACCCCCCCACAATCTCCGACTCCCCCAACCCCCCCTGCAATCTCCGACTCCCCCAGCCCTCCCTCGTGATCTCTGACTCCCCCAACTCCCCTCGTGATCTCCGACTCCCCGAATCCCTCCCGCAATCTCCGACTCCCCCAAACCCCCCCTGTGGTCTCCGACTCCCCCAACCCCCCCTGTGATCTCTGACTCCCCCAAACCCCCCCTGTGGTCTCTGACTACCCGAATCCCCCCGTGATCTCCGACTCCCCCAACCCCCCTCGTGATCTCCGACTCCCCCAACCCCCCTCGTGATCTCCGACTCCCCCAAACCCCCCGCAATCTCCGACTCCCCCAACCCTCCCTGTGATCTCCGACTCCCCCAATCCCCCCGCAATCTCCGACTCCCCCAACCCCCCCTGCAATCTCCGACTCCCCCAACCCCCCCTGCAATCTCCGACTCCCCCAGCCCCTCCTCGTGATCTCTGACTCCCCCAAACCCCTGCTGTGATCTCCAACTCCACACCCCGCAATCTCCGACTCCCGTACTTCCTGTGATCTCCGACACCCTCAACCCCCCTCGTGATCTCTGACTCCCCCAAACCCCCCTCATGATCTCTGACTCCCCCAACCGCTGCCGTGATCTCCGACTCCCCCAACCCCCCCTCGTGATCTCTGACTCCCCCAAACCCCCCTCATGATCTCTGACTCCCCCAACCCCTGCCGTGATCTCCGACTCCCCCAAACCCCCCTCGTGTTCTCCGACTCCCCCAACCCCCCTCATGATCTCCGACTCCCCCAACCCCCATCGTGATCTCCGACTCCCCCAACCCCCCTCATGATCTCCGACTCCCCCAAACCCCCCTCGTGATCTCCGACTCCCCCAACCCCCCTCATGATCTCCGGCTCCCCCAACCCCCCCTCGTGATCTCTGACTCCCCAATCCCCCCTCATGATCTCCTACTTACCTGGCATCCTTCCCCGGTTACTTTCCCGCCCACAGACAGCTAGCTTGTCAATCTGGCTTACTGTCGGGCAGGAAACCTATTGAGAATGTTTAAAAGACATCCTGCAGTTAATTTCAGCAGGACATTCAGCGTAACCCATTCTTACGGGTTTCCCGTATTGAAATTCTACACCCAACCCCGCTTTCTTCACGGCTCTGAGTAAATATTGGGCCCTTAATCCCCACATTCTGGCCCCTCCCTTAGCCAAACACATAAATTAGGGCAGTGACATTATATCCAGTGATATTGAGAAGTAAATTTATCACAGGTGGTGATAAACACACCAGATGGTCCCACTGAGGAGGTAACTGATGTGCAATTAAGGGCTGCTACCAATAAAGAAAAGCTCATCCTTCATTTAAAAATTGCATTCTGTGATATTATTACGAAGAATGTAGCATCCATCCTGACTATTTTAAAAGGGACAAAAGTCACTCTTATAACATTAGCGGTTCACTATATTCTTCGTATTCATAATGCTCCCACTCTCAATCCCCTGCAGTGTCAGTGATTGGAATACTGTGCAATGTGCAGCACAGTGTAAAACTTCTCCTAATTTTCACAGGGAATGTGGCTAGTCCCACCTCAGTGATCCACCTTCAGAAGCATTGCCTGAGCACTCTGAAAGCTTGCTCAGCTTGTTTACTTGTTCTGGCATGGGCATCATGGCCCTGAAAATCTGTGGGCTCGTGCCTGCCATAGAACTCCACTGCAGATCCCACCTAAGTTCACTGGGCCAAGGAAAGCAATCTCCAGGGATGGTCTTTTTGGGTAGAATACACTGACATCGAAGACTTTCATATGTAGCTCTACGTTATGAAGAAGAGGTTGAATGGCAAAGTGGGTGCACTTGCTAATGCCCTCACATTGGTGGAGTGGGTTGGAAGCCAAGCTACCCGTGCTCCTTCTGCTCATGGGCCATGCTGAACTCAATGGTCTGCTGTATGTGCAGGTGAAGAGTTTCTGTTGCAACTCGAGTGCACCTGAAAGGTGTTGGTTTTCGTAGAAAATTCAGTGCAGTGATGACCTTGGCTTCCTAACACAGGGCTGTTGCTTCTAATTACTTGAGCTGCAGATCTTCCTGCGCTAACTGGCACAATTTCATAACAAACCTTTGTTCTGCCTAAATTCTATCAGATATTGATCCTTGGTGAGCTCTTCAGTCAGCTCCATATAGCTAGGTCTTGTGTAGAAGGATCTTAGCCTAGGGTAACTCTGGGGCATTTTGCTGAACCTTCTATGGTCTTGATAATGTTATTTTGCAGTCTCCAGCACTGTGTCATTGGGCTGAACCTTAATGTCTAAAAACGGATGGGTTGGGATCGGGTGAGATGTTAAAACTGTAAAAATCTCAAACCCGACTCCAACCTGCCTACTGCCGGGCTTAACGGAGGCGGGACATGGGGAGGGCAGCCAACCCACTCCCAGGAGGCGGGTTGGCCAATCAAATATTTTACTTTGCAGGTTTAATCCTGACTGGCCGGATTTCTCAGGTCTTGAGAAACCTGGCAGCTGAAGGGAGGTGAGGGCAGGTTTGGGGAGAAGGTAAGTGTCTTTACTTGTGGGCCAGGAGGAACAGGAGTGCTTCCCCTGCCCCCCCGCCCAAGCTCCCCCTCCCCCCTGCTGATCAGACCCCCCCCCATACAAAGGCGCGCCAGGTTCCAGGATCGGACACCCCTGAGGTCGGGGATCAGACTCCCCCTCCCCCCCAGTGTCGGAGATCGAAACACCCCAGCGTCGGGGATTGGCCCCACTCCCGCCTGTGAAATCAGCCCCTGCCCCGATTGGGCCATTGTGTTTACTGTGTCATAACTCATAATTGGCCCTTCACCCGTTCTCCTACTGGCAAATGTCACAGAAAACAAAAATATCAGCACGTGATGCACAAAATCCTCAGTTTCAGCTGGTCTCAAATACTATTACTTAGAATCAGAAGCAGTGGCCCAAATTGCTCCATTGTCAAATATGGCCATATTGCCTAAATGAAAAGAAGGTGATTCTGATTTGTAAGGAATTGCTGTGTGAAGCAATTATCCACACACTGAAAGCTTCATTTATTTGTATGATTCTCAATTCAAGTGGTCCCTCTCCCCATTTAGACAGCAAAGCCATGTTTGTTATACACAGCATTTTGGTGATTTAATCTGATTGCAGTCAGATTAAAAACTTGGCAGAAATGCATGAATGTATGGCAAGTGTACAATTGAAGCACTATGAGTGACTAAATTATATGACATTACTTGTTAATCCCTTTACTATTTCAGTGGGTGACAGAGTGATTTATAATATGTGGACTGCCAGCAGATGTCTGCCATATATATGCCTTACTATGCTGAGACTGTAGTGTTGTCCACAAAGAGAATTCCCAACAATCTCGTTACTTCATATCAAGTTGGAGTTCCATAGAGTAGGGTGGGGTTTGATTGCTGAGGCCATGACTGACTGTGGAGACTCTGTGTAAGTGCATGGGCTGGGTCAGGAAAGGGCAGCAGAATGATCAGCCATGTGTTTTAGAAGCAGGCACCCCATATCAGATAGTGTGGCCTGCTGAGACTTTAGGGTATATTTTCCTGTGTGCATCAGTTAAAAACATTAACTAAAGTGTTTTTGGTTTATAATGGCAGTTTAGTTAAGGCATTTTTACTTCACAAACAGAGAAAAATATACCCTCATAAATTAATGTAGGTGTGACGATAAGAATATCACCAAATTGTTTCTAAATTGGGAAATTCAGCAAATCTTTCTGTAACATGGTTCAACAAGCACATTCTAGACATTAACAAGTAGCGAACCAACCCTAAACAAGGTTCCCACCGCCCCCCCCGTATTTTAATTCATCATCATCATCATCATTATCATTATCATAGGCAGTCCCTCGGAATCGAGGAAGACTTGCTTCCACTCCTCAAGTGAGTCCTTTGGTGGCTCGACAGTCCAAATCGAAAGCCACAGACCCTGTCACAAGTGGGACAGACATTCGTCGGGGGAAGGTGGGGTGGGACTGATTTGCCACACGCTCCTTCCGCTGCCTGTGCCTAACATCTTTACGCTTGCAGCGTTGAGATTCAAAGAGCTCAATGCCCTCCCGGATGCACTTTCTCCACCTAGAGCGATCTTTGGCCAGGGTCTTCCAGGTGTCAGTGGTGATGTCGCACTTTACCAGGGAGGCTTTGAGGGTGTCCTTGTAACGATTCCGCTGCCCACCTTTGGCTCGTTTGCCGTGAAGGAGCTCCACATAGAACAATTGCTTAGGGAGTCTCGTGTCTGGCATGCGAACTGTGTGACCTGCCCAGCGAAGCTGATCGAGTGTGGACAGTGCTTCAATGCTGGGGATGTTAACCTGGGCGAGGTTGGTGCGCCTGTCCTCCCAGGGGATTTGCAGGATCTTGCGGAAACATCGTTGGTGATATATCTCCAGCGACTCGAGGTGTTTTCTATACATTGTCCATGCCTCTGATCCATACAGGAGGGTGGGTATTAATACAGCCCTGTCGACCAACTTGGTGGTCGATTTGAGAGCCTGGTCTTCGAACACTCTTTTCCTCAGGCGGCCAAAGGCTGCACTGGCGCACTGGAGGCGATGTTGAATCTCCGCATCAATGTCTGACTTTGTTGATAAAAGGCTTCCGAGATATGGGAAGTGGTCCACATTGTCGAGGGCCGTGCCATGAATCTTGATGACTGGGGGGCAGTGCTGTGCGGCAAGGATAGGCTGGTGGAGGACCTTTGTCTTACGGATGTTAAGTGTAAGACCCATGCTTTCATATGCCTCAGTGAATACATTGACTATATCCTGGAGTTCAGCCTCAGAATGTGCGCAGACGCAGGCGTCGTCCACGTACTGCAGCTCAACGACAGAGATTAGGGTGATCTTGGATCTGGCCTGGAGGCGGCATAGGTTAAACAGCTTCCCACTGGTTCTGTAGTTTAGTTCCACTCCAGCGGGGAGCTTGTTGACTGTAAGGTGGAGCATGGCAGGGAGGAAGATTGAGAAGAGGGTTGGGGCGATGACACAGCCCTGTTTGACCCCGGTCCAGACGTGTAATGGAACTGCTGGTAAGGATCACGGCCTGCATGTGGTCGTGGAGCAGGCGACGATGTTGGCAAACTTTTGGGGGCATCCAAAATGCAGGAGGACGCTCCACAGACCCTCACGGTTGACAGTGTCAAAGGCCTTTGTAAGATTGAAAAAGGCCATGTATAAGGGCTGGCGCTGCTCCCTGCATTTTTCCTGCAGCTGTCACGCTGCAAAGATCATGTCCGTTGTGCCCCATAGGGGACAAAATCCGCATTGTGATTCCAGGAGGAGCTCCTCAGCCACCGGGAGAAGACGACTGAGGAGAACCCTAATGACAACTTTCCCAGTGGCTGATAGCAGGGAGATTCCCCTGTAGTTGCCACAGTCGGACTTGTCCCCCTTTTTAAAGATGGTTACGATCACTGCATCTCTGAGATCTCCTGGCATGCTCTCCTCCCTCCAGATGAGAGAGATGAGGTCATGTATCCGCACCAACAGCGCCTTTCCGCCATATTTTAGCGCCTCAGCAGGAATTCCATCCGCACCCGTAGCCTTGTTATTCTTCAGCTGTTTTATGGCTTTGCCTACCTCTTGCAACGTTGGGGTTTCACTGAGGTGGTGGCGGGTCGCATGCTGCGGGATGGAGTCGAGATCACTCAGTCAAAGGCAGAGTCTCGATTGAGGAGATCTTCAAAGTGCTCCTTCCAGTGGGCCCTGACAGCCTCGGTGTCCTTAATGAGTGTTTCCCCATTCTTGGCCAGGAGTGGGGTCGGGCCTTGGGAGTTTGTTCCATAGGTGGCCTTGACTGCAATGAAGTCCCTTGTATATCGTGGCTGTCGGCCAGTTGGTGTATCTTCTGTATTTTCATTATTTACAAATCAGTACTTCAAAATGGGAGGAAATTGTCTTTTGGCAATAAAAACTGTCAAGGAATTTACAGAAACAGATTTCCCCACCAGTTTACTCACTGCACCACTTTCATTACAGTTTACACTAATAGGAAAATATTAGCCACTTGGCCATCCTTTTAATCTTCAATCCAGCTGTTTTCATCTGGCAGTGCTCAACATTTTACTTCATCATATGCGGACATTTATAAAGTTGGTAATCCTGTTTCATGACACAAATGAGCTCAAATTAAATAGCACTCCCCTCTAAATGGATGACGGATGTTAGATGTATCCTTTAGGGTGTCGACTAATGGTAATTAAGAAGGCATGAGCATGGAGTGAAAACTTAATCTCATCATATTCCTAGAACTGATTGAGACCTGGGACTACAGTTGTTAACCTGTGGAATTCCCTGCCGCAGAGAGTTGTTGATGCCAGTTCATGGGATATATTCAAGAGGGAGTTAGCTATGGCCCTTACGGCTAAGGGGATCAAGGGGTATGGCGAGAAAGCAGGAAAAGGGTACTGAGGGAATGATCAGCCATGATCTTATTGAATGGCGGTGCAGGCTTGAAGGTCTGAATGGCCTACTCCTGCACCTATTTTCTATGTTTCTATGTTTCTATGCTCATAGAATCATAGAAATTTACAGCACGGAAGGAGGCTATTTCGGCCCATCATGTCCGCGCTGGCCGATAGAACTATCCAGCCTAATCCCACTTTCCAGCTCTTGGTCCGTAGCCATGTAGGTTATGGCACTTCAAGTGCATATCCAAGTTGTTTTTAAAAGTGGTGAGGCTTTCTGCCACTACCACCCATTCAGGCAGTGAGTTCCAGACCCCAACAACCCTCTGGGTGAAAAGATTTCCCATCAAATCTGCTCTAAACCTCCTACCAATTACTTTAACTCAATGCCCCTGGTTGTTGACCCCTCTGCTAAGCGAAATTGGTCCTTCCTATCCATTCTATCTCGGCCCCTCATAATTTTATACACATCAATAAGGTCTCCCCTCAGCTTCGTCTGTTCCAAAGAAAACAAATCCAGCCTATCCAATCTTTCCTCATAGCTAAAATTCTCCATTCCAGGCAACATCCTCATAAATCTCCTCTGTACCTTTTCCAATGCAATCACATCTTTCCTGTAATGTGGTGACCAGAACTGCATGCAATACTCTAGCTGTGGCCTAACTAGTGTTTTGTACAGTTTAAGCATAACCTCCTTGTTCTTGCATTCTATACCTCAGCTAATAAAGGCAAGTATTCTGTATGCCTTCTTAACCACCTTATCTACCTAGCCTGCTACCTTCAGGAATCTGTGGACATGCACTCCAAGGTCCCTTTGTTCCTCTACACTTTTCAATGTTGTATCATTTAATGTGTATTCCATTTCCTTGTTAGCCCTCCCCAAATGCATTACCTCACACTTCTTCGGATTGAATTCCATTTGCCAATGTTCTGCCCACCTGACCAATCCATTGATATCTTCCTACAGTCTACAGCCTTCTTCTTCATTATCAACCACCCGGCCAATTTTTGTATCACATGCAAACTTCTTAATCATACCCCCGACATTCAAGTCTAAATCGTTGATATATACCTCAAAAAGCAAGTGACCCAGTACTGAGCCCTGTGCAACCTCACTGGAAACAGCCTTCCAGTCACAAAAATACCCATCGACCATTACCCTTTGCTTCCTGCCTCTGAGCCAATTTTGGATCCAACTTGCCACTTCACCCTGGATTCCATGGGCTTTTACTTTTGTGATCAGTCTGCCATGTGGGACCTTATCAAAGCCTTGCTAAAATCCATATACATTACATCAAACTCACTATCCTCATTGACCCTCCTCAAAAAATTCTATACCTCAGCTTAAAGAACGACCTTCCCGTAACAAATCCGTGCTGACCATCTTTGATTAATCCATGTCTTTCTAAATTAAGATTTATCCTGTCCTTCAGAATTTTCTACATCATTTTCCCACCACTGGGGTTAGGCTGACTAGCCTGTAATTATTCGGTCTATCCCTTTCTCCCTTTTTAAACAGAGAGGATTGGAAAATGATGGTCAGAGCCTCTGCTATTTCCTCTTTTGTTTGTCTTAACAGCCTGGGATACATTTTATCTGGTCCTGGGGATTTATCCACTTTCAAAGCTGCTAAACTTCTTAATACTTCCTCTCTCACTATGTTTATTTCATCTAATATTTCACACACCTCCCTGACTGCAATGTCTGCATTGCCCATCTCTTTTGTGATAACAGATGCAAAATATTCATTAAGAACCATACCTTTGTCTTTCGCCTCCAACACAGTTTACCTTTAAGGTCTCTAATAGGCTCTACACTTTCTTTAGTTATCCTCTTGCTCCTAATGTATCTATAAAACATCTTTGGGTTTTCCTTGATTTTACATGCCGTAATTTTTTCATGCTCTCTCTTTGCTTTCCTAATTTCCTTTTTAATTTCACCCCTACACTTTCTAAACTCCTCGAGAGTTTCTGCAGTATTGAGCCCTCGGTATCTGTCATAAGCCTCCCTTTTTTTCTTTATCCTATCCTGTATGCCCTTTGACAGATGTTGCCATAAAATGAGACAGATCTTTGTCATTCTTCCTGTTCTAGTTTTCCATAAAATGAAAGGGGTTAATTTTAACTTGTGCCAATGACATAAACCCGGCAATATTGGATTGGCTGTCCATTATACATCTTGGCCAATTTTATTTTCTGTTGAAGTCAGTAGAATGGAAAATCAGACATGGAGTGTAACAGGCAGCTGATCTGACAGCGCCTGTTTTACACCATTGCCAAAAGTTAAAATGACCTCCAAGCTGTGTATTAATATTAAATTTAAGGATGTATTGCAGTAGAATCACATATTTTTTAAATTTTTAATAAACACTTTTAATAATCTCTGAAATCTTTCAAGTTTGTTGGACTCAATTTGATTGAATTGAAAGTTACTTCTCAAACCTGAAAAAAATTAAAGTTATTTAAGAAAAATAGGACTTTTAACAGTTTGGGACTATCAATGTCACTTCATATGCAGACTCATGAAATCATTTTAAAGTATAACTTAAATGAATTAACTTGCATTTATACAGGACTAGATATTGGATTGAGCCATGCCCGTTATTCGGCATGTCTACCCTGTGCTGGAAAGGTGCTGCCTGCCATTTTGGATTGGGAATACTGGGGTTGCACCAAAGTATTCAGAAAGCTTATCGTAATATTAAAATCAAAGTCCGACGCTGGTTATAGGACCGTTTATGAAATTGGCCTGCCCCAGTGCAGTGCTCATCACATGATAAAACCATGGCACTGAGAGTCAGCAAGGACCCTACAGAAGAGCTGTTTAAAAGACATCACTCTCCATGGACATGGAAGAAGTGGCATCCTTTTTTATTGAGGAAGGTGCCAGCCTTGGGGAAGCCCTAGGGAACCCTGCAATGCATGCTCTCTCGTCCTACTTCACAACACTGCCATTTAAATTCGATCCCCGCTCCTATTGGGGTGGGGGGGGGGGGGGGGGAAGCGGTCTTCTCGTTGCTTAATTAATCAAGTAAAATTGGCGGGGGAGTTGGAATGCATCGATGAACACAGCACAAACCTACCCCCCCTTCCTCCCGCCATCTTATCCTTAAGTGCCTTTTGTTACATTGGGGCAAGGAGAAGATTGATGAAGAGTGCAGGGATACAGCCAAAACCAATACTGTTACAATTTACCAAACCAATATCGGAAAATATTCTTAATGACCCTACAATATTGTCTGATCTATACTAACTGTAATGGGATTGTTGTATACACTTCAAAAGCAGTGTTTTGCAAATGTGACCATTCAAACTGGCCATATCTCATTGAATGCACCGCAGAATCATACATAAAAATCTATCTGATCATATGTTACAGATTCTAATGCAATATGAACTATTCATTGCATGTTGTGTTGCCAAAAATACATTTTTTCATGTCATCTATTTATTTTTGAATAATTATTATATCAATTTACAGCAACTTTTGCTTTTGGAACAATTTTAGTAGTAATATAATACTGGTATATAATACAAATCACATGCATGTCATTAACCATTTTCTTTGTAGCTCATCTAAAAAACTACGTAATGGAATTATTTATTGGAGCATAATTTGCATTGTGGCTTTAATCATTTCCAAAGTACCAACTAACCTGAGAAACTAGGGTATTGATTTCAGTGGCGGTGATCTGGACTGGTTTATTCAGTTTTATGCACATTGAGTTTGTGCCATTTGTCAGCTGTAATCTCTTTTTCCAGTGTTCCAATGATGTCCCTTCACTAACCCAGCCCAAAGTCAGCTGCAAGTAAAAATAAATTACTATTTGTGTGCCATTCAATGAAAATGTAAAGCTTTGAAATGATCTTTCAACAGCTGATATGGCATCATTCTCCTCACCACCCTACCAATATAGGGTTTTATTCTTTGACTAGCAAAGCCATTAAAATATTAAGAATGGGTTGTGAATGAACCATTGGGTTCTCTATGAGTGCAGAGAGAGTTTGACTTTTGATTGAAGTTCTATAAACACTGCCAGGGGCAGTTTAAGCGTAGTGCTGCTCCAGGAGCGGCATGGCAAGCTGAGCCCTGTGGCCACTCCAGGGAGGAGCACGTGCTGGAGCAGGCGAGCAAAGGCAGTGAAGAGTGACGTCATCGAGGTCCAGGTCGGTGATTGGAGCATGGGCAGGTACAGCAGGAGCGGCGAGATTGGAGCGAAGGAGCGGCGAGAGATTGTAGAGGGACGTGATCGGGGCCCAGAAGAGGCGAGGACCCAGGGGCAGCACGGGCCAGCCCACACTGCGATATGTGTACGCACTAGGTCCGTGCAGCAGAGCAGGTCTCTGGTCGTCTTGGTTAATCCTTGCTACTGGACCAAGACCTAGCTCTGTCAAGCCTGTGTGGTGGCTGGTGTGCAACGGCTACCACACATTAAAAAAATCCAAGTACAGGCATCTTCCACCCTTCAAGATTTAGTTCGGACCTGGAATTTTAGGTCCATCATTGAAACACCTGTAAACCTTTTGATGTGGAAGCAAGTCATCCTCGATTCGAGGGACTGCCTATGATGATGATGATGATGATAAACACTAAGGGCCCAAAATCACAAAGGAGCTGTTTGGCCTGTTAGAACAGAGAACTCTGCCTGCCATGTTGCCCTGGTCCTGACTACCCGACCCAGTAGTTTAGAACAATTAGAATATGGAGAGGCGTGCAGATGCATGCCGTGTAAATCCATCCTGAAGAAGTTCTGACATGCTGGGGGAGGGGTTGCTGCAAAATATTGAAAGGGCGGGAGTTCAGCCCCAAAGGCTGCTACAGGGGTGGTGGAGAGAAGATTGAGATGGGATAGGCAGAGACCTGTGTAACAGCAAGACAAAAATCTTACTGCTTCTTTAAGGAAAAGTGGCAGCACTGGAGGAAGCAAGAAACCTGGAGGACAATTGTGACAGCCAGAACTACGAGCAGAGCAGCCAGCTTAAGGGAGACTGATCTAGATGCCCTCTTAGTGGAGATATGGAGCAGGAGGGACGGGCTGTTTGGAGCTGGGGTCAGGAAGCCCATGAAGAAATCATCGGAGGGCATTTGCAGTGGCAGTTAGTGCCACCTCCTTGACCTTCAGGACGTTTTATAATGTCAGAGGAAATTCAACAACCTTGCCAAAGTGACCAGGGTAAGATCTAATTTGCTCTGACCTTTCATTGCAGTCTCTTTGAATGTACCTTATAGTAACCTGAGACTGTACTCTGAACCTTGATCATTTCTCCCAACCTGTTTCACCTATCTACAAATGCGTCTTCCCTCACAGTGTGCCAAGCTTGAACAAGCCTCCCTAATTCACTACACTTCATTTTTTGATTTTTGCCCCTCAACTAACCTAGTGTGTCAAATTGTTGTAACAAAACACTGCTCAAGCTTCACTGCAAAATTAATGTCCTTTTCTCTTCTCTCTCAAAAGGTTGGCCGAACTGCTTTGAATCTCAGTGGTAGTCCTCCTGAGCAGTATACTTTTGACTCCTCATGTAGAAGTGTTGGAAATCCTGGAGAGTTATGCAGCCACTCCTGTTGGGGAAAGAAATGTATGAGGGCCAGTACAGCTGCAGGCTTGTCTGGACCATCTGCAGTTTGCCTGTTTAATGGTTTAGCAGCACATACACACTCGCAAAAAACAGGATCATTGGAGCCTTCAAAAGCTGCAGAGGAACTGCTACGGTGTCAGCTGTGGCTCAGTGGGTAGCACCCTTGCCTCTGAGTCAGAGGGTTGTGGGTCCAAGTCCCACCCCAGAGACTTGAGCACAGAAATCTAGGCTGACACTCCAATGCAGTGCTGAGGGACTGTTGCACTGTCAGATGTGCTGTCTTTTGGATGAGACGTTAAACTGATCTCTCAGGTGGACGCAAATGATTGCACAGTATTATTTTGAGGAAGAGCAGTGGAGTTATTCCTGGTGTCCTGGCCAATATTTATCCCTCAATCAACATCACTAAAAACAGATTATCTGGTCATTATTATTGTGTTCCGAACACAGATGAGGCTGCAAACAGGGAGGTTAAAGTAACAGTGACCTCCAGAGTGAGGAACAGGCCTTAGGGGCCGGCTTATATCCAGTGCTCCCCAAGAGATGCTGGGGTCCCTTGGGACTTCAGGGGATGAGCTCCCTGGTGGCGGAACATGGGAATGCATGCTTTGCAGATACACAACATCACTCCCCCCCCAAAATCAAAGTGAAAACTATTTACAAGCTGAGGCGGTCAGGAGCCTTTCTTTCCCTGGTGGACCGCCTCGGCACAAATGTCTGTTCTGGTGTGTTGGCTGTGCCCTCGCTGGGCTGGCATGTTGTTGGCCCTGCAGGGCTACTAGGTGAGCCTGGCCTTGCTTGGCTGTTGGGTTCAATTGCCTGGTCCAGTGTGGTGTCGTTGATCCTTTGGGTGTGTGTTATGGGCTCGAAAAAGGTGGTGTCTGCTGTGGGTTGTTCAGGGCAGTCTGTGAACTGCAGCCTCGTTTGGTCCAGATGCTTTCTGCAAATTTGTCCATTGTCTAGTTTGACTACAAACACCCTATTTCCTTCTTTAGCTATCACCGTGCCCGCGATCCACTTGGGACCATGTCCATAGTTTAGCACATACACAAAGTCATTCAGATCAATTTCCCGTGACACAAGGCGCGACCATCGTTTACATTTTGTTGCTGCCGCCTACTCTCTATCTGATCATGCAGGTTGGGGTGAACTAGCGAGAGTCTGGTTTTAAGTGTCCTTTTCATGAGTAGCTCAGCTGGGGGCACCCCTGTGAGCGAGTGGGGTCTCGTGCGATAGCTGAGCAGTACTCGGGACAGGCGGGTTTGGAGTGAGCCTTCTGTGAGTCGTTTAAGGCTCTGTTTGACGGTTTGTACTGCCCGCTCTGCCTGCCCATTGGAGGCTGGTTTAAACGGGGCCGAGGTGACATGTTTGATCCCATTGCGGGTCATGAATTCTTTAAATTCGGTACTGGTGAAACATGGCCCATTGTCACTGACCAGTATGTCAGGCAGGCCGTGGGTGGCAAACATGGCCCTCAGGCTTTCAATGGTGGTGGTGGCGGTGCTTCCCGACATTATTTCACATTCAATCCATTTTGAAAAAGCATCCACCACACCAGGAACATTTTACCGAGAAACGGGCCCGCATAGTCGACATGGATCCTCGACCATGGTCTGGAGGGCCAGGACCACAAACTTAGTGGTGCCTCTCTGGGCACGTTGCTCAACTGAGCACATACGCTGCATTGCCGTACACAGGACTCTAAGTCAGAGTCGATATCGGGCCACCACACGTGGGATCTGGCTATTGCTTTCATCATTACTATACCCGGGTGTGTGCTGTGGAGGTCCGAGATGAACGTCTCCCTGCCCTTTTTGGGTAGCACTACGCGGTTACCCCACAACAGGCATTAGCCTGAATGGACAGCTCGTCCTTTCGCCGCTGGAACGGCTTGATTGGCTCTTGCATTTCAACAGGGATGCTGGCCCAGCTCCCATGCAGTACACAGTTTTTTACTAGGGACAGCAGAGGATCTTGTCTGGTCCAAGTTCTAATCTGGCAGGCCGTGACAGGTGATTTATCATTTTCAAACGCTTCCATGACCATCAACAAGTCTGCGGGCTGCGCCACCATCAACAAGTTTGCAGGCTGCGCCATTTCCACCCCCGTGGTGGACAATGGTAGCCGACTGAGAGCATCTGCACAGTTCTCGATGCCTGGCCTGTGGTGGATGGTTTAGTTATATGCTGATAGTGCGAGTGTCCACCTTTGAATGCGGACTGAGACATTAGTATTTATCCCCTTGTTTTCAGCGAATAGGGATGTGAGGGGCTTGTGATCGGTTTCCATCTGAGGCCAAACAGGTACTGAAGCATTTTCTTTACCCCAAACACACACGCTAATGCCTCTTTCTCAATCATGATGTAGGCTCTCTTGGCCTTAGACAAGCTCCTGGAAGCATAGGCGACAGGTTGCAACTTTCCCGCAACGTTAGCTTGTTGTAATACACACCCGACTCCATACGACGACGTGTCACATGCTAGCACGAGTCTTTTACATGGGTTATACAATACAAGCAGCTTGTTGGAGCATAAAATGTTTCTGGCTTTCTCAAAAGCAATTACTTGTTTTTTGCCCCATACCCAGTTCTCACCTTTGCGCAATAACACATGTAGGGGCTCTAAAAGGGTGCTTAACCTCGGTAGGAAGTTACCAAAATAGTTAAGAAGTCCCAGGAACGACCGCAGCTCCGTGACGTTCTGTTGCCTACGCGTTCCTGATAGCCTGTGTCTTTGCGTCTGTGGGCCGAATGCCGTCCGCCGTGATTTTTCTCCCCAAAAACTCCACTTCTGTTGCCATGAAGACGCATTTCGACCTCTTCAGCCACAGCCCTACGCGATCCAGTCGCTGGAGGACCTCCTTCAGGTTTTGTAGGTGCTCGGCGGTGTCCCGACCCGTGACCAATATGTCGTCCTGAAAGACCACAGTGCGTGGTACCGACTTGAGTAGGCTCTCCATGTTTCTCTGGAAGATCACTGCAGCCGACCGAATTCCAAACGGGCATCTGTTGTCGATGAACAGTCCCTTGTGCGTGTTGATGCAGGTGAGGCCCTTCGAAGAATCCTCCAGCTCCTGCGTCATGTAGGCCGAAGTCAGGTCGAGCTTGGTGAACGTCTTGCCTCCTGCCAGCGTCGCAAATAGGTCACCTGCCTTAGTTAGCGGGTATTGGTCCTGTAGCGAGAAACGATTAATAGTTACTTTATAATCGCCACAAATCCTGACCGTGCCATCACTTTTGAGTACTGGAACAATTGGGCTGGCCCACTCGCTGAATTCCACTGGGGAGATGATGCCCTCGCATTGCAGCCTGTCCAGCTCGATTTCCACGCTCTCCCTCATCATGTCAGGTACCGCTCGCGCCTTGTGGTAAATGGGTCGTGCCTCTGGGACCAAGTGTATCCACACCTTCGCCCCGAAAAAGTTACCAATGCCTGGCTCAAAAAGGGAAGGAAATTTGTTAAGAACCTGGGTACATGAGGCCTCATCGACATGTGATAGTGCTCGGATGTCATCCCAGTTCCAGCAGATTTTGCCCAGCCAGCTCCTTCCAAGCCATCGCCCGGGACAATCCAGAGTGGCAGTTCATGCACCGTGCCCTCGTAGGTGACCTTGACCATGGTGCTGCCCAGGACAGTGATAAGCTCTTTGGTGTAAGTTCTCAGTTTCATGTGGATGGGGCTCAGGGCTGTCTGAATGCCTTGTTGCACCACAGTCTCTCAAACATCTTTTTACTCATGGTGGATTGGCTAGTGCCAGTGTCCAGTTCCATGGCTACGGGTAAGCCATTCAATTTTACGTTTAGCATTATAGCTGGATATTTCGTCGAAAATGTGTGCACCCAGTGTACTTCAGCATCTGCCTCCTCTCTCTGAGGCTCAAAATTGCTTTGATCCACCATGGACCGATCTTCCTCTCTCACATGGTGGTTAGCAGGTTTTGCAGAGCCTGCAGCTCATTTGCAAGCTTGTTGGAGGTGCCCCATTGCTCCACAGCTCTTGCAAACATACCCTTTGAAGCGGCATGAATAGGCTGAATGGAAGCCTCCACAACACCAACAAGGTGTGAATTGTCTTGCATTCATCCTTTGTTGCGGACTCTGAGTCATTTGGGTCACCTGAGGCCTGCTGGCAGTTGCAGACTCGTGGGTTCTACCCTGTACATTTCTGCTCGCAAACACAGTTCCAGTTAATTTATGAATATTGCTAGCATTTGTGTGCTGAGAGATTTGTTTGGTGTTATCACTGGTGGACATAAAGTCCTGTGCTATCGCAATGGCCTTACTGAGGGTCGGTGTCTCTACACTCAAAAGTTTTCGTAGGATGGTCTCGAGGCCAATGCCCAGTATAAAAAAGTCTCTGAGCATTTGCTCCAGGTAGCCATCAAACTCACATTGTCCTGCAAGTCGCCTTAGCTCGGCGACGTAGCTCACCACTTCCTGACTTTCAGATCGCTGGCACATGTAGAATTGATACCTCGCCATCAGCACACTCTCCCTCGGGTTAAGATGCTCCCGAACCAGTGTGCACAGCTCCTTATATGACTTATCTGTGGGTTTCACCGGAGCCAGAAGATTCTTCATGAGGCTGTAGGTCGGTGCCCCGCAGACTGTGAGGAGGACTGCTCTCCTTTTTGCAGCGCTTCCTTCTCTGTCCAGCTCGTTGGCTACAAAGTACTGGTCTAGCCGTTCGACTTAGGCTTCCCAGTCCTCACCCTCTGAGAACTTCTCCAGGATGCCCACAGTTTGCTGCATCTTTGCGTTGGATCCCATCCTTGTCGCCAGTTATTGTGTTCCTAACACAGATGAGGCTGCACACAGGGAGGTTAAAGTAACAGTGACCTCAGTTTTTAATAAGACATTCCAGAGTGAGGAACAGGCCTTAGAGGCCAGTTTATATACAGTGCTCCCAAGGGATGCTGGGATCCCTTGGGACTTCAGGGGATGAGCTCCCTGGTGGCGGATCGTGGGAGTGCATGCTTTACAGATACACAACAATTATCACATTGCTGTTTGCGGGAGCTTGATGTGCGCAAATGGCTGCCGCATTTCCTAGATTACAACAGTAACTACACTTCAAAGTATTTTGTTGGCTATAATGTGCTTTGGGATGTCCTGATGCCGTGAAAGATGCTATATAAATGTAAGTTGTTTCTTTTGCGGTAGTCACATGCCATTTCTTCATTTTCTTTTCTTCCAGATAACCCAAAGCAAGTTACTGATGAGGAGGAAGGGAAGAAAGAGGTTTCTTCCATCTTCCACCTCCAACTAACCATATCCTCATGCACGCTGTAGTTTACACTTTGTCTCAAACATACCAGTCCAGAGCAATCCAACCAGGGAAATGTAGATAGTTCAAAATAGGATTTTTCGCTGGGTGAGACACAACACATGAGGGGTGCCAGAGGAATCAGAGGTGAAAGTGTGATTGGAAAGGTCAGCCGCTGGCTCCTGAGCCTATTACGCAAATCTCTGAGGTCGTACTCTAAAACATAGGACGTTGGATGAGTATCATATTCACATGGTGGACCTTTTTGGACGGCCTCAGATAGATGGCAAGGATCATTGAGAAATCCAATGCCATCTTTGGTACCAATATCCGAGGAGGATTTGACACAGTGCAGCACTACCTGAACTGTGTAGTAGCATCAAGACTATCTGTGTCCATCCCTGGAGCAGAGAGGCCTCCATACCAGTCAGTACATCCAACATGGATGCTTTGACCTCTGGTCTTTAGACCTTGGGGAATTATCTCGAAAGAACACTGGCAACTGGCTTCCAAGAGATACGGGAGACTGTGTCTCAGGGTCTGCAGAATCTAATGGACACTGTCAGGTCTGCACTCCCTGATCACCGGCGAGTCGTATCCAGGATCCAGCACAAGTGGTGAGGCTAGAATCCACCTTCCTCTCTCCTGAAGGCAGATAATGTGATTTTTCCAGGTAGCTCCCTTAAATTCCTGTATATGCCAGTATACAGGGCCAGGCTGCCCAAACACCAGCAGTGCTGATGCAGCCTGCTGACAAGTTGACCCAGGACTCAGAAGCTACAAGAAGTTTATGATATTACAGTGCACCCAAGAACCACTTGACACAGTTTATTTTTCTCTAAAATATTTGACATGTCCCCCAATACTGGGGCCGTAAACCTCTGCTTTTGGTGGAGGCCAGTTCCCTCCTGCATTTTGAGGGTTTTCAGCAAGGCAGCGCCACAGATGTGCCACACAAACTGCTGGAGGCTCCCTCCTGGGTCAGTACCATAGTTCCACAGTGTGCGTGGCATAATTTGCAGGATCGTATCCCTGCAAATTTCAGTGTTTATAAAGACAAACACAAAACCTTCCAATGACCAGTATATTCTTCCGTCCCGGGAGCAGTGTGGAGTCTCCGACCTGTGAAAAACCATCAGCAGCAGGTGGGGACCATAAAAGGAGCGGCAATCGGCCCAGGGAACAGCGTGGAGTCAGGCCACTACAAGGTACAGCGCGAGCTGGTGCAGGAGGGCAATGGCAGTGAAGAGTGATATCAGCAAGGTCCAGGTCAGTGATTGGAGCGTGGGCAGATACAGCAGAAGCGGTGAGATCGGAGTGAAGGAGCTCTGAGAGACTGGAGGGATGTGATTGCGGCCCAGGGGAGGCGTGAGTTCGGGGCCAGGGGTCCAGAGGCAGCATGGGTCAGCCCACACTGCGATATGTGTGCGCACTAGGTCCGTGCAGCAGAGCTGGTCTCCAGTCATCTTGGTTAATCCTTGCCACTGGACCAAGACCTAGCTCTGTCAAGCCGGTGTGGTGGCTGGTGTGCAACGGCCACCACACGTTAGAAAAATCCTCGCACGGGCATTTTCCACCCTTGAGGATGTAGTTCAGGTTCTTCATTCGAAACACCTGTGAACTCATCCTTTTCTTTTGGCGTGGAAGCAAGTCATCCTCGTTTCGAGGGACCGCCTATGATGATGATGATTCTTCCTTCTTCAACTGAACATATTCAATATATTGAAACTTAACGTGCCATTTCAAGAATAGCTTCAATGAAACCGAAAGAAATAAAAAAACATTGGAACTGACAGAATAAGTGGACAGGTCCTTTATTAACGCATGCACTGAGCTGCTGAATCAAATATAATATTTAGAACCTGAACTTCTGATGGTTTTTTTGCTGCAAAGATGGTGTAGTTCCAGCTGAGGGAGCCAGAAATTGGGTTGTAAATCAGATATACCAGATTTGCCCCCATTCTAAACATGATGTTTGAAGCTGTGCCTGTCCCCAAAGTGGTTCATGTTTGTAAATGACAAGATAATGGCCTGGAATTTGCTGTAGTAATAACGATGAGGCTGTCTGTGCTCACCATTATTACAGAGTAAAACTGACAGTAACTCTGGCATCCGCACATGCGCAGTTAAACGTGGAAATCCAGAAGTTGCTATTAGAGATAACCTGCTGCTCCATAGGTTGCGCTGTTGCAGTCTTCGCTGCTGGAATCACCACAGAGATCACTGTTAAGGGCGTGAACTTGAACTAATTTAGCCTACTATTATTGCACTAAAGACCAATGAAAAACTGAAGTCTTGTTCAGTCAGGAGTAACTGAGTTTTTGACGGCATAGTAATTCATTATTACTGCTGAACAAACTCTCTGGCCCTGAAAAATTAATTTTACAACTGTGAAGTCTCATTCCCTCAGATTTAAAAAAAATTTAAATATATTTTTTTAAGTTTGTGTTTTTCTATTTACGTTTCTCCCTTAATCCCATGTGTATGTCCCAACCTGTATTTTGCTTTCTGTACAATGATTTATATGCAATTTATATTTCCTTTACTTTCTGCTTTGCCATCTGTGAGGATTCTTCAATCTGATTAGTTGATCAGCCTTGCCACTGCTTGCCCTGTTGCTGGATGCCAGAGATCTTCTGTAGAAGGTGCCAAATTCAAACTGATGTTGGAAAAGAGGAAGTCTACACTCCAAAGCCCGCTAAAACTTTGTCGGCAACTTTTCTCAAGCTGAACAGCAACGCTGTTCCTTTGCCACTGACCGCAAAATCCGGGTCAATGAAAGCAAAAGCTATTGTCCCAGAACTTCTACCATTTACACCAAAATTGCACCTGACTTAAGTTAAGCTTGCAGAAAAAAAAAAGTCAGTTAACTGTACGCTTGTAAAACCAGCAACGGGTTGCGTTTACAGGCTCTAAATGCCCACAAACTTTGTCCAAAGCATCAGTTTTGACTGAAGCAAATAGAAAAATCTGTTCTCAGCTGTGACTGCCAAGAAAGGATTCTGCAAATTGACTGTCAGCAGTTTCAGGCGGAGAAATCCTTCTCTTCCCACTCTTCTGCCCTGGTGCTCTTACCATGGGATACTAGGGATATTTCCCTAAGATTCTTTATAATTGAGGCAGAATACGAGCAGGAAGAAGAGGCACACAGGATAAGGAGAAGAAAGCCAGTTAGGAGGTACTCTTCCACTAGAATCTATAGGCTCTGTCTCAGAAAAGGTCTGCTGGAGGAGGCAATGGGTCAGAAAAAAGTCATAGAAGGAACTCTGTCTCCCATTGCAAACTGAATTCAAAACATCCTCTCATTTTCATAGCCAAGGATATTCAATGAAGATGTTAGTGAAGAGTTCTGTGTTAAAAGGGTGTGTTTCATCACAGCGACAATAGAGTCACTGTGCCATCTTTCAAATCTAAAAGCTACATTTTACTGTATAATGGCTCCCACACTCTATTAAAGGTCATTTAAGCCGATGTTGTGCCCTGGAGGTGGGACTGCTACCTGCCAATTCTCTCCAGCGCTTATCCTGCTGTAAATGGCAAGGATGTGGCATCTTCCCAACGAAGACGGAGGAGAAGGCTGCCCATGGATTTGGAGTTGTGGGACTCATGGGTACTTGTCTGAAAAAAGGATGTTTGAGGAGCATAATACTTATATGCAGGATCTGAGGTCAGTCTCCAAAGAGGTGTCGCAACTGACAGTTTTGAGTCTGGAGGCTACAACCCTCATTTGTGGTAACATTGCAGAAGCTTTTCTTCATTGCATGTATCAATGGAGCATGTGGCAGCATCATTGTAATCTGAAACAGATCCTTGCCTCAGAAGCAGCCCCAGACCAGTTAGTGTCTTCTCCTCTATGGAAGCAAAGACTCCAGGGGCCAAAAATTGCCCCCCTCTTTAAGGTCCATTACCGCCTGTAAGGTCTTTCTGACTGGGGGTAGGCAGATGGGCTGACCCATCCAAAATTTCCTTCAGGCCCCGGGGGGGAGGGGAACGTTGGAAGCAGGTTTCCACCGCACCCCGTCGGGCACGCGTCGACCCCTTACCGCCCGGCGGTGACTCCTTTCCGTCCCGCGAAGGAAATTTGCCCGCAGGAGCGGAACCGCCACCACTTGGTGCCCCCAACAGCTTTTCCCAGCGGGAAGCTGCCAGTGGCTGGACGCGCGTCCGCCCTTAATGTGCGACTCTGAAGTCGGCCCGACAATGGCAGCCACAGGTTCAGCCGGGCCGCCAACAGGCAGCCCAGCACCCTCTCTGAAGCCCTTCCTGGGGGCTCAGTGGGCACCACAAAAGTGGTTGCAGAGCTCGCAGCGGCCCTCCCCTTTAACTGAAGGGGAGGGACATTGTGACGCATCAGCGCGACGCATCCGCGTCTTACTGATGTCATCAGCATCGCACTGACATGCTCAGCGCAGCGCTGATGACACCACCAGCCTTCCGCTCCACTCCCAAAGCACTTTCGCCCTCAGCCGCCCCAAACACCTCTTCGACAAATTAAAAAAGTTAAAGGGGCCAATTTCCCTCTATTCTCCGCCCCATGTATTCAGGCGGAGAATATTCCTTTAATTCAAATTAACCGCTCTATTTGGGGCGGAGGGAAATTTCGGCCCCCAGATTTGGTGGTAGGAACGGACAGAAAAATTAGCACCGTTTATGCTGCCTTTTAGTCCCTGGGGTCGGGATGCATGCTGCTGCCTCTCAGGGATTTCAGAATCTGATAGCTGCCATTACATTAGCCAGGTTACTGATCACTGAGGACACAAATCCAGCGTCCAGTGAGCTGGCAACATGCCAGGTATGTGGCCTTCACCTTCAGAGCACCCCGCACTGGCGCACAGGAGGGGACACCAGGCCGTCCCAGCACCTCCTGAGATGCTGCCAGCAAAGATGGAGATAGCTCTTGCCTGGGAGTAAGTAGATATGAGAGGAGGGTGACCTCAGTCCCATGGATCTTTTGTAACATAGGAGCAGCCAACCATTTCTCACAATACTTGCCCCAAGTTTGCACCTAGAAGAAGCAGTAGAATAGGAGAAAGAAATGCATGTTTAGCCATCCAGGGGAATCATGGGATTTGCGGACTCCAATGGCATTCCTCTGCATTTCAATTAATGGTATTAAGTTCCTAATAGCAACAGCCAGTGTACATATGGAAGGCCCCAGATCCCATCAGGAAATACAGTGCAACCACTACAGAATGAAAACCCAGCAGAAATAGGTCCTGTCCCAGAAACCACCTCCAAAAATGCTGGTACATTCAATTCAGGGCAGAAACTTGCAACACCAGTAAATAAATTCAGGTCTATAGTTTCTGCTGCAGTTTTGCACTGTGATCAAATTCTAATTTTAAAAATGAACTTGTCTTTATTTTGAATCTCAGATACAATACATTTTATATTATACAAAGGGAGTTCCTGGATTTTACTTGGAGAATAATTAGTCCTGCTCATCACGTTATTTCACTTATGAATTAACCCAAATTTATTACATGTTTATGCTGGTCATATGGTTTCAATTCTGTAGAAACATAAATTTGTCCCATAATTTTAGCTTGCAGACTTTTGGTGGAATATCACAGCAACCCATGTACAAAATATATTATTGAACTAAATCACCCAGTATTTCAAAATAACTTAACATTACCTTTAGATGGCAGCAATAGGCTAAACTGACAGATTTACTGTACTTTTGGTCAGGAGATAATCTCCAGATCTCCAAAGAAATACTGAGCTCATTAAATGATGTGCACTTTTACTTAAAGAACTCTCACCAACAACAACTTCTTGCATTTATATAGTGCCTTTAACATAGTAAAACATTCCAAGGCGCTTTACAGGAGTACTATCAAACAACATTTGATACCGAGACACAAAAGGAGATATTAGGACGTGACTAAATGCTTGGTTTCTCTTTAAAAATACCAACAGTTGTATTGAATGCTGATTATCTTTAATGATTTTTTGTTCCCTCTATGTTTTCTAACTTTTAAAATATGTTTGATTTGAACAGTGAGTGCTGATGACAACATTGGGAGCTTTGGCATGAAGGAATTACTAATGTTGATTATGGTTGTAGTGAATTATCATTAGTACAGGTAAGCATTTCTAATTGCATGTATTTGATTTATGGGAGTAAAGTGGGCAGAACTAATTACAAAAAAGATTTGGGACTTATAATTTGTGTGTTCTTCCATTCTGCACATCACATGTATTTCTGGTAGAGAACTTGGTGGTTGTAGGAAAGGCCCACCTGAAATAGGCAGGAGCTTCATTTGAATGTGTCGATGACATCCTTTAGATGTCCATGATCAATATTTGATCCTCAAAGCTAAGCCTCTGAATGGTTCCTGGGTGATCAAAGGTATCCTCTGAAGCTATGGATCATGGCATCTATGCTCATCACAGGCATCGTGAGATGCTGATATCTGAGTAATGATCGAGCACCATTGACATATTGAAGTATTCATAGGGAGTCTCTCGAAATTGAGGAAGACTTCTTTCCACTCTAAAAGTGAATTCTCAGGTGAAAGTACAATCCAATACGGGAATTACAGTCTCTGTCACAGGTGGGACAGACAGTCGTTGAAGGTAAGGATGGGTGGGGAGCCTGGTTTGCTGCACATTCCTTCCACTGCCCGCGCTTATTTTCTGCATGCTCTCGGCGATAGGACTAGTGGTGCTCAGCACCCTCCCAGATGCTCTCCCTTCACTTAAGTTGGCATACAGGTACAGAGGCGGTGAAGAAGGCAAATGGTATGTTGGCCTTCATAGCTAGGGGATTTGAGCATCGGAGCAGGGAGGTCTTACTGCAGTTGTACAGGGCCTTGGTGAGGCCTCACCTGGAATATTGTGTTCAGTTTTGGTCTCCTAATCTGAGGAAGGACGTTCTTGCTATTGAGGGAGTGCAGTGAAGGTTCACCAGACTAATTCCTGGGATAGCTGGACTGACATATGAGGAGAGACTGGATCAACTGGGCCTTTATACATTGGAGTTTAGAAGGATGAGAGGGGATCTCATAGAAACAAACAAGGTTCTGACAGGATGAGACAGGTTAGATGCGGGTAGAATGTTCCCGATGTTGGGGAAGTCCAGAACCAGGGGACACAGTCTTATGATAAGGGGTAGGCCATTTAGGACTGAGATGAGGAGAAACTTCTTCACTCAGAGAGTTGTTAACCTGTGGAATTCCCTGCTGCAGAGAGTTGTTGATGCCAGTTCATTGGGTATATTCAAGAGGGAGTTAGATATGGCCCTTGCGGCTAAGAGGATCAAGGAGTATGGAGAGAAAGCAGGAAAGGGGTACTGAGGGAATGATCAGCCATGTTCTTATTGAATGGTGGTGCAGGCTTGAAGGGCCGAATGGCCTACTCCTGCATCTATTTTTTATGTTTCTATATTTCTATGTTAGGGCAGTCTTTGGCCAGGAATTCCCAGGTGTTGGTGGGAATGTTGCATTTTATCAAGGAGACTTTGAGGGTTTCCTTGAAACCTTTCCTCTGCCCAGCTGGGGATTGCCTGCCGTGTAGGAGTTCCGAGTAGTGTGCTTGCTTTGGAAGTCTTGTGTTGGGCATGCGGACAATGTGGCCCACCCAACGGAGCTGGTTGAGTGTGGTCAGTGCTTCGATGCTAGGGATGGTGGCCTGATCGAGAACACTGACGTTGGTGCGTCTATCCTTCCAGGGGATTCGCAGGATCTTGCGGAGACATCGTTGATGGCATTTCTCCAGCGATTTGAGGTGTCTACTATATACGGTCCATGTGAGCCATACAGAAGGGCGGGTATTACTACAGCCCTGTAGACCATAAGCTTGGTGCCAGATTTGAGGGCCTGATCTTCGAACACTCTCTTCCTCAGGTGACCAAAGGCTGCGCTAGTGCACTGGACGGCGGTGTTGGACCTTTGATGACACTGTTAACCATGAGGGACAATGGAGCGTCCTCCTCTGTTACGGCTGACCCCAAAAGTTTGTCACCATCCTCCGCCTGCTCCATGATGACATGCAAACTGTGATCCTGACCAACGGATCCATCACAGACCCAATCCACCTCCGGACCAGGGTCAAGTAGGGCTGCGTCATCGCGCCAACCCTCTTCTCGATCTTCCTTGCTGCAATGTTCCACCTCATACTCAACAAGTTTCCCGCTGGAGTGGAACTAAACTATGGAACCTGTTCAACCTTCGTCACCTCCAGGCTAGATCCAAGACTGTACCAGCCTCTGTCGTCGAGCTACAGTACGCGGGTGACATTTGCGTCTGCGCACATTCGGAGGCTGAACTCCAAACCATCGTTGACATCTTCACCGAAGCGTACGAAAGCATGGGCCTTACACTAAACATCCGTAAGACAAAGTTCCTCCATCAACTTGACCCCGCCACACAGCACTGTCCCTCGGTCATCAAAATCCACAGCGTGGACAACGTGGACCACTTTCCATACCTCGGGAGTCTACTATCTACTAAGGGCAGACATCGACGGCATATTGAAGCAATGCTTCACATACTGCAAAACTTCTCCTTGCAGAAAGTGATGAAGGCTTTGGAGGAGGGAAGCATCCCAGTTGCAGCAGCAGGATTATGTAAAGGAATAGAAGGAGCCTGAGCCTCACTCCAGAGATTTGAGCACATAATCCAGGCTGACACTCCAGTGCAGTACTGAGGGAGAGCTGCATTGTCAGAGGTGCCATCTTTCAGCTGAGACATTAAACCAAGGTGGATGTAAAAGATCTCATGGCACTATTCGGAGAAGAGCAGGGGCGTTCTCTCAGTGTTCTGACCAATATCTATTCCTCAACCATAACCATCAAAACACCAATTATCTGGTCATGTATCTCATTGCTGTTTGTGGATCCTTGCTGTTCGCAAATTGGTTGCCACGTTTCCCTATTTTACAACAATGACGACACTTCAAAAGTATTTAATTGGCTGTAAAGTGCTTTGAGACATCCTGAGGCCATGAAAAGAACTATTTTAAGCAAGTCCTTTCCTTTGATGGCACTGCAGAACTGAATCCAAATTCAACGTGAGCCATTTGCCACATTCTTATACAGGAGACCTCTCTTAGCTTTGCAAAGTGATCAATGCATTAACAATCCTATTTACAATTTACCATGCCCTCTACAAATATGCCTTTCACCTACAGTGCTGAAATCTTTCAGACAACTCACACATCTCCCATTCCTGCCACCTTATGAAATACACTCACAATCCTTTACAAGAGCAGTGTCTGGACACACAACCTCAGTGCAACCAAGTGTTTAATGTCAAATTCCCTGTGTTTGAGTGCTTTGTGTTTCCTGCCACGATGCTTCCCTTGGTGACAGTGTGTGAAGTATGTCCTCTTAAACTTAATCTGCTTCTGAGTGGCAGGAGTAACTAATGAAGTTGGCTGCTCTAAAATCATAACAATCTCTTGGGATTAAAGAGGTCTTTGCCTCCCATCAGCGAAATCCTAAAATGGACTAGAATCAGGCTCTGCTTTTTCCCCAACTGCATGGATAACCTAGTTCTACATGCTTTCTGACAAATGTACAGAGCGAGCTGGCAGGAATGCAACCACTTTCACAACTGTAGGGGCTGAAATTGGCCTCATCTGCGTCTCCCATTAGCTCCTCCAGGGGAGCTAATGGGGCGCAAATCAGTCTCCCAGTAAAATTGGCATCGGATTTTTTGGAAGCGCTACTAGGTACCGCCCTGCTCCTGCCAGTAGTGCCCCACTTGGGTACGCCTGACGATGATGACATAATCGCTGTGTGCACCGCCTCGTTACCGCCCCCTCCCCATAAATTCGGCCTCTCCCCCTCATGTACCCCATTTGGTGCTGATAACTGCAGCTTCAGCTGTCGCGTTGCAGGTGGGAGGCAGCTGGAGAAGCGCTATTTAAAGGCGCCAACTTGTCAAAAACTTTTCGGTCGGCCATTATTATTTCCAGTTTGGTGACAGATAGGCAGATTGCCTGTTGCAAGGATTGTAGCGGTTTTCACCTTAAGGACTGTTCTGGCTCTTAAGCAGTGTTTTGTTTAATTCAGGGCAGATTTGACCCTGCAACATTTATCTCATTTCATGGAGGCTTTGTTGGCACTCAACCTGCTGCTGTGACATTACCGTCGAAGATTACTTAGGAGGAGCCAAAGACAGAGAGAAGGAGAGGCAGCAATACAAGGAGAAAGACAAAGAGAGAGACAGGGAGAAAGGCACACAGAGAGAGAGGGAGAAAGATGGGTACAAGGATAGCAAGATGTGGCAGAGGGAGAAGGTGCAACAGGGCTGGCAACAAGAGACCTTAACCTCCCAGGATATTTTGGCAGCAGTTTTCCTACATCAATTTCACTGAGGAGCAGTGTGATCGAAGACTGTGCTTTAGCCAGGACGTGGTCACAGAGATCTGCCATCTCCTCGAGCCTCGAGCCTCAGACCAGGGTGAGGACGGCTCTCTCAGTGGCAGTCAAGGTCACCATCGCTCAATTTCTAAACCAATGGATCCTTCCAGAATGCAACAGGAGAAATCTCCAACATTTCCCAGTTTGCCGTCCATTGCTCCATTCACGAGGTCACAGATGCTCTCTACAGAAGGAGAAGGGACTACATTTCCTTTCCCATGGCCAGAGAGAAGCAGCACGAGCGCGCATGTGGATTCGTCAGGATAGCAGGTTTTTCCATGGTGCAGGGCACCATTGACTGCACCCATGTCGCTTTGAGGGCACTGCATCACAATCCTGAGATCTTCAGTAACCGCAAAGGCTACACTCACTGAAGGTGCAGTTGGTGTGTGACCACACACGCCGCATACTCACCGTCAATGCCCGCTATTCTGGAAGCAGCCATGATGTCTTCATCCTGCACCAGACTGGTGTACCTGCTCTCTTCCAGCCATCACATCAAGCCCCTGGCTGGCTGCTCAGAGACAAGGGCTATCCGTTCTCCAACTAGCTCATGACTCCCCTCTGTAACCCCACCACTCCTACCCAGCTCTCATACAATGAGAGACATACCACCACCAGGAACATCATTGATGAGTAGACCATCGGGGTGCTGAAGCAATGGTTCTGCTGCCTTGACCACTCGGAAGGAGTCCTCCAGTACTCACCAGAACGGATGTCCCTTTTTGTCATCGTCTCCTGCATGCTGCGCAACCTGGCCATCATGAGGGCATAGCCATTGCCACCGGGCATAGCTGCACCACCTGAGGAGGAGATGCAGGAAGAGGAACAGAGGGAGCAGGAGGAGCAACACTTGCAATGGAGGAGGCAACGACTCCATCGTGATCCTGCAAGGGAGGTCCGCGACCATCTCATCAGAGCTCGTTTCCACTGATATCCATCCCACTTCCAAGTTCCTCCAGACGTCCCCATCACCACATCAATTTGCCTTTCCATACCAAAGCCCCAAAACTGAAATGGGATACAACAGCAAACGTTAAATATTCTAACCAACATTTATAAAACAACAAAAAAATGTATAAATGCATATTTATTCATCGCCCTCGTGCATTTCCTCAAATCCTTTATTTTGTTGACCTTTTCTATTCCTCTGCAGTGTGTCCCCAGTGGCTGCAGCAGGGCTGGTGGAAGGCTGCCGTGTGTCAGGGCCAGAGACTACAGATGGTCTTGCAAGATGCCCTCAACCTGTTCTGGGCCTGGAAGGCTCAGCTGTAGACTGCACCACCTCAGGCTAGGCGGCGGCAGTCTGGGCTGGCTGGGTGACAGACAGTGACCAGTGCAATGGCGGAGTGGCATTGATGGGATCATGAATGCTGTCATTCTGAGAGAGAGGACAGTAGGTTCCTGCTCCACTGCATTTCCCCCGGGCCAGCACCTCAGCATCCCCACCAATCTGCTGCAGGACAGATTGCTGGGCTGCTGCGACACTGTGAGATCCCCAGTCAACTGTGATGGACCCAGCGGCGATGGCATCAGTCAGAGTTTGCATGGCATCAAGCTGAGACTGCATGACAGCACCAAGACGTTGCATGGCATCAAGCTGAGACTGCATGACAGCACCAAGACGTTGCATGGCATCAAGCTGAGACTGCATGACAGCACCAAGACGTTGCATGGCATGCAGCTGAGACTGGATGAGAGCAGTCTGTGCTTCCATGCGAGCAACCATTAACTCCATTACAGCACTAAGACGTTGCATTGGTTCTGCCTGTGCCCAAATGGAAGCTGCCACATCGCCCATGACATTCATCATGAGGTCTGGTTCCGCACGGTCTCTCTGGGAATCCACCATCGTCTGCACACTGACAATGATGGACTCCATGGCAAGGAAGGCAGACAGTATGAGGAGCTGGAAAGTGATAAGGCCTTCTTGTTTAACGGTGAAGTGAGATGAGAAGAGGGGATAAAAATGCTATTGTTGCCGCCAGCCTTAGCACCCACCACCTGCGGGACAATGAGCCGCAGCACAAGGTCAGTCAGCTGGCGCAGTTCAGCTTCCCCCCGTGCAGCCTGCTGCTGCTGTCTTCTGTTATGTGCCATCTTGGCCTGCAAAAGAAAGGAACCTGTGTGAGTAAGAGTCCAGCTATGTATGAAGATATGCCTGCTGTGGTTGAATAGCTGTGAATGTAAGCAAGGCGTGAAACGAGGATGTGACGGTGAGTAGGTACAGATGCTTGGTGGTTGCTTGTTGGGTTAAATGCAGAGTGTGCACAGACAGAGGCTCAGAGGTTTGTATGTAAGAATTGTGCAAATATGTACTCACTCTGACCACCCGACTGAGGTTGTTGAATTTCTTCCGGCACTGGTCTGTGCTTCTGTCGACCAACACCTCCGTGGTCACATGGTCCTAAAAACCTGTGGAGTTGGCCTTTTCCCAGAAGTAGGGAACAGTGCATCCCTCCTTCTCTCTACTGCCCCCACTAATGTCTCCAATGCCAGGTCACTGAACCGAGTGGCCCTTCTGAGAGGATTTGCAGCAGCCATCTCAGAACTTCCTTCCAGGTCTCAGTTAAGTACAGCAATGATGAAAATGACCAGGTGCTGCCTGAAACGACATTCACTTTAAGAACTGGAATGAGCGAGAGGTTGATGATTGTTGAATTAAAGTCAATTGAAATTGGGTACAGCTCTGGTAATAGTGCTCCAGCAGCGCCCCACTGAGGCCAATCGTGCCTCAGATACTGCCTCCCTTCATTTCTGAGGCGAAAACATCCAATTTTCCACATTTTGCAGTCCATCTCACCGGGTGCTATCCTTGCAAAAAGTCAAAAATTAGTGCCCCAAGTGGGGAGCTGCCGAATTTCACTCCCATAGTTTCTAATCTCCGGTGTCACAGCTGTATAGCACTCTGTGGCTGAACTATTTGTTGTAGAGCCACCTAGTGGACTACTGATGTAGAAACATAGAAAATATGTGCAGGAGTAGGCCATTCGGCCCTTCAGGCCTGCACCGTCATTCAATAAGATCATGGCTGATCATCCACCTCAGTACCCCTTTCCTGCTTTCTCTCCATACCCCTTGATTCCTTTAGCCGTAAGGGCCATATCTAACTCCCTCTTGAATATATCCAATGAACTGGCATCAACAACTCTCTGCGGTAGAGAATTCCACAGATTAACAACTCTCTGAGTGAAGAAGTTTCTCCTCATCTCGGTCCTAAATGGCTAACCCCTAATCCTTAGATTATGACCCCTGGTTCTAGACTTCCCCAACTTCGGGAACATTCTTCCAGTATCTAACCTGTCCAGTCCCGTCAGAATTTTATATGTTTCTATGAGATCCCCTCTCATTCTTCTAAATTCCAGTGAATACAGGCCCAGTCAATCCAGTCTCTCCTCATATGTCAGTCCTGCCATCCTGAGAATCAGCCTGGTGAAACTTCGCTGCACTCCCTCAATAGCAAGAACATCCTTCCTCAGATTAGGAGACCAAAACTGAACACAATATCCCAGGTGAGGCCTCACCAAGGCCCTGTACAACTGCAGTAAGACCTCCCTGCTCCTATACTCAAATCCTCGCTATGAAGGACATCATGCCATTTGCCTTCTTCACCGCCTGCTGTACCTGCATGCCAACCTTCAATGACTGATGTACCATGACACCCACGTCTCGTTGCACCTCCCCTTTTCCTAATCTGCCGCCATTCAGATAATATTCTGCCTTCATGTTTTTGCCCCCAAAGTGGATAACCTCACATTTATCCACATTATACTGCATCTGCCATGCATTTGCCCACTCACTTAACCTGTCCAAGTCATCCTGAAGCCTCTTAGCATCCTCCTCACAGCTCACACCACCACCCAGTTTAGTGTCATCTGCAAACTTGGAGATATTACTCTCAATTCCTTCATCTAAATCATTGATGTATATTGTAAATAGCTGGGGTCCCAGCACTGAGCCCTGCGGCACTCCACTAGTCACTGCCTGCCATTCTGAAAAGGACCCGTTTATCCTGACTCTCTGCTTCCTGTCTGCCAACTAGTTCTCTATTCACGTCAGTATATTACCCCCAATACCATGTGCTTTGATTTTGCACACCAATCTCTTGTGTGGGACCTTGTCAGAAGCCTTTTGAAAGTCCAAATACACCACATCCAAATGGTTCTCCCTTGTCTACTCTACTAGTTACATCCTCAAAAAATTCCAGAAGATTTGTCAAGCATGATTTCCCTTTCACAAATCCATGCTGATTTGGACCGATCCTGTCACTGCTTTCCAAATGCACTGCTATTTCAGCTTTAATAATTGATTCCAACATTTTCCCCACTATTGATGTCAGGCTAACCAGTCTATAATTCCCCGTTTTCTCTCTTCCTCCTTTTTTAAAAAGTGGTGTTACATTAGCTACCCTCCAGTCCATTGGAACTGATCCAGAGTCGATAGAATGTTGGAAAATGATCACCAATGCATTCACTATTTCTCGGGCCACTTCCTTAATACTCTGAGATGCAGACTATCAGGCCCCGGGGATTTATCGACCTTCAATCCCATCAATTTCCCTAACACAATTTCCTGACTGGTAAGGATTTCCTTCAGTTCCTCCTTCTTGCTAGACCCTCAGTCCCCTAGTATTTCTGGAACGTTATTTGTGTCTTCCTTCGTGAAGACAGAACCAAAGTATTTGTTCAATTGGTCTGCCATTTCTTTGAATCCCATTATAAATTCACCTGATTCTGACTGCAAGGGACCTACGTTTGTTTTCACTAATCTTTTTCTCCTCACATATCTATAGAAGCTTTTGCAGTCAGTTTTTATGTTCCCAGCAAGCTTCCTCTCATACTCTATTTCCCCCCTCCTAATTAGACCCTTTGTCCTCCTCTGCTGAATTCTAACTTTCTCCCAGTCCTCAGGTTTGCTGCTTTTTCTGGCCAATTTATATGCCTCTTCCTTGGACTTAACACTGTCCCTAATTTCCCTTGTAAGCCACGGTTGAGCTACCGTCCCCATTTTATTTTTACACCAGACAGGGATGTACAATTTTTGAAGTTCGTCCATGTGATCTTTAAATGTTTGTTATTGCCTTTCCACCGTCAACCCTTTAAGTATCATTCGCCAGTCTATTCTAGCCAATTCACATCTCATACCATCGAAGTTACCTTTCCTTAAGTTCAGGACCCTCGTCTCTGAATTAACAGTGTCACTCTCCATTTTAATACAGAATTCTACCATATTATGGTCATTCTTCCCCAAGGGGCCCTCGCACAACAAGATTGCTAATTAGTCCTTTCTCATTACATATCACCCAGTCTAGGATGGCCAGCCCTCTAGTTGGTTCCTCATCATATTGGTCTAGAAAACCATCCCTAATACCAGAAAACCATCCAGGAAATCCTCCTCCACTGTATTGCTCCCAGTTTGGTTAGCCCAATCTATATGTAGATTAAAGTCGCCCATGATAACTGCTGTACCTTTATTACACGCATCCCTAATTTCTTGTTTGATGTTGTCCCCGACCTCACCACTACTGTTTGGTGGTCTATACACAACTCCCACTAGCGTTTTCTGCCGTTTGGTATTCCGCAGCTCTACCCATCCAAGCTTAATGTCCTTCCTTACTATTGTGTTAATTTCCACTTCAACCAGCAACGCTACCCCATCTCCTTTTCCTTTCTGTCTATCCTTCCGAAATGTTGAACACTCCTGGATGTTGAGTTCCCAGCCTTGGTCACCCTGGAGCCATGTCTCCGTAATCCCAATTATATCATATTCATTAATAGCTGCTTGCGCAGTTAATTCGTCCACCTTATTACGAATACTCCTCATATTGAGGCACAGAGCCTTAAGGCTTGTCTTTTTAACACACTTTGTACCTTTAGAATTTTGCTGCAAAGTGGCCCTTTTTGATTTTTGCCTTGGGTTTCTCTGCCCTCCACTTTTACTTTTCTTCTTTCTATCTTTTGCTTCTGCCCCCATTTTACTTCCCTCTGTCTCCCTGCATAGGTTCCCATCCCCCTGCCATATTAGTTTAACCCCTCCCTAACTGCGCTAGCAAACACTCCCCCTAGGACATTGGTTCTAGTCCGGCCCAGGTGCAGACCGTCCGGTTTGTACTGGTCCCACCTCGCCCAGAACCGGTTCCAATGTCCCAGGAATTTGAAGCCCTCCCTCCTGCACCACTCCTCAAACCACGTATTCATCTTAGCTATCCTGCTACTTTTCTACTCTCACTCGTAATAACAATAAAGCCATGTGCTCTGCACAGTTCTTATCTGGTAGCCATGTTGTGCAGTTGTGTGTAATGCTATGTCTCAAGATATCATATGACGATGCAGATGCCATTTTAAGATTTCTTAGCTGAAATTTTTGTTGGAGGATAATCCTGCCAACCAACGGAGTGAATGTTAGCGATTCTTAATTTTGCAGAAAAGCTTAAAAATCTGAGGTAAATTTTGAGCACACGTGACTGAACTATTGACATTGCCAGAGTCCAGATTGCTGTGCCTATGGGAATAATAGGGCGCTTGGGTGAGTTCCATCGTGACCGAGAGACTTTCGGAGCATATTTAGAGCGGTTGGAAATGTTTTTCACCGCGAATAATATCGTCGAAGTCCCCGACGACGTAAACCGTAACTGGGTGATTTTAAAAATTAAACGGGCTATTTTCTTGACTGTAGCAGGCCCCGAGGTGTATGAAACCCTGAAAAATTGGTTTGTTCCCGCCAAGCCAAAGAACACGCCACTGAAGGAGATTGTACTACAGTCCGGAGCCCCTGGAAATTGCTGAAAGTTATCATTTTGGAACACGTGATCAATTAAATGACGAGAATATCAATGAGTACATTGTAGCTTTAAAAAAGCTATCCATTCTATTGTGTTCCTAACACAGATGAGGCTGCACACAGGGAGGTTAAAGTAACAGTGACCTCAGTCTTTAATAAGACACTCCAGAGTGAGCAACAGGCCTTTGGGGCCGACTTATATACAGTGCCCCCAAGGGATGCTGGGATCCCTTGGGACTTCAGGGGATGAGCTCCCTGGTGGCGGAACATGGGAGTGCATGCTTTACAGATACACAACATCACTCACCCAGCAAAGTCAAAGTGAAAGCTATTTACAAGGTGAGGCAGTCGGGAGCCTTTCTTTCCCTGGTTGCCCGCCTCGGTACAAATGTCTGTTCTGATGGGTTGGCTGTGCCCTCGCTGGGCTGGCATGTTGTTGGCCCTGCAGGGCTGCAAGGTGAGCCTGGCCTTGCTGGGCTGTTGGGCGTGATGGGTTCGATTTCCTGGTCCGGCATGGTGTCGTTGATCCTTTGGGTGTGTGTTGTGGGCTCGAAAAAGGTGGTGTCTGCTGTGGGTTGTTCAGGGCAGTCTGTGAACTGCAGCCTCGTTTGGTCCAGGTGCTTTCTGCAAATTTGTCCATTGTCTAGTTTGACTACAAACACTCTATTCCGTTCTTTAGCTATCACCGTGCCCGCGATCCACTTGGGACCATGTCCATAGTTTAGCACATACACAGGGCCATTCAGATCAATTTCCCGTGACACAGTGGCGCGACCATCGTTTACATTTTGTTGCTGCCGTCTGCTCTCTACCTGATCATGCAGGTTGGGGTGAACCAGCGAGAATCTGCTTTTAAGTGTCCTTTTCATGAGTAGCTCAGCCGGGGGCACCACTGTGAGCAAGTGGGGTCTCGTGCGGTAGCTGAGCAGTACCCGGGACAGGCGGGTTTGGAGTGAGCCTTCTGTGACTCGTTTAAGACTCTGTTTGATGGTTTGTACTGCCCGCTCTGCCTGCCCATTGGAGGCTGGTTTAAACGGGGCCGAGGTGACATGTTTGATCCCATTGCGGGTCATGAATTCTTTAAATTCGGCACTGGTGAAACATGGCCCGTTGTCGCTGACCAGTATGTCAGGCAGGCCGTGGGTGGCAAACATGGCCCTCAGGCTTTCAAGGGTGGCGATCGCGGTGCTTCCTGACATTATTTCACATTCAATCCATTTTGAAAAAGCATCCACCACCACCAGGAACATTTTACCGAGAAATGGGCCCGCATAGTCGACATGGATCCTCGAATATGGTCTGGAGGGCCAGGACCACAAACTTCAACCCCATCAATTTCCCTAACACAATTTCTCGCCTAATAAGCATATCCTTCAGTTCCTCCTTCTCACTAGACCCATTGTCCCCTAGTACATTCGGAAGGTTATTTGCATCTTCCTTCGTGAAGCCAGAACCGGAGTATTTGTTCAATTGGGCTGCCATTTTTTTGTTCCCCATTATAAATTCACCTGAATCTGACTGCAAGGGACCTACGTTTGTCTTCACCAATCTTTCTCTCTTCACATATTTATAGAAGCTTTTGCAGTCAGTTTTTATGTTCCCAGCAAGCTTCTTCTCGTACTCTATTTTCCCCCTCCTAATTAGACCTTTAGTCCTCCTCTGTTGAATTCTAAATTTCTCCCAGTCTTCAGGTTTGTTGCTTTTTCTAGCCAATTTATATGTCTCTTCTTTGGTTTTAACACTTTCCTTAATTTCCCTTGTTAGCCACAGTTGAGCCACCTTCCCCATTTTATTTTTACGCCAGACAGGGATGTACAATTGCTGTAGTTCATCCATGTGATCTTTAAATATTTGCCATTGCTTATCCATCGTCAACCCTTTAAGTATCCTTTGCCAGTCTATTCTAGCCAATTCACGCCTCATACCATCAAAGTTACCTTTCCTTAAGTTCAGGACCCTAGTTTCCGAATTAACTGTGTCACTCTCCATCTTGATAACGAATTCTATCATATTATGGTAACTCTTCCCCAAGGGGCCTCGCACAACAAGATTGCTAATTAGTCCCTTCTCGTTACACATCACCCAGTCTAGGATGGCCAGCTCTCTAGTTGGTTCCTCGACATATTGGTCTAGAAAACCATACCTAATACACTCCAGGAAATCCTCCTCCACCGCGTTGCTACCTGTTTGGTTAGCCCAATCAATATGTTGATTAAAGTCGCCCATGATAACTGCTGTACCTTTATTGCACACATCCCTTATTTCTTGTTTGATGCTGTCCCCAACCTTACTATGGCTGTTTGGTGGTCTGTACACAACTCCCACAAGTGTTTTCTGCCTTTTGGTATTCCGCAGCTCCACCCATACCGATTCCACATCATCCAAGCTAATGTCCTTCCGTACTATTGCATTAATTTCCTCTTTAACCAGCAACGCCACCCCACCTCCTTTTCTCTCTGCCTATCCTTCCTAAATGTTGAATACTCCTGGATGTTGAGTTTCCAGCCTTGGTCACCCTGGAGCCATGTCTCTGTGATGCCAATTACATCATATCCGTTAACTGCTATCTGCGCAGTTAATTCATCCACCTTATTCCGAATACTTCTCTCATTGAGGCAGAGAGCCTTCAGACTTGTATTTTTAATACACTTTTCCCCTTTAGAATTTTGCTGTAATGTGGCCCTTTTTGTTTTTTGCCTTGGGTTTCTCTGCCCTCCACTTTTACTTTTCTTCTTTTTATCTTTTGCTTCGACCCCCATTTTATTTCCCTCTGTCTCCCTGCATAGGTTCCCATCCCCCTGCCATATTAGTTTAACTCCTCCCAAACAGCACTAGCAAACACTCCCCTTAGGAGAGCTCAGATGAACAGGACCCCAAGAAAGAATGTAAAAGGCAGGAGGCAACAGAGCAGAGTAGCACTGGGGTAAGTGTAAACCACAAGGTGATAGGAAGGGACAATATGTATGAATATAAAGAGGCTGCAGGACGGGTCAAAACTAAAAATTATGGTTTAAAAACTAGTATTAAAACACTCTACCTAAACGCCCGCAGCATTCGAAATAAAGTAAATGAGTTGACGGCACAAAACATTACAAATGGGTACGATTTGGTGGCCATTACAGAAACGTGGTTGCAGGGTGGCCAAGACTGGAAATTAAACATACAGGGGTATCTGACAATTCGGAAAGATAGACAAGAAGGGAAAGGAGGTGGGGTAGCTCTGTTAATAAAGGATGATATCAGGGCAGTTGTGAGAGACAATATTGGCTCTAACGAACAAAATGTTGAATCATTGTGGGTGGAGATTAGAGATCGTAAGGGGAAAAAGTCACTGGTGGGCGTAGTTTACAGGCCCCCAAATAATAACTTCACAGTGGGGCGGACAATAATCAAGGGAATAATGGAGGCATGTGAAAAAGAAACGGCAGTAATCATAGAAACATAGAAACATAGAAAATAGGTGCAGGAGTAGGCCATTCAGCCCTTCTAGCCTGCACCGCCATTCAATGAGTTCATGGCTGAACATGCACTTCAGCACCCACTTCCTGCTTTCTTGCCATACCCCTTGATAGAAACATCCATACCCCTTGATAGAAACATGGGGGATTTTAACCTACATATCGATTGGTCAAATCAAATCGCACGGGGTAGCCTTGAGGAAGAATTCATAGAATGCATACGGGATTGTTTCTTAGAATAGTATGTTACAGAACTACAAGGGAGCAAGCGATCTTAGATCTGGTCCTGTGTAATGAGACAGGAATAATAAACGATCTCCTCGTAAAAGATCCTCTCGGAATGAGTGATCACAGTATGGTTGAATTTGTAATACAGATTGAGGGTGAGGAAGTAGTGTCCCAAATGAGCATACGATGCTTAAACAAAGGGGACTACAGTGGGATGAGAGCAGAGTTGGCTAAAGTAGACTGGAAACACAGACGAAATGGTGGCACAATTGAGGAACAGTGGAGGACTTTTAAGGAGCTCTTTCATAGTGCTCAACAAAAATATATTCCAGTGAAAAAGAAGGGCGGTAAGAGAAGGGATAACCAGCCGTGGATAACCAAGGAAATAAAGGAGAGTATCAAATTAAAAACCAATGCGTATAAGGTGGCCAAGGTTAGTGGGAAACTAGAAGATTGGGAAAATTTTAAACGACAGCAAAGAATGACTAAGAAAGCAATAAAGAAAGGAAAGATAGATTACGAAAGTAAACTTGCGCAAAACATAAAAACGGATAGTAAAAGCTTTTACCGATATATAAAACGGAAAAGAGTGACTAAAGTAAATGTTGGTCCCTTAGAAGATGAGAAGGGGGATTTAATAATGGGAAATGTGGAAATGGCTAAGACCTTAAACAATTATTTTGCTTCGGTCTTCACAGTGGAATACACAAAAACCATGCCAAAAATTGCTGGACTCTGGGGAGGTACCAGCGGATTGGAAAGCAGCTAATGTAACGCCTCTGTTTAAAAAAGGGGGGCAGACAAAAGGCAGGTAACTATAGGCCGGTTAGTTTAACATCTGTAGTGGGGAAAATGCTTGAAGCTATCATTAAGGAAGAAATAGCGGGATATCTAGATAGGAATAGTGCAATCAAGCAGACACAACATGGATTCATGAAGGGGAAATCATGTTTAACTAATTTACTAGAATTATTTGAGGATATAACGAGCACGGTGGATAGAGGTGTACCGATGGATGTGGTGTATTTAGATTTCCAAAAGGCATTCGATAAGGTGCCACACAAAAGGTTACTGCAGAAGATAAAGGTATGCGGAGTCAGAGGAAATGTATTAGCATGGATCGAGAATGGGGAGAAATTACAACATGCTGCGGTGCAGAGGGACCTGGGGGTCCTTGTGCATGAAACTCTTTTTGGAGTTCACCTGCAAAACATAAAACATTAAACGGTGCCACCCGACGTGGGTGACACTCCAGACATTTACAAGGCCCTTTTTTTTTTTTTCCCCCCTTTTTTTTGTTTTTTTTTGTGTTTTTCTTTTTTTTTGGTTTTTTTTTTGGGCACTAAAATAACAATTTTCCCCAGTGCCCCCTATAAAAGGGAAGGGAGACACTAAAAGCACCGGCAATTAAAACAAATTAAACTTAAAAACGTAAAATCAAATTAAAATTTGGTTGCCGGGCGTGATGATGCACTCCAGTCCCTCCGGTGCCCACCTCTCGCGGAAGGCCGCGAGCGTACCGGTGGACACCGCGTGCTCCATCTCCAAGGACACCCTGGACCGGATGTAAGAGCGGAAGAGAGGCAGGCAGTCAGGTTGAACGACCCCCTCGACCGCCCGCTGCCTGGACCGGCTGATGGCACCCTTGGCCGTGCTCAGGAGCAGTCCTACGAGGAGGCCTTCGGACCTACCCGCTCCCCTCCGCACAGGGTGCCCAAAGATCAGGAGAGTGGGACTGAAGTGCAGCCAGAATTTCAGGAGCAGCCCCTTCAAATAATGGAACAGGGGCTGCAACCTCGTGCACTCAATAAAAACATGGAACACGGACTCCTCCAGACCGCAGAAATTGCAGGCGGCCTGGGAGTCCGTGAACCGGCTTAAAAATTTGTTGCACGGCACTGCTCCGTGCACCACCCTCCAGGCCAAGTCCCCGATGAATAGTGGGAGGACCCCTGCGTAGAGTGCCCTCCATCGGGGACCCCCGCCTCCTCCGGACGGCAAGATGGTACGCCATGGCGTGTCCGGACGGCCGGCGAGGATGGCAAAGTTGAGGGTGTGCAGGAGCAGCCCGTACAGGAAACCCCTCCGCGCGGAACTGAAAGGCACGGAGGGGATTTCCCCGAGGCGGCTCAAGTTGTGAGGCGCCGGCCCCCGAGGGAGGTTCCGGGGTTTGGCGCCGATGAGGAATTCCGTCCGGACGGGGGTCAGTTCGGACGGGATCTCCTCACGTGCCTGAGCCTCCTCGATGCACCTAACGGAGTCAGGGCCCAGAGCTGTTTTTAGCGACTCGATGGCATCGGCCGCGTGGCGGACGTTGGCAGAGTTTAGGCGCCGCGCCAGCGTGTCTGGCGCCATCCAGCCCGCTCCTCCGCCATCGAGCAGGTCCCTGACCCTGGTCACCTCACCAGCCACAGCCCTCTCTTCCGACCGCCACATGAAACCTCGGCCGTGGAGGTACGGATTCCCGAGCAGCGGCTCCTGCAGGACGGCCGCCACTCCAGCCGGCGGAGAGCTGCGCTTGGTGGAGACTTTGTTCCAGACCCTGATGAGTTCCCTGTAAAAGACAGGCAGCTCCCGGAGGGCGGTCCTGGCACCCCCCAAGTTCACAAACAGGAGCTGCGTGTCATAATTGAGGTCGCGCTGCTGGCGGAAGAAATACCTCGCCAGAGCACACCACCTAGGAGGGGGCTCGACGTAAAGGTATCTCTGCAGGGTCTGAAGACGGAAAGTCGCGAGCTGGGCGCTGACGCACACCAACGACTGACCGCCCTCCTCAAGCGGGAGACTCAAGACCGCGGCAGAGACCCAGTGCTTCCTGTTGTTCCAGAAGAAGTCCACCAGCTTCTTCTGTATCTTGGCGACAAACGCAGGGGGAGGGGTCAAAGTGACCAGCCGGTACCACAACATTGCGGCCACCAGCTGGTTTATGACTAGCGCTCGACCCCTGTAGGACAGCACTCGGAGCAGTCCTGTCCAGCACCCTAGGCGAGCGGCGACCTTGGCCTCCAGCTCCTGCCAGTTCGCCAGCCAGGCTCCCTCGTCGGGGCTAAGGTAGACTCCCAGATAGAGGAGATGGGTCGTGCTCCAGGCAAAAGGCCTGAGCTCCTCCGGCAGGGAGTCCACCCGCCACTGACCCACCAGGAGTCCGGAACATTTCTCCCAGTTGATCCTGGCGGAGGACGCGGCCGAGTAAATCTCCTGGCACTCACGCATCCTCCGCAGGTCAGCGGGATCCTCTACCGCGAGGAGCACGTCATCGGCGTAAGCCGAGAGGACGACCTCCACGCCCGGCCCTTGCAGAGCCAGTCCCGTCAACCTCGTCCACAAGAGGCGCAGGAAAGGCTCCACGCAAACGGCGTATAACTGGCCGGACATGGGGCATCCCTGGCGCACCCCTCTCCTAAAGCGAAGGGGCGCCGTCAAGGACCCGTTAACCTTAATCAGACACTCCGCGGCGGCGTACAAAAGTCGGATCCGGGCGACGAAATGCGTCCCGAACCTGAAAGCGCGCAGAGTTCCGAGCAGATAGTCGTGATCCACCCTGTCGAACGCCTTCTCTTGGTCGAGGGATAGGAAGGCGACCGACAGACCAGCATCCTGGGAACAATGGATGAGGTCCCGGACCAGATGGATGTTATCGTGGATTGTCCGGCCCGGGACCATGTAGGACTGGTCGGGGTGGATCATGTGGTCCAGCACGGCACCAAGGCGAGCAGACATCGCCCTGGCGAAGATTTTGTAGTCCGTGCTGAGGAGGGAGACCGGGCGCCAGTTCTTAAGGAGGCGGAGATCGCCCTTCTTAGGCAGCAGGACGATGACTGCCCTGCGCCAAGAGAGGGGCATCTCCCCGGTCGCCAGACTTTCCCCCAGGACCCGCGCGTAGTCGCCCCCCAGGACGTCCCAGAACGCCCTGTGGAACTCCACGGTCAGCCCGTCCAGCCCCGGGGATTTTCCCCTCGAGAGCCGGGCGAGGGCACCGGTCAGCTCCGCCAGGCTTAGCGGAGCTTCCAGATTTTCGGCGCCCTCCGGGCTGACCTTCGGCAGGTCCTCCCACAAAACTCTACGCGCTTCCTCGCTGGACGGATCCGGAGAGAACAGAGCCCCGTAATATTCACGGGCCCTGTTGTTGACGCCCTCCAGATCCGAGACGAGAGAGCCGTCGTCGGCCAGCAGCGTCAAGAGCTGCTTACGGACACTCTGCCTTTTTTCCAGCGAGTAGAAGAAGGGGGAGCCGCGGTCCAGATCCCGCAGGAACCGGATCCGCGACCTCACGAACGCGCCTCAGGACCCGACGAGCTGCAGGTCCTTCAGCGCGGCCTTCTTCGCTTCGTACACCGTCCGCAGGGCCGGGTCCTGGACGACTTGACCGAGACGGGCTTCCAGGTCGAGCACCTCTTTTTCTAGGCGCCCGACTCTGGCCGCCCGCCTCTTGGTCGACCCCCTCGCGTACTCTTGACAGAAGACGCGGACGTGAGCCTTGCCCACGTCCCACCATAGCCTCAAGGAGGGGAAGCCCCCCTGCTTCCTTCTCCAGTCAGACCAGAATCGACGGAACGAGTCCTGGAACCGCACGTCCTCCAGCAGCCGGTTGTTAAAGTGCCAGTACGCGGACCCCGTCCTCGCGCGGAGCGAAGCGAGCTCCGCCCACACCAGGTGGTGGTCCGAACACGGCACCGGCCGCATGCAGGCCGCCGGGACGCAGGAAACGTACGCCCGAGACACGTAAAGGCGGTCGACTCTAGACCATCCTACTCCAGGCCTCACCCAAGTAAAGGCGCTGGAGTCGGGGTGGTGATTTCGCCAGACGTCCACCAAGTCGAAGGACCCGACCAGGTCCCTCAACTTCTCCATCGCCGTCATGCACTGCGGGGCACCGGAGCAGTCCCTCGCCTCGAGGGTGCAGTTAAAATCCCCCCCGAGGACAATGCAGTCGCCGACGTCGACGGAGCCAAGAAGAGCGGACACCTCTTCAAAGAAGCGCGTTTGCTGCGGGCCGGGCTGAGGGGCGTACACGTTCACGAGATGGAGCGGCATGTCCCCCAGGCGAACCGTTACTTGCAGCAAGCGGCCTGGCACGGGCTCCTCGACCCCCAAGATCTCCGGCTGAAAATGCGGGCCCAGCAAGATGGCCACCCCACTAGAAATGGCGGTGAGGTGGCTCATGCGGACCTCTCCTTGCCATTCCAGGAGCCACGTGGCTTCGTCTCCCGGAACGGTGTGGGTTTCTTGCAGGAAGCACACCGCATATTTCCCCTCCCGCAGGAGCGAAAAATTGTCAAATCTACGGCGTGCCCCTCTGCCGCCGTTGATGTTGAGGCTGGCTATGGTTATCTTCATGGCAAAAGCATAGTGCAACCTCCACCTTAACCTATTGTGGGGGGGGGGCGGAGTCTTTTGTTGAACTCCGCTCCCTCCGCAGCCCAGCGAGGAGTCCCTCGAGCTCGCGCAGCTCAAGGTGTTGCGCCTTTGTCAAGGGCCCGCCCGCGGCCAAGGTTTTGACGGCGGCGCGGACGGACCCCTTGATCAGCTCTGGCTCGGACCATTTTTCCAGGGCCAGTCAGGCTTGGTTGCAGCGACCCCGGCTCTGGGCCAAAAAATCCCGGAGTTCCTTTGCAGGAATGAGGATGGTCTCGGCGGCGGCCGCGAGCAGATCCACCGCCTCGCTGGCGGTGGTCTCTAGGTCTTCACCCGCGTCCCCCACCGAGTCTCCGTCCTCCTCCGGGAGGTGGCCGCCAGCAGCCGGCCCATCGACCGCACAAGGTACGGCAAATGAACCGGCCGCTCCAACCGGCCCTGGCTCTGCCCCGATCCCACCCCCAGGATCGTCGGCAGAGGAGTCCCCACTGGGCTCTTTTAAAAATGGTGCTGGGTCGGGAAATGACAGCGGAAGGGGTTCCCCCTCCGCCCCAGGAACCGGGGAACAAGGAGAGACCCGGCCATAGGAAATCCCCAGGCTCTCCAAGTGCTCCAGCTCCACAGCAAGAGACGAGGGTGGGTGTTCCTCCCCCTCCCCGCTGCCACCCCCCGGCCCAGCATCTACAGTGTCATAAAAAACATTTGTTTCATTTTCTGCCGGGTCGAGCGACTCCCGGGGGTAGTTGTGTATTGGCTGGGCGGGCTCAGGTTCGGCCTTTTCGGCCCCGCCCGCCTCAGTCCCCGGGACGCCCGGCCCGGCGGCAATGCATTCCTCCGCGGTCCCCACGCCCCCCACGACAGGCAGATCCTCCACGCCATCCCCGGGAGGCAGAGGCTGGGCAGCCTCGACTGTCTCACCCTCCCCGGGGACAGACTCCTCCCGCCTACGGCGCAGCTTGGGGGCGCTGGTGGGGGACGCGGGACACGCGGCGGGCACCGACTCCTCCGCGGAGGGATGTTGTTCCCCCTCCGCCTCCTTTTTGCCTTCTTCCGCGCCTTCTTTCCGGTCGGACGCTCTCCCTCCCCCCCGCCGGAGGCCCTGAAAACAAAGGCCCCCATGGCTCCCGGCACGCGGACGCAGCTAGGGGGAGGGGTGGCGGCGGCGCCAGCCTTGGCCGCCTTCGGTGGTTTGGCGGCCTTGGAGGCGGGGCAGTTCTTGCGAATGTGCCCCACCTCTCTGCAGGCATGGCACTGCACGCCGTCCGACGTCCAGAAGACGCGGTAGGCAGTCCCCTCGTGCACCACATTAAAATTCCCCTCCGTCGTGTCCTCGCGCGCCAGCCGGACAAAGAGCTGGCGGCGGAAGGAGAACACGTGGCTCAGGCTGTTCTCCCTGAGGCTGAGCGGTATGGGGTTGATCCCCGACCTTACCTCCCCCAGTTGTTGTAGGTGAGGAAGGAGGAGCTCAGCGGAAACAAAGGGCGGGACGTTTGACACGATGACCCTCTGCGCGGTGGCCTCGAGAGGGTCCACCGGCAGGAACGTCCCGCCCACCGTGAGCCCCTTTTCAAGGGCCAGGGACACCGCCCGCTCCGACCCCAGGAAGAAAACAGCCTTCCCAGACATCTTGGAGGCCGCGACAATGGCCGAGGGGCCGACTACCCCAGCCATCGCCCGCACGCACTCCTCAATGCTCATTGTGGGGTGAGTGTAGCTCTTGACCCCGTGTTTCCTGGTTATAAGTTGAAAAGGTGGCAGGGCAGCGGGTGGCGCAGGAGGTGCCGTGGAAGCGGTTGCCACCTGCGCATACGTCTTCGCTGGCTCCGCCACTGGCGTGGATGGGGTCGCCATCACGGGGTCCCTTTAAGGGCTACACCCACCCCAAAGTCACAGGCCTTAATGATCTTTATTGGCCTTGTATATTTAACTGAGCAGAGGAGCCCTTAATGAGGCACCACTCCCCTAGTTGGCAATTGGGGAGGGGCCTTGCTCCCTCTGCTCAGTTGTCTCAATTGTTTTTTTTTAAATTAGGAGAAAGGGGCCTCAGAGAGAGAGGGGAGAAACAGAGTAACAGAGAAAGAGAGAGGGGGGTGGGAAGGGGGGGGGGAACTGCGCGGGCAGGTCTCCCCTCGCAGCTGTGGGTGGGTGCAATCCCCAGATGGCAAAACACACAAGCACAGTCTTTGGGTTGGTCTTCAGGTGGGGGGAGAAGATGTCTTCACCTGGGGCAGCTAGAGCCACCAGGCACACACTCCTAACGATGTTAATAGGGTAAATGAGAAAAATCTTCAGCCTGGTAGCTCCAGCTATCCCAGGCTAGGCAATTGGGGGGGGGGGTTCAATTGTGGGGGGGGCCTAGTTGTAAGCAAGGCCCCCACACACACTACCACACACACACACACCCCCCGCGATGTTCCGGCCCTCAGTGGTCTTCTTTCCTCCCCCCACCGATATAACAAAGTCTTTTTCGGAAATGCACCCACACCCACCTGTAGAAGATGTAGAGTCTCCCTCCTTCCACACTGGTTTGTTGTTGGTTTTTCCCCCTCTCTCCAACTCTTTGCAGAATGGTAAAAAGATGTACAAAGTTTTCTGTTCTCCTCCTCTCCCTCTGGGTGAAAGTGGTGGTGAAGCCCCTTCCTTCCTTCTCTTCCTGGGCTGGTCTCAGGGCTCTCCAGGCAGGAGCACAGGTTAATAGCTGCTCCTCTCACAGCTCACAGCTCCAACTGAGCAGGACACGCCTCCACTGCTCCACGATTGGTCCTTGTGCATGAAACTCTTTTAGAGTCTACCTGCAAAACATAAACATTAAACTGTGCCACCCGACCTGGGTGACACACCAGACATTTACAAGGCCCTTTTTTTTCCTTTTTTTTGTTTTTTTTTTGTGTTTTTGGTTTTTTTTTTTTTTTTTTGGGCACTAAAATCACAATTTCTCCGGTGCCCCCTATAAAAGGGAAGGGGACACTAAAAGCACCGGCAATTAAAACAAATTAAACTTTAAAACGTAAAATCAAATTAAAATTTGGTTGCCGGGCGTGATGATGCACTCCAGTCCCTCCGGTGCCCACCTCTCGCGGAAGGCCGCGAGCGTACCGGTGGACACCGCGTGCTCCATCTCCAAGGACACCCTGGACCGGATGTAAGAGCGGAAGAGAGGCAGGCAGTCAGATTGAACGACCCCTCCTTGTGCATGAAACTCTTTTTGGAGTTCACCTGCAAAACATAAAACATTAAACGGTGCCACCCGACCTGGGTGACACTCCAGACATTTACAAGGCCCTTTTTTCCCCCCCCTTTTTTTTTTTTTTTTTTGGGCACTAAAATCACAATTTTTCCCCAGTGCCCCCTATAAAAGGGAAGGGGACACTAAAAGCACCGGCAATTAAAACAAATCAACTTTAAAACGTATAATCAAATTAAAATTTGGTTGCCGGGCGTGATGATGCACTCCAGTCCCTCCGGTGCCCACCTCTCGCGGAAGGCCGCGAGCGTACCGGTGGACACCGCGTGCTCCATCTCCAAGGACACCCTGGACCGGATGTAAGAGCGGAAGAGAGGCAGGCAGTCAGGTTGAACGACCCCCTCGACCGCCCGCTGCCTGGACCGGCTGATGGCACCCTTGGCCCAGGAGCAGTCCTACGAGGAGGCCTTCGGACCTACCCGCTCCCCTCCGCACAGGGTGCCCAAAGATCAGGAGAGTGGGACTGAAGTGCAGCCAGAATTTCAGGAGCAGCCCCTTCAAATAGTGGAGCAGGGGCTGCAACCTTGTGCATTCAATAAAAACATGGAACACGGACTCCTCCAGACCGCAGAAATTGCAGGCGGCCTGGGAGTCCGTGAACCGGCTTAAAAATTTATTGCACGGCACTGCTCCGTGCACCACCCTCCAGGCCAAGTCCCCGATGAATAGTGGGAGGACCCCTGCGTAGAGTGCCCTCCATCGGGGACACCCGCCTCCTCCGGACGGCAAGATGGTACGCCATGGCGTGTCCGGACGGCCGGCGAGGATGGCAAAGTTGAGGGTGTGCAGGAGCGGCCCGTACAGGAAACCCCTCCGCGCGGAACTGAAAGGCACGGAGGGGATTTCCCCGAGGCGGCTCAAGTTGTGAGGCGCCAGCCCCCGAGGGAGGTTCCGGGGTTTGGCGCCGATGAGGAATTCCGTCCGGACGGGGGTCAGTTCGGACGGGATCTCCCCCCGTGCTTGAGCCTCCTCGATGCACCTAACGGAGTCAGGGCCCAGAGCTGTTTTTAGCGACTCGATGGCATCGGCCGCGTGGCGGACGTTGGCAGAATTTAGGCGCCGCGCCAGCGTGTCTGGCGCCATCCAGCCCGCTCCTCCGCCATCGAGCAGGTCCCTGACCCTGGTCACCTCACCAGCCACAGCCCTCTCTTCCGACCGCCACATGAAACCTCGGCCGTGGAGGTACGGATTCCCGAGCAGCGGTTCCTGCAGGACGGCCGCCACTCCAGCCGGCGGAGAGCTGCGCTTGGTGGAGACTTTGTTCCAGACCCTGATGAGTTCCCTGTAAAAGACAGGCAGCTCCCGGAGGGCGGTCCTGGCACCCCCCAAGTTCACAAACAGGAGCTGCGTGTCATAATTGAGGTCGAGCTGCTGGCGGAAGAAATACCTCACCAGAGCACACCACCTAGGAGGGGGCTCGACGTAAAGGTATCTCTGCAGGGTCTGAAGACGGAAAGTCGCGAGCTGGGCGCTGACGCACACCAACGACTGACCGCCCTCCTCAAGCGGGAGACCCAGTGCTTCCTGTTGTTCCAGAAGAAGTCCACCAGCTTCTTCTGTATCTTGGCGACAAACGCAGGGGGAGGGGTCAAAGTGACCAGCCGGTACCACAACATTGCGGCCAACAGCTGGTTTATGACTAGCGCTCGACCCCTGTAGGACAGCACTCGGAGCAGTCCTGTTCAGCGCCCTAGGCGAGCGGCGACCTTGGCCTCCAGCTCCTGCCAGTTCGCCGGCCAGGCTCCCTCGTCGGGGCTAAGGTAGACTCCCAGATAGAGGAGATGGGTCGTGCTCCAGGCAAAAGGCCTGAGCTCCTCCGGCAGGGAGTCCACCCGCCACTGACCCACCAGGAGTCCGGAACATTTCTCCCAGTTGATCCTGGCGGAGGACGCGGCCGAGTAAATCTCCTGGCACTCACGCATCCTCCGCAGGTCAGCGGGATCCTCTATCGCAAGGAGCACGTCATCGGCGTAAGCCGAGAGGACGACCTCCACGCCCGGCCCTTGCAGAGCCAGTCCCGTCAACCTCGTCCGCAAGAGGCGCAGGAAAGGCTCCACGCAAACGGCGTATAACTGGCCGGACATGGGGCATCCCTGGCGCACCCCTCTCCTAAAGCGAAGGGGCGCCGTCAAGGACCCGTTAACCTTAATCAGACACTCCGCGGCGGCGTACAAAAGTCGGATCCGGGCGACGAAATGCGTCCCGAACCCGAAAGCGCGCAGAGTTCCGAGCAGATAGTCGTGATCCACCCTGTCGAACGCCTTCTCTTGGTCGAGGGATAGGAAGGCGACCGACAGACCAGCCTCCTGGGAACAATGGATGAGGTCCCGGACCAGATGGATGTTATCGTGGATTGTCCGGCCCGGGACCGTGTAGGACTGGTCGGGGTGGATCATGTGGTCCAGCACGGCACCAAGGCGAGCAGACATCGCCCTGGCGAAGATTTTGTAGTCCGTGCTGAGGAGGGAGACCGGGCGCCAGTTCTTAAGGAGGCGGAGATCGCCCTTCTTAGGCAGCAGGACGATGACTGCCCTGCGCCAAGAGAGGGGCATCTCCCCGGTCGCCAGACTTTCCCCCAGGACCCGCGCGTAGTCGCTCCCCAAGACGTCCCAGAACGCCCTGTGGAACTCCACGGTCAGCCCGTCCAGCCCCGGGGATTTTCCCCTCGAGAGCCGGGCGAGGGCACCGGTCAGCTCCGCCAGGCTTAGCGGAGCTTCCAGATTTTCGGCGCCCTCCGGGCTGACCTTCGGCAGGTCCTCCCACAAAACTCTACGCGCTTCCTCGCTGGACGGATCCGGAGAGAACAGAGCCCCGTAATATTCACGGGCCCTGTTGTTGACGCCCTCCGGATCCGAGACGAGAGAGCCGTCGTCGGCCAGCAGCGTCAAGAGCTGCTTACGGACACTCTGCCTTTTTTCCAGCGAGTAGAAGAAGGGGGAACCGCGGTCCAGATCCCGCAGGAACCGGATCCGCGACCTCACGAACGCGCCTCGGGACCCGACGAGCTGCAGGTCCTTCAGCGCGGCCTTCTTCGCTTCGTACACCGTCCGCAGGGCCGGGTCCTGGACGACTTGACCGAGACGGGCTTCCAGGTCGAGCACCTCTTTTTCTAGGCGCCCGACTCTGGCCGCCCGCCTCTTGGTCGACCCCCTCGCGTACTCTTGACAGAAGACGCGGACGTGAGCCTTGCCCACGTCCCACCATAGCCTCAAGGAGGGGTAGCCTCCCTGCTTCCTTCTCCAGTCGGACCAGAATCGACGGAACGAGTCCTGGAACCGCACGTCCTCCAGCAGCCGGTTGTTAAAGTGCCAGTACGCGGACCCCGTCCTCGCGCGGAGCGAAGCGAGCTCCGCCCACACCAGGTGGTGGTCCGAACACGGCACCGGCCGCATGGAGGCCGCCGGGACGCAGGAAACGTACGCCCGAGACACGTAAAGGCGGTCGACTCTAGACCATCCAACTCCAGGCCTCACCCAAGTAAAGGCGCTGGAGTCGGGGTGGAGATTTCGCCAGACGTCCACCAAGTCGAAGGACCCGACCAGGTCCCTCAACTTCTCCATCGCCGTCATGCACTGCGGGGCACCGGAGCGGTCCCTCGCCTCGAGGGTGCAGTTAAAATCCCCCCCGAGGACAATGCAGTCGCCGACGTCGACGGAGCCAAGAAGAGCGGACACCTCTTCAAAGAAGCGCGTTTGCTGCGGGCCGGGATGAGGGGCGTACACGTTCACGAGATGGAGCGGCACGTCCCCCAGGCGAACCGTTACGTGCAGCAAGCGGCCTGGCACGGGCTCCTCGACCCCCAAGATCTCCGGCTGAAAATGCGGGCCCAGCAAGATGGCCACCCCACTAGAAATGGCGGTGAGGTGGCTCATGCGGACCTCTCCTTGCCATTCCAGGAGCCACGTGGCTTCGTCTCCCGGAACGGTGTGGGTTTCTTGCAGGAAGCACACCGCATATTTCCCCTCCCGCAGGAGCGAAAAATTGTCAAATCTACGGCGTGCCCCTCTGCCGCCGTTGATGTTGAGGCTGGCTATGGTTATCTTCATGGCAAAAGCATAGTGCAACCTTTACCTTATCCTATTGTGGGGGGGGGGCGGAGTCTTTTGTTGAACTCCGCTCCCTCCGCAGCCCAGCGAGGAGTCCCTCGAGCTCGCGCAGCTCAAGGTGTTGTGCCTTTGTCAGGGGCCCGCCCGCGGCCAAGGTTTTGACGGCGGCGCGGACGGACGCCTTGATCAGCTCTGGCTCGGACCATTTTTCCAGGGCCAGTCGGGCTTGGTTGCAGCGACCCCGGCTCTGGGCCAAAAAGTCCCGGAGTTCCTTTGCAGGAATGAGGATGGTCTCGGCGGCGGCCGCGAGCAGATCCACCGCCTCGCTGGCGGTGGTCTCTAGGTCTTCACCCGCGTCCCCCACCGAGTCCCCGTCCTCCTCCGGGAGGTGGCCGCCAGCAGCCAGCCCATCGACCGCACAAGGTACGGCAAATGAACCGGCCGCTCCAACCGGCCCTGGCACTGCCCCGATCCCACCCCCAGGATCGTCGGCAGAGGAGTCCCCACTGGGCTCTTTTAAAAATGGTGCTGGGTCGGGAACTGACAGCGGAAGGGGTTCCCCCTCCGCCCCAGGAACCGGGGAACAAGGAGAGACCCGGCCATAGGAAATCCCCAGGCTCCCCAAGTGCACCAGCTCCAAAGTAAGGGGCGAGGGTGGGTGTTCCTCCCCCTCCCCGCTGCCACCCCCCGGCCCAGCATCTACAGTGTCATAAATATTTGTTCGTGTTTTTGCCGGGTCGAGCGACTCCCGGGGGAAGTTGGATAATAGCTGGGCGGGCTCAGGTTCGGCCTTTTCGGCCCCGCCCGCCTCAGTCCCCGGGACGCCCGGCCCGGCGGCTACGCATTCTTCCACTGGCCCCACGCCCCCCACGACAGGCAGGTCTTCCATGCCCTCCCCAGGAGGCAGCGGTTGGGCAGCCTCGACTGCCTCACCCTCCCCGGGGACAGACTCTTCGCGCCTGCAGCGCAATTTGGGAGCGCTGGTGGGGGACGCGGGACACGCGGCGGGCACCGACTCCTCCGCGGAGGGATGTTGTTCCCCCTCCGCCTCATCGGAGCTGCGCCTCCTTTTGTTCCTGGGGGCGCGCGGAGGCAGGGAGACCCCCATGTCTGCCGAGGCCTCCCGCTCCGCCCCCCTCTTTTCCTTTCCTTTCCCGCGCCCGGGCCCCTCTGTGGTGTTATTCAAGGGCTCGGGCACGGGCTCGGGGCACCACGCGCTCGCCGGTGACTGGGTTGGGCTGAGCGCGGTGGTCAAATTATCTGGCGCACCGAGGGGACCCGCCTCTAGATGTTTTGCCTTCTTCCGCGCCTTCTTTCCGGTCGGACGCTCTCCCTCCCCCCCGCCGGAGGCCCTGAAAACAAAGGTCTCCGACGATGCCCGCGCACCTACGGCTCCCGGCACGCGGACGCAACTAGGGGGAGGGGTGGCGGCGGCGCCAGCCTTGGCCGCCTTCGGTGGTTTGGCGGCCTTGGAGGCGGGGCAGTTCTTACGAACATGCCCCACCTCCCTGCAGGCATGGCACCGCACGCCGTCCGACGTCCAAAAGACGCGGTAGGCAGTCCCCTCGTGCACCACATTAAAGTTCCCCTCCATCGTCTCCTCCCGCGCCAGCCAGACAAAGAGCTGGCGGCGGAAGGAGAACACGTGGCGCAGGCTGTTCTCCCTGAGGCCGAGCGGTATGGGGTTGATCCCTGACCTTACCTCCCCCAGTTGTTGTAGGTGAGGGAGGAGGAGCTCAGCGGGAACAAAGGGCGGGACGTTCGACACGATGACCCTCTGCGCGGTGGCCTCGAGAGGATCCACCGGCAGGAACGTCCCGCCCACCGTGAGCCCCCTTTCGAGGGCCAGGGACACCGCCCGCTCCGACCCCAGGAAGAAAACAGCCTTCCCAGACATCTTGGAGGCCGCGACAATGGCTGAGGGGCCGACTACCCCAGCCATCGCCCGCACGCACTCCTCGATGCTCATTGTGGGGTGAGTGTAGCTCTTGACCCCGTGTTTCTTCGTAATGAGTCTGAATGGTGGCAGGGCAGCGGGTGGCGCAGGAGGTGCCGTGGAAGTGGTTGCCACCTGCGCATATGTCTTCGCTGGCCCTGCCACCGGCGTGGATGGGGTCGCCATCACGGGGTCCCTTTAAGGGCCACACCCACCCCAAAGTCACAGGCCTTAATGGTCTTTAATGGCCTCGTATATTTAACTGAGCAGAGGAGCCCTTAACGAGGCACCTCTCCCCTCGTTGGCAATTGGGGAGAGGCCTTGCTCCCTCTGCTCAGTTGTCTTAATTGGTTTTTTTTTAAATTAGGAAGAAAAGGGTTCTCAGAGAGAGAGGGGAGAAACAGAGGGTAACGGAGAGAGAGAGAGGGGGGGTGGGAAGGGGGGGGGGCTGCGAGGGCAGGTCTCCCCTCGCAGCTGTGGGTGGATGCACTCCCCAGATGGCAAAACACACAAGCACAGTCTTTGGGTTGGTCTTCAGGTGGGGGGAGAAGACGTCTTCACCTGGGGTAGCTAGAGCCACCAGGCACTCACTCCCAACGATGTTAATGGGGTGATTAAACAATCTTCAGCCTGGTAGCTCCAGCTATCCCAGGCTAGGCAAATGTGGGGGGGTGGGGGGGGGTTCCAATTGTGGGGGGGGCCTAGTTGTAAGCACAGCCCCCACGCACACTACCACACACACACACACCCCCCGCGATGTTCCGGCCCTCAGTGGTCTTCTTTCCTCCCCCCACCGATACAACAAAGTCTTTTTGGGAAATGCACCCACACCCACCTGTAGAAATGTAGAGTCTCCCTCCTTCCACACTGGATGTTGTTGTGGTTTTTCCCCCTCTCTCCAACTCCTTGCAGAATGGTAAAAAGTTGAAATGTTTTCTTTTCTCCTCCTCTCCCTCTGGGTAAAAGTTGGTGTTGAAGCCCCTTCCTTCCTTCTCTTCCTGGGCTGGTCTCAGGGCTCTCCAGGCAGGAGCTCAAGTTGCTAGCTCCTTCTCTCACTGCTCACAGCTCCAACTGAGCAGGACACGCCTCCACTGCTCCACGATTGGTCCTTGTGCATGAAACTCTTTTAGAGTCTACCTGCAAAACATAAACATTAAACTGTGCCACCCGACCTGGGTGACACACCAGGCATTTACAAGGCCCTTTTTTTTCCTTTTTTTTGGTTTTTTTTTGTGTTTTTTTTTTTTTTTTTTTTTTTTTGGGCACTAAAATCACAATTTCTCCGGTGCCCCCTATAAAAGGGAAGGGGACACTAAAAGCACCGGCAATTAAAACAAATTAAACTTTAAAACGTAAAATCAAATTAAAATTTGGTTGCCGGGCGTGATGATGCACTCCAGTCCCTCCGGTGCCCACCTCTCGCGGAAGGCCGCGAGCGTACCGGTGGACACCGCGTGCTCCATCTCCAAGGACACCCTGGACCGGATGTAAGAGCGGAAGAGAGGCAGGCAGTCAGGTTGAACGACCCCTCCTTGTGCATGAATGACAGAAGGATAGTTTGCAGGTGAAGCAGGTAATCAGGAAGGCGAATGGAATGTTGGCCTTCATTGCGAGAGGGATGGAGTACAAAAGCAGGGAGGACCTGCTGCAACTGTACAGGGTATTGGTGAGGCCGCACCTGGAGTACTGCGTGCAGTTTTGGTCACCTTACTTAAGGAAGGATAAACTAGCTTTGGAAGGGGTACAGAGACGATTCACTAGGCTGATTCCGGAGATGAGGGGATTACCTTATGATGATAGATTGAGTAGATTGGGTCTTTACTCGTTGGAATTCAGAAGGATGAGGGGTGATCTTATTGAAACATTTAAAATAATGAAAGGGATAGACAAGATAGAGGCAGAGAGGTTGTTTCCACTGGTCGGGGAGACTAGAACTAGGGGGCACAGCCTCAAAATACGGGGGAGCCAATTTAAAACCGAGTTGAGAAGGAATTTCTTCTCCCAGAGGGTTGTGAATCTGTGGAATTCTCTGCCCAAGGAAGCAGTTGAGGCTAGCTCATTGAATGTATTCAAATCACAGATAGATAGATTTTTAACCAATAAGGGAATTAAGGGTTATGGGGAGCGGGCGGGTAAGTGGAGCTGAGTCCACAGTCAGATCAGCCATGATCTTGTTGAATGGCGGAGCAGGCTTGAGGGGCTAGATGGCTTACTCCTGTTCCTAATTCTTATGCCCAGGTGCAGACCATCCGGTTTGTATTGGTCCCACCTCCCCAGAACCGGTTCCAATGCCCCACGAATTTGAATCCCTCCCTTCTGCACCACTCCTCAAGCCACATATTCATCTGAGCTATCCTGCGATTCCTACTCTGATTAACATGTGGCAGTGGTAGCAATCCTGAGATTACTACTTTTGAGGTCCTACTTTTTAATTTAGCTCCTCGCTCCCTAAATTCGTCTCGTAGGACCTCATCCTGTTTTTTTACCTATATCGTTGGTACCTATTTCCACAATGACACCTGGCTGTTCACCCTCCCTTTTCAGAATGTCCTGCACCCGCTCCGAGACATCCTTGACCCTTGAACCAGGGAGGCAACATACCATCCTGGAGTCTCGGTTGCGGCCGCAGAAACGCCTATCTATTCCCCTTACAATCGAATCCCTTATCACTATAGCTCCCCCACTCTTTTTCCTGCCCTCCTGTGCAGCAGAGCCACCCACGGTGCCTTGAACTTGGCTGCTGCTGCTCTCTCCTGATGAGTCATCCCCCTCAACAGTACCCAAAGCGATGCATCTGTTTTGCAGGGGGATGACCGCAGGGGACCCCTGCACTTCCTTCCTTGCACTGCTCTTCCTGTTGGTCACCCATTCACTATCTGGCTGTGGACCCTTTACCTGCGGTAAGACCAACTCGCTAAATGTGCTATTCACGTCATTCTCAGCATCGTGGGTGCTCCAGAGTGAATCCACCCACAGCTCCAGTGCCGCAATGCGGTCCGTCAGGAGCTGGAAGCGGATACACTTCTCGCCCACATAGTCGTCAGGGACACTGGAAGCGTCCCTGACTTCCCACGCATTTCTGGAGGAGTATAACACGTGTCCGAGCTGTCCTGCCATGTCTTAACCCCTAGATTAACTTAATTTGGCAATAACAATGCTGAAGGTTACTTACTGATAAAGAAAAGAAAAAAGAAAAGCTACTTACCAATGACCAGCGAATCACTAACCCTCTTGGCTGTGACGTCACCTTTCGATTTCTTTCTACTTCTTTTTGCCTTCTCACCCTGCTGCAGCTGCACAAGCCACGCCTCGCTGACTCTCTGGACTGCTCGAGTGTGGCCCTTTTATAGGTCTCCGCCGATTCTGCTCCCTGGACTCAAGTAAGCTAATATATCCTTCCTTAAATATGGAGACCAAAACTGTACGCAGTACTCCAGGTGTGGCCTCACCAATACCCTCTACAGTTGTAGCAGGACTTTTCTGCTTTTATACTCTCTCCCCCTTGCAATAAAGGCCAACATTCCATTTGCCTTCCTGATTACTTGCTGTACCTGCATACTAACTTTTTGTGTTTCATGCACAAGGACCCCCAGGTCTCTCTGTACTGCAGCATTTTGCAATTTTTCTCCATTTAAATTATAATTTGCTTTTCTATTATTTCTGCCAAAGTGGATAACCTCACATTTTCCCACATTATACTCCATCTGCCAAATGTTTGCCCACTCACTTAGCCTGTCTATGGGCTAGATTTTCCACTTTTGTGTAGATCGCCCAAAAATCGGCGTTATTTCTGGCGTGGGTGGTAAATATGGGTTTTCAGATCACCGGATTATCGCCTATTTTCAAATCCCCTAGTTTCCATTTTAAAAAAATGGGTGTTACTACGAGCGATCTGAAATGGGCGTTGGCGTTAAATCTCTCTGACCTTCTGCCGTAAAGTGTCACCATCCTTAGCAACGGCATGGCAACGCTCGTTTCCCACGATTCAGGAGGTCAGGGATCATCATTACATGCGCTGAAGAGGAGACATAGAGAGAGGGAGCAGAGAGGGACTGATGTGGCTGTGGTGTGTGCTTGTTTGGCTGTTGTGGGAGGCACGAGGGAGATTCACCAGCAGCAAAAAGCCTACTAAGCACCAAGAAGGTAGTTGGCACCGAGTTTTTGCCCAAAAAATAATATATAACATGGAAGGGATGGAGGAGGCCCTGGAGCTGTTAGCCAGGAACACTGGTGGCAGAGGGCTCCCAGTGGTCCCGGAGCATGGCACTGCACCCCAAGGTGCCGCACCCTCATTGCCAACGACACATGAGAGTCAGGAGGAAGATCTTGCTTCTGGCTCAGAGCATGTTCCCACCTCAGGACTGTCGTCTCCCGTATCCATCCAAGCAATGGTTCTGCCGTTATCCTCCCCAATGAAGCATCGCCTGAGGAGCTCCTCGGCCAGGCGACTTGGAGTCAGAAGGGGAAGGGATAGAGGTGGGGAGGAGAAGTGGGGAGGTGGAAGGAAAGTGAGGTGCATGGCTGCAGGTGTTGGCTGGGGATATTTTTAGGTTGCTGCTGCTATTTTAGTGGGAGGGTCGGGCAAAGGGCAAGGGGGCTACCTTGTTGGTTTGCATTTGTGTTCTGTTTTGCGGGAAACAGGGACCATTGTTATGATGTAAATGTGATCAATTTGTTGTGGGGTGGAGCGGGGGTGGTGCGGAGTGTTTTTTAGATATTCTTATGATTTCAGACAAATGATTGGATTAAATGTTTTTTATTTAACATAACCTTGTTGCGCATTGTCTCAGATAGCTGCACCGTTACACACTGGTGATTCCTTAACATGAAAGGGTATAATTAAACTTAACTTGAATCAACTTAAACTTTAACTGTCACCATTGATGTATCAGCTGCACACCCAGCAGTGTTATAGCTTTGTAAATAACAACGTTCTTTCAAGCAAAGTGCTCATTTATGAGCTTTTGACGTAAGAGTCTTGCAGCTATATAGCCACCACGGGCCCTTTCCTGCGGTCTAGAGGGGGGTGGGGCATGGCTTCAGCATCAGCCTAATTGTCTGGCCCGATGTCAGCGTCCACCTCCTCATCCTCCTCTTCCTCTCTCTCCTGAGGTGGTCAGTCAGACCCTTCTGGCAATTCTTGTCCCCTCCTGATAGCCAAGTTGTGCAGCATGGAGCATACCACCACGAATTGAGCTACCTGCTCAGGGTGGTATTGGAGCTCACCTCCTGAGTGGTCCAGGCATCTAAAGCGCCGCTTAAGCACACTAATTGTTTTCTGGACCACATGGCGTGTGGCTCTGTGGCTCTCATTGCATCTTACGGATGTTAAGCGTAAGGCCCTTGCTTTCATATGCCTCAGTAAATACATTGACTATATCCTGGAGTTCAGCCTCAGAATGTATGCAGTCGCAGGCGTCATCCGCGTACTGTAGCTCAACAGCAGAGGTTGGGGTGATCTTGGAACTGGCCTGGAGGCGGCGTAGGTTAAACAGCTTCCCATTAGTTCTGTAGTTTAGTTCCACTGCAGCGGGGGGCTTGTTGATTGTGAGGTAGAGCATGGCAGCAAGGAAGATTGAGAAGAGGGTTAGAGCGATGACACAGCCCTGTTTGACCCCGGTCCGGACGTGGATTGGGTCTGTACTGTTTCCGTTGGTAAGGATCACGGCCTGCATGTCATCGTGGAGCAGGCGAAGGATGTTGACAAACTTTTGGGGGCATCTGAAACGGAGGAGGATGCTCCATATACCCTCGTGTTTGACAGTTTCAAAGGTCTTTGTAAGATCGAAAAAGGCCATGTATAAGGACTGGCGCTGCTCCCTGCATTTTTCCTGCAGCTGTCGCGCTGCAAAGATCATGTCCGTTGTGCCCCATAGGGGACAAAATCCGCATTGTGATTCCAGGAGGAGCTCCTCAGCCACAGGGAGAAGATGGTTGAGGAGAACTCTAGCGACAACTTTCCCAGTGGCTGATAGCAGGGAGATTCCCCTGCAATTGCCGCAGTCAGACTTGTCCCCTTTTTTAAAGATGGTCACGATCACTGCATCTCTGAGATATCCCGGCATGCTCTCCTCCCTCCAGATGCGAGAGATGAGGTCAAGTATCCGCACCAACAGCACCTCGCCGCCATACTTTAGCGCCTCAGCAGGGATTCCATCCGCACCTGTAGCCTTGTTATTCTTCAGCTGTTTTATGGCTTTGCCTACCTCAGCAACCACACGGGCTTAGCTGAGCAAGGTCTTGGTCCAGTGGCAAGTGGGTCCAAGATGACTGGAGACCAGGCACTGCTGTATAAGCCTAATTGCCTACGGCGAGGTGTTAGTCGCAAGCTCGGTGCCGAGTAGCGCCATTGATGATAGGTGGCCCGAGGCTTGGTTGGGGGGCAGGCATTAGGAAGGTCAGCTGTCCGCTGAGATTCTGAGGGATGTTTTAAAAAGTTTCTTCCAAGGTTTCCAAAGTTATTTAAAAGTTTCAATAAAAAATCTAAACTTTAAGTCAGTAGTAGGTTATAGAAGTTTTCCCAAACTGTTTAAAAGTTTAAAAGTTGATTAAAAGTTTAAAAATTGATTAAAAGTTGATTTAAGGTTTAAGATGTAAGTCAGTAGTAGGAATTCCGGCTCCTCGAAGAAATTACGGCAGCTTGGTCCCTTGGGACGATTGGCCCCGGAGTCCCTTCGGCCGGTTCAACGCTGGTCCCGGAGTACCTTTGGCCAGTTTTTAAAAGTCTTGGATGATGTCCCGGTGTAGGCCGCAAGCCCGAACAGGAGCCGCAGGCCGGTGCAGGGGTCCCACCAGCCTGCTTCTATCCTGGGCCGAAGGGACTCTGCACCGGGCCGCTTCTACCCTGAACCGAAAGGACCCCACACCAGCCTGCTTCTATCCCGGGCCGAAAGGATCCCATGCTGAGATATCACGCAAATGTCGCCAGCTGAGGCCTGAAAGGAACCCGATGCGTAAAACGAAAGTGCCGCGGTGACCTTGACCTCGACGGACAATGCAGTCCTGATGGTGCTGGCAGACTGCAGATCTCCCCCGATGAGCTGGCATATCTCACTGATAACCTACTTGTGGAAGCGCAGACTCCTAAGGCAGATGGTGTCAGACAAGTTGAGGTAAGACTGCTTCTCCCTGTACGTATGAGGGGTGTAATGTCTGGTCCTCCTCATCAGTCTGGCATTTCTTACATTGGGCACATAATGCTGTCGAATGTACCTTCTGCCATCTTGAGTCTGCAGCATGTGTGTGGTCATCATGAGAGGCTGTGAAATGACAGGCCCCATTCCAATATCTATCAGTATTACACCGATTGTTCATAAACAATAAATGTCCCCACTAAGACATCTAAAGTAAATTCCAATCGTCCACAGTATGATAAGATGTTTGTTCAGATGTTGACATCACCTCCAAAGACTTCCAGAGTACATCCAATCTCCCCCAAAGTTGAAACAGAGCAGCCTGTTAAATGATGCGACCTGTGGTTTAAAAAATGGCGTCCATACCGCTGAGAGTAGTTCCGGTCAGTTCAACTTTTTCATAGCATTTTTTTCGGGGAGCGATATTGTCGGCGAGATGTGTGCGAGGTGCTGAAAGTAAGGATGGGCGATTTTCTGGGCGTTAGTTTCAGCAAATGTGATCTTTACAACAAAAAACAGTGGCTGGGTGGTATTATTAAATCTTGGCATTAATTATGTGCTGAAAGGAACGTTGGGCGATATTATGGGTGTTGGTGTCGCCCATTCTGATCTTTCCGCCCCCAAAAAATGGGCAGGCAGTTTTATTTTTTATCGGCGTTGCATACATGCCGAAAGTAATGCTCGCTGATAAGTGACTGAGAAATGGGCGTTATTTTCCATTTTATGGCTAAATGGCCAATATATGGGCATTACACCTCATTTCAGCGTTAAAATGGACATTAAGTAGGCGGTATGCATGCAGAAATAATGGAAAATCTAGCCCTATATCCCTTTGCAGATTTTTGGTGTACTCCTCACAATTTGATTTTCCACCTATCTTTGCATCATCAGCAAACTTGGCTACATTACACTTGGTCCCTTCATCCAAGTCATTAATATAGATTGTAAATAGTTGAGGACCCAGCACCGATCCCTGCGGCACCCCACTAGTCACTGTTGGCCAACTGGAAAATGACCCATTTATCCCGACTCTCTGTTTTCTGTTAGTTAGCCAATCCTCTATCCAAGCTGGATTGGAATGAGATTTTTCGTGTGGAAGCAAAATTTGCATCGAAAGATGACGTCATCAAACAGTATACGAAGGTGTTCGCGAAACAGGCAGTCTGATCCAAGACTTCAAGGCGAATGTCAACATGCAGAAGGATGCAAGGCCAGTTTACTGCAAGCCACCTCCCGGAGCATACGCACTCGAGGAGAAAGTTGAGCAAGAACTCAAAAGACTAGAAACTGAGAACATTATCTCTAAGGTAGATCTGTGTAATTGGACTACACCCATTTCAGAGAGAGATATTCATCCATACTTCATTCGTAGGAATGAATTGTCAGTGGATAAAGATTGTACCATGTGGAGAGCAAGAGTGTTTTTTTTGTGAGTTTTTACTTCGTTTTTAAGGACATTTAAGGACATTTAGGACACTTAAGGACATTAAGGACATTGAAAAAATGGGGCCTATTCTATCTGTGCCATATTTGCTGACTGCTTATGCTATCCAGCAGAGATTTAGAAGATTGCTTATTCGACAGCATTTTCAACGTAATTAAAAAGGTCGCAGACTTATGGGGAGGAGGCCTTACCACCAACGGGTTTACAGGGAGAAGCGTTCATACCTGCACCTGTCTGAGACACAGTGCATTAGAAGGCTGCACTTTTGAAAAGAGGTGGCCACAGAGATATGCCAACTCATAAAGGCAGACCTGCAGCCTACAAGCGTGAGGAGGACTGCACTGCCCGTTGAGGTGAAGGTAACTGCGGCACTTGCCTTCTATGCCTCCGGTTCCTTTCAGGCATTAGCAGGGAACATATGCTCCATCTCACAGTACGCTACGCATCACTGCATTCGCCAAATGACTGCTGCACTGTTTGCACGCAGGAAGGACTTCATCAACTTCCAAATGACCAGGGAGGCACAGAATGAGAGGGCTATAGGCTTTGCACCATTTGCTGGCTTCCCCAGACTGCCATTGACTGTACGCACATCGCCCTGCGAGCACCTTTTGAGGATCCGAAGGTTTACCGAAACCGAAGGGGATTCCACTCGCTGAACATACAGATAATCTGCGCCCATACTCAGCACATCATGGCAGCAAATGCAAAATTTCCAGGAAGCTGTTTGAGCTGGGGGCCAGAGCTGGATGCTGGGGGACAAAGGTTACGGGCTCTCGACCTGGCTCATGACCTCCCTCTGCAAATCGCAGGCAGAAGGCGAGCATCGCTACAATACAATATAGCCACACGCAACATCATCGAGAAGACAATTGGAGTGCTAAAGCAGTACTTCCGATGCCTGGGCCACTGTGGAGGCTGCCTGCAAGGTCCTCAGCAGGTCGCTGAGTTCACTGTGGTGTGCTGCATGCTACACAACTTAGTTATCACGAGGGGACAGGATTTGCTACTGGAAATTGCAGAACCACCTCAGGAGAGAGGGTGTGAGGAGGAGGAGGAGGAGGAGGAGGAGGTGGAGGAGGACAAGGAACCCATGCCACCACTACCACCCCCAGGACGACAGAGGAAGTGGACCTTACTCCATTGCAAGAGCCTTGCATCAGCAGCTGATACTTCAGCACTTTGTATGAAGGCTGAATGGCATGTTTCATCATTGACTGGCCCTGTTATTCTGTGAATGAGACACTGCATAAGTTTAGTTTAGTTGAAAAAATAATTTGAAATTTATTAAACATTTGTACACTTGTACTTAAAAGCAAGTTTCTTAATTTTAATAAAAAAAACTGTTGTATTATATTAAACTTTTAAATTAATGTCACTTAAATAACAATAAAGCCATCATCATCATCATCATCATCATAGGCAGTCCCTCGGAATCGAGGAAGACTTACTCCCACTCTTAGCATGAGTCCTTAGGTGGCTGTACAGTCCAATACGAGAACCACAATCTCTGTCACAGACAAACAACCAACCACAACAACAACAAAAGAACAGCAAAACAACAAAAACAACCACAGCAGCAAACAAACGTTAGCTGCAGCCAGCTCTCCCCCCCACCCCCCGCTAATTTATACCCCACCCACCCCGCCCCTCTTGCCCTTGGCATTAGTGTTGCCTGTAACCGCAGGCTTACCCCTAATCCTGGTGACTCCAAGCCGCTTTTTAATAGTACAGGCAACTCTCGATTATCTGCACACGGATGCAACGGGAAACCATTGTAACGGCATTTAAAATTCCGTGTGTGCGCGCTGTTGCAGCCGTTGTCTCTCGCGGCCACCGCTGACGTCAGAGTCCTTTCGGTCCGGGAAGGCATTGGGCTGGTGCGTTCGGAGTCCTTTCGGTCTGGGAAGGCATTGGGCCGGTGCGTTCGGAGTCCTTTCGGCCTGGGAAGGCATTGGGCCGGTGCGTTCGGAGTCCTTTCGGTCTGGGAAGGCATTGGGCCGGTGCGTTCGGAATCCTTTCGGTCTGGGAAGCCATCGGACCAGTGCGTTCGGTGTCCTTTCGGTCTAGGAAGGCATCGGGCCGGTGCGTTCGGAGTCCTTTCAGCCTGGGAAGGCATTGGGCCAGTGCATTTGGAGTCCTTTCAGCCTGGGAAGCCATTGGGCCGGTGCGTTCGGAGTCCTTTCGGTCTGGGAAGGCATTGGGCCAGTGCATTTGGAGTCCTTTCAGCCTGGGAAGCCATTGGGCCGGTGCGTTCGGAGTCCTTTCGGTCTGGGAAGGCATTGGGCCAGTGCATTTGGAGTCCTTTCAGCCTGGGAAGCCATCGGGCCGGTGCGTTCGGAGTCCTTTCGGTCCGGGAAGCCATCGGGCCGGTGCGTTCGGAGTCCTTTCGGTCCGGGAAGGCAGTATGCTCCGGAACCCCGGAGCTAGACAATCTCCTCCTCGAGGCCACCTGCATGCACGCTGGTAATGTCCATACTTAACTGCCTTGTTACTGTTTGTAGCTGATTGCACAGTATTTATTCATTGAAGTTTTAACTTTATAATGTCAACTCGCTCTAACGGAGAAATCGTTTACCCGGCATAGCCCAATCCCCGAGGGACCCGGATAATCGAGAGATGCCTGTATTGCGAGAAGGGCACTGTGCTTGTTAGGGTACAGACAAAGGAGACGGCAATGGAAGCCCTCGAAAAACTGGGACTGTGGAAGTTCCAGCTTTGGAGTGTTCAGCCTGTTGCTCAGTCTGAACACTGACTGGTAAGGTTGGTCTGAGGATTGGAGTGGGATCAGTCGAGAATGACACTTGTCGCTGGGCATTGACAACCTTGGTGTTGTCACGCGTTGCAGCTACTATCGGCGACACGCCCTCCCTAATCTCTGCAGATAGTACTGCGACGCTTCCCAAGATCCTACCCATAGTCTCGAGGAGCGATGTGGTGAGCTGGACGCTCTTCCCAGTTATTCCCATCAAATCTACTACTTCCCGTTCAGCCTGCATTTTGGCAGAGTAGTCTTGCCGACTCAGTCTCCGCACAGATGGCAGATGGTCTGCTTTGCCCTGGGCGTGCTTTGCTGCAACACACTAGGACCTGCGACCTCGGATGTTATGTAACCAGGGAATGTCCCGATTCCCCTCCACTCCTCCTCTGTACTACTGGCTGCAGATGAAGCCCTTTGTGTTTGCGTGCCCTCTTCCACACTCAACAACAACACCATCCCCCGCCCACCCGGCCCCCCACCGTAACCATTTGTTCCACCTCCTCCTCCTCCTGTGGCGGTTTGTCAGGATGGTTGAGGTCGGTGTCCTCCAATGCTGCTTCTGGCGAACTGATGGGGTCCTCACCATTATTGGATGTTTCTGAATCATCTGCAAAATATAAAAGAACAGGTAACTGGTTAGCAGCAGGGGAGGAGGCACGGTGACATGAGTAGGCTCATATAGCGCATTTGAAGGACCACAACGACTGATAGTACATCGCATAAACCGAAGCCTAGCCGACGGACAGTACATTGCATAAACCGAAGCCTAGTCCTCACAATATAATGTTGGAAAGTGTGAGGTTGTGCACTTTGGCAGAAAAAAATCGAAGAGCAAGTTATTATTTAAATGGAGAAAAATTGCAAAGTGCTGCAGTACTGCGGGAACTGGGGGTCCTGATGCATGAAACACAAAAGGTTAGTATTGTTATGTATTAATGCTTGGGGGTCACCAGACATCAGAGGGCGCCACGGTCGGAGGTCATCGGGCTGTACTCATGTGGCATGTGTGCTTGGTCCCCTGTACATAAGCTGTGTGTCTTTGTCAAGTTGGCACTCTTGGGCTGGAATAAAGATGGATCAGGTTGCACCTGAGTGAGTTTACAGTAACCAGACTCTTGAGTCATTATAATTGGCGACAAGGTAATTTAAGAACCTTCGCATGCACAATGGGCACGGTTGGAATCCTGGAGAGATTTGTGGAGGGCGAGAATTGGGCTCGTGGAGGGCGGGGAACGGTTCTCCTCACCGTTTGTGGTCCTAAAGTTTACGGCCTCATGAGGAATCTTCTCTCGCCTGTAAATCCGGGGGAAAAAGGGTATAAGGAATTGTGTACGTTGGTGGGTAACCATCTGAAGCCACAAGAGGGGATCATCATATCACACTACCCGTTCTACAAGCATGTTCGTGCTGAGGGCCATGACGTGTCGGGATTTGCCGCCGACCTAAAACGTCTTGCTGAGCCGTGTAAGTTCGGGAACATGCTGGAAGACATGCTGCGTGATGTCTTTGTGATAGGCATCAACCATGATGCGATCCTCAGGAAGCTGTTGGCTGCAGAGACACTGGATTTGAAAAAGGCCATCGCGACTACCCAGGCATGCAGAACGACGGATGATAATTTGAGGCAGATATCATCGATGAGTCGGAGTTCCACGGCAAGTACCGTAAACAAGGTGGCATCATCTTCGGGCAGAGTTGCTTACACGAAACCTGCCGCTGCTCAGAGCCCGCCAACTGGTTTGAACCAGATTTCACCCTGTTGGCATTGTGGGGGCAATCATCGGCCTCATCAGTGTTGGTTTAGGCAATACTCATGCAATAGATGTTTGAAAGTGAGGCATCTTCACACAACGGAGCAGGCATGGTGTGGCTCACCACATGGTTGATGAGGACCAGTTCAGTGATGGCCTGGATACGCAGCCCGAGGAGGAAGTGAATGGACTGTATTCGTTCCTGAGCAAGAGCCAGCCGATAGTTGTTAATGTGAAGCTGATGGCGTGCCTGTATCAATGGAGCTGGACACGGATGCGAGCCAGTTGATAATGAGCCAAAGGACATTCAACAAGCTGTTGGACACGAAGGCTGCGAATCTGAAGCTGAGTCCAGTCAATGCCAGGTTGTGTACTTACACTAAGGAACTCATACCGGTGCTCGGCAGTGCAGCAATTGAGGTGTCATACGAGCTACTATTATGGATCCTCCCAGGTAATGGTCCATCGCTGTTAGGCAGGAATTGGCTTGAGAAAATCAAACTGAACTGGGATGATGTCAAGATGTTGTCCTCAGTGGATGATACTTCGTGTGTTCAAGTATTGAAAAAGTTTCCTTCTTTGTTTGAACTGGGCATTGGTAATTTTATGGGAGCCAAGGTGCAGATACACCTAGACTCCAATGCAAGGCCTGCCTATCACAAACCTCAGTCTGTTCTGTACATGATGAGGGAGAAGGTTGAAATTGAGCTTGACAGACTCCAGCGTGAAGGGATCATATCACCGGTCGAGTTTAACGAGTGGGCTAGTCCCATTGTTCCTGTGTTGAAGAGCGATGGCACTGTCAGGATTTGTGGAGACTACAAGGCTGCGATTACCGATTTTTGAAACAGGATCAGTATCCGTTACCGAGGGCTGATGACCTGTTCGCCATGCTAGCTGGTGGAAAGTCGTTTACGAAACTGGATCTGACATCGGCCTATATGACACAGGAGCTTGTCGACACTTCAAAGAAACTCACCTGCATCAACACCCATAAAAGACTGTTCGTCTACAACAGGTGTCCTTCTGGGATTCTTCGGCTGCAGCCATATTTCAGAGGAATATGGAGAGTTTACTGAAGTCCATTCCCAGAACTGTCGTGTTTCAAGATGACATTCTGCTCACAGGTCGCGACACTGCTGAACATCTGAACAATCTTGAAGAAGTCCTACATCGTCTGGACAAAGTGGGACTCAGGCTGAAACGCTCGAAGTGTGTTTCATGGCACCTGAAGTCGAATTCCTCAGGAGGAAGATTGCTGCTGATGGCATCAGGCCCACTGATTCGAAAAACGAGGCCATCAAAAATGCACCCAGGCCTCAGAATGTGACGGAGCTGCGTTCATTCCTTGGGCTACTCAACTACTTTGGTCATTTCTTACCCAGATTGAGCACTTTACTAGAGCCACTGCATGTGTTACTACGAAAAGGCGACAACTAGGTCTGGGGTGCATCTCAAGATAGAGTCTTTGAGAAAGCCAAGAATCTGCTATGTCCAAACAAGTTGCTTGTTCATTATGATCCGTGTAAGCGTCTTGTACTGGCTTGTGATGCTTCATCATAAGGGGTTGGCTGCGTACTCCAGCATTCAAATGAATCGTGCAAGCTACAACCTGTTGCGTATGCTTCGAGAGGTCTGTCTAAAGTGGAAAGGGCTTACAGTATGGTAGAGAAAGAAGCTTTGGCTGTGTGTATGGGGTTAAAAAAAAATGCACTAGTACCTGTTTGATCTTCGTTTTGAACTAGAAACAGATCACAAGCCACTCATTTTATTGTTTGTAGAAAACAAAGGTATTAATACCAATGCATCGTCTCATATTCAAAGGTGGGTGCTGACATTGTCTGCCTATGATTACGTCATCCATCATAGACCTGGTACTGAGAATTGTGCCGATGCTCTGAGTCGTCTGCCCTTACCCACAACTGAGATGGAGACGCCTCAACCTGCAGATCTACTGTTAGTAATGGATGCTTTTGAGAGTGAGGGAACCCCTGTCACTGCTCAACAAGTTAGGATCTGGACCATCCATGACCCTATTTTATCGGTTGTGAAACGGTGTGCACTCAGTGGTGATTGGTCTGCCATACCTATGGAGATGCGTGAGGAGACCAAACCTTACAACCGTCGCAAGGATGATCTGTCCATTCAGTCAGACTGTTTACTGTGGGGTAATCGTGTAATCATGCCTAAGAAAGGTAGAGAAAAATTTGTATGTGAATTTCATAGCACTCATCCTGGTATTGTCATGATGAAGTCCATTGCTAGGTCTCATGTATGGTGGCCTGGAGTTGACTCTGATCTGGAATTATGCATGCATCAATGCAATACTTGCATGCGGCTAAGTAAAGTACCAGCAGAATCTCCGTTGAGTCTTTGGTCGTGGCCATCCAAACCATGGTCGAGGAACCACATTGATTTTGCAGGCCCATTCCTTGGAAAGATGTTTTTTGTTGTGGTGGATGCATATTCTAAGTGGATAGAATGTGTTATTATGTCATCCAGCAGGTCTACAGCTACTATTGAGAGCCTTCGTATCATGTTTGCTACTTATGGGTTGCCTAACATTGTTGTGAGCGACAACGGATCTTGCTTCAGAAGTCTTGAGTTCCAGGAGTTCATGAAACTCAATGGCATCAGACATGTGAGATCAGCTCCATTCAAGCCTGGTCAAGCAGAGTGTGCCGTTCAAATGATCAAACAAAGTATGAAACGTGTAACTCAGGGTTCACTGCAGAGACGGTTGTCATGTATATTGCTCAGTCACAGGTCAAGACCTCATACGCTTACTGGGGTTCCTCCTGCTGAACTATTGATGAAGAGAAATCTCAAGGCCAGGCTTTCTCTTGTTTATCCTGATTTGAATGATCGTGTTGAAAACAGACGTCAAAGTCAGCAATGGTGTCATGATCGTGTTGCCTTGGTCAACGATCCGGTTTATGTACTGAACTAGGGTCAAGATCCAAAGTGGATCGCCGGCACTGTTACAGCCAAGGAGGGTAACAGAATGTTTATTGTCGTGCTCAAGAATAGGCAAACATGCAGGAAACACCTTGACCAGGTTAAACTGCAGCACACGGATGAACTGGAACCGAGTGAGGAAGATGCAGTCGTTCACTCATCAGAGGACTCTGCTGACATTATTGACTCTGAACCTTCAGTCTCTGATGCAGTCATGACCACTCCCATCAGATCGGCTACTCAGCACTCAGTCTTAACGGACTCAGAACGCTCGCCCAGAGCTAAAGTTGAACTGAGACGATCAACCCATGAGAGGAAAGCCCCAGTCTGTCTTAATTTGTAAAAAGACTGTTGTTAAGATTTAAAAGGGGGATGTTATGTATTAATGCTTGGGGGTCACCAGACACCAGAGGGCACCACGGTCGAAGGTCATCGGGCTGTACGCATGTGGCATGTGTTCTTGGTCCCCTGTATATAAGCTGTGTGTCTTTGTCAAGCTGGCACTCTTGGGCTGGAATAAAGATGGATTAGGTTGCACCTAAGTGAGTTTACAGTAAACAGACTCATGAGTCATTACAAATATGCAGGTACAGCAAGTGATCAGGAAGGCCAATGGAATCTTGGCCTTTATTACAAAGGGGATGGAGTATAAACGCAGGGAAGTCTTGCTACAGTTATACAGGGAATTGGTGAGGCCACAACTGGAATACTGCATACAGTTTTGGTTTCCATATTTAAGAAAAGATATACTTGCTTTGGAGGCAGTTCAGAGAAGGTTCACTAGGTTGATTCTGGAGATGGGGGAGTTGACTTGTGAGGAAAGGTTGAGTAGGTTGGGCCTCTACTTATTGGAGTTCAGAAGAATGAGAGGTGATCTTAGCGAAACGTATAAGATTATGAGGGGGCTTGACGAGGTGAATGCAGAGAGCATGTTTCCACTGATAGGGGAGACTAGAACTAGGGGCATAATCTTAGACTAAGGGGCCGTCCATTTAAAACTGAGATGAGGAGGAATTTCTTCTCTCAGAGGGTTGTAAACCTGTGGAATTCACTGCCTCAGAGAGTTGTGGAAGCTGGGTCATTGAATAAATTTAAGACTGAAATAGACAGTTTCTTAACCGATAAGGGAATAAGGGGTTATGGGGAGCGGGCAGGGAAGTGGACCTGAGTCCATGATCAGATCAGCCATGGTCGTATTAAATGGCGGAGTAGGCTCGAGGGGCCTTACGGCCTACTCCTGCTCCTATTTCTTATGTTCTTATGTTCTTATGTAATACTTAATATTGAGTCAACCCAGACTGTGGATTTTGCAGGACATACTGTCACTCTAGAATACGGGCTCAGCATCCGCATGGGTAGTCAATCTCTGCGACGCACCAATCAGACCTGCCACACGACTTTCCAGATGGATGAGTGGTACCAGTGTTGCCGGACCGCCACCAGTTTTACGCTGTTTTCGCTGGTTATGGGACAACTTTCTCTGCAAAGGTGGCAATAGAAATGTTTTAAAGAGGGGCCTTCTGCTGTAGTGGCACACACAAATAGTCATCAAAGCACTTATACCATAATGTGTGCATTTAATTAAGTGATCTGTATAATGTCCCTTTACTTGCACGTTGTTCATTACAAAAATATTGAAGTGCAGTGCAGGACAAAAAGCAGTCTTTATAATGTGTGACGATCAGAAGCCTAGTGTTAGCAAGATTGGTCACATTTCCAATTTAAGTAATTGGAGTGCATAAATAAAAATATTACTTTCTCTGGCTGTCCCGCAAAGGTCATACACTGGTGATAGGTCCTCCTGATGGAGTCCACAGAGGTAACCTGCTCGGCAACATGTTTCCATGCTTCTGCCATTGCAGATGGGTGCAGTTTCCCTTTACTCTTCTTTCCAATCTGGCTCCATCCTCTCTACAGCACCTACCAGGGCCTCATTTGCGCCCTGGGTAAACTTCCTAGCCCTCTTCCTTCCCAAATCATCCTGCATTTTTGTTCTTGTGGCACCTGTGTTGAAGTATGGAGAACTCTCCTGGAACTTTAAATCCCCTTTAAAAATGGCTGATTCAGACCTGGAAATGTACTGCGCATGCGCGGGCACACCCGTCACATGCAAAACAACATTAAAAACATTGTCATTAAAAACAACACTTTTTTAATGCTTCGCCAAACGTTACAAAAAGTTTAGCAAATTTTATTTTTTGGCCTTATTTCAGCGAAAAAAAAGTCATTAATCGCAAATAACGTCAAAAAACAGTGATATCTTTTTTTGGCAAATTCTAGCCCATAGTCATTCGAAGCGGGTAGAGATATTTCGGATGCGGAAAATAACAAGTAAAACACTAGACAACTTTAGAAGATTGTTTTCTTCCAACGGACAGCCAGAAAAAATTGTGTCTAACAATGGGCCACAATTTTGTTCAGAAGAGTTTGCACAGTTCATGAGCAGAAACATACCAAAGTTCCACCATACCACCCTGCTTCAAATGGTGCAGCAGAGTGCACAGTACAAATTGTCAAACATGCCCTCATCAAGCAAATATTGGATCTAAATCGAAAAAAAATAGCAGTTGTTGTTGGATGACAAACTGGCAAATTTTCTGATTACTTAGCGGAATACTCCTCATACCACTAGCAGAGTTTTTTCTCAAACAACAGCCACGAACCAAGTTCTCATTGTTAAAGTCAAACTTGGCACAGTCAGTAGAAGAGAAACAATCAAGGCAGAAAGAGAATCATGATAAAGGTAGAGTATGAGAGAGAAGTGTGAAATTGAACCAGAAGGTTAGAGTGAAGAACCATCACCATAAATAGTTGAAGTGGTTACCAGGAAGAATAATGAAGATATGTGGCCCTCGCACATATTTGGTCAAGATGTTTGATCATGGAAAGGTTAGGTTTGTTTTCATTAATCATATCTTACCTACAGATGTGGAAGTAGTTGAAAGTTGAGATGATTCAATTTATTCTGATGAGTCAGATAGTCTTGTTACAAGTAGAGTACCAGTAGAAAATCCTATATTAGATGAACCAGAAACAAGTACAAGAGAAGTCTGAGTCCGAGTCAGGCAGACAAACAATCTTAAAGTATAGAGAGTCCAAATGTAGATAAAGGCCAGCTTTTGGAGAAAAAGTCTCCTCAGGCTCAGCTTAGAATGAATCGAAGTCCTACAACAAGATCGGAAAGTTCTGTTCAAGAAAGAAGGTATTCTCTTCAAAACAGAAATAGTGGTTAAGTTTAATCTGTAAGTATGGAAAATAAATGAATATCTTTTGTTTGTGTATACCATGCAAGTCATGAACAATGATTATTTGTCACGATTAGCTTCTTTAATAAGGAAAGAGAAATGTTATAGAGCCATCTAGTGGACTACTGATGTAATAACAATAAAGCCATGTACTCTGCACAGTTCTTATCCGGACGCTATGTTGTAATGCTGTGTCTCAAGATATCATACTATTGCCTTGTAAAAATTTGCCATTACCTCTTTACTCTTGTACTTAGCCCCTATTTATAAAGCCCATGATGTGGGCGTCCTTTCTTTTGACTTTATCTACCTGCATTTTCAGGGAATTATATTTTTGAACCCCTGGTGTAACTGTACTGCTCCTGGCTACAATGAAGATCAATGAAGGCTGACATATCACAATCCAAACAGAACATGAGGCTTCCCTGCAGCTTTATTAACCAAATTCAAAAGTTAGTAAATATAACTATCATTAACCAGATATCAAAGTATTCCAGTATAATTAACAATCATATAATGATTCCTTCAATACTTAACACGGAGGTCATGATGCAGATTAATGTAGCATGTGATAGAGGTGCAATGAGATGTCGTGAGGAAACATATTTTTACACAGCGAATTGTTGTGATCTGGAATGCAATGGCTGAAAGAGTGGTGGAAGCAAATTCAATAGTAACACTGAAAAGAGAATTGGATAAATAATAAGGGAAACATTTACAGGGCTATGGGGAAAGAGCGAGGGAGTAGAATTAATTGGATTGCTCTACTAGAGCTGGCACAGCCATGATGGGCCAAATTACCTTCTGTGCTGTATCATTCTATGATTCTATGATTTTAAGTGGCTGTTAAGCTACTTGAGAGGATGAAATGAGCAATAGTAGAGACGAGTCCCAATTGATCAGATTTCTGGTGCTGAGGATAACAAAATCATTCTGAAAACATTCCTCCAGTGGGAAATGGTCTTCGACAATATCCAGTTATTGTAGAAGAGATTTGTATATTTGGTTTCCCTATGTGGATTGAGCGCAGATGGCTTCTTTATGTGAACAGCATCAAGGAGCTTCTCTTGTACATGTGTCACCTCGATAAGCAGACAGTGGCAGATGTGTGGAAAGGGCTCCTACTGGATCTGGAACATTCTATCCCAAGAAGCCATGTGCGCCTCTAGTGGTTCGCAACCTGCTTCCTTTACTCTACGTCACAGATGCCTTTCAAAAAAATATAAGGAACATATCCAGGATATACCAGTCACTACAACCCCTGTAATTTTCTTGTATATAGCTGCTGCATTGTTCAGTAAAGCATCTTATTACATTTGCTTTTCCTTGATTCTGGTGTAACAGTAAAACAATCAGGATGTTTCTACTTCAGCTGGAACTCACATTGTTCTGGCAGTGATAGTCAATACACAGACTCCTCAAAATATCTTTACGGAGTGAAGATTTTAATGTAATAGGAAAACTTTAACTTGATGAGCATGTAGGTGTTGTGTGATGCTGAGTGTAAAATTACCAATCTGGTAGCCACGTTTCCAAGTTCCTGTCATGACTCTAACTAGTTCTGCCTTGGCTGACATCTTAAACTGGAATGAGATCAGACATGTAGAAAACTTTAGTTATTAAATTTGGAACTTTCAGGGTTGGCTTTCGTGATTTGGACTCATTTTCTTTAGTGAAGTCTGTAAGGACTCAGCAGTATTCTGCCTGTCATCTGTCTGTGTATAATTATGCTGAATATTTTGCATGTTAAAGAAGTTTCTTGAAAGCATACTTCGGCAGAGGTAATGGAAAACAAAAATCATGTTTTGGCATTGCTCAGCTGTTTCAGATATTTAAATATGTGGTAATGTTTCAATGATGTGTAAATAGTAACTTTGATGTTGAGTTTTGTCTAATCAATTTTGACATTTATCAAACAAAGATCCATGATTGTAACCTCATGTGTGAGGAAATGAGAGTGTAGAACTTTATGTCATGTAGAATTACAAAGATAAAGAGAGATATATTATATGAGAGCAAGTGACTAAATGTGAACCAATGCTAGTTCAACTTCCTTCACACCTGTTATAGAAGCTTTAGTTTGAAAATAATTTCTGTTCCAGATCTCAGGGCTCCAGCATAAATTAGCCAATGTCCTAGATTCCTTCAGCACCATTCCTGGGTCTGTCCTGTCCCACCGGCAGGACAGACCCACCCGAGGTGGTGGTACAGTGGTATACAGTTGGGAGGGAGTGGCCCTGGGAGTCTTCAACATTGACTCCGGACCCCATGAAGTCTCATGGCTTCAGGGCAAGCATGGGCAAAGAAACCTCCTACTGATTACCACCTACCGCCTCCCTCAGCTGATGAATCAATCCTCCTCCATGTTGAATACCATTTGGAGGAAGCACTGAGGGTAGCAAGGGCACAGAATGTCATCTGGGTGAGGACTTCAATGTCCATCACCAAGAGTAGCTTGGTAGCACCACTACTGACCGAATCAGCCAAGTCCTGAAAGACAAAGCTGCCAGACTGGGCCTGCAGCAGGTGGTGAGAGAACTAACACGAGGAAATAATCTACTTGACCTCACCCTCACCAATCTACCTGTAGCAGTGATCACCGCACGATCATTGTGGAGATGAAGTCCCGTCTTCATACTGAAGACACCCTCCATCGTGTTGTATGGCACTACCACCGTGCTAAATGAGATAGATTCAAAACAGTGTTTGCAACCATCTTCAGCCAGAAGTGCCGAGCGGATGATCCACAACAGCCTCCTCCTAAGGTCCCCACCTTCACAGAAGCCAGACTTCAGCCAATTCGATTCACTCCACATGATATCAGTAAGCAGCTGAGTGCACTGATGCAACAAAGGCTATGGGCCACGACAATATCCCGGCTGTCATGCTGAAGACTTTTGCTCCAGAACTAGCTGTGCCTCTAGCCAAGCTGTTCCATTACAGCTACAACACTGGCATCTATCCGACAATGTGGAAAACTGCCCAGGTATGTCCTGTCCACAAAAAGCAGGACAAACCCAATCTGGCAAATTACCGCTGCATCAGTCTCCTTTCAATCATCAGCAAAGTGATGGAAGGTGTCGTCGACAGCACTATCAAGCGGCACTTACTCACCAATAACCTGCTCACTGATGATTAGTTTGGGATCCGCCAGGATCACTCGGCTTCAGACCTCATTACAACTTTGGTCCAAACATGGACAAAAGAGCTGAATTCCAGAGGTGAGGTGAGAGTGACTGCACTTGACATCAAGGCAGCATTTGACCGAGTGTGGCATCAAGGAATCCGAGTAAAATTGAAGTCAATGGGAATCAGGGGGAAAACTCTACACTGGCAGGAGTCATACCTAGCATAAAGGAAGATGTAGTTTTTAGAGGTCAATCTTCACAGCCCCTGGACATTGCTGCAAGAGTTCCTCAGGGCAGTGTCCTAAGTCCAACCATCTCCAGCTGCTTTATCAATGACCTTCCCTCCATCATGTCAGAAGTGGGGATATTTGCTGATGATTGCACAGTGTTCAGTTCCATTCACAACTCCTCAAAAAATGAAGCAGTCCATGCGCATATGCAGCAAGACCTGGATGACATTCAGGCTTGGGCTGATAAGCAGCAAGTTACATTCGCGCCACATAAGTACCAGGCAATGACCAGCTTCAACAAGCGAGAGTCTAACTGTCATGTTTGTAACCTTCATATAACTGTAACCTTATGTAACAACACTGTACACTGTATACACCTGAGAAATGCACACCTTGACCACAGGGGGTGAACTTGTGGGAGACACTCCTCACCTGGTCATCCAGGTTTATAAAGGGAGGTCCCACTCAGGGTCATCACTTCTTGGTCCTGGGAATTAAGGTTCAGGTCACAGAGTGACCTTGTCTCCAATATGTGCCTCGTATTGATTTTCTGTAGTGTGTAAGGACATAACATTTGGCGATGAGAAACAGGAATCAACAACTCAAGAGAATGGCCACCGGTAGCACGGAGGAACAGTACTACGTTGGTGAGGACTGGGACGATTTCGTTGAGAGGCTCCAGCAGAGTTTTGTCACGAAGGACTGGCTGGGAGCGGCAGCGGCTGACAAGCGGAGGGCTCATCTACTGACCAGATGTGGACCTAAGACGTACGCGCTGATGAAAGACCTGCTCGCACCTGAGAAGCCGGAGGACAAGACCTTCGAGGAGCTCAGCAAACTGATCGGTGAGCACCTCAAACCGGTGAGTAGTATACACATGGCCCGACACCGATTCTAAACACACCGACGTCGGGAAGGGCGGTGCATACCAGACTTAGTTGTGGACCTTCGGCGCTTGGCCAGCCTCTGTAAGTTCACAGACGCCTGCAGGGAAGAGATGTTACGGGATTTCTTCATTGAGGGCATTGGTCATGCCGGGATTTTTAGGAAGCTAATTGAGACCAAGGACTTGACCTTGGAAGCAGCGGCATTGATGGCTCAGACATTCATGGCGGGGGAGGAGGAAACCAAGATCATATATGTGCGCAACTCTGCTCCCAACATGGCGATGGAGCAGGGAGTTAACATGGTAAACGCGACTCAGAACCCCGCAGGCAGGCAAGGGCAATTCGACACCAACCAGGCAGTAACAGACTCTAGGGTGGGTCCTCAACAGAGACAATGGCAGGTTGAACGGCCATTTACACCACCACAAGGGACAATACGTCCTGGGATGGGACCATTGACACCCACAAACAGAGTGTTCAAGAGTAATCAAAGAGACAATCAGAGAGGAATGCCTGGTAACAGCTCTTTTGTTCACAACAATCTCAGCTCATGCTGGAGGTGCGGGGTCAAACATGTTGCAAAGACCTGCCGGTTTCAACAATTCATCTGCAGAAATTGTAATTTGAGTGGACATTTAGCCAGGATGTGCAGGAGGCCCGCAGCATGGCTGGTTTACGAAGTGGATGAACCACAAGAGGGGTCTGCAAGGCAGGGGTATGCCTGGGACACAGCCATGGACGCTGAAGTTCAGCGGGTTCAGGTGGCAAACATCCACAGCTCATACACAAGAACGCCACCTATGGTGACGAGAGTACTGTTAAACGGCATCCTGGTACGCATGGAGCTGGACACAGGAGCCAGCCAGTCACTTATGAGTGTCCAACAATTCGAGAAACTGTGGCCACTCAGAGCTAGCAGACCCAAACTTGAACACATTGACATGCAATTACGGACGTACACCAAAGAGATCATCCCAGTGCTAGGCAGTGCAATGTTGGTGGTCACACATAATGGATCCCAGAACCGGCTGCCACTCTGGATTGTCCCGGGAAATGGTCCTGCGTTTTTGGGGAGGAGCTGGCTAGCCGAGATGAACTGGAAATGGGGGGATGTGCACGCCATTTCATCTGTGGAGTGAAGTTCATGCTCACAGGTCCTACAAAAGTTCAAGTCATTATTTCAACCTGGCGTCGGGACTTTCAAAGGCGCCAAGGTGGTGAAATGCATCACTCTGGACGCCACACCAGTGCATCACAAAGCCAGAGCTGTGCTGTATGTGATGCGGGAGAAAATTGAGAGTGAGTTGGACAGGTTGCTAAGAGAGGGCATAATTTTGCTCGTTGAATTCAGCGACTGGGCAAGCCCCATCATCCCTGTCCTAAAAACAGATGGCTCAGTCAGGATCTGTGGGACTACAAGGCCACTATCAACCGAGTGTCACTACAAGACCAATACCCGCTTCCGAGAGCGGAGGATCTTTTTGCCACGCTGGCAGGCGGCAAGCTGTTCACCAAGTTGGACCTCACTTCAGCCTACATGACCCAGGAACTGGCCGAAGAATCCAAGCTACTGATCACCATCACCACGCACAAAGGGGCTGTTTGTCTACAACAGGTGTCCGTTTGGCATTCGTTCAGCAGCCGCTATCTTTCAAAGGAATATGGAAAGCTTGCTCAAATCCATCCCCGGAACAATCGTATTTCAGGACAACATCCTTAACATGGGTCGAGACACCGAGGAACACCTTCACAACCTGGAGGAGGTGCTACGCCGAATGGACCGGGTAGGCCTGCGACTAAAGACGTCCAAGTGTGCGTTTTTGGCCCCAGAGGTCGAGTTTTTTGGCAGGAGGGTTGCCGCAGACGGGATCCGGCCTACCGAATCCAAAACGGAGGCGATCCGTCACGTGCCCAGGCCCGGCAACATATCGGAGTTGCGTTCATTTCTGGGACTATTGAACTATTTTGGGAATTTTCTGCCGAACTTAAGTACATTGTTGGAGCCGCTGCACGTGCTCCTGCGTAAGGGTTGCGATTGGTTTTGGGAGGACTGTCAGGAACGGGCTTTCAATCGGGCGCGGAACCTGCTTTGTTCTAATAAGTTATTGACCCTGTACGACCCCTGTAAGAAATTGGTTTTGACATGCGATGCATCATCCAATGGGGTTGGGTGCGTGTTGCAAAAGAGTAATGATGAGGGCCAACTCCAACCTGTGGCTTATGCCTCCAGGTCGCTCTCCCAAGCAGAGAGAGGGTATGGGATGGTTGAAAAGGAGGCACTCGCATGTGTCTACGGGGTGAAAAAGATGCACCAGTACCTTTTTGGCAGAAGGTTCGAGTTAGAAATGGACCACAAGCCGTTAACATCCCTGTTGTCCGACTGCAAAGCTGTCAATGCCAATGCGTCAGCTCGCATACAGCGATGGGCTCTCACGCTGGCTGCATATGATTACACCATACGGCACTGGCCAGGCACCGAAAATTGCGCTGACAGCAGGCTCCCACTGGCCACCACTGAGGGGGCAGCAGAGAAAAGTGCGGAGATGGTCATGACTGTCGATGCCTTTGACAGCGCAGGCTCCCCCATCACAGCCCACCAGATCAAAACCTGGACAAACAGAAATCCCCTCCTATCTCTGATTAAGAAATGTGTCCTGACTAGGGATTGGGCGCCCACACACGGAGCATGCCCTGAGGAGGTCAGACTGTTCCACAGACGGATAGATGAACTCTCCATCCAAGCTGACTGCCTACTATGGGGCAGCCGGGTAGTCATGCCCCAGAAGGGAAGGGAAGCATTCATCAGGGAACTCCACAGCGAGCACCCAGGCATCGTGCTAATGAAGGCCATTGCCCGGTCACATGTATGGTGGCCGGGAATTGATGCAGACCTGGAACACTGTGTTCGCAGGTGTCCGACGTGTGCCCAGCTGGGCAATGCCGCCAGGGAGGCCCCACTCAGCCCGTAGCCCTCGCCCACCAAGCCATGGTCACGTATTCACATAGACTACGCGGGCCCGTTCATGGGAAAAATGTTCCTCATTGTCGTTGATGCGTACTTGAAATGGATCGACTGCATCATATTGAATTCGTGCACGACATCCACCACAGTGGAGAGTCTGCGTGCTGTCTTTGCGACCCATGGCTTGCCGGACATCCTAGTTAGCGACAACGGCCCGTGTTTCACTAGCTATGAATTCCGGGAGTTCATGTCGGGTAATGACATCAAACATGTCAGGACAGCGCCGTTCAAGCCAGCTTCCAATGGCCAGGCGGAACGTGCGGTCCAAATCATAAACAGGGCATGCTCCGGATTCAAGGACCCTCCCTTCAATACTGTCTATCGCGCCTCCTGCTGGCCTACAGGTCCCGACCGCACTCGCTCACGGGAGTTCCGCCAGCGGAACTACTCATGAAACGTAAAACTCGGCTGTCCCTCATTCACCCAGTCTTGTCAGACATTGTTGAGGGCAAGTACCAGTCCCAAAATGAGTGCCACGACCGTAACTCAAAGGGGAGATGGATAAAAATCGATGACCCGGTATTTGTTCTTAATCACGCTATGGGGCCCAAGTAGCTTGAGAGTACTGTAATTGGTAAAGAGGGGAATAGGGTTATAGTGGTGAGGCTCAACACTGGGCAGTTATGCCGCAAGCATCTGGACCAAGTAAAAAAAGGTTCAGCATGGACACTGAGGAACCTGAGGAACATCATGAGATGCTGCCCACACCACTGCCAGTGAATGAGCAACAAGAACTGTCAGCAGCATGCACAGTCCCTGCAGCCAGCCCGGACAGGCCGGAATCACCACAGAGGACAGAGACGCATGCCAAGGCTCAACAACCAGAGCCCCAACTGCGGCGCTCCACGAGAGAGCGTCGACCGCCTGAAAGACACAATCTTTGACCCAAAGACGTTGGGGGGAGATGATGTCATGTTTGTAACCCTCACATAACTGTAATCTTATGTAATAACACTGTACACTGTATACACCTGAGAAATGCACACCTTGGCCACAGGGGGTGAACTTGTGGGAGACACTCCTCACCTGGTCATCCAGGTATATAAAGGGAGGTCCCACGCAGGGTCATCACTTTTTGGTCCTGTGAATAAAGGTACAGGTCACAGAGTGACCTTGTCTTCAGTATGTGCCTCGTGTTGATTTGCTGTAGTGTGTAAGGACACAACACTAACCACCTCCCCTTGATATTCAACAGCATCATCATTGCCGAATCCCCCACCATCAACATCCTGAGGGTCACCATTGACCAGAAACGTAACTGGACTAGCCACATAAATACTGTGGCAACAAGAACAGGTCAGAAGCTCGACACTATCCAGGACAAAACAGCCCGCTTGATTGGCACCCCATCCATCATCTTAAACATTCACTCCCTCCACCACCAGCGCACTGTGGCTGCAGTATATACCATCTATAAGGTGCACTGTAATAACTCGCCACGGCTTCTTCGACTGCACCTCCCAAACCCATGACCTCTACCATCGAGAAGGTCAAGGGTAGCAGGCACATGGGAGTACCATCACCTGCAATTTCCTCTCCAAATTACACATCATGCTGACTTGGAAGTATATCGCTGTTTCTTCATTGTCGTTGGGTCAAAATCATGAAACTCCCTTCCTAACACTGTGGGAGTACCTTCAACACAAGGATTGCAGAGGTTCAAGAAAGTGGCTCACCACCACCTTCTCAAGGGCAATTAGGGATGGGTAATAAATGCTGGCCTTGCCAGCGACGCCCACATAGCGGAATGAATTTTTAAAAAAGAATAATCTCATCCGCTATACTACTGTGTGCATAAGAGAACTATTGGGCTCAGAAACGATTGTTACCAGTGTCTAGTTGGTTCTCATGGGGTGTACAGTATAACCCTGACAACGTCTTCAACCTGATTGGAATGTTGCATATAACACAGGGTTGTACTGCCCCATGGGTTTGGGGCAGACTTTGAGATGGGCGACAATGAAAATACTATTTATGATTATTCAGACTTACAAACTTCCAGTAGGCAGCATCTCTCTTTGTTCTTTTGTTGATGACCTTAATGTCCTCTAGTTACTAACTCACTGACCAGTGAAAATATGTTTTGCCTATTTACCTTCTCAAACCTATCATCATTTTGAACACTTTTCTCTTATCTCCCCATAGCCTTCTCGGAAAAGAGTGTTTGAAGACCAGGCCCTCAAATCTACCACCAAACTCATAGTCTACAGGGCTGTAGTAATACCCGCCCTCATGTATGGATCTGAGGCATGGGCGATGTATAGAAGGCACCTCAAATCGCTGGAGATATATCACCAACTCTGTCTCTGCAAGATCCTGCAAATCCCCTGGGAGTACAGGCGCACCAACATCAGTGTCCTCGACCAGGCTAACATCCCCAGTATTGAAGCACTAACCACACTCGATCAGCTTCGCTGGGCAGGCCACATAGTATGCATGCCAGATACGAGACTCCTAAGCAAATGCTTTATGCGGAGTTCCTTCATGGTAAACGAGCCAAAGGAGGACAGCGGAAACATTATAAGGACACCCTCAAAGCCTCCCTGATAAAGTGCGACATCACCACTGACACCTGGGAGACCCTGGCCGCAGACTGCCCGAGGTGGAGAAAGTCCATCCGGGAGGGCATTGAGCTGTTCGAGTCTCAACGCAAAGAGCCTGAAGAGGCCAAGTGCAGGCAGCGGAAGGAGCGCGTGGCAAACCAACCCCACCAATAGCTTCCCTCGACGAATGTCTGTCCCAGCTGTAACAGGGTCTGTGGCTCTCGTATCGGACTGTTCAGCCATCAAAGAACTCACTTTGGGAGTGGAAGTAAGCACTCTTTGATTCCGAGGGACTGCCTATGATGATGATGATGATGATTCTTGGTTCTATTGAAAAGAGCTCCATTTTTATTTAGTTTCTCCCCAGGATTACTCTCAGTGCTGCTCACTGGGCATGTTAGAGAGAAGCAGATTAGACATGTCAGCATGTGGCCAGAATGACGTGCGGAAGGGAGGGTTTCAGGTTCCTAGGATGTTGGGACATGTTCAGGGCAGGCAGCAGCTGCACATATGGGATGGGCTTTTCCTGAATCGGAACTATACCAATAGAAAAACAAAATAAAAAAGCCAAAATAGAGAATGAGCTGAGGGTATCAGGGAATATTAAAAAACAGTGTAAAGTATTTCTACTGGAACTGGAGTGAGGCTGGACTTTATATTGAAAGGACTAGAATACAAGGGGGTAGAAGTCATGCTGCAGCTATACATAGATCTGATTAGACCACACCTGGAGTACTGTGAGCAGTTCTGGGCATCACACCTTAAGAAGGATATATTGGCCTTGAAGGGAGTGCAGCATATGTTTACCAGAATGATACCTGGACTTCAAGAGTTAAATTATGAGAGGAGATTACACAAACCAGGGCTGTATTCCCTTGAGTTTAGAAGGTTAAGGGATGATTTGATTGATGTTTTCAAGATATTAAGGGGAACTGATAAGGTAGATAGAGAGAAACTACTGCTGTTTGGGGTTTCTAATACTTGGGCATAGTATAAAAATTAGAGCCAGGCCTTTAGGAGTGAATGACTGAAGGCCCAGAGCTGCTCGAGGTCACCTATCATGGTCATCCGAAGTTCCTAGATGCAAGCTCAGCAACTTTCCACCTCCCAAGTTGTCGGCACTGGGGAACACCTCACAGGAACAGGTAATCGAGCACATAAGACAGAGTTTCATAAGGTTGATCATTTATTATTCCTGTTAACTATTTTACACGCATGGAATAGAGTTGATGGAGTAAATTTTCTCAACGTCGGAACTAGCTTTGGAATTGCTGAAAAAATTAAGGGGCTAAAATTTTGACATCACTAAAACCCTTCCAGTGCCACCACAGGCCAGTGATAATGGCCGTCAAAATCGATGGTGCTGGCAGGACCTGTAAATTGGCGCTGGTAGCTATATAACATTAGCTCAGTGTTTAATTAGGAGGGGGAAAATAGAGTATGAGAGTAAGCTTGCAGGGAACGTAAAAATTGACTGCTAAAGCTTCTACGGATATGTGAAGAGAAAAAGATTAGTGAAGACAAATGTAGGTCCCTTGCAGTCAGAATCAGGTGAATTCATAATGGGGAACAAGGAAATGGCAGATCATTTGAACAAATACTTTGGTTCTGGCTTCACGAAGGAAGACACGAATAACTTCCCGAAAATACTAGGGGACCGAGGGTCTAGCGAGAATGGGGAACTGAGGGAAATCCTTATTAGTCACGAAATGGTGTTAGAGAAATTGAAGGGACTGAAGGCCGATAAATCCCCAGGGCCTGATAGTCTGCATCCCAGAGTACTTAAGGAAATGGCCCTAGAAATAGTGCATGCATTGGTAGTCATTTTCCAACATTCTACAGATTCTAGCTCGGTTCCTATGGATTGGAGGGTAGTTAATGTAACACCACTTTTTCAAAAAGGAGGGAGAGAGAAAACAGGGAATTATAGATTGGTTAGCCTGACATCGGTGGTGGGGAAAATGCTGGAATAAATTATGAAAGATGTAATAGCAGCGCATTTGGAAAGCAGTGACAGGATTGGTCCAAGTCAGCACGGATTTATGAAAGGGAAATCGTGCTTGACAAATCTTCTAGAATTTTTTGAGGATGTAACTAGTAGAGTGGACAAGGGAGAACCAGTGGATGTGGTGTATTTGGACTTTCAAAAGGCTTTTGACAAGGTCCCACACAAGAGATTAGTGTGCAAAATTAAGGCACATGGGATTGGGGGTAATGTATTGAAGTGGATAGAAAATTGGTTGGCAGACAGGAAGCAAAGAGTGGGAATAAACGGGTCCTTTTCAGAATGACAGGCAGTGACTAGTGGGGTGCCGCAGGGTTCAGTGCTGGGACCCCAGCTATTTACAATATACATTAATGATTTAGACGAAGGAATTGAATGTAATATCTCCAAGTTTGCAGATGACACTAAGCTGGGTGACGATGTGAGCTGCGAGGAGGGTGCTAAGGGGCTGCAGGGTGACTTGGACAGGTTAGGTTAATGGGCAAATGCATGGCAGATGCAGTATAATGTGGATAAGTGTGAGGTTATCCACTTTGGTGGCAAAAACAGGAAGGCAGATTATTATTTGAATGGTGACAGATTATTAAAAGGGGAGGTGCAACGAGACCTGGGTGTCATGATACATCAGTCATTGAAGGTAGGCATGCAGGTACAGCAGGCAGTAAAGAAAGCTAATGGCATGCTGGCCTTCATAGCGAGGGGATTTGAGTATAGGAGCAGTGAGGTCTTACTGCAGCTGTACAGGACCACACCTTGAGTATTGTGTGCAGTTTTGGTCCCCTAACCTGAGGAAGGACACTCTTGCTATTGAGGAAGTGCAGCGAAGGTTCACCAGACTGATTCCTGGGATGGCAGGACTGAGAATGAAAAAAGACTGGATCGACTAGGCTTATATTCACTGGAATTTAGAAGGTTCTATGAGAAGAGATCTCATAGAACCATATAAAATTCTGACGGGATTGGACAGGTTAAGAACATAAGAACATAAGAACATAAGAATTAGGAACAGGAGTAGGCCATCTAGCCCCTCGAGCCTGCCCAGCCATTCAATAAGATCATGGCTGATCTGGTCGTGGACTCAGCTCCACTTACCCGCCCTCTCCCCGTAACCCTTAATTCCCTTATTGGTTAAAAATCTATCTATCTTTGACTTGAAAACATTCAATGAGCTAGCCTCAACTGCTTCCTTGGGCAGAGAATTCCACAGATTCACAACCCTCTGGGAGAAGAAATCTTTTCTCAACTCGGTTTTAAATTGGCTCCTCCGTATTTTGAGGCTGTGCCCCCTAGTTCTAGTCTCCCCCACCAATGGAAACAACCTCTCTGCTTCTATCTTGTCTATCCCTTTCATGATTTTAAATGTTTCTATAAGATCACCCCTCATCCTTCTGAACTCCAAGGAGTAAAGACCCAGTCTACTCAATCTATCATCATAAGGTAACCCCCTCATTTCTGGAATCAGCCTAGTGAATCGTCTCTGTACCCCTTCCAAAGCTAGTATATCCTTCCTTAAGTAAGGTGACCAAAATTGCACGCAGTATTCCAGGTGCGGCCTTACCAATACCTTATACAGTTGCAGCAAGACCTCCCTGCTTTTGTACTCCATCCCTTTCGCAATGAAGGCCAACATTCCATTTGCCTTCCTGATTACCTGCTGCAACTGCAAACTAACCTTTTGGGATTCATGCACAAGGACCCCCAGGTCCCTTTGCACCACAGCATGTTGTAATTTCTCCCCATTCAAATAATATTCCCTTTTACTGCTTTTTTTCCCAAGGTGGATGACCTCACACTTTCCGACATTGTATTCCATCTGCCAAACCTTAGCCCATTCGCTTAACCTATCCAAATCTCCTTGCAGTCTCTCTGAGTCCTCTACACAACCCGCTTTCCCACTAATCTTAGTGTCATCTGCAAATATTGTTGCACTACACTCTGTCCCCTCTTCTAGGTCATCTATGTATATTGTAAACAGTTGTGGTCCCAGCACTGATCCCTATGGCACACCACTAACCACTGATTTCCAACCGGAAAAGGACCCATTTATCCCATCTCTCTGCTTTCTGTTCGCCAGCCAATTCTCTATCCATGCTAATACATTTCTTCTGACTCCGCGTACCTTTATCTTCTGCAGTAACCTTTTGTGTGGCACCTTATCGAATGCCTTTTGGAAATCTAAATACACCACATCCATCGGTACACCTCTATCCACCATGCTCGTTATATCCTCAAAAAATTCCAGTAAGTTAGTTAAAGATGATTTCCCCTTCATGAATCCATGCTGCGTCTGCTTGATTGCACTATTCCTATCCAGATGTCCTGCTATTTCTTCCTTAATGATAGTTTCAAGCATTTTCCCCACTACAGATGTTAAACTAACCGGCCTATAGTTACCTGCCTTTTGCCTGCCCCCTTTTTTAAACAGAGGCGTTACATTAGCTGCTCTCCAATCCGCTGGTACCTCCCCAGAGTCCAGAGAATTTTGGTAGATTATAACGAATGCATCTGCTATAACTTCAGCCATCTCTTTTAACACCCTGGGATGTATTTCATCAGGACCAGGGACTTGTCTACCTTCAGTCCCATTAGCCTGTCCAGCACTACCCCCCTAGTGATAGTGATTGTCTCAAGGTCCTCCCTTCCCACATTCCTGTGGCCTGCAAATTTTGGCATTGTTTTTGTGTCTTCCACTGTGAAGACGGCAGCAAAATAATTGTTTAAGGTCTCAGCCATTTCCACATTTCCCATTATTAAATCTCCCTTCTCATCTTCTAAGGGACCAACATTTACTTTAGTCACTCTCTTCCGTTTTATATATCGGTAAAAGCTTTTACTATCTGTTTTTATGTTTTGCGCCAGTTTACTTTCGTAATCTATCTTTCCTTTCTTTATTGCTTTCTTAGTCATTCTTTGCTGTCGTTTAAAATTTTCCCAATCTTTCTAGTTTCAGGTTAGATGCAGGAAGAATGTTCCCGATGTTGGGGAAGTCCAGAACCAGGGGTCACAATCTAAGGATAAGGGGTAAGTCATTGAGAGGAGGAGAAACTTCTTCACTCAGAGAATTGTGAACCTGTGGAATTCTCTACCACAGAAAGTTGTTGAGGCTAGTTCGTTAGATATATTCAAAAGGGAGTTAGATGTGGCACTTATGGCTAAAGGGATCAAGGGGTATGGAGAGAAAGCAGGAAGGGGGTACTGAAGTTGCGTGATCAGCATGATCATATTGAATGGTGGTGCAGACTCGAAGGACCGAATGGCTGACTCCTGCACCTATTTTCTATGTTTCTATTTAAACTTACCATGCAATGCGTTAGTCCTGGCAGGAGCCCCCAATGTAGCTTGGCCATAGCGTCATTGCAGCAAGAACAGTCTTCTCTTAAAGCAAGACTGTTGTTTCAAAAAGCAATTAGGTCCCTTAAAGGGAAACTGCCTCCTGGAATGAATGTAATATAAATGATGTAAATATAGGCAGTTTTTAGCCCTTACAGCTTAACTGCTTACTGAAAAACATAGAAATATAGAAAATAGGCACAGGAGTAGGCCATTCGGCTCTTCGAGCCTGCACTGCCATTCAATGAGTTCATGGCTGAACATGCAACTTCAGTACCCCATTCCTGCTTTCTTGCCATACCCCTTGATCCCCCTAGTAGTAAGGACTACATCTAACTCCTTTTTGAATATATTTAATGAATTGGCCTCAACAACCTTCTGTGGTAGAGAATTCCACAGGTTCACCACTCTCTGGGTGAAGAAGTTTCTCCTCATCTCGGTCCTAAATGGCTTACCCCTTATCCTTAGACTGTGACTCTTGTTCTGGACTTCCCCAACATTGGGAACATTCTTCCTGCATCTAACCTGTCTAAACCCGTCAGAATTTTAAACGTTTCCATGAGATCCCCTCTCATTCTTCTGAACTCCAGTGAATACAAGCCCAGTTGATCCAGTCTTTCTTGATATGTCAGTCCCACCATCCCGGGAATCAATCTGGTGAACCTTCGCTGAACTCCCTCAATAGCAAGAATGTCCTTCCTCAAGTTAGGAGACCAAAACTGTACACAATACTCCAGGTGTGGCCTCACCAAGGCCCTCGACATATTGGTCTAGAAAACCATCCCTTATGCATTCCAGGAAATCCTCCTCCACCGTATTGTTTCCAGTTTGGTTAGCCCAATATATATGCATATTAAAGTCACCCATGATAACTGCTGCACCTTTATTGCATGCACCCCTAATTTCCTGTTTGATGCTGTCCCCAACATCTCTACGACGGTTTGGAGGTCTGTACACAACTCCCACTTGCGTTTTCTGCTCGTGGGAGTTAACATTAAAAAGAATTCCCAAATGGGAGTCTTCAGCTCTTAAAGCTGTATTGCTTTCTGCATCTAAAAAAAAGGGAAAAGTGCTTTAGCACTAACACCAATGGCTCAGCAAGCTAGGGAAGGGGCACCGAAGGTCTCACACGCAGCACTTCAGCTTTGTTTAGGGGGCCAACACTGCAACACAGGTCCTCTACCCACAGGGGCCAGGAGGCCCTCCAGAAAGAACGATGTGGGACCACATCACCGAGACTGTCACTGCCAGCAGTGTCGCCCCCACCACCTGGCTCCAGTGCCCAAAGAAGCTGCATGACCTCAGACCAGTGGTCGAGGTCAGTCGTCAAAATCCACGGCATGGCTTTGGACAACATGGACCACTTTCCATACCTCAGGAGCCTATTATCAGCAAGGGCCAACATCTATGACGAGGTCCAACACTGCCTCCAGTGCACCAGCACAGCCTTCGATCGCTTGAGGAAGAGAGCGTTCGAAGATCAGGCCCTCAAATCTGGCACCAAGCTTATCGTCGACAGGGCTTCAGTGATACCCGCCCTTCTGTATGGCTCAGTGACGTGGACCATGTACAGTAGACACCTCAAATCGCTGGAGAAATACCACCAACGATGTCTCCGCAAGATCCTGCAAATCCCTTGGGAGGACAGATGCACCAATGTCAGTGTTCTCAATCAGGCCAACATCCCCAGCATCGAATCACTGACCATACTCGACCAGCTCCGTTGGGCAGGCCACATTGTCCGCATGCCTGACACAAGACTCCCAAAGCAAGCGCTCTACTCGGAACTCCTACACGGCAGGCGATCCCCAGGTGGGCAGAGGAAACGTTTCAAGGACAACCTCAAAGCCTCCTTGATAAAGTGTAACATCCCCACCAACACTTGGGAGTCCCTGGCCAAATACCGCCCTAAGTGGAGGAAGAGCATCCGGGAGGGGGCTGAGCACCTCGAATCTCGTCGTCGAGAGCATGCAGAAAGCAAGCGCAGGCAGCGGAAGGAACGTGTGGAAAACATGACTCCCCACCCAACCTTTCCTTCAACGACTGTCTGTCGCACCAGTGACAGAGACTGTAATTCCCGTATTGGATTGTACAGTCACCTGAGAACTCACTTTTAGAGTGGAAGCAAGTCTTCCTCGATTTTGAGGGACTGCCTATGATGATGATGATGAATGCATCTTCAAAAGCCGTCTTCTACCAACTACAGCACTAGCCTCACACACTGCACAATGCAACCCTCCCCTCCCCCCCGCATCTCTCACCTACCAACCCTCTGCACCAAACACGAGCCACACCTCCAATTCCTCGCTTCACCTCACCCCCTTGGAGGAGACAGTGCTGGCCATTCTTGGCAGGGGCATGGCTGAGCCCTTGGCCAGTGACAGGGCTGAAAGGATCCAAGATGCTGGTATCCTCATACGTTATGCTTCTTCTCGTAAGCACCTCTTGCTTTCGCGCCCTCCCCTCACCACAACTCCACCCTTGTGCCTTTCTCATTTCACACATCCAAGAAATGCAACCCGCCCAACCAGTGGTTGACCAAGAAGAAGAAGAGGAGGAGGAGGAGGAGGAGGGGGAGGGAGAGGGGGAGGGGAGGAGTAGGAAGAAGAAGAAGAAACACTGTCACTCAATTCCACACTCCCAGTCACCAGCTCCTCAAGGTCAATCTGCAAGGTCAGCTGTAGTGTCCCCATCTAAATATCAGCAACCTTCCACCAGCCATGGTAGCACTGCATAGCATCACTAGGATAAATAAAGGCATATGCAAGACAGTTACGAAGGGAATGCATAAGGGTGATTATTTGACTTCTTGATGTCATATTGGATGGATAGATGTATAAAGTTGGATTGGAAAGTTTGCTTTGTGGTGGCTTTTATTTCAGCATTGTGGCCAAGAAGATGCTGTGATGGTCAGTAACAGAGGGAAGGTAAGGAATAGGACAAATATTGAAAGGGAGATTTAGGTTGCGTTCAATGGTACCGCAGGCGGATGATTTGACCCCAGATATCTTGGTCAGAAAGGGGCTGTGTGGCTTTCATCCTTCCTTCTGCTTCCTGCTTATCTTCTTCCTCCACTTCTGCTTCCTCCTCTGTGTCTTCCTCTTATGCATCTTCCTCTTCCCTCTGCGAGAGAATGCCGTAAATCTGAAATAAAAGCATTAAATGCTGGAAATACTCAGCAGGTCAGGCGGCATCTTGACCTGAGACATGAACTCTGTTTGTCTCTCCACGATGTTGCCTGACCTGCTCAGTATTTCCAGCATTTTCTGTCTTCTCATAGGTCTTCCTTTACCATCCGAGGCTTTGCAAGCATCCAACAGCACTCCCTGCGCACTTAAAATACTTTTAACATGTATTGCACCAAGCCACTTTTTCAATAAGATAAAAACATATCCAGTCCAAAAGCTTAAATGCAAACTTACTTGAAAGATGTGTGTGTTCCTTTAAGTCTCTGTCAGTATGTTGCATGCTCGCTTTACAAAGCGAGCTTAGGATCCAGTGATAAGGTTGAAATTCGCAGAGCGTGACATTAAATCATCACTGCACGTTGACTGACATCACGCTCTTGATATTTGCATCTCCAGAGCCAGTGCTGCTAACTTGTGGCGATAAGGTAGGGAATTTCTGGTCCCAGGAGTTTGAGTGACAGAATAACTGGTCCATGGGGCTGTTGCACATAAACAAATATAACCTCAGATCAGTGTGTGGAATTTAACTGCAACTCTAGAAACTCTGGAAAATCTATTAGAAGACAGATTAATTTTATAGTTTTACAAATAATGCATTAATTTTAGTTTGTAAATCATTATTTTGCACATCATTTTAATTAGAATAATAACAGCTCATAATAATTCTGATTGACATATACAACATTAATAATTTTTTAAATAAATATCGTAATAAGACATTAGTTTAATTTCATTAGTAGAATTAATAAAGGCTAGCCCACTCTGACATCTGTTTGAATTAAGAGCACATTTGGTCTTTGTATAGATCTGTCACTATTCATGCAGCACTAAGTTCTTGATCAGTACAAGCTGTTTAGTTTATGTGCTCATTGTTTTCCAGCTGTATTGTATCCTCGCTGAGCTGTGGTGACCTTGCACTCCTCTACTCTCTGCCACATTAATCACCTATTAACTACAGAGTGAAATTATCAGAATGTGTTAATAATTTATTTATAAACATAAACCACTGTGCCACCTTAATTCAATAGTCTATTTGGTTATGTGATTTCCTTCTGTTTTTTGCTTTGCAGGATATTATCCTCTGTTTATACAGGTTACTCCATTTACAAGTTTGTGCTGAAAGTGCTGCTTTCACCCCACTAATTCTCAATCAAAGCAAGTTAGGCAGAGAAAGATGTTGTTGTAAAGTTGAACCCTGTTCTTAAGAGGAGTGAACTGTATTGAAAATACACAACTTTTGTTGATACTTTATAGTATGTACACTAAAGCTGCTCTTATCTTGACCTTAGAGGAGTACTTGTGCTGCCAATTCTTGACGTATCGATCTCACTAACCCAACGGCAACCTCACAGTAGACTCGCACCAGCCTCTTGAAAGACCCATTTCCAACTGGCTTTACCAAATTTAGCATGTTTTGCATTGGGAGCTGGTGGCATAAGAGCCCCTCGAAGGCTAATGTGAAAGCAGATATCAATATTCGCACTAGAGTTCCTGAGCTTTTCAGATTTCTGACATTTTTTGTTCAACAAAAACTGTTAGTCTATATCAATAAAATGTTTAATGTAATGTTTTAGGTAGTAGGTCATTGGGCTAGATTTTGATCAAAAACCGCCACTACCGGTTTCCCGCCCAAAAAACCGCTATGATTATTCTATTAAGAATGGCGGAAAATTAATCAAAAAATGGGAAAAATTCCATCCTGCAGGAAAAATCGCTGTTATACGTGGATTTTCGGCGGAAAACGAGTTCCTTGTTAAATTTAGTCCGAGGCTATGCGTTGGGCCTAGGGAGCGGGGAAAACACAAAAAATATTTTTCAAAAAAGCAAGAAATAAAAAATTGCAAAACATTCACAGGACCCTTTTCCAGTGAATCGCTGTTAAAGAATTAAAAAAAAACTTGAACTTACCTTTTTTTGCAGGGTTTCATACCTACCACCGATCGAAGGGCTGCTCCGGCTGGTTTCTCCTCGCCGTTTCCCCCCCCCCACAACTACGGATCACCACTACCACCAAACTCGGATGGAAGAAGTTTTTCCAGTGTTGCACGCCGGCGTTTTGCTCCCCAGCGGTATTTCGAAACCGCCAACGGAACACCTCGATTAAATTCCAACCGGGTGGTTTTCCACCGAAAACATGGAATACCGCTGAAAAATGCGGCGGTAAGGCCGATGAAATTCCAACCCATTGTCTTTTGGAAGTTATGACAGAGAGCTCTCGGGAATGCATTAATATTTGCAAGATTGTGGCAATACTTGCAGGGGCCCCTACACAGAAAAGTGTGAAAACTCTTGCTGTAAATGCATATCTGGTCAGTCAGCATCTGAAAACGAAAGACAGATTTTGTTTCAAGTGGGAATGGGAATCTTCATCGTTTTGATTTCCAGCATTGTGTGGTTACATCAGTTTGATATATGAATAATAAAATACTGTACATGTATACATTCACTATGTATTCATTGTACTGCATTGTGAAAGATGCTGTCCTTCAGTTGAAATATTAAAGCAAGGTCATCTCTACCTGTTCCGATGGTTCAAGTGGGATTTAAAGATCCCCTGGTACTACTTGAAGAGGAGCAGCAAGTTCTCCCAGTGGCCAACATTCCTCTCTCAACCAATATTATTAAGAAATAAACAGATGGACTGGTTATTCATCATTATTATTATTGAGTGCAAAATGGCTGCCAAGTTTGTATACATAATATTCATTGCATTTTGACATAATACTTTGATGTGAAGCATTTAGAGACATTTCTGAAAGACGTGGTAATGTACTAAATCAATGTAAGTCTTTCAAAGTCTTTTCTTTACACAACTGATCAGTCTTTAGAACACTTTGAAATGTCTTGTTCTTATTTAAAATTGCTACAATGTAGAATTCCTGGGTATATTCCTACGGAGTGCAGCAGCAAAGAGTGGCATTCGTGAGTTTGGTAAGTGGGTGAGTTCGGGCAAGTGGGGATGGCAGGTGCTGTTTTGTCTTGTTTTTCCGACCAGTGCTGACACTAGAGCAGCTGATAAGGAGTGCGAGAGTAGGAGACGGAGGCCCAGAGACCAGCCCAGCCGGCTGCAGACAAAGATAGAGGGGTGCGAAATTGAGAGGTGACGTCACAGCCAAGCTGGTAAGTGGTTGGCTGTTCGAGTGCTAAGTATAATTTTCTTTTAGACTGACTTTTAGATTGGTTTAATTGGCAGTGAACTACTAAGTAGCTGTTTGGTGTTTAAGTAAATTTTAGTAAGTAAATTAATTTAAGGGTTAAGTCATGGCAGGAGAGCTCGGACCCATGTCATGCTCCTCCTGTGCTATGTGGGAAGTAAGGGAGTGTCCCTGACTACTATGTGTGTGGGAAGTGTGTCCAGCTGCAGCTCCTGACAGACCGCATGACGGCACTGGAGCTGCGGATGGACTCACTCTGGAGCATGCGCGATGCTGAGAATGTTGTGGATAGCACATTTAGTGAGTTGGTCACACCGCAGGTAAGGGTTAGGACAGATAATGAATGGGTGACCAAGAGACAAGGCAAGAGCAGGAAGGTAGTGCAGGAGTCCCCTGCAGTCACCTCCCTCCAAAACTGATATACCGTTTTGGATACTGTTGGGGGAGATGACTTACCAGGAAAAGGCACCAGCAGCCAGGTTCATGGCACCATGGGTGGCTCTGCTGCACAGAAGGGCAGGGAAAAGAGTGGGAGAGCTATAGTGATAGGGGACTCGACTGTAAGGGCAATAGATAGGAGTTTCTGCGGCCGCAACCGAGACTCCAGGATGATATGTTGCCTCCCTGGTGCAAGGGTCAAGGATGTCTTGGAGCTGCTGCAGAGCATTCTGGAGAGGGAGGGTAAGCAGCCAGTTGTTGTGATACATGTAGGTACCAACGATATAGGTAAGAAGCGGGAAGAGGTCCTACAAGCTGAATTTAGGGAGCTAGGAGTTAAATTAAAAAGTAGGACCTCAAAGGTAGTAATCTCTGGATTGCTACCCAGTGCCACGTGCTAATCAGAGTAGAGGGAGCAGGATAGTTAGAATAAATACGTGGCTTGAGCAGTGGTGCAAGAGGGAGGGATTCAAATTCCTGGGACATTGGAACCAGTTCTGGGGGAAGTGGGACCTGTACAAAAGGGATGGTCTGCACTTGGGCAGGACTGGAACTGATGTCCTGGGGGTAACATTTGCTAATGCAGTTCGGGAGTATTTAAACTAATATGGCAGGGGGATGGGAACCTATGCAGCGAGATAGGGCGAAGTAATATGGAGTCAGAAACAGATGGTAGAAAGGTAAAAAGCAATAGTTGAAGGCTGAGTAAACAAAGGCAAGAAACAAAAAGGGCCACACTACATCATAATTCTAAAAGGACAAAGGATGTTAAAAAAACAAGCCTGAAGGCGTTGTGTCTTAATGCAAGGAGTATCCGTAATAAGATGGATGAATTAACTGTGCAAATGGATGTCAACGGATATGATGTGATTGGGATTACAGAGACGTGGCTCCAGGATGATCAGGGCTGGGAACTCAACATCCATGGGTATTCAACATTCAGGAAGGATAGAATAAAAGGAAAAGGAGGTGGGGTAGTATTGCTGGTTAAAGAGGAGATTAATGCAATAGTTAGGAAGGACATTAGCTTGGATGATGTGGAATCTATATGGGTAGAGCTGCAGAACACCAAAGGGCAAAAAACGTTAGTACAGACCTCCAAACAGTATTAGTGATGTTGGGGAGTGCATCATACAGGAAATTAGGGGTGCATGCAATAAAGGTGCAGCAGTTATCATGGGTGACTTTAATATGCATATAGATTGGGCTAACCAAACTGGAAGCAATACGGTGGAGGAGGATTTCCTGGAGTGCATAAGGGATGGTTTTCTAGACCAATATGTCGTGGAACCAACTAGGGGGGAGGCCATCGTAGACTGGGTGTTGTGTAACGAGGGAGGATTAGTTAGCAATCTCGTTATGCGAGACCCCTTGGGGAAGAGTGACCATAATATGCTGGAATTCTACATTAGGATGGAGAATGAAACAGTTAATTCAGAGACCGTGGTCCAGAAATTAAAGAAGGGTAACTTTGAAGGTATGAGGCGTGAATTGGCTAGGATAGATTGGCGAATGATACTTAAGGAGTTGACAGTGGATGGGCAATGGCAGACATTTAGAGACCGCATGGATGAACTACAACAATTGTACATCCCTGTCTGGCGTAAAAATAAAAAAGGGATGGTGGCTCAACCGTGGCTTTCAAGGGAAATCAGGAATAGTATTAAAGCCAAGGAAGTGGCATTCAAATTGGCCAGAAATAGCAGCGAACCCGGGGAATGGGAGAAATTTAGAACTCAGCAGAGGAGGACAAAGGGTGTGATTAGAGCAGGGAAAATAGAGTACGAGAGGAAGTTTGCAGGGAACATTAAGACGGACTGCAAAAGCTTCTATAGATATGTAAAGAGAAAAAGGTTAGTAAAGACAAACGTAGGTCCCCTGCAGTCAGAGTCAGGGGAAGTCATAACGGGAAACAAAGAAATGGTAGACCAATTGAACAAATACTTTGGTTCGGTATTCACTAAGGAGGACACAAACAACCTTCTGGATATAAAAGGGGTCAGAGGGTCTAGTAAGAAGGAGGAACTGAGGGAAATCCTTATTAGTCGGGAAATTGTGTTGGGGAAATTGATGGGATTGAAGGCCGATAAATCCCCAGGGCCTGATGGACTGCATCCCAGAGTACTTAAGGAGGTGGTCTTGGAAATAGCGGATGCATTGACAGTCATTTTCCAACATTCCATAGACTCTGGATCAGTTCCTATGGAGTGGAGGGTAGCCAATGTCACCCCACTTTTTAAGAAAGGAGGGAGAGAGAAAACGGGATTATAGACCGGTCAGCCTGACATCGGTAGTGGGTAAAATGATGGAATCAATTATTAAGGATGTCATAGCAGCGCATTTGGAAAGAGGTGACATGATAGGTCCAAGTCAGCATGGATTTGTGAAAGGGAAATCATGCTTGACAAATCTTCTGGAATTTTTTGAGGATGTTTCCAGTAGAGTGGACAAGGGAGAAACAGTTGATGTGGTGTATTTGGACTTTCAGAAGGCTTTCGACAAGGTCCCACACAAGAGATTAATATGCAAAGTTAAAGCACATGGGATTGGGGGTAGTGTGCTGACATGGATTGAGAACTGGTTGTCAGACAGGAAGCAAAGAGTAGGAGTAAATGGGGACTTTTCAGAATGGCAGGCAGTGACTAGTGGGGTACCACAAGGTTCTGTGCTGGGGCCCCAGCTATTTACATTGTACATTAATGATTTAGACGAGGGGATTAAATGCAGTATCTCCAAATTTGCGGATGACATGAAGTTGGGTGGCAGTGTGAGCTGCGAGGAGGATGCTATGAGGCTGCAGAGTGACTTGGATAGGTTAGGTGAGTGGGCAAATGCATGGCAGATGAAGTATAATGTGAGGTTATCCACTTCAGTGGTTAAAACAGAGAGACAGACTATTATCTGAATGGTGACAGATTAGGAAAAGGGGAGGTGCAACGAGACCTGGGTGTCATGGTATATCAGTCATTGAAGGTAGGCATGCAGGTACAGCAGACGGTTAAGAAAGCAAATGGCATGTTGGCCTTCATAGCGAGGGGATTTGAGTACAGGGGCAGGGAGATGTTACTACAATTGTACAGGGCCTTGGTGAGGCCACACCTGGAGTATTGTGTACAGTTTTGGTCTCCTAACTTGAAGAAGGACATTCTTGCTATTGAGGGAGTGCAACGAAGGTTCACCAGACTGATTCCCGCGATGGCGGGACTGACATATCAAGAAAGACTGGCTCAACTGGGCTTGTATTCACTGGAGTTCAGAAGAATGAGAGGGGATCTCATGGAAACGTTTAAAATTCTGACGGGTTTAGACAGGTTAGATGCAGGAAGAATGTTCCCAATGTTGGGGAAATCCAGAACCAGGGTCACAGCCTAAGGATAAGGGGTAAGCCATTTAGGACCGAGATGAGGAGAAACTTCTTCACCCAGAGAGTGGTGAACCTATGGAATTTTCTACCACAGAAAGTTGTTGAGGCCAATTCACTAAATATATTCAAAAAGGAGTTAGATGTAGTCCTTACTACTAGGGGGATCAAGGGGTATGGCGAGAAAGCAGGAATGGGGTACTGAAGTTGCATGTTCAGCCATGAACTCATTGAATAGCGGTGCAGGCTCGAAGGGCCGAATGGCCTACTCCTGCACCTATTGTCTATGTTTCTATGTTTCTATATTCATATCATCTGTTTGTTTGTTAAGCTATAACATGAAGCAAGAAGTTATCATGCAAAGTAATTCCCAGTGAGGTAATATGACACACTGACAGTGAATTACTAGAGAAGAAATGATGCCCTTTTGAGTTTCTCTGCCATGGAATGCACATGTCTGGAAAAAGATGAGATATTTCCAAATGATACAACACTTGGCAGGAGTGACAGAGAAGAGAAACTGGTTTGTTGTTAGTGTTGTTACATAGAAGTACATATAATTTACAGCACAGAAATAGATAATTCTGCCCAACTGATCCATGCTGGTGTTTATGCTCCACACAAGCCTCCTCCAACCCTACTTCATCTCACCCTATCTGCATATCCTTTTATTTCATTCTTCCTCATGTACTTATCCAGCTTCCCCTTAAAGGCATCTGCGCTATTTGTCTTAACTACTCCATGTTCCACATTCTAACCACTCTCTGGGTAAAGAAGTTTATCTTGAATTCTTTATTCGATTTATTAGTGGCTATCTTATATTTATGACCCCTAGTTTTGGACTCCTCCACAAGTGGAAACATCTTCTCCATGTTAACCTCATCAAACCCCTTCATAAATTTAAAGACCTCTATCAGGTGACCTTTCAGCCTTCTCTTTTCTAGAGAAAAGAGCCCCAGCCTGTTCAGTATTTCCTGATAGTTATACCCTCTCGGTTCTGGTATCATGTGTTATGTTTTGTGTGTAGGAACTGTAGCTGCCTGGCACATACAAGTTGTGTCTGTCACAGCTGCTTTCTTAATTAAAAATAGTGCCACGAGTGATGTTATACTTCTGGTGTTACCCCATCATTACAGACATGTGGCATAAATAGAAAACACTGGCAAGACAGACGGGAGTTACAAGGCAATAACAGAACTGAGAGTATCAAATGACATTAAAAACTTTGTAAATGTGACGTTCAAGTGGTTCACACATGTATTTTGCACGCAAGTCCGTGCGACTGTATTAAACTCCACGCTTATTTTTCTCTAACAATGTATGCAAGTTGTACTTGTGAAAGCTATACATTCTATTTGACTATAAAACTGGCCCAATTACTCATGCAGTGATGTCTGGCTCCACATTGGAAACCAGACATGAATGATACAATATAAACAAGGTTTTAAAAGGAGATTATAAAGTTTTGCTTAGTTGAGTTATAAGAAAGAAGACCTGGAATTATCACACTTCTTCGAAAAAACTTGCAGGGTTTCACATACAAATAGTATGAAGTGTTGTGACTGCAGCTATTTTGCATTTAGCAAGGCTCCTCAAACAGCAATGAAATAAATGGCAAGCAGAATCTGGCACTGACGCTGGAGCAGGGTAGATCAACACGTGGAATTTTGGGGTCAATTTACTGTACCTTGATGATTCTTGTGTGCTGTCAAAAACAGCTTTGCCTCTTCAAAACTGCTGCAGGCTTTAAGGCTTGCTTGCCAACAGAATGTAAATGAAACTCACATTTGAGGTCAACATACTAACTGTTGGGCATATGGTAATAATGCACCACCCAACTTAACCCCTCCTAATGGAGAGAGATCCCAACAAGTTCCCCTTCAAGTTATACACCTTCCTGACTTGGAAATATATTGCCATTCCTTCATTGTCGCTGGGTCAAAATCCTGGAACTCCCTCCCTAACAGCACTATGGGAGTACCTCACCACACAGACTGCAGCAGTTCAAGAAGTTGACTCATCATCACCTTCTCAAGAGCAATTAGGGATGGGCAATAAATGCTGGCCTTGCCAGCGACGCCCACATCCCAGAAACGAATATTTAAAAGATGCGTATTCCAGTAACAATGCAAGTGTTGCAGTATTTCTTAGAAACTATCTGGCAGTCTACAGAACTGAGAAATAATGACAATTATACTTGTCACTCCTATAAATCCGATACTAGACTAAGCATGAAAGTGGAATTTTTATCCACATGCTGGAAGTGATTTTCTTGGGCGGCCAGCAGTTGAAAATCGGTGGGAGGGTTGGAGTGGCAGAGAGGAGGTCACGTCAGCTCCCTATTCATGCTAGAGTTGCCAACTCTAGTTGAATATATTACCGCCTGCTCGCCAGTGGTGGTCAAATAAGGGCCGAACCAAAAATGGTTCAGGCCCTCCGATACTGGCTTTGGACAGGCAGTGTGGCTACTCTGTCAACTTCATTTCGGTTTTGGATAGAAGGCTAAAATCGCCCCCAACTTGTTTTATTTCAGCTTGTTTTGCTGTAATTTCTTAGATCATTATCTCCTGGTTCCTTCGCTCTCGGTCAAAGCGCATCGCTTGCTATCCCATTAAATATGCTATGGAAGTCTTTTATCTGATTCATCCTATGCATCTCCTGAAGATGAAGGAAGTGCAGTAGAATAACAATTCTAATTGGAAGGAGGGGGATTCTAAGAAATAAAATATAATTTAATTGACTGTTGTGGACAAGTAATATTTATTGATTATAACGGGGAGAAAGTTCCTTCAGATGAACGCCTCCGACCCAAAAAAAATCTACAAAAATACCGGTGGTCCCAGAGGAACATAGGATTCTGGTTGGAGGCCTCCATTTGCTATGCAGCGTACGGGAACATGTCCTCCAGATATGGATACGTATCCTGGAATCACATGGGTCTGGACCACCAATCACTATCTGATTGCTCTGACGATGCCATCTTTCACACTTGCCTCTGACATGTCTTCCTTTTTCCTCAACTGAGGAGTCCCCTCCACCATGGTTAACATGGCCCTCGACCATGTCCGTTCTATTTCCTGCACCTCTTCTCTCACCCCTTCCCCTCCCTCTCACAACCACGATAGGGTTCCCCTTGTCCTCACCTTTCACCCCACCAGCCTACACCTTCAACGGATCATCCTCTGCCATTTCCACCATTCCCATCACCAATCACATCTTCCCCTCCCCTCTCAGCATTCCGAAGGGGCTGCTCCCTCCGTGACACGCTGGTCCATTCCGCAGTCACCCCCAGTGCCCTCCCCCGCTTCCCATGGCACCTTTCCGTGCAAGCGCAGGAGATATAACACCTGCCCTTTTACCTCCTCCCTTTCCACTATCCAGGGCCCCAAATACTCCTTCCAGGTGAAACAGCGATTTACTTGTACTTCTTTCAATTTAGTATACTTTATTTGTTGCTCACGATGTGGTCTCTTCTACATTGGGGAAACCAAGCATGGATTGGGTGACCACTTTGCGGAACACCTCTGTTCAGTCCGCAAGTGTGACCCTGAACTTCCGGTCGCCTGCCACTTTAATTCTCCACTCCACTTCCACTCTGACCTCTCCGTCCTCAGCCTCCTACACTGTTCTAATGATGCTCAACGCGAGCTCGAGGAACAGCACCTCATCAAGCACTTTAGGCACTTTACAGCCTTTTGGACTCAACATCGAGTTCAACAATTTCAGAGCGTAACCGCTGCCAATCTTTGGCTCCCTTCCCTGCTGCCCCCTGCCTCCACCCCACCCCCGAGCCTGTTTCTTTTTTTTCCCTTGTCTCTAATGGCAGCTGGTCATATCCCACCATTCACACCCTATCTTGGCTAATGTTTTTCTAACTCCTGGCATTACCATTTCAATTTGGCCCATCATTCCTGTTGTCTCTCTAATCACTCCTGTCTTCCATCCTATCGGAGACCTTCGCTTTTGTTCTTTCTTCCCCCCCTTTCAGTGCTTGTTGAGAATGTGTTTTTTCCGAACACTCTCCAGTTCTGAAGAAGGGTGACGACCTGAAATGTTAACTCTGCTTTCTTGCCACAGATGTGGCCTGACCCGCTGAGATTTCCAGCATTTTCTGTTTTTACTCACCATCTAGTATTTTCATTGCTAATAATGGGAGCTCTGTTTTTATGGGCTTCTATTTCTTTCAATGAGAAACCCCCCTAAAACAAGAAACACAACACAGTAAATAAAAAAAACACCTCACATCTTTAAAATTAATTGAAATTGAATGTAATTAAATGTTTTAGAAAAAAAATATTTTTTTGAATTTTTTTAATGCGTTTTAATAGGGTTAAAAATAAACTTACCTTAATGAACATGGTTTTTAATATAAAAATTAGTGATTAAATTAAATTTTTCTATGTTTTTAAACTCTTACGCTGGTAAAAGTAGATGGGCAAATAGCCTAATCTCTGCCCTGTGGATGTCCTTCCTGCAGGGGTGAGTTCAATCTGTCAAAAGAAATTTGACAAATCAGAAAAGCCGATTCTTGGTACATGTGCATCGTGAGCCGAGAACCGACATTTGTGAGGCCTCGTGGGTGCGTGCGCACATCGTACACACCCGGTGAGGCCGCAATTTTTGGCCCATTAGCTTAGATAATGGCTTAGGTGGGTAAATGCCTGGTGTGGTACTGAGTAATATAGGTACGGCAGGGCAGATGGTGCCTGTGGAGCTGCACACCAGCATGAATCAGAGATTCAGTGATCTCAGGAGAGGAGGAGGTAACACTGGAGAAAGTACTGTGATGATTTATAAAGGAAATTGTACAGCAGAATGTGATGATTTACAGGCCACTGAAGGAGCCATTTTGGAACTTAATCACTCATGCCCCAAACCTCCTTTGACCTGCTGGCCCAGTGACTGAGTTACTGATTTTCTTCTCTTACATCCTGAGATTGACTCTCCTTGTACTGCTCCTGCATATTGCTCACCAAAGCTCGGTCTATTTTATGGAACTCACTAGTATGAGCAATAGGTATTGTAACCTCATTGCTGGCACTTAGGATCTCATGAATCTCTATGCCAATTGTTGTGTTATTTATTTATTCCCAATAACCACTATTGCTATCAATGATTTTCTCAGTGTGAATTTCTATCTTACTTGTTTGGATGAAGAGGATGACCTATAGAGAGACGCGGGGCACGTAGAACTGCAGGAAAAATGCACTGTGACCATCCAAAAGTACTCTAACAACCACATCTGTTGACAGAGGCGAATATAATTTATTTTGGCAAATGATTAATACTAGTGGAGGCTCCTCTTCTCAAAGCAAGCTGGGACAAGAACATGAGAACATAAGAATTAGGAGCAGGAGTAGGCCATTCGAACCCTCGAGCCTGCTCCGCCATTCAATAAGATTATGGTTGATCTTCTACCTCAACTCCACTTTCCTGCATAATCCCCATATCCCTTGATTCCCTAAATAACCAAACATCTATCGATCTCTGCCTTGAATATACTCAACGACTGAGCCTCCACAGCCCTTTTGGGGTAGAGAATTCTAAAGATTCACCACCCTTTGAGTGAATATATTTCTCCTCATCTCAGTCCTAAATGGCTTACCCTTTATTCTGAGACTGTTACCCCTGGTTCTAGACTCCCCAGCTAGGGGAAACATCCTCCCTGGATCTACCCTGTCAAGCCCTGTAAGAATTTTGTATGTTTCAATGAGATCACCTCTCATTCTTCTAAACTCTAGAGAATATAGGCCTAGTCTACTCAATCTCACCTCATAGGACAATACTCCCATCCCAGGAATCAGTCTGGTGAACCTTCTATGGCAGATATATCCTTGCTTAGGTAATGAGACCAAAACTGTACATAATACTCCAGGTGTGGTCTTACCAGAGCCCTATATAATTGTAGTAAGACGTCTTTACTCTATACTCAAATGCTCTTGTAATAGAAACATAGAAACATAGAAAATAGGTGCAGGAGTAGGCCATTTGACCCTTCGAGTCTGCACCGCCATTCAATGAGTTCATGGCTGAACATGCAACTTCAGTACCCCATTCCTGCTTTCTCGCCATACTCCTTAATCCCCTTAGTAGTAAGGACTACATCTAACTCCTTTTTGAATATATTTAGTGAATTGGCCTCAACAACTTTCTGTGGTAGAAAATTCCACAGGTTCACCACTCTCTGGGTGAAGAAGTTTCTCCTCATCTCGGTCCTAAATGGCTTACCCCTTATCCTTCGACTGTGACCCCTGGTTCTGGACTTCCCCAACATTAATAAGAACATAAGAACATAAGAATTAGGAACAGGAGTAGGCCACCTAGCCCCTCGAGCCTGCTCCGCCATTCAACAAGATCATGGCTGATCTGACCGTGGACTCAGCTCCACTTACCCGCCCGCTCCCCATAACCCTTAATTCCCTTATTGGTTAAAAATCTATCTATCTGTGATTTGAATATATTCAATGAGCTAGCCTCAACTGCTTCCTTGGGCAGAGAATTCCACAGATTCACAACCCTCTGGGAGAAGAAATTCCTTCTCAACTCAGTTTTAAATTGGCTCCCCCGTATTTTGAGGCTGTGCCCCCTAGTTCTAGTCTCCCCGACCAGTGGAAACAACCTCTCTGCCTCTATCCTGTCTAGCCCCTTCATTATTTTAAATGTTTCTATAAGATCACCCCTCATCCTTCCGAACTCCAACGAGTAAAGACCCAGTCTACTCAATCTATCATCATAAGGTAATCCCCTCATCTCCAGAATCAGCCTAGTGAATCGTCTCTGTACCCCTTCCAAAGCTAGTATAACCTTCCTTAAGTAAGGTGACCAAAACTGCACGCAGTACTCCAGGTGCGGCCTCACCAATACCCTGTACAGTTGCAGCAGGACCTCCCTGCTTTTGTACTCCATCCCTCTCACAATGAAGGCCAACATTCCATTTGCCTTCCTGATTACCTGCTGCAGCTGCAAATTAACTTTTTGGGATTCATGCACAAGGACTCCCAGGTCCCTCTGCACCTCAGCATGTTGTAATTTCTCCCCATTCAAATAATATTCCCTTTTACTGTTTTTTTTTCCAAGGTGGTTGACCTCACATTTTCTGACATTGTATTCCATCTGCCAAACCTTAGGCCACTCACTTAACCTATCTAAATCTCTTTGCAGCCTAACTGTGTCCTCTACACAACCCGCTTTCCCACTAATCTTTGTGTCATCTGCAAATTTTGTTACACTACACTCTGTCCTCTCCTCCAGGTCATCTATGTATATTGTAAACAGTTGTGGTCCCAGCACCGATCCCTGTGGTACACCACTAACCACCGATTTCCAACCCGAAAAGGACCCATTTATCCCGACTCTCTGCTTTCTGTTAGCCAGCCAATTCTCGATCCATGCTAATACATTTCCTCTGACTCCGCGTACCTTTATCTTCTGCAGTAACCTTTTGTGTGGCACCTTATCGAATGCCTTTTGGAAATCTAAATACACCACATCCATCGGTACACCTCTATCCATCATGCTCGTTATATCCTCAAAGAATTTTAGTAAATTAGTTACACATGATTTCCCCTTCATGAATCCATGTTGCTTCTGCTTGATTGCACTATTCCGATCTAGATATCCCGCTATTTCTTCCTTAATGATAGCTTCAAGCATTTTCCCCACTACAGATGTTAAACTAACCGGCCTATAGTTACCTGCCTTTTGTCTGCCCCCCTTTTTTAAACAGAGGCGTTACATTAGCTGCTTTCCAATCCAATGGTACCTCCCCAGAGTCGAGAATTTTGGTAGATTATAACGAATGCATCTGCTATAACTTCCGCCATCTCTTTTAATACCCTGGGATGCATTTCATCAGGACCAGGGGACTTGTCTACCTTGAGTCCCATTAGCCTGTCCAGCACTACCCCCCTAGTGATAGTGATTGTCTCAAGGTCCTCCCTTCCCACATTCCTGTGACCAGCAATTTTTGGCATGGATTTTGTGTCTTCCACTGTGAAGATCGAAGCAAAATAATTGTTTAAGGTCTCAGCCATTTCCACATTTCCCATTATTAAATCCCCTTTCTCATCTTCTAATGGACCAACATTTACTTTAGTCACTCTTTTCCGTTTTATATATCGGTAAAAGCTTTTACTATCTGTTTTTATGTTTTGCGCAAGTTTACTTTCGTAATCTACTTTCCCCTTCTTTATTGCTTTCTTAGTCATTCTTTGCTGTCGTTTAAAATTTTCCCAATCTTGTAGTTTCCCACTAACCTTGGCCACCTTATACGCATTGGTTTTTAATTTGATACTCTCCTTTATTTCCTTGGTTATCCACGGCTGGTTATCCCTTCTCTTACCGCCCTTCTTTTTCACTGGAATATATTTTTGTTGAGCACTATGAAAGAGCTCCTTAAAAGTCCTCCACTGTTCCTCAATTGTGCCACCGTTTAGTCTGTGTTCCCAGTCTACTTTAGCCAATTCTGCCCTCATCCCACTGTAGTCCCCTTTGTTTAAGCATAGTACGCTCGTTTGAGACACTACTTCCTCACCCTCAATCTGTATTACAAATTCAACCATACTGTGATCACTCATTCAGAGAGGATCTTTTACGAGGAGATCGTTTATTATTCCTGTCTCATTACACAGGACCAGATCTAAGATAGCTTGCTCCCTTGTAGGGTCTGTAACATACTGTTCTAAGAAACAATCCTGTAAGCATTCTATAAATTCCTCCTCAAGGCTACCCCGTGCGATTTGATTTGACCAATCGATATGTAGGTTAAAATCCCCCATGATTACTGCCGTTTCTTTTTCACATGCCTCCATTATTCCCCTGATTATTGTCCACCCCATCCTGAAGTTATTATTTGGGGGCCTATAAACTACGCCCACCAGTGACTTTTTCCTCTTACTAGCTCTAATCTCCACCCACAATGATTCAACATTTTGTTCAATAGAGCCAATATCGTCTCTCACAACTGCCCTGATATCATTCTTTATTAACAGAGCTACCCCACCCCCTTTCCCTTCTTGTCTATCTTTCCGAATTGTCAGATACCCCTGTATGTTTAATTCCCAGTCTTGGCCACCCTGCAACCACATTTCAGTAATGGCCACCAAATCATACCCATTTGTAATGATTTGTGCCGTCAACTCATTTAGTTTGTTTCGAATGCTGCGTGCGTTTAGGTAAAGTGTTTTAATATTAGCTTTTAAACCATTATTTTTAGTTTTGACCCCTCTTGCAGCCCCTTTATATTCATACATATTGTCTCTTCCTATCACCTTGTGGTTTACACTTACCCCAGTGCTACTCTGCTCTGTTGCCTCCTGCCTTTTGCATTCTTTCTTTGGGTTCTGTTCATCTGAGCTCTCACCCACTCTAACTAGCTCAGAGCCCTCTCCTGGGTTCCCATCCCCCTGCCAAGCTAGTTTAAAGCCCACCCAACCGTACTATCAAAACCACCCGCGAGAACATTGGTCCCGTCTCTGTTGAGGTGTAACCTGTCCGACTTGGGCAGGTCCCACCTTCCCCAGAAGCGGTCCCAATTGTTCAGGAAACTAAAGCCCTTCCTCCTACACCAACGGGAGAGTGGAGAGCACCAGTTCCAACTGTCACAGGACGGGAGAATGGAGAGGCCAACATGCCATTTGCTTTCCTAATTGCTTGCTGTACCTGCATGTTAAATTTCAGTGATTCGTGTACAAGGACACCCAGGTCCTACTGAATACCAATATTTCCCAATCATTATCATTTAAAAAAAACTCTGCTTTTCTATTTTGCCTACCAAAGTGGATAAATTCACATTTCTCCACATTATATTCCACTTGCTATGTTCTTGCCCATTCACTTAGCCTGTCTATATCCCCTTGAAGCCTCTTTGGATCTTCCTCACAACCATTCCCACCTAGCTTTGTATCATCAGCAAACTTGGATATAATACATTTGATCTCCTCATCCAAATCATTGATATAGATTGTGACTAGCTGGGGCCCAAGCACCTGATCCTTGAGGTACCCCACTAGTTACAGCGTGCCAACCCGAAAATTACCCGTTTATTCCTACTCTCTATTTTCTGTCCGTTAACCAATCCACAATCTATACTAGTATATTACCCCCAATCCCATGAGCCCTAATTTTGTTTAATATCCTCTTGTGAGGCACCTTATTGAATACCTTCTGAAAATACAAATACACCACATCCACTGGTTCCCCCTTATCTATTCTGATAGTTATAACCTCAAAAAACTCTAACAGTTTCGTCAAACATGATTTTCCTTTCATAAATCTGTGTTGACTACCCATCCTGTTATTATTTTCTAAGTGTCCTGTTACCACATCCTTAATAATAGATTCTAGCATGTTACCTACTACTGATGTCAGGCTAACTGTTCTGTAGTTCCCCGTTTTTTCTCTCTCTCTCCTTTCTTAAATAGTGGGGTTACATTTGCTACCTTCCAATCCACGGGAACCGTTCTAGAATCTATCGAATATTGGAAGATGACAACCAATGCATCCACTATCTCTATAGCCACTTTTTTTAAAACCCTAGGATGTAGGTCATCAGGTCCAGGGGATTTATCGGCTTTCAGTCCCATTAATTTCTCCAGGACTATTTTTTTACTAATATTAATTTCTTTCAGTTCCTCGTTCTCGCTAGACCCTTGGTTCTCCACTATTTCCGGGAGGTTTTTTGCATCTTCTTCCGTGAAGACAGACACAAAGGGGTAGAAATTGACCCCAGCCCAAAACGGGGCGCGCCCACCCCGTTGCAATGGTTTTTACCGCACCTGTGGTTCAGGTCGCGTCTTGAACGACATTCGGCTCTTTAGTATTTTTTCTCTCCGATCTGGAACTCGCTCATAAGGGGGGCGGTGACTGCATCTGAGGGGCAAATATGTGGTGGGCGGAATTTCGGGGCGGTGTGGAGTGACGGCACTGCGTCACCACAGCTTTCCCCTTCACTTAAAGGGGAGAGCCTCCACGATGATAAAACTTCGGCCCACTGGGCCACCAGGGAGGCAGTTGGCCGATAAAAAAAACAACATGGCGGCTGCGGCAGTGCACCCTCCCCTTTAAGGGAAGCCACTGCAAAAGGCCACAGCCTCACTGGACCACTGGGAAAAAGCTTGTTTTGGCACCGCTTGGCGGGCAGAAGATTTTCCGAGGGGAATGTCGTCGTCAGGGGGTTAGATCAGCGGTGCGCAAGGTAATGATGCGCTTAAGGCGGATCGGCAGCAGCGGAACAATGGGAGTGATCGGGGAAAACTCGGGAGGGCAATTGGGCTATCAGCGGCCGCCCCACTCCACAACTTGGCTGTCGATTTGTTGTGGTAACAGGCCTTAAGGAGAGGGGAAATTTCGGCCCCAAAGTATTTGTTTAATTTCTCTGCCATTTCCTTATTCCCCATTATAATTTCTCCTGTCTCAGCCTATGAGGGACCCACGTCTACTTTTGCTAATCTTATCCTTTTTACATACCTATAGAAGCTACCAATGCAGCCTACCAATGTTATCATTATGGTATGTGAATACCTGACTAACCATAATAAGAACAAAGAACATAAGAAATAGGAACAGGAGTAGGCCATATGGCCCCTCGAGCTGCTCCGCCATTCAATAAGATCATGGCTGATCTGATCATGGACTCAGCTCCACTTCCCCGCCTGCTCCCCTAACCCCTTATCCCCTTATCGTTTAAGAAACTGCCTATTTCTGTTGTAAATTTATTCAATGTCCCAGCTTCCACCGCTCTCTGAGGCAGTGAATTCCACAGATTTACAACCCTCTGAGAGAAGAAATTTCTCCTCATCTCTGTTTTAAATGGGCAGCCCCTTATTCTAAGATAATGCCTCTAGTTCTAGTCTCCCCCAAGAGTGGAAACATCCTGTCTGCATCCACCTTGTCAAGCCCCCTCATAATCTTATATGTTTTGATAAGATCACCTCTCATTCTTCTGAATTCCAATGAGTAGAGGCCCAAACTACTCAACTTTTCCTCATAAGTCAACCCCCTCATCCCCGGAATCAACCCAGTGAATGGTTCTTCAGGAACACCCACTCATGTCATGCTTTCACTAGCACTGGGTAAAACAAAGCACAAAAGGTGATCAAGACACAGCATTATTTGACTAGTAGGACTCTTTTTTCTTTATTTGTTCTTGGGATACGGATGTCGTTGGCAAGGCCAGCATTTATTTCCCATTCCGAATTGGGCTTGAGCAGGAGGTGGTGAGCTGCCTTCTTGAACCGCTGCAGTCCGTGTGCTGACTGTGTTGTCGCGGTTTGTTACAACTGACTGGCATGCTAGGTCATTTCAAAGGGCAGTTAAGAGTCAATCACATTGCTGTGGTTCTGGAGTCACACATAGGCCAGACCAGCAGATTTTCTTCCCTAAAGGACATTAGTGAACCAGTTGGGTTTTTCTGACAATCCGATAATTTCATGGTCATTAGCTTTTTAATTCCAAATTTTTATTTAATTAACTGAATTTAAATTCCCTAGCTGCTGTGGTGGGATTTGAACTTGCATCTTCTGATTATTAATCCAGGCTAGTCCAGTATCATAACCATTACACTACATTACCCAGTATCTTGTTGAGATGCGAGCAACTCTTCTTAGTTGCTTTCCCTTTGGCCTTGGAAAAGGCTGCTAGTGAGTTTAGATGCACTTTGACACTCTCCAAATTCAAAAATATTGTTCTCAAATTGTGCCACTCCCCTTTGATTGTCTCTATCCTTTTAAATTTCACTTACAAGCAATTTTTCACTCCAACCGCGAGTGTACTCCCTACATCTGAACACTTACTTGTTGTTAATATGTTGATGAATTGACCTCCACAAATTGAATGTAGACAGCACCCTTCCATTTCAGTCTGTCTGAAACCTACCAAACATTATTTTGCCATAAATAAATGAGCAAGTATATGCTTATCATTCATGAAGTTCCTAAGATCAGGAGGAATGTATATTGGTAATGCATTGAAGATCTGAGCTCGAACAAGACAGACTCAGGTTTGCTAAAGAGAAATAATGCAGCATTAAAAGGAAGTTAACATTATTAGAGGTGATTCGAATGGGCTTTATTGATCCAGGTTGTGTGTAGATCTTGGGCTTTTAGATTGACTTTGTTGCCTCAAAAGATCACCAGATGATAACATTCATTTTTTGGAGTTGCTCAATCTAAATCTCTTGAAACAGGGATTGCCAAACACTGGGCATTTTTGTGCTGTAGAGTCATGTCCATTGGGATTGGATTCTAATTGTCAGCAACTTTTCCTTGTGACCCTCAACGGCCATCTGGGGAGCTAATCTTCATTAGCTGTCCCCTGGCTCAAGTTGAACTTCAGTCTCCAGAGGTGATACATTTTTGATTTAGATCCGTTGTTTGCTGGTCTCCATATTGAGCAGATTTGCGCAATATGGAAAATGTAACTCAAGGTCTCTAATGGCTCTATGATTCACATCTAAACATCCCATTGGAAATTTCATGTAAATTACTTTAGTAGTGTTAAACAAAGCTGTTCACTGTTCTAATTTCATAAATAAATATTGAAAATCCCTGACACTCCCTCACTTCCCATCATCTTGAAAAATCCTTGTTTTTTTGGTGTTGACTGCATGATTGATGGGAAATAGGGTCCAAGGCAGTTTGAGGCTAAGAGTGTAATTGTTGTTAGGTTGTTCACTGCCGTCAGGGAGGTGAACTATGGTTCTTAGTGGGAAATAAAGTTGGAAGTCAGCCATCCTGATTTCAGAGGAAATGAATACCACTGCTGTTATTTCTGATGAGTGGCAGGGTGTTGACATTCTTATGAATAGTAAACACAATAACATTTTTAACTCTAATGTGGCAGACAACTTAACCTAAGTTTTTAAAACTTTAACTCTTTCACTCACATTTTTGTACCGAGAAGCTCAGTTGCTCCCGTAAGTTCTAAACCTTTAGTGAACAGCATCTGTTTTATATAAGCTTCAATTATAGGATATCTGACATTTGTACAATATCATTGATTGCAGAGTAAATCTAAATATAGATTAATGCTGTCCAGGAGGTATTTTGTTTAAGCATATGCATATTTATTGGGAGTTGCGGAAAATTGTTTCAAAACTTGGGACGGTTTGCTTTTTTTTAACCTTATCTTATCCTTTCTCTTACCCAAACACTGTTGTTTAAACTTTAACTGGAGGAAATTAATCCTAAAATGTTACACCTTTAATACAACTAGTCGGTTGTGTGGGGAAGATTTGCAGAAACATAGAAACATAGAAAATAGGTGCAGGAGTAGGCCATTCGGCCCTTCAAGCCTGCACCGCCATTCAATGAGCTCATGGCTGAACATGCAACTTCAGTACCCCATTCCTGCTTTCTCGCCATACCCCTTGATCCCCCTAGTAGTAAGGACTACATCTAACTTATTTTTGAATATATTTAGTGAATTGGCCTCAACAACTTTCTGTGGTAGAAAATTCCACAGGTTCACCACTCTCTGGGTGAAGAAGTTTCTCCTCATCTCGGTCCTAAATGGCTTACCCCTTATCCTTAGACTGTGACCCTGGTTCTATATTTCCCCAACATTGGGAACATTCTTCCTGCATCTAACCTCTCTAAACCCTTCAGAATTTTAAACGTTTCCATGAGATCCCCTCTCATTCTTCTGAACTCCAGTGAATACAAGCCCAGTTGAGTCAGTCTTTCTTGATATGTCAGTCCCGCCATCGCGGGAATCAGTCTGGTGAACCTTCGCTGCACTCCCTAAATAGCAAGAATGTCCTTCTTCAAGTTAGGAGACCAAAACTGTACACAATACTCCAGGTGTGACCTCACCAAGGCCCTGTACAATTGTAGTAACATCTCCCTGCCCCTGTACTCAAATCCCCTCGCTATGAAGGCCAACATGCCATTTGCTTTCTTAACCGCCTGCTGTACCTGCATGCCTACCTTCAATGATTGATATGCCATGACACCCAGGTCTCGTTGCACCTCCCCTTTTCCTAATCTGTCACCATTCAGATAATAGTCTGTCTCTCTGTTTTTACAACCAAAGTGGATAACCTCACATTTATCCACATTATACTTCATCTGCCATGCATTTGCCCACTCACCTAACCTATCCAAGTCATTCTGCAGCCTCATAGCATCCTCCTCGCAGCTCACACTGCCACCCAACTTCATGTCATCCGCAAATTTGGAGATACTGCATTTAATCCCCTCCACAGGTTCACCACTCTCTGGGTGAAGAAGTTTCTCCTCATCTTGGATCAAAGGATCATAGGCAACAAGAAACAATGTAGGATTGGAGATGGAGGGGTCAGTACAATAATGTTACTTAAAGCTGGGGAGAAGCTTTTTCTTTCAGATCACTGAAGCTAGAATCCCTGAGTGGAATTTTCCAGCCCTTTGTATATCAGGTTTTTGCTAATGAAAAGTTCTCTTAACGTGAAGATGAGTCACCGCCTGATATTTTCCAAAAATACAATTGCTGAACACTATTTAACAGAGTCACACAATAGCATAAAAATTTTATTTTCAAAAACTGATGTTGAATACTGAAAGTAATAATAATATATTTAATTATTTTGTTTTTCTTTTGACTGATGCCGCATTTATATTTCAGAATCATTTACACTTCGATTCTGTCATGTATTCAACTGTCATTGTAACCCATATATAAACTGACCTAAGTTGTACACCGTGAGAACACTGACCACTAGGTGGTGAACTTGTGGGAGACACTCCTAACCTGGACTTTCAGGTATAAAAGGGGAAGCTCCACCCACCTTCTTCACTTCAGTGCTGGCAAATAAAGGTTACTTGTCACAGAGTGACCTTCTCTCAAGTATGGGCCTTATGTGCATTTGTACTGTATAGTAAAGACATATCATTGGCGACGAGAAACTGGGATTTAAACCACGCGAGCATGGCCACTAGCAGCACAGATGAGAGGTACTGTGTTGGTGATGATTGGGACGATTTTATTGAGAGACTACAGCAAAGTTTCGTCACCATGGAATAGCTGGGACAGGATTCGGCCGACAAACGCAGGGCTCATCTCCTGACAGTTTGTGGATCCAGAACGTACTCCCTGATGAAGGACCTTCTAGTGCCAGAAAAGCCGGTGGACAAGACTTTTGAAGAGCTCAGTAAGTTGATAGGGGAACACCTTAAACTGGCGAGCAGCATGCACATGGCAAGACACCGGTTTTACACGCACCGGCGGCGAGAAGGGCAAAGCGTTCCAGACTTCGTGGCAGACTTCCGGCAACTGGCGAGCCTATGTAAGTTCCCAGATGCATGAAGAGCGGAGATGCTGCGAGACTTTTTTATTGAGGGCATCGGGCATGCTGGGGTTTTCAGGAAACTGATTGAGACCAAAGGCTTGACTCTGGAAATGGTGGCTTTGGTGGCCCAGACATTTATCTCAGGGGAGGAAGAGACCAGAATGATGTTTGAAAAAAATCTTGGTTTAAATGCAGCAAACGGACAGGGAGTCAACATTGTTAACGCGGCACACAGTTCTCCAGACAGACAGGGGCAATCGGACATGCCCGAGCATGTAGTCGAACCCAAAGGGGGAATTCAACAGAGCCAATGGCTAGCTGAATGGCGATTCATGCCATCGCAATGGACAATGCGGCCAGTAATGGAGCCATCAACACTTGTCAATGGTGCGCTTAAGGACAGTTACAGAGACAGTCAGAGACAATCGACTGGTAATGGACCTTTTGTTTCCAACAACGGCTCATGTTGGAGGTGTGGAGGCAAACACACAGCCAGAACTTGCAGGTATCAGCAATATACCTGCAGAAACTGCAACGTCAGCGGTCACTGGGCACCTATGTGCAGGAAGCCGCAGCCAGGTTGATATACAAGGAGGATGGGCCCGATGTAAGCCATCCGAGCACTGGGGAAATCGCTGGAAGTTGAAGTTCAGCGAGTTCATGTGGAGCACATATACAGTTCATACACCAGGATGCCACTGATAATTATGAAAGTGCTCCTCAATGGCATCCCAGTATCAATGGAGCTAGACACGGGGGTCAGCCAGTCCCTGATGAGTATCAAACAGTTCGACAAGTTGTGGGCGTCCAAGGCCAGGAGGCCAAAATTATTGCCGATTGACGCACAGCTACGGACTTACACAAAGCAGATCATTCCGGTGCTAGGCAGCGCCATGGTAGTCGTGACCCACAAAGATTCGAAGAACAGGTTGCCACTCTGGATTGTCCTGGGGGACGGTCCCGCACTGTTGGGGAGGAGTTGGCTTGCTGTCATGAATTGGAAATGGGGCGATGTCAATGCAATTTCTTCTGTGGAGCGAATATCATGCTCACAGGTCCTGGACAAATTTGACTCATTTTTTCAACCCGGCATCGGCACTTTCATGGGGACCAAGGTAGTGATTCACATAAACCCGGACGCCAGGCCAGTACACCACAAGGCCAGAGCGGTGCCGTACGTGATGCGGGAAAAGATAGAAGACGAATTGGACCGCCTGCTGAGAGAAGGCATCATCTCGCCAGTCGAATTCAGTGACTGGGCGAGCCCGATTGTGCCGGTGCTCAAGGCGGATGGGTCGGTCAGGATATGTGATGATTACAAGGCCACCATCAATCGGGTCTCACTCCAAGACCAGTACCCGCTACCGAGAGCGGAGGACCTCTTTGCGACGCTATCCGGTGGCAAACTTTTTTCAAAATTGGACCTGACCTCAGCTTACATGACCCAGGAGCTGGCGAGTGTGTCGAAGAAGCTGACTACCATCACGACACAAAAAGGGTTGTTTGAGTACAACAGATATCCGTTCGGGATTCGCTCGATCTTTCAATGAAACATGGAAAGCCTCCTCAAGCCGATTCCAAGGACGGTGGTTTTTCAAGACGACATCCTCATCACGGGTCACGATACTGAAGAACACCTCCACAACCTGGAGGAGGTGCTACGCAGACTGGACCGGGTAGGTCTGCGACTGAAAAAGGCGAAGTGCGTCTTCCTAGCTCCAGAGATAGAATTCCTGGGGATGAGGGTAGCAGCAGACGGAATCAGACCTACTGCGTCCAAACGGAAGCAATCCAGAGAGCACCCAGACCCCGTAACACGACAGAGCTGTGTTCGTTCCTGGTGCTCCTGAACTATTTTGGTAACTTTCTTCCCAAATTGAGCACTCTGTTAGAGCTGCTACACGTGCTCCTACGCAAAGGTCGTGAATGGAGCTCAGGGAACAGCCAGGAAAGGGCTTTTGATAGAGCACGCAATTTGTTATGCTCCAACAATCTATTAACGCTACATGACCCATGTAAGAAACCTGCTTTAACGTGCGATGCGTCGTCCTATGGGGTCGGGTGTGTGTTGCAGCATGTTAATGCCAAGGGTCAGTTACAGCCGGTAGCTTATGCCTCCAGAAGTCTGTCCCAGGCAGAAAGGGGCTACAGGATGGTAGAAAAGGAAGCACTTGCATGTGTATATGCAGTAAAAAAAATGCACCAGTACCTGTTGGGCAGGAAATTTGAGCTGGAGACAGATCACAAACCTCTAATGTCCCTTTTGGCCGACAACAAGGCCATAAATGCAAATGCATCGGCCCGCATACAGAGGTGGGCACTCACGTTAGCCGCCTATGACTATACAATTCGGCACAGACCAGGCACTGAAATCTGCGCTGATGCACTCAGCAGGCTCCCACTAGCCACCACCGAGGGGACAACCGAGCATGCTGCTGAGATGGTCATGGCTGTTGAAGATTTTGAAAGCGAAGGCTCACCCGTGACAGCCCGTCAGATCAAAGTCTGGACAAATAGAGACCCGCTACTGTCTTCAGTCAAGAAATGTGTCCTGAATGGGGACTGGGCAGCCACGTACGGGGCATGCCCTAAGGAATTTAAACCATTTCAAAGGCGCAAGGATGAACTCTCGATTCAGGCCGATTGCCGACTATGGGGAAACCGAGTAGTCATGCCCCAGATGGGCAGAGAGGTGTTCATCCGAGAACTCCACAATGAGCACCCGGGCATTGTCATGATGAAGGCAATTGCCAGGTCGCACGTTTGGTGGCCAGGGATAGATGCAGACCTGGAACTTTGTGTTCGTAGGTGCAACACGTGTGCCCAGCTGGGCAATGCGCCCAGGGAAGCCCCCCTTAGCCTCTGGTCCTGGCCCGCCAAGCCATGGTCACGCATCCATGTGGACTACGCAGGTCCTTTCATGGGAAAAATGTTTTTGGTTGTAGTAGACGCCTACTCCAAATGGATCAAGTGTGACATTCTCAATTCAAGCACATCGGTAGAAAGTCTGCGGGCAATGTTTGCCGCCCATGGTCTACCAGACGTCTTGGTCAGTGACAATGGCCCGTGCTTTACAAGCATTGAATTCCAGAACTCATGGCAGGAAATGGTATTAACCATGTCAGAACGTCACTGTTCAAGCTGGCCTCAAACGGCCAGGCAGAACGAGCAGTGCAGATAATCAAACAGGGGATGCTCAGAATCCAAGGGGGGTTCCCTACAAAGCCACTTATCACGCCTCCTGTTGGCCAATAAATCCCAACCACACTCGCTCACAGGGGTTCCACCCGCAGAGCTGCTAATGAAAAGGACACTCAAAACCAGGTTATCCCTTATACATCCCACCATGAAAGAAATTGTTCAGAGCAGGCGTCGGTCACAATGTGACTACCATGACAGGAATGCGAGGCGCGATATATTAATGTCAATGACCCTGTCTTTGTCCTCCACTACGCTGCAGGGCCCAAGTGGCTCGCAGGCACTGTGATTGCCAAAGAGGGGAATAGGATTCTGGTAGTTAAACTTACCAATGGACAAATCTGCCGCAAACACGTGGATCAAACAAAAAGGAGGTTCAGCAAGCCCCATAGAAGAAGCAGAGGAAGAACACGATGTAGAGTTCACTCCACCACAGGTGACCGAACACCGGAACCAAGTGGAGGAGAGCCCAGTCACTGTGGGCAGTCCGGACAGGCCTGAAGCACCGCAAACAGCAGACACTCAGGCCAGCGCCCAACAACCGGAGCCCCAACAAGAGAGCGTAAGCCACCAGAGAGACTTAACCTGTGATCATGATGTCATGACATAGACTTTGGGGGGGAGATGATGTCATGTATTCAACTGTCATTGTAACCCATGTATAAACTGACCTAAGTTGTACACCTTGAGAACACTGACCACTAGGTGGTGAACTTGTGGGAGACACTCCTAACCTGGACTTTCAGGTCTAAAAGGGAAAGCTCCACCCACCTTCTTCACTTCAGTGCTGGCAAATAAAGGTTACTGGCCACTGAATGACCTTCTCTCAAGCATGGGCCTCGTGTGTATTTGTACTGTATAGTAAAGACATATCAGATTCCAGAGTACCTGTACCACAATAAGTTTATAAAATGCATCCGGTAATTTAACTCTGAAGAAATTGGACAGAGAGGGGGCAGGGGCAGTTAAAATCACCCAAGTTACTTACTTACCGATGGCAATTTTAACCTGCTTAATTGAGATTAATGGAAATAAAAATCCGGAGAGGCTGCCAGTTCACTATCACCCATTTTACACAATTGCACAAAGTCAAGATCTACCCCAACCTGTTTAACTTTCTGCGACCAATTATATATGTCCTTCATTATTTGCTTCCCTAGTGCTTGCTCCTGGTGAGTGTGAATGGAGTTGGTCATCCCCTTACATCATTTTGTGCTTCTAAATGTTACTTTGATTGTAAGAGTAAATGTGGTGGCAGGTTGTTGATCCTCAATGGGAGCTTCATAAGAACATAAGGACATAAAAATTGGAACAGGAGTAGGCCATACGGCCCCTCGAGCCTGCTCCGCCATTCAATAAGATCATGGCTGATCTGATCATGGATTCAGCTCCACTTCCCTGCCCACTCCCCATAACTCCTTATCCCCTTATCGTTTAAGAAACTGTCTATTTCTGTCTAAATTTATTCAATTTACCCAGCTTCCACAGCTCTCTGAGGCAGCGAATTCCACAGATTTACAATCCTCTGAGAGAAGAAATTTCTCCTCATCTCTGTTTTAAATGGGCGGCCCCTTATTCTAAGATCATGCCCTCTAGTTCTTGTCTCCCCCATCAGTGGAAACATCCTCTCTGCATCCACCTTGTCAGAGAGTCATAATCTTATACGTTTCGATAAGATCACCTCTCATTCTTCTGAATTCCAATGAATAGAGGCCCAACCTACTCAACCTTTACTCATATCAACCCCCTCATCCCCAGAATCAACCTAATAAACCTTCTCTGAACTGCCTCCAAAGCAAGTATATCCTTTCGTAAATATGGAAACCAAAACTGCATGCAGTATTCTAGGTGTAGCCTTACCAATACTTTGTATAGCTATAGCAAGACTTCCCTGCTTTTATACTCCATCCCCTTTACAATAAAGGCCAAGATACATTGGCCTTCCTGATCACTTCCTCTACCTGCATACTATCCTTTTGTGTTTCATGCACAAGTACCCCCAGGTCCCGCTGTACTGCAGCACTTTGCAATCTTTCTCCATTTAAATAATCACTTGCTCTTTGATTTTTTTCTGCCAAAGTGCACGACCTCACACTTTCCAACATTATACTCCATCTGCCAAATTTTTGCCCACTCACTTAGCCTGTCTATGTCCTTTTGCAGATTTTTTGTGTCCTCCTCACACATTGCTTTTCCTTCCATCTTTGTATCATCAGCAAACTTGGCTACGTTACACTCGGTCCCTTCTTCCAAGTCGTTAATATAGATTGTAAATAGTTGGGGTCCCAGCACTGATCCCTGCGGCTCCCCACTAGTTACTGGTTGCCAACCAGAGAATGAACCATTTAGCCCGACTCTCTGTTTTCTGTTAGTTAGCCAATCCTCTATCCATGCTAATATATTATCCCCAACCCCGTGAACTTTTATCTTGTGCAGTAACCTTTTATGTGGCACCTTGTCAAATGCCTTCTGGAAGTCCAAATACACCACATCCACTGGTTCATCCTTATCCACCCTGTTCGTTACATCCTCAAAGAACTCCAGCAAATTTGTCAAACATGACTTCCCCTTCATAAATCCATGCTGACTCTGCCGTCCGAATTTTGCTTTTCCAAATGTCGTGCTACTGCTTCTTTAATAATGGACTCCAACATTTTCCCAACCATAGATGTTAGGCTAACTGGTCTATAGTTTCCTGCTTTTTGTCTGCCTCCTGTTTTAAATAGGGGCATTACATTTGCAGTTTTCCAATCTGCTGGGACTTCCCCAGAATCCAGGGAATTTTGGTAAATTACAACCAATGCATTCACAATCCCTGCCGCTACTTCTCTTAAGACCCTAGGATGCAAGCCATCAGCTCCAGAGGATTTATTCATGGCACATCTGAGATGTCTTTTTGTGGCATATTATGAGATGATCCTGCACCTACTGAGGATACTTCAGCCCGTGTGCTAGCTGATGACCCCTGATTACAACCTGGCTGCTGAGGGGAAGTAGTTGGGTTAGGTGGTTGAGAGATAAGTGCATTATCAATGCCCCAGCATGCCATTTGTCACTTGTGAATTACCGGAGACAGAATCTTGCCCATCACTTAGGAATGTGAAACCTATTATCAAGGTACTTTCAAAGCAATCGTCCAACCTCACCAACCCAGAACTGACAGCCTCCTGTAAGTTGGAGCCCAAACTCTCAATAGTGCAGTCACAGTGTTGACAAGGAAAATTGCATCTGCGCTTTGGAGCTCTGTCTGCGGGGGCTCCCCTGCAGAATGTCACTTGCTCTATGATTTTCCACAGGTTTTGAATAACCCCTTGCATACTTGCAGAGATTGTCGAAGGGACTCGTCTGCATAGTCTCAGGCATAACATGTGAGGAGCTCAAACCATTCTGAAAGGACTGCATAAAACACTTCTGCTCATTAACGAGTTCCCACTGTGCACGTCTACTGTAAGTTACAAATATCATGCCCCTTGGAACACGGAACTCTTGGGCTGAAGCCTGCCCTTTACCTTGTTGCTGCTCCTCTGTTGCCACATTCACTTACTCATCCTCACTGCAGCTATTTGATTCCCTGGAGGACAATGTGTCTGAGACGGAGCTTGTGTGGTCAGAAGTGCTTGACATGTGCTCGTGTGAAGTGCTAGATTTTGGATGCCCCTACACAAACAGAAAAGGATCAGCAATAACAAGAACTTGCATTTATATGGCGCATTTAACATAGGAAAAAGTCTCAAGGCATTTCAGAGGAGTGTAATCAGGTGCGTGGAGAGGCCTATAAAAGGCTGCGAGGTCAGGCGGTGCGTCGCTGAGTCGGGAGCAGCGTCGAGGAGGTGCGTGGAGAGGCGTGGCTTGTGCAACTACAGGGAGAAGGCAAAAAAGAAGCAGAAAGAAATAGAAAGGTGACGTCACAGCCAAGGGGGTAAGTGATTAGTTGGTGATTGGTGAGTAGTTTTTCTTTTTTCTCTTCTAGAACAGTGAGTAAACTTTAGCATTGTTGTTGCCAATTTAAGTGTATCTAAGGGTTAAGTCATGGCAGGAGAGCTCGGTCACATGATATGCTCCTCCTGTACCATGTGGGAACTCAGGGACACTTCCGGTGTCCCTGACGACTACGTGTGCGGGAAGTGTATCCGCCTCCAGCTCCTGACGGACCGCGTTGCGGAATTGGAGCTGAGGGTGGATTCACTCTGGAGCATCCACGATGCTGAGAATGACGGGAGTAGCACGTGTAGTGAGTTGTTCTTACCGCAGGTGAAGGGTCCACAGCCAGCTAGGGAATGGAAGACCAGCAGGAAGAGCAGTGCAAGGAAGGTAGTGCAGGGGTCCCCTGCGGTCATCCCCCTGCAAAACAGATACACCATTTTGAGTACTGTTGAGGGGGATGACTCATCAGGGGAGGGCAGCAGCAGCCAAGTTCATCGCACCGTGGCTGGCTCTGCTGCACAGGAGGGCAGGAAAAAGAGTGGGAGAGCAATAGTGATAGGGGATTTGATTGTAAGGGGAATAGATAGGCGTTTCTGCGGCCGCAACCGAGACTCCAGGATGGTATTTTGCCTCCCTGGTGCAAGGGTCAAGGATGTCTCGGAGCGGGTGCAGGACATTCTGAAAAGGGAGGGTGAACAGCCAGTTGTCGTGGTGCACACTGGTACCAACGATATAGGTAAAAAAAGGGATGAGGTCCTAAGAGATGAATTTAAGGAGCGAGGAGCTAAATTAAAACGTAGGACCTCAAAAGTAGTAATCTCGGGATTGCTACCAGTGCCATGTGCTAGTCAGAGTAGGAATCGCAGGATAGCGCAGATGAATACGTGGCTTGAGCAGTGGTGCAGCAGGGAGGGATTCAAATTCCTGGGGCATTGGAACCGGTTCTGGGGGAGGTGGCACCAGTACAAACCGGACGGTCTGCACCTTGGCAGGACTGGAACCAATGTCCTAGGGGGAGTGTTTGCTAGTGCTGTTGGGGAGGAGTTAAACTAATATGGCAGGGGGATGGGAACCAATGCAGGGAGACAGAGGGAAACAAAAAGGAGACAAAAGCAAAAGATAGAAAGGAGATGAGTAAAATTGGAGGGCAGAGAAACCCAAGGCAAAAAACAAAAAGGGCCACTGAATATATAGGGGCTGCAGGAGGGGTCAAACCTAAAAATCATGGTTTAAAAACTAGTATTAAAACACTCTACCTAAACGCACGCAGCATTCGAAATAAAGTAAATGAGTTGACGGCACAAATCATTACAAATGGGTATGATTTGGTGGCCATTACAGAAACGTGGTTGCAGGGTGGCCAAGACTGGGAATTAAACATACAGGGGTATCTGACGATTTGGAAAGATAGACAAGAAGGGAAAGGAGGTGGGGTAGCTCTGTTAATAAAGGATGATATCAGGGCAGTTGTGAGAGATGATATTGGCTCTAATGAACAAAATGTTGAATCATTGCGGGTGGAGATTAGAGATAGTAAGGGGAAAAAGTCACCAGTGGGCGTAGTTTATAGGCCCCCAAATAATAACTTCACGGTGGGGCGGGCAATAATCAAGGGAATAATGGAGGCATGTGAAAAAGGAACGGCAGTAATCATGGGGGATTTTAACCTACATATCGATTGGTCAAATCAAATCACGCGGGGTAGCCTGGAGGAGGAATTCATAGAATGCATACGGGATTGTTTCTTAGAACAGTATGTTACAGAACCTACAAGGGAGCAAGCTATCTTAGATCTGGTCCTGTGTAATGAGACAGGAATAATAAACGATCTCCAAGTAAAAGATCCTCTCGGAATGAGTGATCACAGTATGATTGAATTTGTAATACAGATTGAGGGTGAGGAAGTAGTGTCTCAAACGAGTGTACTATGCTTAAACAAAGGGGACTACAGTGGAATGAGGGCAGAGTTGGCTAAAGTAGACTGGAAACACAGACTAAACGGTGGCACAATTGAGGAACAGTGGAAGACTTTTAAGGAGCTCTTTCATAGTGCTCAACAAAAATATATTCCAGTGAAAAAGAAGGGCGGTAAGAGAAGGGATAACCAGCCGTGGATAACCAAGGAAATAAAGGAGAGTATCAAATTAAAAACCAATGCGTATAAGGTGGCCAAGGTTAGTGGGAAACTAGAAGATTGGGAAAATTTTAAACGACAGCAAAGAATGACTAAGAAAGCAATAAAGAAGGGGAAAATAGATTACGACAAGTCCCCTGGTCCTGATGACATGCATCCCAGGGTATTAAAAGAGATGGCGGAAGTTATAGCAGATGCGTTCGTTATAATCTACCAAAATTCTCTGGACTCTGGGGAGGTACCAGCGGATTGGAAAGCAGCTAATGTAACACCTCTGTTTAAAAAAGGGGGCAGACAAAAGGCAGGTAACTATAGGCCGGTTAGTTTAACATCTGTAGTGGGGAAAATGCTTGAAACTATCATAAAGGAAGAAATAGCGGGACATCTAGATCGGAATAGTGCAATCAAGCAGATGCAACATGGATTCATGAACGGGAAATCATGTTTAACTAATTTACTGGAATTCTTTGAGGATATAACGAGCATGGTGTATAGAGGCATACCGATGGATGTGGTGTATTTAGATTTCCAAAAGGCATTCGATAAGGTGCCACACAAAAGGTTGCTGATGAAGATAAAGATATGCGGAGTCACAGGAAATGTATTAGCATGGATAGAGAATTGGCTGGCTAGCAGAAAACAGAAAGTCAGGATAAATGGGTCCTTTTCGGGTTGGAAATCGGTGGTTAGTGGTGTGCCACAGGGATCGGTGATGGGACCACAACTGTTTACAATATACATAGATGACCTGGAAGAGGGGACAGAGTGTGGTGTAACAAAATTTGCAGATGACACAAAGATTATTGGGAAAGCGGGTTGTGTAGAGGACACAGAGAGGCTGCAAAGAGATTTAGATAGGTTAAGCGAATGGGCTAAGGTTTGGCAGATGGAATACAATGTCGGAAAGTGTGAGGTCATCCACCTTGGGAAAAAAAACAGTAAAAGGGAATATTATTTGAATGTGGAGAAATTACAACATGCTGTGATGCAGAGGGACCTGGGGGTCCTTGTGCATGAAACTCTTTTTGGAGTTTATCTGCAAAACAAAAAACATTAAACCGTGCCACCCGCCCTGGATGACACAGCAGACATTTACAAGGCCCCCTTTTTTTTTCTCTTTTTTTTGGTTTTTTTGGGGCGCTAAAATCACATTTTTTCCAGTGCCCCCTATAAAAGGGGAGGGGGACACTAAAAGCACCGGCAATTAAAACAAATTAAAATTTAAAACGTAAAATCAAATTAAAATTTGGTTGCCGTATTGAAACTCTTTTTGAGTTTATCTGTAAAACAAAAAACATTAAACCATGCCACCCGCCCTGGATGACACAGCAGACATTTACAAGGCCCTTTTTTTTCCTTTTTAGTGTTTTTTTTTGTGTTTTTCTTTTTTTTGTTTTTTTTTGCGCTAAAATCACATTTTTCCAAGTGCCCCCTATAAAAGGGAAGGGGGACACTAAAAGCACCGGCAATTAAAACAAATTAAACTTTAAAACGTAAAATCAAATTAAAATTTTGTTGCCGGGCGTGATGATGCACTCCAGTCCCTCCGGTGCCCACCTCTCGCGGAAGGCCGCGAGCGTACCGGTGGACACCGCGTGCTCCATCTCCAAGGACACCCTGGACCGGATGTAAGAGCGGAAGAGAGGCATGCAGTCAGGTTGAACGACCCCCTCGACCGCCCGCTGCCTGGACCGGCTGATGGCACCCTTGGCCGTGCCCAGGAGCAGTCCTACGAGGAGGCCTTCGGACCTACCCGCTCTCCTCCGCACAGGGTGCCCAAAGATCAGGAGAGTGGGACTGAAGTGCAGCCAGAATTTCAGGAGCAGCCCCTTTAAATAATGGAACAGGGGCTGCAACCTTGTGCACTCAATAAAAACATGGAACACGGACTCCTCCAGACCGCAGAAATTGCAGGCGGCCTGGGAGTCCGTGAACCGGCTTAAAAATTTATTGCACGGCACTGCTCCGTGCACCACCCTCCAGGCCAAGTCCCCGATGAATAGTGGGAGGACCCCTGCATAGAGTGCCCTCCATCGGGGTTGGGGAGCTGTGGAGGCGTGTCCTGCTCAGATGGAGCTGTGAGCAGTGAGAGAGGCAGCTATCAACTTGAGCTCCTGCCTGGAGAGCCCTGAGACCAGCCCAGGAGGAGAAGGAAGGAAGGGGCTTCACCTTCAACTTTACCCAGAGGGAGAGGAGGAAAGAACAGAAAACTTTAAACATCTTTACCATTCTGCAAAGAGTTGGAGAGAGGGGGAAAAACCAAAACAACATCCAGTGTGGAAGGAGGGAGACTCTACCATTTCAACAGGTGGGTGTTGGTGCATTTCCCCAAACAGACTTTGTTGTATCGGTGGGGGGAGGAAAGAAGACCACTGAGGGCCGGAACATCGCGGGGGGTGCGTGTGTGTGTGGTAGTGTGCGTGGGGGCCGTGCTTACAACTAGGCCCCCCCCCACAATTGGAACCCCCCCCACCCCCCCACATTTGCCTAGCCTGGGATAGCTGGAGCTACCAGGCTGAAGATTGTTGTTTTTCTCAATCACCCAATTAAAGATCGTTAGGAGTGCCTGGTGGCTCCGGCTACCCCAGGTGAAGACATCTTCTCCCCCCACCTGAAGACCACCCCAAAGACTTTTGTGTTTTGCCATCTGGGGAGTGCACCCACCCACAGCTGCGAGGGGAGACCTGCCCTCGCAGCCCCCCCCCTTCCCACCCCCCTCTCTCTTTCTCCGTTACCCTCTGTTTCTCCCCTCTCTCTCTGAGAACCCTTTCCTTCCAAATTTTTTTTTTTTTTTTTTTTTTTAAAAAACAATTAAGACAACTGAGCAGAGGGAGCAAGGCCTCTCCCCAATTGCCAACTAGGGGAGAGGTACCTCGTTAAGGGCTCCTCTGCTCAGTTAATTTACGAGGCCAATTAAGACCATTAAGGCCTGTGACTTTGGGGTGGGTGTAGCCCTTAAAGGGACCCCGTGATGGCGACCCCATCCACGCCGGTGGCAGGGCCAGCAAGGACGTATGCGCAGGTGGCAACCGCTTCCACGGCCCCTCCTGCGCCACCCGCTGCCCTGCCACCATTTAGATTAATTACTAGAAAACACGGGGTCAAGAGCTACACTCACCCCACAATGACCATCGAGGAGTGCGTGCGGGCGATGGCTGGGGTAGTCGGCCCCTCGGCCATTGTCGCAGCCTCCAAGATGTCTGGGAAGGCCGTGTTCTTCCTGGGGTCGGAGCGGGCGGTGTCCCTGGCCCTTGAAAAGGGGCTCACGGTGGGCGGGACGTTCCTGCCGGTGGACCCTCTCGAGGCCACCGCGCAGAGGGTCATCGTGTCAAACGTCCCGCCCTTTGTTTCCGCTGAGCTCCTCCTCCCTCACCTACACCAACTGGGGGAGGTAAGGTCGGGGATCAACCCCATACCGCTCGGCCTCAGGGAGAATAGCCTGCGCCACGTGTTCTCCTTCCGCCGCCAGCTCTTTGTCCGGCTGGCGCGGGAGGACGTGACAGAAGGGCACTTTAATGTGGTGCACGAGGGGACTGCCTACCGCGTCTTCTGGACGTCGGACGGCGTGCGGTGCCATGCCTGCAGGGAGGTGGGGCACGTTCGCAAGAACTGCCCCGCCTCCAAGGCCGCCAAACCACCGAAGGCGGCCATAGCTGGCGCCGCCGCCACCCCTCCCCCTAGTTGCGTCCGCGTGCCGGGAGCCATGGGTGCGCGGGCATCGTCGGAGGCCTTTGTTTTCAGGGCCTCCGGCGGGGGGGAGGGAGAGCGTCCGAGCGGAAAGAAGGCGCGGAAGAAGGAGAAACATCTAGAGGCGGGTCCCCTCGGTGCGCCGGAAAGTCTGACCACCGCGCTCAGCCCAACCCAGTCACCGGCGAGCGCGGGGTGCCCCGAGCCCGTGCCCGGGCCCTTGAATACCACCACAGAGGGGCCCAGGCGCGGGCAAGAAAAGGAAAAGGGGGGGGCGGAGCAGGAGGCCTCGGCAGACATGGAGGTCTCCCTGACTCCGCGCGCCCCCAGGAACAAAAAGAGGCACCGCCCCAATGAGGCGGAGGGGGAACAACATCCCTCCGCGGAGGAGGCGGTGCCCGCCGCGTGTCCCGCGTCCCCCACCAGCGCCCCCAAATTGCGCTGCAGGCGCGAGGAGTCTTTCCCCGGGGAGGGTGAGGCAGTCGAGGCTGCCCAGCCGCTGCCTCCTGGGGAGGGCGTGGAAGATCTGCCTGTCGTGGGGGGCGTGGGGCCAGTGGAAGAATGCGTAGCCGCCGGGTCGAGCGTCCCGGGGACCGAGGCGGGCGGGGCCGAAAAGGCCGAACCTGAGCCCGCCCAGCTATTATCCAACTTCCCCCGGGAGTCGCTCGACCCGGCAGAAATACAAACAAATAATTATGACACTGTAGATGCTGGGCCGGGGGGTGGCAGCGGGGAGGGGGAGGAACACCCACCCTCGCCCCTTACTTTGGAGCTGGTGCACTTGGAGGGCCTGGGGATTTCCTATGGCCGGGTCTCTCCTTGTTCTCCGGTTCCTGGGGCGGAGGGGGAACCCCTTCCGCTGTCATTTCCCGACCCAGCACCATTTTTAAAAGAGCCCAGTGGGGACTCCTCTGCCGACGATCCTGGGGGTGGGATCGGGGCAGTGCCAGGGCCGGTTGGAGCGGCCGGTTCATTTGCCGTACCTTGTGCGGTCGATGGGCTGGCTGCTGGCGGCCACCTCCCGGAGGAGGACGGGGACTCGGTGGGGGACGCGGGTGAAGACCTAGAGACCACCGCCAGTGAGGCGGTGGATCTGCTCGCGGCCGCCGCTGAGGCCCTCCTCATTCCTGCAAAGGAACTCCGGGACTTTTTGGCCCAGAGCCGGGGTCGCCGCGACCAAGCCCGACTGGCCCTGGAAAAATGGTCCGAGCCAGAGCTGATCAAGGGGTCTGTCCGCGCCGCCGTTAAAACCTTGGCCGCGGGCGGGCCCTTGACAAAGGAGCAGCACCTTGAGCTGCGCGAGCTCGAGGGACTCCTCGCTGGGCTGCGGAGGGAGCGGAGTTCAACAAAAGACTCCGCTCCCCCCCCCACAATAGGTTAAGGTAGAGGTTGCACTATGCTTTTGCCATGAAGATAACCATAGCCAGCCTCAACATCAACGGCGGCAGAGGGGCACGCCGTAGATTTGACAATTTTTCGCTCCTGCGGGAGGGGAAATATGCGGTGTGCTTCCTGCAAGAAACCCACACCGTTCCGGGAGACGAAGCCACGTGGCTCCTGGAATGGCAAGGAGAGGTCCGCATAAGCCACCTCACCGCCATTTCTAGTGGGGTGGCCATCTTGCTGGGCCCGCATTTTCAGCCGGAGATCTTGGGGGTCGAGGAGCCCGTGCCAGGCCGCTTGCTGCACGTAACGGTTCGCCTGGGGGACGTGCCGCTCCATCTCGTGAACGTGTACGCCCCTCATCCCGGCCCGCAGCAGACGCGCTTCTTTGAAGAGGTGTCCGCTCTTCTTGGCTCCGTCGACGTCGGCGACTGCATTGTCCTCGGGGGGGATTTTAACTGCACCCTCGAGGCGAGGGACCGCTCCGGTGCCCCGCAGTGCATGACGGCGATGGAGAAGTTGAGGGACCTGGTCGGGTCCTTCGACTTGGTGGACGTCTGGCGAAATCTCCACCCCGACTCCAGCGCCTTTACTTGGGTGAGGCCTGGAGTTGGATGGTCTAGAGTCGACCGCCTTTACGTGTCTCGGGCGTACGTTTCCTGCGTCCCGGCGGCCTCCATGCGGCCGGTGCCGTGTTCGGACCACCACCTGGTGTGGGCGGAGCTCGCTTCGCTCCGCGCGAGGACGGGGTCCGCGTACTGGCACTTTAACAACCGGCTGCTGGAGGACGTGCGGTTCCAGGACTCGTTCCGTCGATTCTGGTCCGACTGGAGAAGGAAGCAGGGGGGCTTCCCCTCCTTGAGGCTATGGTGGGACGTGGGCAAGGCTCACGTCCGCGTCTTCTGTCAAGAGTACGCGAGGGGGTCGACCAAGAGGCGGGCGGCCGGAGTCGGGCGCCTAGAAAAAGAGGTGCTCGACCTGGAAGCCCGTCTCGGTCAAGTCGTCCAGGACCCGGCCCTGCGGACGGTGTACGAAGCGAAGAAGGCCGCGCTGAAGGACCTGCAGCTCGTCGGGTCCCGAGGCGCGTTCGTGAGGTCGCGGATCCGGTTCCTGCGGGATCTGGACCGCGGCTCCCCCTTCTTCTACTCGCTGGAAAAAAGGCAGAGTGTCCGTAAGCAGCTCTTGACGCTGCTGGCCGACGACGGCTCTCTCGTCTCGGATCCGGAGGGCGTCAACAACAGGGTCCGTGAATATTACGGGGCTCTGTTCTCTCCGGATCCGTCCAGCGAGGAAGCGCGTAGAGTTTTGTGGGAGGACCTGCCGAGGGTCGGCCCGGAGGGCGCCGAAAATCTGGAAGCTCCGCTAAGCCTGGCGGAGCTGACCGGTGCCCTCGCCCGGCTCTCGAGGGGAAAATCCCCGGGGCTGGACGGGCTGACCGTGGAGTTCCACAGGGCGTTCTGGGACGTCCTGGGGAGCGACTACGCGCGGGTCCTGGGGGAAAGTCTGGCGACCGGGGAGATGCCCCTCTCTTGGCGCAGGGCAGTCATCGTCCTGCTGCCTAAGAAGGGCGATCTCCGCCTCCTTAAGAACTGGCGCCCGGTCTCCCTCCTCAGCACGGACTACAAAATCTTCGCCAGGGCGATGTCTGCTCGCCTTGGTGCCGTGCTGGACCACATGATCCACCCCGACCAGTCCTACACGGTCCCGGGCCGGACAATCCACGATAACATCCATCTGGTCCGGGACCTCATCCATTGTTCCCAGGAGGCTGGTCTGTCGGTCGCCTTCCTATCCCTCGACCAAGAGAAGGCGTTCGACAGGGTGGATCACGACTATCTGCTCGGAACTCTGCGCGCTTTCGGGTTCGGGACGCATTTCGTCGCCCGGATCCGACTTTTGTACGCCGCCGCGGAGTGTCTGATTAAGGTTAACGGGTCCTTGACGGCGCCCCTTCGCTTTAGGAGAGGGGTGCGCCAGGGATGCCCCATGTCCGGCCAGTTATATGCCGTTTGCGTGGAGCCTTTCCTGCGCCTCTTGCGGACGAGGTTGACGGGACTGGCTCTGCAAGGGCCGGGCGTGGAGGTCGTCCTCTCGGCTTACGCCGATGACGTGCTCCTCGCGGTAGAGGATCCCGCTGACCTGCGGAGGATGCGTGAGTGCCAGGAGATTTACTCGGCCGCGTCCTCCGCCAGGATCAACTGGGAGAAATGTTCCGGACTCCTGGTGGGTCAGTGGCGGGTGGACTCCCTGCCGGAGGAGCTCAGGCCTTTTGCCTGGAGCACGACCCATCTCCTCTATCTGGGAGTCTACCTTAGCCCCGACGAGGGAGCCTGGCCGGCGAACTGGCAGGAGCTGGAGGCCAAGGTCGCCGCTCGCCTAGGGCGCTGGACAGGACTGCTCCGAGTGCTGTCCTACAGGGGTCGAGCGCTAGTCATAAACCAGCTGGTGGCCGCAATGCTGTGGTACCGGCTGGTCACTTTGACCCCTCCCCCTGCGTTTGTCGCCAAGATACAGAAGAAGCTGGTGGACTTCTTCTGGAATAACAGGAAGCACTGGGTCTCTGCTGCGGTCTTGAGTCTCCCGCTTGAGGAGGGCGGTCAGTCGTTGGTGTGCGTCAGCGCCCAGCTCGCGACTTTCCGTCTTCAGACCCTGCAGAGATACCTTTACGTCGAGCCCCCTCCTAGGTGGTGCGCTCTGGCGAGGTATTTCTTCCGCCAGCAGCTCGACCTCAATTATGACACGCAGCTCCTGTTTGTGAACTTGGGGGGTGCCAGGACCGCCCTCCGGGAGCTGCCTGTCTTTTACAGGGAACTCATCAGGGTCTGGAACAAAGTCTCCACCAAGCGCAGCTCTCCGCCGGCTGGAGTGGCGGCCGTCGTGCAGGAACCGCTGCTCGGGAATCCGTACCTCCACGGCCGAGGCTTTATGTGGCGGTCGGAAGAGAGGGCTGTGGCTGGTGAGGTGACCAGGGTCAGGGACCTGCTCGATGGCGGAGGAGCGGGCTGGATGGCGCCAGTCACGCTGGCGCGGCGCCTAAATTCTGCCAACGTCCGCCACGCGGCCGATGCCATCGAGTCGCTAAAAACAGCTCTGGGCCCTGACTCCGTTAGGTGTATCGAGGAGGCTCAAGCACGTGGGGAGATCCCGTCCGAACTGACCCCCGTCCGGACGGAATTCCTCATCGGCGCCAAACCCCGGAACCTCCCTCGGGGGCCGGCGCCTCACAACTTGAGCCGCCTCGGGGAAATCCCCTCCGTGCCTTTCAGTTCCGCGCGGAGGGGTTTCCTGTACGGGCTGCTCCTGCACACCCTCAACTTTGCCATCCTCGCCGGCCGTCCGGACACGCCATGGCGTACCATCTTGCCGTCCGGAGGAGGCGGGGGTCCCCGATGGAGGGCACTCTACGCAGGGGTCCTCCCACTATTCATCGGGGACTTGGCCTGGAGGGTGGTGCACGGAGCAGTGCCGTGCAATAAATTTTTAAGCCGGTTCACGGACTCCCAGGCCGCCTGCAATTTCTGCGGTCTGGAGGAGTCCGTGTTCCATGTTTTTATTGAATGCACGAGGTTGCAGCCCCTGTTCCACTATTTGAAGGGGCTGCTCCTGAAATTCTGGCTGCACTTCAGTCCCACTCTCCTGATCTTTGGGCACCCTGTGCGGAGGGGAGCGGGTAGGTCCGAAGGCCTCCTCGTAGGACTGCTCCTGGGCACGGCCAAGGGTGCCATCAGCCGGTCCAGGCAGCGGGCGGTCGAGGGGGTCGTTCAACCTGACTGCCTGCCTCTCTTCCGCTCTTACATCCGGTCCAGGGTGTCCTTGGAGATGGAGCACGCGGTGTCCACCGGTACGCTCGCGGCCTTCCGCGAGAGGTGGGCACCGGAGGGACTGGAGTGCATCATCACGCCCGGCAACCAAATTTTAATTTGATTTTACGTTTTAAAGTTTAATTTGTTTTAATTGCCGGTGCTTTTAGTGTCCCCCTTCCCTTTTATAGGGGGCACTGGGGAAAATTGTGATTTTAGTGCCACAAAAAAAAAAAAAAAAAAAAAAAAAAACCAATGGCATCGGCCGCGTGGCGGACGTTGGCAGAATTTAGGCGCCGCGCCAGCGTGTCTGGCGCCATCCAGCCCGCTCCTCCGCCATCGAGCAGGTCCCTGACCCTGGTCACCTCACCAGCCACAGCCCTCTCTTCCGACCGCCACATAAAGCCTCGGCCGTGGAGGTACGGATTCCCGAGCAGCGGCTCCTGCAGGACGGCCGCCACTCCAGCCAGCGGAGAGCTGCGCTTGGTGGAGACTTTGTTCCAGACCCTGATGAATTCCTTGTAAAAGACAGGCAGCTCCCGGAGGGCGGTCCTGACACCCCCTAAGTTCACAAACAGGAGCTGCGTGTCATAATTGAGGTCGCGCTGCTGGCGGAAGAAATACGTCGCCAGAGCACACCACCTAGGAGGGGGCTCGACGTAAAGGTATCTCTGCAGGGTCTGAAGACGGAAAGTCGCGAGCTGGGCGCTGACGCACACCAACGACTGACCGCCCTCCTCAAGCGGGAGACTCAAGACCGCAGCAGAGACCCAGTGCTTCCTGTTGTTCCAGAAGAAGTCCACCAGCTTCTTCTGTATCTTGGCGACAAACGCAGGGGGAGGGGTCAAAGTGACCAGCCGGTACCACAACATTGCGGCCACCAGCTGGTTTATGACTAGCGCTCGACCCCTGTATGACAGCACTCGGAGCCGTCCTGTCCAGCGCCCTAGGCGAGCGGCGACCTTGGCCTCCAGCTCCTGCCAGTTCGCCGGCCAGGCTTTCTCGTCGGGGCTAAGGTAGACTCCCAGATAGAGGAGATGGGTTGTGCTCCAGGCAAAAGGCCTGAGCTCCTCCGGCAGGGAGTCCACCCGCCACTGACCCACCAGAAGTCCGGAACATTTCTCCCAGTTGATCCTGGCGGAGGACGCGGCCGAGTAAATCTCCTGGCACTCACGCATTCTCCGCAGGTCAGCGGGATCCTCTACCGCAAGGAGCACGTCATCGGCGTAAGCCGAGAGGACGACCCTCCACGCCCGGCCCTTGCAGAGCCAGTCCCGTCAACCTCGTCCGCAAGAGGCGCAGGAAAGGCTCCACGCAGATGGCATATAACTGGCCGGACATGGGGCATCCCTGGCGCACCCCTCTCCTAAAGCGAAGGGGCGCCGTCAAGGACCCGTTAACCTTAATCAGACACTCCGCAGCGGCGTACAAAAGTCGGATCCGGGTGACGAAATGCGTCCCGAACCCGAAAGCGCGCAGAGTTCCGAGCAGATAGTCGTGATCCACCCTGTCGAACGCCTTCTCTTGGTCGAGGGATAGGAAGGCGACCGACAGACCAGCCTCCTGGGAACAATGGATGAGGTCCCGGACCAGATGGATGTTATCGTGGATTGTCCGGCCCGGGACCGTGTAGGACTGGTCGGGGTGGATCATGTGGTCCAGCACGGCACCAAGGCGAGCAGACATCGCCCTGGCGAAGATTTTGTAGTCCGTGCTGAGGAGGGAGACCGGGCGCCAGTTCTTAAGGAGGCGGAGATCGCCCTTCTTAGGCAGCAGGACGATGACTGCCCTGCGCCAAGAGAGGGGCATCTTCCCGGTCGCCAGACTTTCCCCCAGGACCCGCGCGTAGTCGCCCCCCAGGACGTCCCAGAACGCCCTGTGGAACTCCACGGTCAGCCCGTCCAGCCCCGGGGATTTTCCCCTCGAGAGCCGGTCGAGGGCACTGGTCAGCTCCGCCAGGCTTAGCGGAGCTTCCAGATTTTCGGCGCCCTCCGGGCTGACCTTCGGCAGGTCCTCCCACAAAACTCTACGCGCTTCCTCGCTGGACGGATCCGGAGAGAACAGAGCCCCGTAATATTCACGGGCCCTGTTGTTGACGCCCTCCGGATCCGAGACGAGAGAGCCGTCGTCGGCCAGCAGCGTCAAGAGCTGTTTACGGACACTCTGCCTTTTTTCCAGCGAGTAGAAGAAGGGGGAGCCGCGGTCCAGATCCCGCAGGAACCGGATCCGCGACCTCACGAACGCGCCTCGGGACCCGACGAGCTGCAGGTCCTTCAGCGCGGCCTTCTTCACTTCGTACACCGTCCGCAGGGCCGGGTCCTCGACGACTTGACCGAGACGGGATTCCAGGTCGAGCACCTCTTTTTCTAGGCGCCCGACCCTGGCCGCTCGCCTCTTGGTCGACCCCCTCGCGTACTATTGACAGAAGACGCGGATGTGAGCCTTGCCCACGTCCCACCATAGCCTCAAGGAGGGGAAGCCCCCCTGCTTCCTTCTCCAGTCGGACCAGAATCGACGGAACGAGTCCTGGAACCGCACGTCCTCCAGCAGCTGGTTGTTAAAATGCCAGTACGCGGACCCCGTCCTCGCGCGGAGCGAAGCGAGCTCCGCCCAACCAGGTGGTGGTCCGAACACGGCACCGGCCGCATGGAGGCCGCCGGGACGCAGGAAACGTACGCCCGAGACACGTAAAGGCGGTCGACTCTAGACCATCCAACTCCAGGCCTCACCCAAGTAAAGGCGCTGGAGTCGGGGTGGAGATTTCGCCAGACGTCCACCAAGTCGAAGGACCCGACCAGGTCCCTCAACTTCTCCATCGCCGTCATGCACTGCGGGGCACCGGAGCGGTCCCTCGCCTCGAGGGTGCAGTTAAAATCCCCCCCGAGGACAATGCAGTCGCCGACGTCGATGGAGCCAAGAAGAGCGGACACCTCTTCAAAGAAGCTCGTTGTGCATGAAACTCTTTTAGAGTCTACCTGCGAAAACATAAACATTAAACTGTGCCACCCGACCTGGGTGACACTCCAGACATTTACAAGGCCCATTTTTTTCCCCCCTTTTTTGTGTTTTTTTTTCTTTTTTTTTTTGTTTTTTTTTTTTTGGGCACTAAAATCACAATTTTTCCCCAGTGCCCCCTATAAAAGGGAAGGGGACACTAAAAGCACCGGCAATTAAAACAAATTAACTTTAAAACGTAAAATCAAATTAAAATTTGGTTGCCGGGCGTGATGATGCACTCCAGTCCCTCCGGTGCCCACCTCTCGCGGAAGGCCGCGAGCGTACCGGTGGACACCGCGTGCTCCATCTCCAAGGACACCCTGGACCGGATGTAAGAGCGGAAGAGAGGCAGGCAGTCAGGTTGAACGACCCCCTCGACCGCCCGCTGCCTGGACCGGCTGATGGCACCCTTGGCCGTGCCCAGGAGCAGTCCTACGAGGAGGCCTTCGGACCTACCCGCTCCCCTCCGCACAGGGTGCCCAAAGATCAGGAGAGTGGGACTGAAGTGCAGCCAGAATTTCAGGAGCAGCCCCTTCAAATAATGGAACAGGGGCTGCAACCTCGTGCACTCCATAAAAACATGGAACACGGACTCCTCCAGACCGCAGAAATTGCAGGCGGCCTGGGAGTCCGTGAACCGGCTTAAAAATTTGTTGCACGGCACTGCTCCGTGCACCACCCTCCAGGCCAAGTCCCCGATGAATAGTGGGAGGACCCCTGCGTAGAGTGCCCTCCATCGGGGACCCCCGCCTCCTCCGGACGGCAAGATGGTACGCCATGGCGTGTCCGGACGGCCGGCGAGGATGGCAAAGTTGAGGGTGTGCAGGAGCAGCCCGTACAGGAAACCCCTCCGCGCGGAACTGAAAGGCACGGAGGGGATTTCCCCGAGGCGGCTCAAGTTGTGAGGCGCCGGCCCCCGAGGGAGGTTCCGGGGTTTGGCGCCGATGAGGAATTCCGTCCGGACGGGGGTCAGTTCGGACGGGATCTCCCCACGTGCTTGAGCCTCCTCGATACACCTAACGGAGTCAGGGCCCAGAGCTGTTTTTAGCGACTCGATGGCATCGGCCGCGCGGCGGACGTTGGCAGAATTTAGGCGCCGCGCCAGCGTGACTGGCGCCATCCAGCCCGCTCCTCCGCCATCGAGCAGGTCCCTGACCCTGGTCACCTCACCAGCCACAGCCCTCTCTTCCGACCGCCACATGAAGCCTCGGCCGTGGAGGTACGGATTCCCGAGCAGCGGTTCCTGCAGGACGGCCGCCACTCCAGCCGGCGGAGAGCTGCGCTTGGTGGAGACTTTGTTCCAGACCCTGATGAGTTCCCTGTAAAAGACAGGCAGCTCCCGGAGGGCGGTCCTGGCACCCCCCAAGTTCACAAACAGGAGCTGCGTGTCATAATTGAGGTCGAGCTGCTGGCGGAAGAAATACCTCGCCAGAGCACACCACCTAGGAGGGGGCTCGACGTAAAGGTATCTCTGCAGGGTCTGAAGACGGAAAGTCGCGAGCTGGGCGCTGACGCACACCAACGACTGACCGCCCTCCTCAAGCGGGAGACTCAAGACCGCGACAGAGACCCAGTGCTTCCTGTTGTTCCAGAAGAAGTCCACCAGCTTCTTCTGTATCTTGGCGACAAACGCAGGGGGAGGGGTCAAAGTGACCAGCCGGTACCACAGCATTGCGGCCACCAGCTGGTTTATGACTAGCGCTCGACCCCTGTAGGACAGCACTCGGAGCAGTCCTGTCCAGCGCCCTAGGCGAGCGGCGACCTTGGCCTCCAGCTCCTGCCAGTTCGCCGGCCAGGCTTCCTCGTCGGGGCTAAGGTAGACTCCCAGATAGAGGAGATGGGTCGTGCTCCAGGCAAAAGGCCTGAGCTCCTCCGGCAGGGAGTCCACCCGCCACTGACCCACCAGGAGTCCGGAACATTTCTCCCAGTTGATCCTGGCGGAGGACGCGGCCGAGTAAATCTCCTGGCACTCACGCATCCTCCGCAGGTCAGCGGGATCCTCTACCGCGAGGAGCACGTCATCGGCGTAAGCCGAGAGGACGACCTCCACGCCCGGCCCTTGCAGAGCCAGTCCCGTCAACCTCGTCCGCAAGAGGCGCAGGAAAGGCTCCACGCAAACGGCGTATAACTGGCCGGACATGGGGCATCCCTGGCGCACCCCTCTCCTAAAGCGAAGGGGCGCCGTCAAGGACCCGTTAACCTTAATCAGACACTCCGCGGCGGCGTACAAAAGTCGGATCCGGGCGACGAAATGCGTCCCGAACCCGAAAGCGCGCAGAGTTCCGAGCAGATAGTCGTGATCCACCCTGTCGAACGCCTTCTCTTGGTCGAGGGATAGGAAGGCGACCGACAGACCAGCCTCCTGGGAGCAATGGATGAGGTCCCGGACCAGATGGATGTTGTCGTGGATTGTCCGGCCCGGGACCGTGTATGACTGGTCGGGGTGGATCATGTGGTCCAGCACGGCACCAAGGCGAGCAGACATCGCCCTGGCGAAGATTTTGTAGTCCGTGCTGAGGAGGGAGACCGGGCGCCAGTTCTTAAGGAGGCGGAGATCGCCCTTCTTAGGCAGCAGGACGATGACTGCCCTGCGCCAAGAGAGGGGCATCTCCCCGGTCGCCAGACTTTCCCCCAGGACCCGCGCGTAGTCGCTCCCCAGGACGTCCCAGAACGCCCTGTGGAACTCCACGGTCAGCCCGTCCAGCCCCGGGGATTTTCCCCTCGAGAGCCGGGCGAGGGCACCGGTCAGCTCCGCCAGGCTTAGCGGAGCTTCCAGATTTTCGGCGCCCTCCGGGCCGACCTTCGGCAGGTCCTCCCACAAAACTCTACGCGCTTCCTCGCTGGACGGATCCGGAGAGAACAGAGCCCCGTAATATTCACGGACCCTGTTGTTGACGCCCTCCGGATCCGAGACGAGAGAGCCGTCGTCGGCCAGCAGCGTCAAGAGCTGCTTACGGACACTCTGCCTTTTTTCCAGCGAGTAGAAGAAGGGGGAGCCGCGGTCCAGATCCCGCAGGAACCGGATCCGCGACCTCACGAACGCGCCTCGGGACCCGACGAGCTGCAGGTCCTTCAGCGCGGCCTTCTTCGCTTCGTACACCGTCCGCAGGGCCGGGTCCTGGACGACTTGACCGAGACGGGCTTCCAGGTCGAGCACCTCTTTTTCTAGGCGCCCGACTCTGGCCGCCCGCCTCTTGGTCGACCCCCTCGCGTACTCTTGACAGAAGACGCGGACGTGAGCCTTGCCCACGTCCCACCATAGCCTCAAGGAGGGGAAGCCCCCCTGCTTCCTTCTCCAGTCGGACCAGAATCGACGGAACGAGTCCTGGAACCGCACGTCCTCCAGCAGCCGGTTGTTAAAGTGCCAGTACGCGGACCCCGTCCTCGCGCGGAGCGAAGCGAGCTCCGCCCACACCAGGTGGTGGTCCGAACACGGCACCGGCCGCATGGAGGCCGCCGGGACGCAGGAAACGTACGCCCGAGACACGTAAAGGCGGTCGACTCTAGACCATCCAACTCCAGGCCTCACCCAAGTAAAGGCGCTGGAGTCGGGGTGGAGATTTCGCCAGACGTCCACCAAGTCGAAGGACCCGACCAGGTCCCTCAACTTCTCCATCGCCGTCATGCACTGCGGGGCACCGGAGCGGTCCCTCGCCTCGAGGGTGCAGTTAAAATCCCCCCCGAGGACAATGCAGTCGCCGACGTCGACGGAGCCAAGAAGAGCGGACACCTCTTCAAAGAAGCGCGTTTGCTGCGGGCCGGGATGAGGGGCGTACACGTTCACGAGATGGAGCGGCACGTCCCCCAGGCGAACCGTTACGTGCAGCAAGCGGCCTGGCACGGGCTCCTCGACCCCCAAGATCTCCGGCTGAAAATGCGGGCCCAGCAAGATGGCCACCCCACTAGAAATGGCGGTGAGGTGGCTCATGCGGACCTCTCCTTGCCATTCCAGGAGCCACGTGGCTTCGTCTCCCGGAACGGTGTGGGTTTCTTGCAGGAAGCACACCGCATATTTCCCCTCCCGCAGGAGCGAAAAATTGTCAAATCTACGGCGTGCCCCTCTGCCGCCGTTGATGTTGAGGCTGGCTATGGTTATCTTCATGACAAAAGCATAGTGCAACCTCTACCTTAACCTATTGTGGGGGAGGGAGCGGAGTCTTTTGTTGAACTCCGCTCCCTCCGCAGCCCAGCGAGGAGTCCCTCGAGCTCGCGCAGCTCAAGGTGCTGCTCCTTTGTCAAGGGCCCGCCCGCGGCCAAGGTTTTAACGGCGGCGCGGACGGACCCCTTGATCAGCTCCGGCTCGGACCATTTTTCCAGGGCCAGTCGGGCTTGGTCGCGGCGACCCCGGCTCTGGGCCAAAAAGTCCCGGAGTTCCTTTGCAGGAACGAGGAGGGCCTCAGCGGCGGCCGCGAGCAGATCCACCGCCTCCCTGGCGGTGGTCTCTAGGTCTTCACCCGCGTCCCCCACCGAGTCCCCGTCCTCCTCCGGGAGGTGGCCGCCAGCAGCCGGCCCATCGACCGCACAAGGTACGGCAAATGAACCGGCCGCTCCAACCGGCCCTGGCACTGCCCCGATCCCACCCCCAGGATCGTCGGCAGAGGAGTCCCCACTGGGCTCTTTTAAAAATGGTGCTGGGTCGGGAAATGACAGCGGAAGGGGTTCCCCCTCCGCCCCAGGAACCGGAGAACAAGGAGAGACCCGGCCATAGGAAATCCCCAGGCCCTCCAAGTGCTCCAGCTCCAAAGTAAGGGGCGAGGGTGGGTGTTCCTCCCCCTCCCCGCTGCCACCCCCCGGCCCAGCATCTACAGTATCATTAAAATCAATTGTTTCATTCTCTGCCGGGTCGAGCGACTCCCGGGGGAAGTTGGGTAATAGCTGGGCGGGCTCAGGTTCGGCCTTTTCGGCCTCGCCCGCCTCAGTCCCCGGGACGCCCGGCCCGGCGGCTACGCATTCCTCCGCGGTCCCCACGCCCCCCACGACAGGCAGATCTTCCACTCCATCCCCGGGAGGCAGAGGCTGGGCAGCCTCAACTGTCTCACCCTCCCCGGGGAAAGACTCCTCGCGCCTGCAGCGCAATTTGGGGGCGCTGGTGGGGGACGCGGGACACGCGGCGGGCACCGCCTCCTCCGCGGAGGGATGTTGTTCCCCCTCCGCCTCATTGGGGCGGTGCCTCTTTTTGTTCCTGGGGGCGCGCGGAGTCAGGGAGACCTCCATGTCTGCCGAGGCCTCCCGCTCCGCCCCCCCCTTTTCCTTTTCTTGCCCGCGCCTGGGCCCCTCTGTGGTGGTATTCAAGGGCCCGGGCACGGGCTCGGGGCACCCCGCGCTCGCCGGTGACTGGGTTGGGCTGAGCGCGGTGGTCAGACTTTCCGGCGCACCGAGGGGACCCGCCTCTAGATGTTTCTCCTTCTTCCGCGCCTTCTTTCCGCTCGGACGCTCTCCCTCCCCCCCGCCGGAGGCCCTGAAAACAAAGGCCTCCGACGATGCCCGCGCACCCATGGCTCCCGGCACGCGGACGCAACTAGGGGGAGGGGTGGCGGCAGCGCCAGCCTTGGCCGCCTTCGGTGGTTTGGCGGCCTTGGAGGCGGGGCAGTTCTTACGAACATGCCCCACCTCCCTGCAGGCATGGCACCGCACGCCGTCCGACGTCCAGAAGACGCGGTAGGCAGTCCCCTCGTGCACCACATTAAAGTGCCCTTCTGTCACGTCCTCCCGCGCCAGCCGGACAAAGAGCTGGCGGCGGAAGGAGAACACGTGGCGCAGGCTGTTCTCCCTGAGGCCGAGCGGTATGGGGTTGATCCCTGACCTTACCTCCCCCAGTTGTTGTAGGTGAGGGAGGAGGAGCCCAGCGGGAACAAAGGGCGGGACGTTCGACACGATGACCCCCTGCGCGGTGGCCTCGAGAGGATCCACCGGCAGGAACGTCCCGCCCACCGTGAGCCCCTTTTCGAGGGCCAGGGACACCGCCCGCTCCGACCCCAGGAAGAAAACAGCCTTCCCAGACATCTTGGAGGCTGCGACAATGGCCGAGGGGCCGACTACCCCAGCCATCGCCCGCACGCACTCCTCAATGCTCATTGTGGGGTGAGTGTAGCTCTTGACCCCGTGTTTTCTAGTAATTAATCTAAATGGTGGCAGGGCAGCGGGTGGCGCAGGAGGTGCTGTGGAAGCGGTTGCCACCTGCGCATACGTCCTTGCTGGCCCTGCCACCGGCGTGGATGGGGTCGCCATCACGGGGTCCCTTTAAGGGCTACACCCACCCCAAAGTCACAGGCCTTAATGGTCTTTAATGGCCTCTTATGTTCACTGAGCAGAGGAGCCCTTAACGAGGCACCTCTCCCCTCGTTGACAATTGGGGAGAGGCCTTGCTCCCTCTGCTCAGTTGTCTTAATTGGTTTTTTTTTTTTTTTTTTTTTTTTTTTTTTTTTTTTTTTTTTTTTTTTTTTTTTTTTTTTTTTTTTAAATTTGGAAGGAAAGGGTTCTCAGAGAGAGAGGGGAGAAACAGAGGGTAACGGAGAAAGAGAGAGGGGGGTGGGAAGGGGGGGGGGCTGCGAGGGCAGGTCTCCCCTCGCAGCTGTGGGTGGGTGCACTCCCCAGATGGCAAAACACAAAAGTCTTTGGGGTGGTCTTCAGGTGGGGGGAGAAGATGTCTTCACCTGGGGTAGCTGGAGCCACCAGGCACTCCTAACGATCTTTAATTGGGTGATTGATGACAATCTTCAGCCTGGTAGCTCCAGCTATCCCAGGCTAGGCAAATGTGGGGGGTGGGGGGGGTTCCAATTGTGGGGGGGGCCCAGTTGTAAGCACGGCCCCCACGCACACTACCACACACACACACACACACCCCCCGCGATGTTCCGGCCCTCAGTGGTCTTCTTTCCTCCCCCCACCGAAACAACAAAGTCTTTTTGGGGAAATGCACCCACACCCACCTGTAGAATGTTGAGTCTCCCTCCTTCCACACTGGATGGTTGTTGTGGTTTTTCCCCCTCTCTCCAACTCCTTGCAGAATGGTAAGGATGTTTAAATGTTTTCTTTTCTCCTCCTCTCCCTCTGGATAGAAGTTGGTGGTGAAACCCCTTCCTTCCTTCTGTTCCTGGGCTGGTCTCAGGGCTCTCCAGGCAGGAGCTCAAGTTGCTTGCAGCTTCTCTCACTGCTCACAGTTCCTACTGAGCAGGACACGCCTCCACAGCTCCCCAATTGGTCCTTGTGCTTGAATGACAGAAGGATAGTTTGCAGGTGAAGCAAGTGATCAGGAAGGCGAATGGAATGTTGGCCTTCATTGCGAGAGGGATGGAGTACAAAAGCAGAGATGTCCTGCTGCAACTGTATAGGGTATTGGTGAGGCCGCACCTGGAGTACTGCATGCAGTTTTGGTCAACTTACTTAAGGAAGGATATACTAGCCTTGGAGGGGGTACAGAGACGATTCACTAGGCTGATTCCGGAGATGAGGGGGTTACCTTATGATGATAGATTGAGTAGGCTGGGTCTTTACTTGTTGGAGTTCCAAAGGATGAGGGGTGATCTGATAGAAACATTTAAAATAATGAAAGGGATAGACAAGTTAGAGGCAGAGAGGTTGTTTCTACTGGTCGGGGAGACTAGAACTTGGGGGCACAGCCTCAAAATACGGGGGAGCCAATTTAAAACTGAGTTGAGAAGGAATTTCTTCTCCCAGAGGGTTGTGAATCTGTGGAATTCTCTGCCCAAGGAAGCAGTTGAGGCTAGCTCATTGAATGTATTCAAGTCACAAATAGATAGATTTTTAACCAATAAGGGAATTAAGGGTTACGGGGAGCGGGCGGGTAAGTGGAGCTGAGTCCACGGCCAGATCAGCCATGATCTTGTTGAATGGCGGAGCAGGCTCGAGGGGCTAGATGGCCTACTCCTGTTCCTAATTCTTATGTTCTTATGTTCTTATACGAAAAATTGACACTGAATCAAAGAAGGAGATATTAGGAAGGGTGACTAAAAGCTTGTTCAAAGAGGTAGGTTTTAAGGATGGACTTGAAGTAGGAGAGAGTGTTAGAAACATAGAAACATAGAAAATAGGTGCAGGAGCAGGCCATTCAGCCCTTCTAGCCTGCACCGCCATTCAACGAGTTCATGGCTGAACATGAAACTTCAGTACCCACTTCCTGCTTTCACGCCATACCCCTTGATCCCCCGAGTAGTAAGGACTTCATCTAACTCCCTTTTGAATATATTTAGTGAATTGGCCTCAACTACTTCCTGTGGTAGAGAATTCCACAGGTTCACCACTCTCTGGGTGAAGAAGTTTCTCCTTATCTCGGTCCTAAATGGCTTACCCCTTATCCTTAGACTGTGACCCCTGGTTCTGGACTTCCCCAACATTGGGAACATTCTTCCTGCATCCAACCTGTCCAAACCCGTCAGAATTTTAAACGTTTCTATGAGGTCCCCTCTCACTCTTCTGAACTCCAGTGAATACAAGCCCAGTTGATTCAGTCTTTCTTGATAGGTCAGTCCCACCATCCCGGGAATCAGTCTGGTGAATCTTCGCTGCACTCCCTCAACAGCAAGTATGTCCTTCCTCAAGTTAGGAGACCAAAACTGTACACAATACTCCAGGTGTGGCCTCACCAAGGCCCTGTACAACTGTAGCAACACCTCCCTGCCCCTGTACTCAAATCCCCTCGCTATGAAGGCCAACATGCCATTTGCTTTCTTAACCGCCTGCTGTACCTGCATGCCAACCTTCAATGACTGATGTACTATGACACCCAGGTCTCGTTGCACCTTCCCTTTTCCTAATCTGTCACCATTCAGATAATAGTCTGTCTCTCTGTTTTTACCACCAAAGTGGATAACCTCACATTTATCCACATTATACTTCATCTGCCACGCATTTGCCCACTCACCTAACCTATCCAAGTCACTCTGTAGCCTCATAGCATCCTCCTCGCAGCTCACACTGCCACCCAACTTAGTGTCATCCGCAAATTTGGAGATACTACATTTAATCCCTTCGTCTAAATCATTAATGTATAATGTAAACAGCTGGGGCCCCAGCACAGAACCCTGCGGTACCCCACTAGTCACTGCCTGCCATTCCGAAAAGTACCCATTTACTCCTACTCTTTGCTTCCTGTCTGACAACCAGTTCTCAATCCACGTCAGCACACTACCCCCAATCCCATGTGCTTTAACTTTGCACATTAATCTCCTGTGTGGGACCTTGTCGAAAGCCTTCTGAAAGTCCAAATATACCACATCAACTGGTACTCCTTTGTCCACTTTATTGGAAACATCCTCAAAAAATTCCAGAAGATTTGTCAAGCATGATCTCCCTTTTACAAATCCATGCTGACTTGGACCTATCATGTCACCATTTTCCAAATGCGCTGCTATGACATCCTTAATAATTGATTCCATCATTTTACCCACTACTGAGGTCAGGCTGACCGGTCTATAATTCCCTGCTTTCTCTCTCCCTCCTTTTTTAAAAAGTGGGGTTACATTGGCTACCCTCCACTCGATAGGAACTGATCCAGAGTCAATGGAATGTTGGAAAATGACTGTCAATGCATCCGCTATTTCCAAGGCCACCTCCTTAAGTACTCTGGGATGCAGTCCATCAGGCCCTGGGGATTTATCGGCCTTCAATCCCATCAATTTCCCCAACACAATTTCCCGACTAATAAAGATTTCCCTCAGTTCCTCCTCCTTAATAGACCCTCTGACCACTTTTATATCCGGAAGGTTGTTTGTGTCCTCCTTAGTGAATACTGAACCAAAGTACTTGTTCAATTGGTCTGCCATTTCTTTGTTCCCCGTTATGACTTCCCCTGATTCTGACTGCAGGGGACCTACGTTTGTCTTTACTAACCCCTTTCTCTTTACATACCTATAGAAACTTTTGCAATCCGCCTTAATGTTCCCTGCAAGCTTCTTCTCGTACTCCATTTTCCCTACCCTAATCAAACCCTTTGTCCTCCTCTGCTGAGTTCTAAATTTCTCCCAGTCCCCAGGTTCGCTGCTATTTCTGGCCAATTTGTATGCCACTTCCTTGGCTTTAATACTATCCCTGATTTCCCTAGATAGCCACGGTTGAGCCACCTTCCCTTTTTTATTTTTACGCCAGACAGGAATGTACAATTGTTGTAATTCATCCATGCGTTCTCTAAATGTCTGCCATTGCCCATCCACAGTCAACCCCTTAAGTATCATTAGCCAATCTATCTTAGCCAATTCATGCCTCATACCTTCAAAGTTACCCTTCTTTAAGTTCTGGACCATGGTCTCTGAATTAACTGTTTCATTCTCCATCCTAATGCAGAATTCCACCATATTATGGTCACTCTTCCCCAAGGGGCCTCGCACAATGAGATTGCTAATTAATCCTCTCTCATTACACAACACCCAGTCTAAGATGGCCTCCCCCCTAGTTGGTTCCTCGACATATTGGTCTAGAAAACCATCCCTTATGCATTCCAGGAAATCCTCCTCCACCGTATTGCTTCCAGTTTGGCTAGCCCAATCTATGTGCATATTAAAGTCACCCATTATAACTGCTGCACCTTTATTGCATGCACTCCTAATTTCCTGTTTGATGCCCTCCCCAACATCACTACTACTGTTTGGAGGTCTGTACACAACTCCCACTAACGATTTTTGCCCTTTAGTGTTCTGCAGCTCTACCCATATAGATTCCACATCATCCAAGCTAATGTCTTTCCTAACTATTGCATTAATCTCCTCTTTAACCAGCAATGCTACCCCACCTCCTTTTCCTTTTATTCTATCCTTCCTGAATGTTGAATACCCCTGGATGTTGAGTTCCCAGCCCTGATCATCCTGGAGCCACGTCTCCGTAATCCCAATCACATCATATTTGTTAACATCTATTTGCACAATTAATTCATCCACCTTATTGCGGATACTCCTTGCATTAAGACACAAAGCCTTCAGGCTTGTTTTTTTAACACCCTTTGTCCTTTTAGAATTTTGCTGTACAGTGGCCCTTTTTGTTCTTTGCCTTGGGTTTCTCTGCCCTCCACTTTTCCTCATCTCCTTTCTGTCTTTTGCTTTTGCCTCCTTTTTGTCTCCCTCTGTCTCCCTGTATAGGTTCCCATCCCCCTGCAATATTAGTTTAACTCCTCCCCAACAGCACAATCAAACACTCCCCCTAGGACATTGGTTCCGGTCCTGCCCAGGTGCAGACCGTCCGGTTTGTACTGGTCCCACCTCCCCCAGAACCGGTCCCAATGCCTCAGGAATTTGAATCCCTCCCTGCTGCACCACTGCTCAAGCCATGTATTCATCTGCGCTATCCTGCGATTCCTACTCTGACTAGCACGTGGCACTGGTAGCAATCCCGAGATTACTACTTTTGTTAGATAGGTTTAGTGAGGAAATTCCAGAGCTTAGGGCTAAGTTGGCTGAAGGCATGCGTGCCACTGATTGGACGAAGGGAATGGGGGACGCACCATATTGGGGCTCAGTGCTTGTGGCACGTATAACATTTAATGAGTTGTCAATTTGTACGCAACTTTAACTTGGCACTCTTCCTCTTGCTTGAGAATTTCTTCCCTTTCTGGATATGGGAGATAGCATTGATCCGCTTAGTTGCCTTCTAGCATGTATCCCACGTGTTTACGAGTGAAGGAAACTCCTGGCTTGTGGAAAAATTCCATCTTTACAGCACCAATCAGACACAGTAAACAGCAACAACAACAACTTGTATTTATATAGCGCCTTTAACGCAGTAAAACGTCCCGAGGCACTTCACAGCAGTGTTATAAGACAAAACAGATAAATTTGACACCGAGCCACATAAGAAATTACGGCAGGTGACCAAAAGCTTGGTTAAAGAGGTAGGTTTTAAGGAGTGTTTTAAAGGAGGAAAGAGAGGTAGAGAGGAGGAGAGGTTTAGGGAGGGAGTTCCAGAGCTTAGGGCCCAAGCAGCTGAAGGCATGGCCAATGTTTCTGAAGAGCAGCAGTCATAGGATCACATAGTGTATACGACACAGAAAGAAGCCATTCAGCCCAACCAGGAAACACTTGCGTTAGTGCTCCACTCGAGCCTTCCCTCATCTTTCCTCATCTAGATCTATCAGCATAACCCTCTATTCCCTTCTCCCTCATATGTTTGTCTAGCCTTCCCTTAACTGCATCTGTACTATCCACTTCAACCACTCCCTGTGGTAGCAAGTTCCACATTCTCACCACTCTTTGGGGAAAAAAGTTTCTTCTGAATTCCCTATTAGATTTCTTGGTGACTATCTTATATTGATGGCCTCTAGTTATGCTCTTTGCCACAAGTCGAAACATTCTCTCTGTATCCACTCTATCAAAACCTTTCATAATTTTAAAGACCTCTATTAGGTCACCCCTCAGCCTTTTTCTTTCAAGAGAAAAGAGACCCATGCCTGGTCATCCTTTCCTGATATGTATACCTTCGCATTTCTGGTATCATCCTGGTAAATCTTCTCTGCACCCTCTGTAGTGCCTCTATACCCTTTTATAATATGGCAATCAGAACTGTACGCAGTACTCTAAGTGTGGTCTAACCAAGGTTCATAACTTCCCTACTTTTCAATTCTATCCCTCCAGAAATAAACCTAGTGCTTGGTTTGCTTTATTAATGGCCTTGCTAACCTGTGTAGGGGTTTTTCCTTCTACGGTTGCTGGTGACTGGGCGCAACCTTCAGACTATGGTGATTTGAGTTGCTATCACCAGTGGACATTTTCTTTTTCTTGCTTATATCCAATTACAGCTTAGTGATATGTTTGATACCATCAATATGTCTGCGGCCGCTTCTATCCAATCGCAACCTTGATGTTTTTGAGGCGTCCTATACCCCTATCTGGTTCTGAACTCAGAATTTAGGTGGATAGTGAGCTTCCCACAATAAAACACTCAGAGATGCAAAAGACAAGGAATGTTCCTGGAAAATTCAGGTAAGTCCTACTTTATTAAAACCCAGGTGAGCGTTTAAACAAGGTTACATTGCTAAAACAACGCAAAGGCTAATACACACATGTATATTTGGTACGAGCCCCCAAACTGTGGACCAAGTGAAATACAAGGTCGACGCACTGGCTTGTTGAACCACCTTGAACTAAGAAAAGGTCTATGGGAGGAACGGACACATCGAAAGTTTTACACAAGTTTAAAATCCTTACACCCACTCGATCACCCACCCCCTCCTTTACACCTAACTAGCCTAAGCTGACAGTTGGGAAAAGACTCCAGGGTGATACTCACAGTTTCTCCTTTGACAGGTATAGTGGGTCCCACCTTAAATCGGGCTTCTCCAGTTGTCCTCGGAGGTTTTATCTGCTGCGAGGCTGAGTCCCTTTCTCTTCCTTCGAGGTGTCGTCAGGTCTCTGTCTCTGTCTGAGTGTGTCTCCTGCCGAGTGTGTGTCCTTCTTGTGTGCGTCTCCTTCTTCGCCTGTGTGTCCTTCTTGCTCTTGCCTTTATATCTGGTTCAGTTCCGGCCCCTTTTGCGCCCAAACTGAATCAATGTCTCATTATTTGAGTCGAGGTGGGGATGAGGTGTTAAATGTAAAGCATTGTTTCTTGTGCACCTCGGTGCCTAATCATCTGGCTGGCTATTGTGTCAGGGTCGGGATGTACTGAGGTGTGAGGCTTTCCTATTGTCTTTATGTACATGGGTAATGGGCTGGTGATGGGCCATTCTCCTTGTTTAGATCCAGGTAAGCTGTTCTTTACAAAATGGGCCGGGTATTCCCCATTGGTTGACGATTTCCCTGCTTCTGGCCCGGCTCGATTCACTGATTGGCCGGCCCAGGATGCACTTTCCCGGGATTGGCTGGCTTCTCAGCCTGCCTGTGGCCCCCGAATTCACATAGTGTCTGGCCACAGACATATTTCCCAGCTTGCCTTTCTTCCTGTGGCTTGCCTTGGCCAAAGTTCGATTAAAAGGGTGTATGGAATGGTCCCATGCTCTGTTTCCTTGTTACCGGGTGCCCTTTTTTTTAATAGTGTAGCACTGGATTTTCGACCCTTATACCTGTGCCGCAACTTTTAGTGATTTGTGTATTTGCACTCTGCGATCTCTTTGTTCCTCTACCCCACCTAGCCTCACACCCTTCAAGTAATAAGTGACCTTCCTATTCTTTCCACCAAAATGTAATACACCACATTTATCTGTGTTGAACTTCATTTACCAATTATAGACCCATTCTGCAAGTTTTTAATGTCCTCCTGTAATTTAAGAAGAACATAAAAACATAAGAAATAGGAACAGGGCCACCTGGCCCCTCGAGCCTGCTCTGTCATTTAATAAGATCATGGTTGATCTGATCATGGACTCAGCTCCACTTCCCTGCCCACTCCCCATAACCCTTTATTCCCTTATCGCTCAAAAATCTGTCTATCTCCGCCTTAAATATATTCAAGGACCCAGTCTCCACAGCTCTCTGGGGCAGAGAATTCCATAGATTTACAACTCTCTGGGAGAAGAAAATCCTCTTAATTTCAGTTTAAAATTGGCGGCCCCTTATTCTGAGATTATGTCCCCTAGTTTTCATTTCCCCTATGAGTGAAAATATCCTCTCTGCATCCACCTTGTCGAGCCCCCTCATTATCTTATACGTTTCGATAAGATCATCTCTCATTCTTCTGAACTCCAATGAGTATAGGCCCAACCTACTCAACCTATCTTCATGTCAACCCCCTCATCTCCAGAATCAACCTAGTGAACCTTCTCTGAACAGCCTCCAATGCAAGTATATCCTTCCTTAAATACGGAGACCAAACTGTACATAGTACTCTAGGTGTGGCCTCACCAATACCCTGTACAGTTGTAACTAACTTCTCTGCTTTTATACTCTATCCCCCTTGCAATAAATGCCAATATTCCATTTGCCTTCCTGATTACTTGCTGTACCTGCATACTCACTTTTTGTGTTTCATGCACAAGGACCCCCAGGTCCCTCTGTACTGCAGCACTTTGCAATTTTTCTCCATTTAAATTATAATTTGCTTTTCTATTTTTTCTGCCAAAGTGGATAACCTCACATTTTCCCACATTATACTCCATCTGCCAAATTTTTGCCCATTTACTTAGCCTGTCTATATCCCTTTGCAGATTTTTTGTGTCCTCCTCACAATTTGCTTTCCCATCCATCTTTGTATCATCAGCAAACTTGGCTACATTACATTTGGTCCCTTTATCCAAGTCATTAATATAGATAATAAATAGTTGAGGACCCAGCACTGATCCCTGCGGCATCCCACTAGTTACTGTTTGCTAACCGGAAAATGACCCATTTATCCCGACTCTCTGTTTTCTGTTAGTTAACCAATCCTCTATCCATACTAATATATTACCCCCAACCCCGTGAACTTTTATCGTGCGGTAACCTTTTATGTGGCACCTTATTGAATGTCCTCTGGAAGTCCAAATATACCACATCCATTGGTTCCCCTTATCCACCCTGTTAGATCCATCCTCAAAGAACTCCAGCAAATTTGTTGCAGTCCTCCTCAGTATTGACAACTCCCCCAATTTGGTGTTAACTGCAAATTTAGAAATTGTGTTTTTGATTCCAAAGTCTAAATCGTTAATGTAAATTGTGAACAAAAGTGATCCCAGTACTGATCCCTGTGGAACAACACTACCCACCTTCTGCTACTGTGAATAGCTACCTTTTACCTCTTCTCTCTGTCTTCAAGCCAGCTAGCTATCCATTCTGCTACTTGTCTCCTGACTTTGCATTTTCTGACCTTGTGCATCAGTCTTTTATGAGGTATGTTATCGAAGGCCTTTTGAAAATCTAAATAAATTACATCCACTGCATTAACATTGTCTACAATCTCTGTTACCTCTTCAAAAAATTCAATGAGGTTAGTCAAGCAAAAATGTCCCTTTTGACATCCATGCTGACTATTCATTATTATATTTTTGGTTTCTAGATGTTTTTCTATTTTCTCCTTTAGTAGGGATTCCATTATTTTTCCTACCACTGACTGGTCTATAATTCCCTGGAAATGTTCTATCCCCCTTCTTAAATATAGGTATTACATTAGCTATCCATCAGTCTTCTGGCACTACACCTTTTGCTAATGAATTATTAAATATGTGTAGTAATCAGGCAGTCCCTTGTAGTCAAGGAGGACTTGCTTCCACATTAAAAATGAGTTCTCAGATGTCTGTTACGTCCAATGCAGGAACTGCAGTCTCTGTCACAGGTTGAACAGATGCTGGTTGAAAGGACAGTGGTTGAAGTGCCGGTTTCTTGAAGTGCTCGGGTTGTCCTGCGCTCCTTCTGCCGTATGCGTTTGGTCTCCACTTGCTCCTGGCGAAGAGACTCGAAGAGTTCGACGCCCTCACGGATTATTCTCTTCTATCTTGAACGATCTTGTGCCAGGGATTTCCAGGTGTCGGTGGGGATGTTGAACTTCTTCCAGGAGGCCTTGAAGGGGTCCTTGAAGCGTTTCCTCTGCCCACCTGGGGCTCGTTTGCCCTGTCAAAGCTCCACGTAGAGCGCTTGTTTTCGGAGTCTCATATCGGGCATACGAACGATGGCCCGTCCATCGGAGCTGATCGAGAGTTGTCAATGCTTCGATGTTGAGGATGTTGGCCTGGGCGAGAACACTGACTTTGGTGTTCCTATCCTGCCAAATGGATTTGCAGGATCTTCCTGAGGCAGCATTGATAGTACTTCTCCAGTGCTTTGATGTGCCTGCTGTACATGGTCCATGTCGCAGAAGCATATATGAGGGCAGGTATCACTACTGCTCTGTAGACCATGAGCTTTGTGCCTGTTTTAAGGTATTGAATTTGTCATATGTAGTAATGCCTCTGCTATCTCTTCCCTAGATTCTTTTCAAATGCATGGAAGCAATCCATCCATACCAGGGGTTTTATCCTCTTTGAGTTTGATTAGTTTATTGAATATATCCCCTCTTTTTATTTTAAATGCACTTATCTCATTACTAATCTCATCATCCAATGTCATCTCCACCTATTCTATCTCCCTAAATACTGAAGCAAAATAATGATTTAATATTTCTGCCATCTCTCTATCGTTACCTGTGGTATTATCCCGTTTATCCCTTAATTGCCCTATTCCCATCCCAATCTTCCTTTTTTAATATTTTACTATTTTGTTTTATGTTCCTTAATAATTTAAGTTCATAGTTCCTCTTTGCCTTCCTAATTGTTTGTTGTCTTCTCTCCTCAACTCTTCATATTATCCCTTCTCATGCACTCTCCTGCTGGCCATGTGCTTTATGTATGCCTCTTTCCTTACTCTCAATTATTCCCTTATAGCTTTATTCATCCATGGAGTCTCATTAGTGTTTAGTTTGTTATTTCCTTTTAGCAGAATATATTGTTCCTGCACTCTGTTGAACACGCTTTTAAATGTTTCCCATTGCTGTTCTACACGTTGTTTGCCGATATTGTTGCCCTATTTTTTTACCCAAGTTCTATTCTCAGCTCTCAAAATCAGCTTTTCTTATTAACCTGGTTTTCATCATACTTATGTCCGTCTCAATTATTATCTTAAGTTGTATTATATTATGGTGACTATTGCCTAGATGTTCCCCTACTTTTACTTCTCTTATGTGCTCTGGTTCATTCCCCATTATTAGATCCAATACGAATCCTCCCTTGTTGGGCTTTTTAAATATTGGTTTAGAAAGGAGTCCTGGACACATTGTAGGAACTCGATTCCCTTATCCCCTTTACCTATCTTTTCTGTTCAATAATATTGGAGTAGTTGAAATCCCCCATGATTATTATTCTATGGGGGAGAAATTGGGTGCCTTTGCACTCCGGGGGTTCTAAAGGGGTGCAAATGGCTTTGCGACTGGGTGCAGCGTTGACATTGATTCCCGCCATATTCGATGGGTGTTTTGTGGCAGCGCTACGGTTTTACGCCCCGATCTCCTTTGCCTGGAGATCATGATGCCATTGGTGTGCGCATCACCCCGGTAGTGCCCCGAATCCGAAATTGACTTCCGCACAGCATCGGTCGAAAACACCGACAGCTGCAGGAGACGTGAATCGGTTGGCCGGCCACTTCGGGATCGATGATTAAAGGCGAGGTGGCTGAGGTAAAACAAAATGTACCTTTCTTGTTCCAGGTTATTTTGCGGGTTCCTGCCCGCGATCAGTCAGCCTGGCACTCTGCTTGTGTACTGGGCAGATAGCATGGGATTACGACTGTTGTCATGGTCCAGGTAAGTTGTTTTTATTTTGCAGAGCCTGCAGCAGTGACCCTTCCCTTTAAGGGAGGGAAGGAGCCTTTGAACGTGGCAGCGCTGCACGGCCCAATGTGCAATGCTGCTGAACCCACCACCCTGCCTACTGCTGATTGGTCTCCAAGAAGGAATTGGAGTGCTTGATTTAGTGCTCCACTTCCTTCTTGGAGTACAAATGGCTAATTTTTAAAAAAAGTTTGAAACTGTTAGCGCCTGACTTGACAAACTTAAAAAAATTAGCGCCCCAAACGGGGCGATAATGAATTTCTCCCCCTCTGTTTTTTTACTAATTTCTCTAATTTGTCTGCATATTTCTTCCTCCACCTCCTTTCCGCTATTAGGTGGTCTTAGAGTATGCCTATTAATGCGATTGATCCTTTATTATTTTTTTATCTCTATCCATATGGATTCTATTTTTGTCTTGCTGATTGCCGCGTCACTTTTTTCTACTGCCATTATACTATCCCTAATAAGTACAGCTGCTCCACCTCCCGTTTTTTCCCTCTCTATCTTTTCTAAATATGTTATACCCTGCAATGTTTAATTCCCACTCCTGAATTTTCTGTATCCATGTCTCAGTAATCCCTACTATGTCTGGTTCCTCGCAACGCATGATTGCCTCCAGCTCCCCTATTTTATTACGGACACTGTGTGCATTACTGTACAGACAGTTTAACTCATTTTTAACAGGATTTCCTCTCACTTTATTTTTAACCATCTTTTTAGACTCCTGTTCTATAACTCTATTTATTCCCTTGCCACCAATGTCCTCCCTTACTTTATTCTCTCCTATGCACTCTTTTCATGTTTTGTTTATATTTAGGCTGGTTACATTTCCTGTAGACCCCTCACCCCATCTTACTAGTTTAAAGCCTTTGCCAACTCACCATTTATCCTTTCCGCTAGGACACGAGTCCCATCCCGGTTCAGGTGGAGCCTGTCCCATTGGTATAGCTCTTCCCTGTCCCAGAACTAGCGCCAGTGTCCCATGAAAAGGAACCCCTCTTTCCCACACCAGACCTTTAGCCATGTGTTAATTCTCCTGATTTGTCTGCTTCTATGCTAATTTGCATGTGGCTCGGGCAATAATCGAGAAATTATTACCCTTGAGGTCATGCCTTTTAATTTAAAGCCTAACTCCTGATACTCCCTCAACAGGACCTACTCCCTATTCCTATCTATGTCGTTTGTTCAAACATGGACCATGACAATTGAATTTACCCCCTCCCTTTCCAAGTTCCTCTCCAGCCGTCATGATATATCCCTTACCCTGGCACTGGATAGGCAACACACCTTTCGGGATTCTCGTTCTTAGCTGCAGAGATCGCTATCTATCCCCCTAATTATAGAGTCCCCTTTCACTGCCACATTTCTATTCAGTTCTTCCCTCCCCGGACCGCCCTTTTGAGCCACGGTGCCTTGGGCTGCATTGTGGCTGTCCTCCCTGCAGTATTTCTCCTTGCCTCACAGGTAGCGAGTATATCGTATCTGTTGGACTGGACCAGTGTCTGCAGGACCTCCTTCTCAACCTCTCCTAAATCCCCGCGATCCAGCTCCCTACCCTCCCTTTCTTGAACCTTTGCTGCAATGCTACATCTCCTCTGCATGCGACTGTATTCTGGATAAAACTGTCCGGAAATTCCTCCCCCTCCCTTCTGTGTCGGAGTGTCTCCAACTCGCACTCCAGCTCAATGACTGCAGACGTGTTTGCTCCGGACAGTCTCGCTGTCCACAAACTCCCACATACTGCAGTCCAGAAACACAACCTGTCCTGCCATATCTTAGTTTAACTTTATTTTATTTATTTAATTAGTTAAAGTCTTTATTTAACGATTATTTATAGTGATATATGTTTTGCTCGCTCTGTCTCCTTCACCCCTGCTCCTTTTATCCCCGTTGCTCTCGCTGGTCCCGCTCTTGCTCTGGTCCATTAACAGATGCTTCTCTCATTATTCCCTGCCCACTTGTAGCCCTGCACTTATAGAAAATACACAGGGAGCACATAAACTGACCTTCCTGAATCTCGTGAGGCTAAGTCCTGTCTCCCATTGCATGATTATTTTTGCACAAACAGCAATCCATATTCATCTTTGCCAGGATTGCAGAATTGGCCTTGTACTATTGTAATATGGTAAGGAATTACTGTAACTGTAATTGTAGCTGTCCATTATATCAAGGGGTGCAAGGACGGAAGCGCGGTTATACAAGCAGTAAAGTTTAAAAAAAAAGACTCATTCAAAGGCTCCTTCTCCAACAAATAAACAGATTTGTGAGATGATATTGTACCATGATGTGCATCACAAAGTAGTACCTGTAATATTGAATCTGACTAATCTGGGACTACCTGGGTGGTGCAAGCCTAAAACAGCGTGGCTACATGGGAGAATGATCAAGGGATTTTGGCAGAGGGCCAGTACAACCTGCACTGAGTTCAGGGAGACTAATGGGCTTGATCGTACCTTGACAAGAATGGTGTCGAGACTATTGGGGCGAATCATAACAGAAGGCGACGAGGCCTGATTAATATGTTGCAACTGGTTTAAAGCTAAAAAGGGGGATAAACAAGATTATAGAAGGGGAACAAATCATCTTCAACGAAACATCTCGAAGTAATGTATGGATCTTGGTTAGTGGAACAAGCCCAAGAAAACCTGCACCATATTGCAGAGGGAAAGCTCTCTTTCTGGGTAACTGATCGATACCTAAGGGCAATGTCCACTTACTAAGACTCTGTACCAAGTCAGAAGGTTGGTACAGGTATACCCGGTGGCATGAGTGTCATTTACAGGGACAGAATGACATACCCTGTTAGAGATAGTAGAGTATTACTCAATCATACCTGAGAAAATTTAGTAGGATACAATGAACACCGGAAATGTAACCTGGATGGATGGAATAACATGGAACTGCACCATGAAGGTAATTGCGGGACAGCATTTTCCTGTATGATCTGTATAAAGAGGGAAGGGTGAATATTGTGTCAGCACCATACACCGGGAATACCAGTACGGTACCAACCTGACTTGTCCCATTGTGATAGGAACTATTTGTATTACCCCAGTCCAAACTGTGAGACTTGGGGCGTGGGTTTCATTAAGTATTTATTTGCGTAGGCAAGTAAATATCACTGTGAGAAAGGAGTTAAAGTGTAACTGCCAAAGGGAAGATAGAATGAATTTGGATAGTTAATTGGGTGAAATGGGGAACAGAGGTTCACAACGGCTAGATGCTGAGGTGATACTTACGATACATATGATCGAGATAGTCCGACAATGAACCACGAGACTATGTGTGGTTTTCATGTTATCTATTGTCTAACCACAACCACGTCACAGGCAGCTGAACTAGATACACCATCAGTGCCCAATAGGCGGGTTCAGTGTCCAGAACACACACCTGGGTCACAAAATGGATTAGTGTTTGTAAAATGTGAAGAGATATTATATGATAATGTACACCATGAATTGGTACCCATTGTGTTAAATTTGACTAATCTGGCACTCTCTGAATGGTCTAAAAGAATGCAGCAGTTGTACCAAAGATTGGTACAACAAATCCTCAGACAAAGTAACTATGATGTCTGCAGTACAATCGGGAGCTGGGTAGTAGAACAGATAAGGGAAAATTTGGCACAGATCCACCGAGGGGAGGTTCCCTTGTGGATCAGCAATGACCAATTGGTCAATTTGGCCATGCATTCGAAGGAAATGCAAGGATGCCAACTCAGGGGAATGATACACGTATATCCCACATGTGGAATGTAATAATGATACAGGGGGACTAATAGGATTGGTACTGGCCAGTCCAGTAATTATGGAAGGAGATAGCCCAAAGGAAGTGTATGAAGTACAAAACATAGGGATTATTGGAGAAGGTGTGTATATAGCTTATCATGAGATGTTACCATATGCTGTAACTTATGGAGACAGTTTGTTAGGAACAAAATTGGAAGGATGTGTTACATAGAAACATAGAAAATAGGCACCACGATATGCCCTCATAAACTTAGTTATGATCTTGAGGCGGCTTGCAGATTTAATATTACTAGTACGCAGGTAAATTGCACCATGGAAACCTTGGGCGCACAATGGGGAAAGACACACGTGGCATATGTAAGCAACGGAGAATACTGTGTAATGACTAATCAGAAATCCTTTAAGAGCAGGAACACCAGATCTCCACTGCTATGTTCTGCTTTGTTCCGGAAATACCTGTGAGAATCAGAAAGGAGGAATTGGTAGACATACATCGACGAGAGTCAACATCGATACAGGTGTCAGGAGACATAAAGGAGGAGCTCGCCAAGTACGTGAACGTGTTTGAGTGTGAGGTGCCCCGTTACCAGAACACCTCGTCAAACTGTGAGAAACAGTTGCCAAGAGGCAGAAAGTCTAATATACTCTCAGGCAGAACAATCAGGACATTCAGAAGGATATCGAGGACATTAAGGTTACCACATGGTGGGATGACCTATGGAACTGGGGACTGAACATTCAAATTTGTCCTTGGATAAGGATACTATCTCATGTACTTATCGTAATTCAATTACTGATTGTGCTATATTTGCTGTGTTTGCAATGTACTGCAGCAAAAAAACAGAAGGCCCGGTGACTAGTCAGGGCAATTAAAGCCAGGTCAACCTCGGGGTAGGAAAATCTTTATGAACAGAGGATGGACAAGGGGCGCACTGTTTGAGGTTTGGAGAGACACGTAATGGTACTCCAGGCTAAATGGCCACTAGTCAAGGAAAACCGAAGGGTGTTCTTTCACAAATCTCAACGGTATGGCCTGCTTGTGTATAGCCAAGGGCCATAAGGGGGGGATTGTAGTAGGGTAAGGAATTATCAACAGATTGTATTTAAAACTCGTTTATATATGATAGGAAAATGAACTTTCGATTTTGAAGGAATACATAGAACAGCTTGTGTGTTTATCTTTTAAAGAATGCCACAGGCTGGAGATAACACATGCCAAGAAGCTGAGAGGGGTGCCATATGCTAGGGAGGATGAAAGGATAGAGGCCACACAGCAAGCAGTCTGATAAGGGTTAACAAATGTTTTAACAAATGCTTTGCTTTGACTGAACTGAATGCTTTAACAAATGCTGTAACAAATTCCTTTGTCTCTGTCTTACATCTGTGTTATTTGTGGCAATTAAATTGTCACTGGCAGTGTTCTCTATCACTGTCACTTCAAAAGATCCATTATAGGCTAGCCCACTCAAAATCTGTATAAGAATGTGTGAATCCTTTGGGTTTTTGAAGGTTTTGTCTTAGGCTGCTAAGAACAGAACTTCTCCTACATATGTCAGAATAAAAGATCGTTTTTGAACATATCTCTTGGTCTGTCATCAATCAAAGCGTCGATCCTCTATTTCAGTGGGTTTGCTCGGGAGAGAGGGAGATTTCTCCACTCCACTATCTACTGCCTCTGCTATATTCTATGTGACTGTGCTAATTTGGCTCAAGTGGTAGCATCTTCTGTGCTAGGAAATTATAGATTCAATTCGCACTTGGGCACACAAATCAAGCTGTGTGCACCTGGAATTTCAATGGGGTTTCTTCTGTTTATGCCATTTTGCCAAGGTTTCCTCCATATCCTCTGCTGAAGTTATGGCAGGAGATCGAGAGAATACTTATAAGAATTCTACCCCAAGTTGTTTAACTCTCTCTAATGTTTGGGGTTCAGGTAGATGTTAAAAACCCAAGGCACTATTTAAAGAAAGGAAAGGAATTCTCTTAGTATTTTGGCCAACATTTCTCCTTCATGAACTCATCATTGTTTGTGGGATCTTACTGTGTGCTAAATCGGTGCTTCATAATAACATGTAATTGCACTTTGAAGTGGTTCATTGCATGTGGTGCTTTAAGGTGTTTCTGAGAGATTTATAAATGTTAGTCATTCTTTTTTCTTTCCAATGCATTTGTTAAGCAAAATCTACCTTTTATAAACCAAAATGGTTTGAGATTTATTGCCTGATTCTTGCAAGATGCCTCTTATAAATATCAGGCTAACAGGCTTATAATTCACATGATCATGTTCTTGATCTTCCAGTTCAGGGATACCATCTCTGAATCTAACGAGTTTGCTCCTAATTTAGTTACTCTTATTATAGTATTCTTGGATGCCTCCCATCTGGACCTGCTGCCTTACAAAATTTCAGCTGCTCCAGTTTTTTAATGATAACCATTTATTATCTCCATAAACACAGATGTACCATCTACATACATGGAGCCTTCATTGATTTAAGAAGGATGTAAGTATTCATTTATATTTTTTGTTCTCTTCATATAACCTAGCTCCCTTTTTGGGACAATGACTAACTAGAGAGAAAAAGGTACACTTATACTATGTGGCCATCTCAGTCTTGCCTGCAGGAGGAATAAATGCATGCAGATGCCACGATGAAGACAACACTTTTCTTTGTTTTAATGTTTTTGGTGTGCGAGGAGGGGGGCAGTTAAAATAAACATGTTACTTGCTGGAATTGATCTTGATGAAACTAGCACTCACTTCTGTTTTTCAATCACAAAAAGTTTTACAAATGGCACGCTTTTGGCAGGCCCCCCATCTGTGCAGAAGAAGATTGCTCTTCAAGGCACTCTAAGTTATTATTGGCTTTAATTCTTGCTGGCCTACCATCTCCAAAGTGCCAAAGAAAGTGACCTGACCTGGATTTTATGATTACTTTGGTAGAAAATGTTTTTTTAATTTTAAGAAAATAGCACTTCTGCTGAACACAACATAAAATTGAATGACCTGAGTATCAAGTGTCTTTGTCATTTCAGTTTTTTTTGTAGTGTTTTATATCATGTGGTGTTAAAAAAGGATAAATAAAATCCTCTTTTTTTACAGAAAAATCATTTGTTCTGTCGTGAAAGAGTTAAAGCAGAACACCTTTATATGGCTTTGCACAGTCTTCAACCTGTGGTCTGTGACATTGCCAGGTTAGACTCTGTTCTACCGCCAGCTAACATCTTTTGCCAGGCACTAGTAAAAACGAACACTTTTGCTTGTGATGTTCAACATTTCACTCGAAGGGTATAATGGGTTACATGCAGAGAACAAAAGATATAAATAAATACTGACATCCTTCTTAAATCAGTGAAGGCTCTATGCACGCAGCACGGTATTGCTGAATTGAAGTTTCCTTTTCTGTTTAGTGGCTGCAGAGCTCTAATTTGTTAAATGTGCAGACCAGATGAGTGGAGAACAGTGCCTTTTCCAGATGTAACTATGTACTCGTTTTTAAAACACAGGTGTTCCCCCACCCAGAATGCATGGAAAGTTGCCATTAAAATGAGAAGATCCCATGGGTCAGAAATGTGAGGTGGTTGCTAGATTCCCATGTGATAACAATGATCTTTGTCCCAAGTGGATGGACTGCATGTGCCCAGCAGCAGCTGCTCTCCAGTGGAAGGAGATGGCCATAAAGTTAGAAATATGCAGAACATGCAACAGATAAACAATACCTGCCGTCATGGAAACGCAAAGAAACAAAAAACTTTCTGACTAACTGGTCTACACAGATCCACAGAATGGTTTTAATTCTTTCAGAAAGCGATCATTAACAAGTGACAAAACCTTTAAATACAAGAGTACAGCAGAACTTTGATCACTGTACACACAATCCTGTCAAAATACAAAGCTACTACAATGTCTTTATTTATTTTATTTGCTACGAAATTTTTTTTAAAAGAGCTATATATCAAATATTTAATATTCATATTAGAAAAAAATAACCACTGGGCAGCATGGTGATACACATGTTAAAGCTTATCACAGTGTGCTTATCATAGATGCATTTAAGAGGAAGCTAGATAAGCATGAGGGAGATAGGAATAGAAGCATAAGTCGATAGGGTTACATAAAGAAAGATGGGAGGAGGCTCGTGTGGAGCATAAACACCGGCATAGACCTGTTGCGCCCAAAGGCCCGTTTCTAAGCTGCAAATTCTATGTAATGTAGACTCCTATTCTATACACCCAACAGAATGAGTTTCCAAAATTGGCTGTGGCATTAGGGAAGGCTTGAGTTGAGGCCAAATGCTTCTTTGTAGCAAGGGAGAGAGATATAGAGAAAAAGAAAGACTATTAGAGGTAATGTCAACCTGGGCTGTGCAGCAGGCTGATTACAAAGTAATATTGGCAGATATCTGAGCCCAGATAATTTGTCTGACCTTAGCCGATGTCAGGTGTATTTGTGGTATGGCAGACCAGGAGAAAGAAAAGGAGGATAAAATAGAAATACCTTACCAAAATTAAGAAAAGAAACTAACTAATGAAGATACAATGGGGGCAAAATTGCCCCTTTTTTAGAGGCTCGTTAATGCCTCCAGGGGGCGCTAACGGGGCGGTGGAGACTTTTCGCCTGGGGCGAGGGGGGTGGGGGGGCGGTGATGGTAGATGGGAGCGCTACCAGCTACAGAGAATTTGCCTGGGGGTTTGCGGAGGTGCTGCCATTGCAGCGCCGCGCAACCATCGATGAAGTCATCGCCGCACGGCGACCCCTCAATTTCCCGTGGTGACCCCTTACCGCCCTACGGGGGAAATTGCTGGATGTCAATGCCAGCTTTGTGGGTCACGAAGCTGGCCAACATCTGCTCACGGGGCGCTAGTTAAAGGGGAGGGTGCCAGCACCCAGAGCCGTCATCTTTTCTGGATTGCCAACTCTTGGGTCGGCTCCAAGATGGCGGGCTGGGCCGTCATCGTACAGCCTGGCACTCAACTTTGGGTGCCAGGCTGCAGACCCTGTTCCACGCTGCCCTGGTAGCCCAGTGGAGGCCATCAGAGGCCTTGTAGAGTGTGCAGCAGCCCTCCGCTTTAAGCGAAGGGGGGGGGGGCGTTGAAGCGCGTCTGCACTATGTGGAACATCCGCATAGCATGCTTCACTCATTGCCCCAGTAGCGCCCCAGGAACCACCCCCAAAGGAAGTGGAGTACGCGAACTGGTGCCCCATTTCCTTTGAGGGATGGTAAGCCCAATTCAGCGGCAGAGGTGGGACTTCTACGCCGGACGCAGAATGTCCCAGCTCTAGCTGGTTACCGCCCCCAAATCGGGGCGCAGGGCAACTTCACCCCCAATATATCCTTTCCAAAGTATATCCACTACCTATAATGACCCACATGTAGTATATGATAGTTAACAAGTGATTGAAGAGATATAAATGATCATGTAGTAGCAAAATAGCCAAATGGCTTTTGGTACCAAAAGATGCTATATTTTACAGTGTTACAATGGTTTAGATTAACCTAGAATTAAAAAGTGTCTGTAGTAAAGATAAACATTTCCACAACTGAATTAAGCAATTGAATTACATTCACAGGGTTGGATTTTCGCTATGTTGCTGCCTCTGTTCGTGCCCCGGAGGGGCGGTAAGGGTGGCAGGGATGGTTTCTGGGTGGCTGGCCAGCTCCCAGCACCCCTCCAGGAAATGAGTTGCTGGTTTTGCGGGGGCGCAGAGCAGCACCCCCCGGCAGCATTGAGCTGGCGTGTAACGCCGCCGGTTTTAATTGCGCGGTGAAATTTGTTGTACGTGCCGTGGTGGGACCACCTGGAAAACCAGGTGGCCAGAGCTGTCCTGGCGGCAGTAAGTGATGGAATTGGTGAATGAGGTAAGTTTGATTGTTTTGTAAAGTTTTATTTTTGCGATGTAGCTTATTGTGGTGTGTCATGTTTGTAACAACAATGTAACACCACTGTATTACTGTATACACTCAACTTGGATGCACACCTTAACCACAGGGGATGAGCTTGTGGGAGACACTCCTTACCTGATCACACAGATATATAAAGGGAGGTCCCACGCAGGGTCATCACTTGGAGTCCTGTAATAAAGAGCTAAGGTCACAGAGTGGCCTTGTCCCTGGAATGTGCCTTGTGTGGTTTCATGCTGTAGAGTAAGGGCTTTACATTGATGATGAGAATTGGGAATTCACGACCCACAAGAATGGCCACCGGTAGCACAGAGAAACGGTACTGTGTTGGGGAAGACTGGGATGATTTTGTCGAGAGGCTCCAGCATTGACACCCACTAATAGGGTACTTAAGAGCAGTCAAAGGGACAGTCAGCGCGGAATTTCTGGCCATAGTCCCTTTGTCCCCAACAATGGAAACTTTAACTCATGCTGGAGGTGTGGGGGAAAACACTGCCAGATCTTGCAGATTACAACAGTTTGTCTGCAGAAACTGGAATCTCAGTGGTCATTTAGCTCGAATGTGCAGAAACCCTGCAACCAGAGGCAGATTGATCAGAAGAGGGTTCTGTGAGGCAGGATGACTTTTGGGGCAAATTGATGGATGCCGAGGTTCAGCGGGTCCATGTGGCGAATATTCACAGTTCATACACCAAAACGCCACCAATGATGATGAGGGTTTTATTAAATGGTATCCCAGTACGCATGGAGCTGGACACTGGGGCCAGCCAGTCACTCATTGGCGTTCAGCAATTTGAGAAGCTATGGCCACTCAAAGCCAGTAGACCCAAATTAGAACGTATTGAGACACAATTACAGACTTACACCAAAGAAATCATTCCGATGCTAGGCAGTGCAATGATGGATGTTACACACAATGGGTTAGTGAATCGGCTGCCGCTCTGGATTGTCCCGGGCAATGGTCCCGCACTGTTGGGGTTAGCCGAGATGAACTGGAAAAGGGGGGATGTTCACGCAATGTCCTCGGTGGAGCGAAATTCGTGCTCACAAGTCCTACAACAATTCGAGTCACTATTCCAACCGGGCATCGGGACTTTCAAAGGCACTAAAGTAGTGATACACATCAACCCGGACGCCAGGCCAGTGCACCACAAAGCCAGAGCGGTGCTGTATGTGATGCGGGAAAAAATAGAGAGTGAATTGGACCGGCTGTTGCGAGAGGGCATCATCTTGCCTGTTGAATTCAGCAACTAGGCGAGCCCCATCGTTCCTGTTCTAAAAGGGGATGGCTCTGTCAGGATCTGTGGCGACAACAAGGCCACCATCAATCGGGTGTCCCTACAAGACCAATACCCGCTCCCAAGAGCGGAGAATCTCTTCACCACGCTGGCAGGCGGCAAGCTGTTCACCAAGTTGGACCTCACTTCAGCCTATATGACCCAGGAACTACTGACCACCATCACCATGCACAAGGGACTGTTTGTGTATAACAGGTGCCCGTTTGGCATTCGATCAGCAGCCACGATTTTTCAACGTAACATGGAAAGTCTGCTTAAATCCATTCCGGGAACAATCGTATTCCAGGACGACATCCTCATCACAGGTCGAGACAATGAGGAACACCTCCACAACGTGGAGGAGGTGCTACGCTGACTGGACCAGGTAGGCCTGCAACTCAAAAAGTCTAAATGCATGTTCTTAGCTCCTGAGTTTAAGTTTCTGGGCAGGAGGGTTGCTGCAGATGGGATTCAGCCCACCGAATCCAAAACAGAGGCGATTCGACGAGCACCCAGGCCCTGCAACACATCGGAGTTGCGTTTATTCCTGGGACTGTTGAACTATTTCGGGAACTTTCTGCCGAACTTGAGCACGCTGTTGGAGCCGCTACACGTGCTCCTGCATAAGGGTTGCGATTGGTTTTGAGGGGACTGTCAGGAGCGGGCTTTCGATCGGGCCCGAAACCTACTTTGTTCAAACAAGTTGTTGACCCTGTACAACCCCTGTAAATGTTTAGTTCTGACTTGTGATGCATCATCCTATGGGGTTGGGTGCGTGTTGCAGCAGGGTAATGCTGAGGGTCAGCTACAACCTGTGGCTTATGCCTCCAGGTCACTCTCTCAAGCAGAACGGGGCTATGGGATGATCGAGAAGGAAGCGCTTGCATGTGTCTATAGTGTAAAAAAAATGCATCAGGACCTCTTCAGTAGGAAGTTTGAATTAGAGACGGACCACAAGCCACTCACATCCCTGTTGTCAGACAGCAAGGCTGTCAATGCCAACGCATCAGCTCGCATACAGCGGTGGGTTCTCACGCTAGCTGCTTATGACTACTCCATTCAGCATCGGCCCAGCACTGAAAACTGCGCTGACGCGCTCAGCAGGCTCCCACTGGCCACCACCGAGGGGGCAGCGGAGCAAAGCGCTGAGATGGTCATGGCTGTCGATGCCTTTGACAGTGCAGGCTCGCCCATCACAGCCTGCCAGATCAAAATCTGGACAAACAGAGATCCCCTCCTATCATTGATTAAGAAATGTGCCCTGACTGGGGATTGGGCGCCCGCACACGAAGCATGCCCTGAGGAGGTCAGACCATTCCACAGATGGATGGATGAGCTCTCCATCCAAGCTGACTGCCTACTATGGGGCAGCCGGGTAGTCATGCCCCAGAAGGGCAGGGAGGCATTCATCAGGGAACTCCACAGCGAGCACCCAGGCATTGTGATGATGAAGGCCATTGCCTGTTCACATATTTGGTGGCCTGGAATTGATTCAGACCTGGAACACTGTGCACGACCTGTGCCCAGCTGGGTAATGCCCCCAGGGAGGCCCCACTCAGCCCGTGGTCCTGGCCCACCAAGCCATGGTCACGCATTCACGTTGACTACGTGGGCCCGTTCATGGGGAAGATGTTCCTTACTGTAGTAGATGCGTACTTGAAATGGATCGAGTGCATCATCCTGAATTCATGCACGTCATCCACCACCGTGGAAAGCCTACATACGATCTTTGCAACCCATGGCTTGCCGGACATCCTGGTTAGTGATAATGGCTGTGTTTCACGAGCTATGAATTCCGGGAGTTTATGTTGGGCAATGGCATCAACCACATCAGGACTGCGCTGTTCAAGCCGGCCTCCAATGGCCAGGCGGAACGTGCTGTCCAAATCATTAAGCAAGTTATGCTCAGGATTCAAGGACCCTCCCTACAATGCTGCCTATCGCGCCTCCTGCTGGCCTAAAGATCCCGCCCGCACTCGCTCACGGGGGTCTCGCCCGCGGAGCTACTTATGAAACGGACACTCAAAACTCGGTTGTCCCTCATCCACCCAGTCCTGACCGACATAGTTGAGGGCAAGCGCAAGTCACAAAGCGAGTACCATGACCGTAATTCAAGGGGGAGATGTATAGAAATAAATGATCCTGTATTCGAACTCAATCACGCCATGGGGCTCAAATGGCTTGAGGGTACTGTAATTGACAAAGAGGGGAATAGGGTCATCGTGGTAAAACTCAACAATGGCCAGATATGCCGTAAGCATCTGGACCAAGTAAAAAAAAGGTTCAGCATGGACACGGAGGAACCAGAATAAGACCATGAGATGGAGCTCACACCACCGCCAGTGAACGAACAACAAGAGCAATCAGAAGAATGCACAGTCCCCATGGTCAGCCCGGACAGGCCGGAATCACCACAGGTGACAGACACTCACGTCTGTGTCCAACAACCAGAGCCCCAACTGCGGCGCTCCACGAGGGAGCATAGACCACCTGAAAGACTAAACCTATGATCCCAGTAAGACTTTGGGGGGGGGGAGGTGATGTCATGTTTGTAACAACAATGTAACACCACTGTATTACTGTATACACTCAACCTAGATGCACACCTTGACCACAGGGGGTGAACTTGTGGGAGACACTCCTTACCTGATCACACAGGTATATAAAGGGAGGTCCCACGCAGGGTCATCACTTCTGGAGTCCTGTAATAAAGAGCTAAGGTCACAGAGTGGCCTTGTCCCTGGAATGTGCCTCGTGTAGTTTCATGCTGGAGAGTAAGGACTTTACATGGTGTGTTTAAGGTATTGGGAATGTTTGTTATGTTTTTAGGTGTGATTTTGTTTTTGCCACAGAAGTCTCTCTAAGAGCAGTCTGAGGCCTGCTCTTTGGCAATTAATTTTCAATTGCTCAGCTGGCCTTGCGCCCTAAAAGAGATGTGTAACGCCTCCCTTAGCGTTCCGCCCCACACTCAGGGCCCAGCTGATGAATTTTGCTGACTGAGGCGCAAACTGTTCCCGGGCGCAAACTTTACCGCCCCGCTGCCATTACCGTCCCTAAATGAGCAGAATTGATAATCCAGCCCATGGGGCTGAAATTCAGGCTTGCCAGAAACCTGGCACACATACCGTTTTTTAAGTGATTCGATTCCGCCATCTGGCCGCTGCAATCCGGCGGTAATAGGCCTTATCGGGACCTTGAACTTCGGCCCCCATATCTCCTAACACAGAAATCTAGAATGAATGGTCCAACAAGCTCTGTGCTGGAATAGGGCCCAAAATTCGTAATGTGTTTTGGTCTAAAGTGATGTAGTTCAGTAAGGGAGGCAAAGCAGGAATTGTGTCGCCCATTGCAAACTGTGCACTTTTAGATATTTACAGCAACTGCTTCTTAATACCATTGTGACTATCCCTGATGCCTCTTTGTGCTGTTCTTAAAACTATCCTGGTGTTCTGCCAAGCTGATACCTGGGAGCCAGGGATATGAGTGATTCTTGCTTGCGCTATGGTATTGTCAATCTCTTGAGACTAAAGTGGCTCTTCTTTCAGGGCTATTGAGTCGCAGATGGACCTTCAGCAGGCTGTATGGGTAGCCTGGTCCTATATTCTGGCATTTACATAAATTTCATGGCCACAGACTTTCAGTGCCACAGGTGGCTGTGCTTTCCCGAAGAGGCTGTTGGGGAATGTGTTAACTACTGGATGAAGACCGGAAACTCACTTCCACCAGGAGAGCAGTAGTGTCTGTGCCAGTGAAAATCAGCATTGCCTTTAATTTCTTTGCCACCTGGTCCTTCCAGGCAGCATCTGGTGACTTTTGCCACATTAGTCAGCCAACTATGCACCATTGCATCCAAAATCGTCACTGATACTCAATTCAGTTGTGCTGATCAAATCATATCCTTTCCAATGGACCCAGAGAAACAAAGTAATACAGCTGTTCAGTTCTATAGACTGCAGCATTCCCACAGATGCAAGAAATAACAGATGGAATGTGTGTCACACTCAAAGCCCTATATGACAACCCCCTCAATTTTATATGAAAAGTTTTCATTCTATTAATGTCCATCTAGTGTACACTGCCACTTATCCTGCACGGCAATGTCAGATACCCAGGAAGCTGCCACTTTTGTTTGGCGATAATCCACCGTGCCAACCCTCACGACTCAGATCCACGCAGCTGCAGGATTTAGTGCTGATCAAGTTTATTCACTGCAGTCATAGCTGATGATTGCAGCAAGGCTTCCACAGACAGAGGAGTACAGCAGATACAGTGAGATCCATGCTATTACAAGAAGTGTCATGGAGTAGATTATTGGAATCCTCAGGTCTTGTTTTCAGTGCCTGGATAAAGCAGGTGGAGCCCTGCAATACAATCCAGTGAGAGTGTCAATAATCATTGAACCTTGCTGCATTCTGCATAATATCAAAGTGAATATAGTGTTGCTGCTCCCAGAAGCTGAAGAAGAAGATGGTGAAGAGGGAGTGAAAGGCCTTCGCTCCCCATAGCACGAGGAAGATACACAGGAAGAAGAGGACAGTTTGCAGCCAGAGAAAGCAGGGTACAACTGATACTCCCGTACTTTCAGTGAATAATGGTCAACTCAGAAATAAGGGGCCCAAGTTTCCACAAGAAAAAAAACGGGTGCCCCTCCGAGCTGGGTGCCCGTTTTTCACGCCTAAAATGGCGCCTAAAAAAATCCTCGGTATTCTCCACCTACTTACAGGTCCTCTGGCCCTCGGCGCAGCCAGCACGAGCTGTGGGGGGGGCGGAGCCAGGTCCCGGCGCTGAAAACAGTGCCGGACCTCTGCACATGCGCGCTACAGTCGGCACGCAAGTGCAGTAGCTCCAGGCGCCGAACTGTGTGGGAGGGGCCCGAAGCACGCAGCCCCTAGCCCTGGCCGAATGGCCTCACTGGGGCTGCGTGAATGAGGCTCCTCCCACGGCCAGCTCCTGTTCCCCCCCCGACCAGACCCGACACTCGCTCCCCGCCCACCCCCCCGCTGACCAGGCCCGACCCGCCCCGACACCCGCTCCCCCCCCCCCCGCCGCCGCCCCAACCCGAGACCCGCTCCCTCCCCCCAACCCCCGACCCGACACCCGCTCCTCCCCCCCGCCCCGACGAGACCCGAGACCCGCTCCCTCCCCCCCCCTGCCCCGACCCGACCCGACACCCGACACCCGCTCCCCCCGACCCGACACCCGCTCCCCCCCCCCGCCCCGACCCGACCCGACACCCGACACCCGCTCCCCCCGACCCGACACCCGCTCCCCCCCCCCGCCCCGACCCGACCCGACCTGAGACCCGCTCCCCCCCCCCGACTGACCCGACCCGACCCGCGCTCCTGTTCCCCGACCCCCCCCGCCTCTTTCCCCCCTCCCTCCCTCTCTCCCCCCCCTCCCTCCCTCCCTCTCTCTCTCCCTCCCTCCTTCCCTCCCTCTCTCTCTCTCTCCCTCCCTCCCTCCCTCTCTCTCTCTCTCCCTCCCTCCCTCCCTCCCTCTCTCTCTCTCTCTCTCCCTTCCCCCCTCTCCCCTCCCTCCCTCCCTCTCTCTCCCTCTCCCTCCCTCCCTCCCTCTCCCTCCCTCTCTCTCTCTCTCTCTCTCTCTCTCCCTCCCTCTCTCTCTCTCTCTCTCCCTCCCCCCCCTCTCTCCCCTCCCTCCCTCCCTTTCTCTCCCTCTCCCTCTCTCCCTCCCTCTCCCTCCCTCCCCCCCCTCTCTCTCTCTCTCTCCCTCCCTCTCTCTCTCTCTCTCTCTCTCCCCCTCCCGCTCAGCAGCACGAACGGCTGCAGAATTCTCCCTGGCTGAAGCACTTTCACACAGGTAGGAAGATGGTTTATTTAATCTTTTCTTGGCTTATAAATGTTTATTCAGGTTGGATTTATTTGTATAATATTTGTAGAAGTATAAATAAGGATTTATTGTCGAATTTAATGAGTTCCCTTCCCCCCCCACTCCACCACCTCGTTCTGGACGCCTAATCTGTAACCTGCGCCTGATTTTTTAATGTGTAGAACAGGTTTTTTCAGTTCTACAAAAATCTTCACTGGCTCCATTCTACTTTAGTTTGGAGTACATTTTCACTGTGGAAACTTTCAAATCAGGCGTCGGTGGCCGGACACGCCCCCTTTTGAAGAAAAAATTCTGTTCTAAACTAGAACTGTTCTACCTGACTAGAACTGCAGAAAAAAAAATGTGGAGAATTGCGATTTCTAAAATAGTCCGTTCTCCACCAGTTGCTCCTAAAAATCAGGCGCGAATCATGTGGAAACTTGGGCCCAAGGTCACATCACACAAGGCTGTTCTCCCCTAGCACTCTTACAGTCCCTTACTGTCAAAGTCTTCTGCCAAGTTCCTTCATAAGACAGATGTCGACAATTCCCCTGCCATCATCACTCAGAAATATATGTGGTCAAGCTGTAATTACTTTACAGAACAAGATAGGCTGGATTCTCCTCCGCAGAGAATGATTGAAAATGCGGGCGCTGTTGTTTTTATATTATTGCACAGATTTACCTCCCTTGGGCTAGTGGCAGAGCGGGAATACGAACACCAATGTTGATCTGCCCCAGCCCACTTCCATTTCCTGAATAAAGCTCGCAGCAAACATTCTGACTGACACTCCAAAGTACTGGATCGATATGTAGGCAAAGTAACACTGACCATTGGTGGCTGCACAGAAAATGACCACCTCTATATGATATTTGCTTCAGGGATATCTTCCTGCAGCTTCTACCAACACTTTTATGGCGGTGGTTATATTTTGGGGCAGGTTTGGGTTGGAAGCTGAGGAAATACATCAGAGGAGTTAGCCTTGCTCCTCAACTTCATTTACATTCGATTGTTTGGGCTCCTGTCGAGCCTCAAGGGAGAAGGTGCTTTTTGGGAAGATAGTTCAGGTGTGGATTTTTTGTGGCTGATTTGAATCAAGAGTCTCGAAGAAACCATTTTACTCTGTTTATCGCTTTAAAACAGCCTTAAAACCAGCCGTAATTCAAAATAAAATTCAGGTCCTTGAGCTACCAGTGTTGGAGGTTCAAAGAATTCCTTAATCAATTTAAGACTAATGCTTGCATTGAATTTAAGTATAATAATCTATCTAAATGCAATAATCTAGTTACAATAATCTATTTCTCCGCTTACATCGTGCAAAGCTTTGGGATAGTGAAACTCTCTTAAGATCAATGTTTGTAACGTCGGGTTAAACATATCCAGTAATAACATATGGAAGGGGAATGGTGCAATTACTTTGCGATATGCCACTAGATCTAAGAATATATGAATAGGCAAGTACATGAGCAGAGCTGAAAATCATCTTTGAAGACCATAAATAAATGATTCCACCACCATATTCGGCTTCAGGGGAAGACTTTCTCCATTTCCCCCATTAATCTTTTTGCAGGAATTGAGCACCTTCCAGGGCAGTTTATTCTGATGTGTTTGTTTCACAAATTGCAGGACATTTGCCACAGGGATATTTCTGTTTCTTTTTGATGCAATTGCTTCCTGCAGGATTTTGTCACAATATTCTTTTCTTTCAACTTGCTACAACGCTGTAATCTCCCATTGGGAAATGCAGGAATGTTGTTTTTCATTGGGATTTTCAGCTGAATTTGTGTTTCCCATAGCAGTTCATTCCAATGTTTGAATCTTTTGCAAGAATTTTTAGTGAAGTTCTCATTTCTTGATACTGACACATTATAAAATATTAGTGAGACCACACATGTAGTATTGTGTCCAGTTGTGGTCACAGCACTTATCTGAAGACCCACTGACAGTAGAAAGAACTCAGAGAAGCACGGCAAAAATACTTAAAAGAGTTTAGATCATTCAGCTATAAATGAAGGTTTATCAAATTCAGTTTATTATTAGAAAAGGACTGAAGCAAGATATGATTCAAGTTTTTAAAATAATGGAGGGAATTAATGGTTGGGATGATCCTTCCAGTGGTGATGTTCCAATGGATGGAGAGGAGGCCGCAAAGAGACCTTCATCTTGCATTGGGGAAACCCAGGGTCACTTACTGCCACTTCCCAGGGCCTACTTTCACCTTCCCCATGGTGGCCTAGGAAGCAGCAGGAAGTGGAGTGGACATGAGGGAGATCCGTGGGAACCTGGGCACTGAACCATTTGCATGCGGCAAGAGGAGAAGGAGTAGACAGCCACAGTCCCGTTGGGGGCAAGGGGAGGTAGATCCTTATCAGGATGGGGAGGAGGCAGTAGGCCTCACTACCTCCATTTCCCATCGTTCTCCGGTGTGATTCCACCCGAGAATCCTGGCTGATATTCAGATTTAAATAGATGGCCTGTATTCCCGAGAGCAGGGGTTCACAACCTTTTTGCTTCTGAGGCCCACCTCCCGTGTTAGAAACATAGAAAATAGGTGCAGGAGTAGGCCATTCGGCCCTTCGAGCCTGCACCGCCATTCAATGAGTTCATGGCTGAACATGCAAATTCAGTACCCCATTCCTGCTTTCTCGCCATACCCCTTGATCCCTCGAGTAGTAAGGACTACATCTAACTCCTTTTTGAATATATTTAGTGAATTGGCCTCAACAACTTTCTGTGGTAGAGAATTCCACAGGTTCACCACTCTCTGGGTGAAGAAGTTTCTCTCATCTTGGTCCTAAATGGCTTACCCCTTATCCTTAGACTGTGACCCCTGGTTCTGGACTTCCCCAACATTGGGAACATTCTTCCTGCATCTAACCTGTCTAAACCCGTCAGAATTTTAAACGTTTCTATGAGATCCCCTCTCATTCTTCTGAACTCCAGTGAATACAAGCCCAGTTGAGCCAATCTTTCTTGATATGTCAGTCCCACCATCCCGGGAATCAGTCTGGTGAACCTTCCTTGCACTCCCTCAATAGCAAGAATGTCCTTCCTCAAGTTAGGAGACCAAAACTGTACACAATACTCCAGGTGTGACCTCACCAAGGCCCTGTACAACTGTAGTAACACCTCCCTGCCCCTGTACTCAAATCCCCTCACTATGAAGGCCAACATGCCATTTGCTTTCTTAACCGCCTGCTGTACCTGCATGCCAACCTTCAATGACTGATGTACCATGACACCCAGATCTTGTTGCACCTCCCCTTTTCCTAATCTGTCACCATTCAGATAATAGTCTGTCTCTCTGTTTTTACAACCAAAGTGGATAACCTCACATTTATCCACATTATACTTCATCTGCCATGCATTTGCCCACACACCTCCTTCTTCCATTCCTGCCCCCTCCCCTGCTGCTAACCACAGCTCTGTTGCTTTAGCTGACTGATGAGCCAGAAGCCTGCCCGTGAGCCCTCCACATCGATTGACGGGGGAGACGAATAGGAAGGGGACGAATGTACCATGACACTCAGGTCTCATTTCAGATAATAGTCTGTCTCTCTGTTTTAACCACTGAAGTGGATAACCTCACATTTATCCACATTATACTTCATCTGCCATGCATTTGCCCACTCACCTAACCTATCCAAGTCACTCTGCAGCCTCATAGCATCCTCCTCGCAGCTCACACTGCCACCCAACTTAGTGTCATCCGCAAATTTGGAGATACTACATTTAATCCCCTCGTCTAAATCATTAATGTACAGTGTAAACAGCTGGGGCCCCAGCACAGAACCTTGCAGTACCCCACTAGTCACTTTCTGCCATTCTGAAAAGTACCCACTTACTCCTACTCTTTGCTTCCTGTCTGCCAACCAGTTCTCAATCCACGTCATCACACTACCCCCAATACCACGTGCTTTAACTTTGCACATTAATCTCTTGTGTGGGACCTTGTCGAAAGCCTTCTGAAAGTCCAAATACACCACATCAACTGGTTCTCCCTTGTCCACTTTACTGGAAAAATCCTCAAAAAATTCCAGAAGATTTGTCAAGCATGATTTCCCTTTTACAAATCAATGCTGACTTGGACCTATCATGTCACCTCTTTCCAAATGCGCTGCTATGAGATCCTTAATAATTGATTCCATTATTTTACCCACTACCGATGTCAGGCTGACCGGTCTATAATTCCCTGTTTTCTCTCTCATAGAAACATAGAAACATAGAAAATAGGTGCAGGAGTAGGCCATTCGGCCCTTCTAGCCTGCACCGCCATTCAATGAGTTCATGGCTGAACATGCAACTTCAGTATCCCATTCCTGCTTTCTCACCATACCCCTTGATTCCCCTAGTAGTAAGGACTTCATCTAACTCCTTTTTGAATATATTTAGTGAATTGGCCTCAACAACTTTCTGTGGTAGAGAATTCCACAGGTTCACCACTCTCTGGGTGAAGAAATTCCTCCTCATCTCGGTCCTAAATGGCTTCCCCCTTATCCTTAGACTGTGTCCCCTGGTTCTGGACTTCCCCAACATTGGGAACATTCTTCCTGCATCTAACCTGTCTAACCCCGTCAGAATTTTAAACGTTTCTATGAGGTCCCCTCTCATTCTTCTGAACTCCAGTAAATACAAGCCCAGTTGATCCAGTCTTTCTTGATAGGTCAGTCCCGCCATCCCGGGAATCAGTCTGGTGAATCTTCGCTGCACTCCCTCAATAGCAAGAATGTCCTTCCTCAGGTTAGGAGACTAAAACTGTACACAATACTCCAGGTGTGGCCTCACCAAGGCCCTGTACAATTGTAGCAACACCTCCCTGCCCTTGTACTCAATTCCCCTCGCTATGAAGGCCAACATGCCATTTGCTTTCTTAACCGCCTGCTGTACCTGCATGCCAACCTTCAATGACTGATGTACCATGACACCCAGGTCTCTTTGCACCTGCCCTTTTCCTAATCTGTCACCATTCAGATAATAGTCTGTCTCTTTGTTTTTACCACCAAAGTGGATAACCTCACATTTATCCACATTATACTTCATCTGCCATGCATTTGCCCACTCACCTAACCTATCCAAGTCGCTCTGCAGCCTCATAGAATCCTCCTTGCAGCTCACACTGCCACCCAACTTAGTGTCATCCGCAAATTTGGAGATACTACATTTAATCCCCTCGTCTAAATCATTAATGTACAGTGTAAACAGCTGGGGCCCCAGCACAGAACCTTGCGGTACCCCACTAGTCACTGCCTGCCATTCTGAAAAGTCCCCATTTACTCCTACTCTTTGCTTCCTGTCTGACAACCAGTTCTCAATCCATGTCAGCACACTACCCCCAATCCCATGTGCTTTAACTTTGCACATTAATCTCTTGTGTGGGACCTTGTCGAAAGCCTTCTGAAAGTCCAAATATACCACATCAACTGGTTCTCCCTTGTCCACTCTACTGGAAACATCCTCAAAAAATTCCAGAAGATTTGTCAAGCATGATTTCCCTTTCACAAATCCATGCTGACTTGGACCTACCATATTACCTCTTTCCAAATGCACTGCTATGGCATCCTTAATAATTGATTCCATCATTTTACCCACTACCGATGTCAGGCTGACCGGTCTGTAATTCCCTGTTTTCTCTCTCCCTCCTTTTTTAAAAAGTGGGGTTACATTGGCTACCCTCCACTCCATAGGAACTGATCCAGAGTCAATGGAATGTTGGAAAATGACTGTCAATGCATCCACTATTTCCAAGGCCACCTCCTTAAGTACTCTGGGATGCAGTCCATCAGGCCCTGGGGATTTATCGGCCTTCAATCCCATCAATTTCCCCAACACAATTTCCCGACTAATAAGGATTTCCCTCAGTTCCTCCTCCTTACTAGACCCTCCGACCCCTTTTATATCCGGAAGGTTGATTGTGTCCTCCTCAGTGAATACCGAACCAAAGTACTTGTTCAATTGGTCCGCCATTTCTTTGTTCCCCGTTATGACTTCCCCTGATTCTGACTGCAGGGGACCTACGTTTGTCTTTACTAACCTTTTTCTCTTTACATATCTATAGAAACTTTTGCAATCCGTCTTAATGTTCCCTGCAAACTTCTTCTCATACTCCATTTTCCCTGCCCTAATCAAACCCTTTGTCCTCCTCTGCTGAGTTCTAAATTTCTCCCAGTCCCCGGGTTCTCTGCTATTTCTGGCCAATTTGTATGCCACTTCCTTGGCTTTAATTCGATCCCTGATTTCCCTTGATAGCCACGGTTGAGCCACCTTCCCTTTTTTATTTTTACGACAGACAGGAATGTACAATTGTTGCAGTTCATCCATGCGGTCTCTAAATGTCTGCCATTGCCCATCCACAGTCAACCCCTTCAGTATCATTCGCCAATCTATCCTAGCCAATTCACGCCTCATACCTTCAAAGTTACCCTTCTTTAAGTTCTGGACCATGGTCTCTGAATTAACTGTTTCATTCTCCATCCTAATGCAGAATTCCACCATATTATGGTCACTCTTCCCCAAGGGGCCTCGCACAACGAGATTGCTAATTAATCCTCTCTCATTACACAACACCCAGTCTAAGATGGCCTCCCCCCTAGTTGGTTCCTCGACATATTGGTCTAAAAACCATCCCTTATGCACTCCAGGAAATCCTCCTCTACCGTATTGCTTCCAGTTTGGTTAACCCAATCTATGTGCATATTAAAGTCACCCATTATAACTGCTGCACCTTTATTGCACGCACCCCTAATTTCATGTTTGATGCCCTCCCCAACATCACTACTACTGTTTGGAGGTCTGTACACAACTCCCACTAACGTTTTTTGTCCTTTGGTATTCTGCAGCTCTACCGATATAGATTCCACATCATCTAAGCTAATGTCCTTCCGAACTATTGCCTTAATTTGCTCCTTAACCAGCAATGCTACCCCACCTCCTTTTCCTTTTATTCTATCTTTCCTGAATGTTGAATACCCCTGGATGTTGAATTCCCAGCCCTGATCATCCTGGAGCCACGTCTCCGTAATCCCAATCACATCATATTTGTTAACATCTATTTGCACAGTTAATTCATCCACTTTATTGCGGATACTCCTTGCATTAAGACACAAAGCCTTCAGGCTTGTTCTTTTAACACCCTTTGTCCTTTTAGAATTTTGCTGTACAGTGGCCCTTTTTGTTCTTTGCCTTGGGTTTCTCTGCCCTCCACTTTTCCTCATCTCCTTTCTGTCTTTTGCTTTTGCCTCCTTTTTGTTTCCCTCTGTCTCCCTGCATTGGTTCCCATCCCCCTGCCATATCAGTTTAAATCCTCCCCAACAGCACTAGCAAACACTCCCCCTAGGACATTGGTTCCGGTCCTGCCAAGGTGCAGACCGTCCGGTTTGTACTGGTCCCACCTCCCCCAGAACCGGTTCCAATGCCCCAGGAATTTGAATCCCTCCCTGTTGCACCACTGCTCAAGCCACGTATTCATCTGCACTATCCTGCGATTCCTACTCTGACTATCACGTGGCACTGGTAGCAATCCCGAGATTACTACTTTTGAGGTCCTACTTTTTAATTTAGCTCCTAGCTCCTTAAATTCATTTCGTAGGACCTCATCCCTTTTTTTATTACCTCCTTTTTTAAAAAGTGGGGTTACATTGGCTACCCTCCACTCCATAGGAACAGATCCAGAGTCTATGGAATGTTGGAAAATGACTGTCAATGCATCCACTATTTCCAAGGCCACCTCCTTAAGTACTCTGGGATGCAGTCCATCAGGCCCTGGCGATTTATCGGCCTTCAATCCCATCAATTTCCCCAACACAATTTCCTGACTAATAAGGATTTCCCTCAGTTCCTCCTTCTTATTAGACCCTCTGACCCCTTTTATATCCGGAAGGCTGTTTGTGATCTCCTTAGTGAATACCGAACCAAAGTACTTGTTCAATTGGTCTGCCATTTCTTTGTTCCCCGTTATGACTTCCCCTGATTCTGACTGCAGGGGACCTACGTTTGTCTTTACTAACCTTTTTCTCTTTACATATCTATAGAAGCTTTTACAGTCTGTCTTAATGTTCCCTGCAAGCTTCCTCTCGTACTCTATTTTCCCTGCCCTAATCAAACCCTTTGTCCTCCTCTGCTGAGTTCTAAATTTCTCCCAGTCCCTGGGTTCGCTGCTATTTCTGGCCAATTTGTATGGCACTTCCTTGGCTTTAATACTATCCCTGATTTCCCTTGACAGCCACGGTTGAGCCACCTTCCCTTTTTTATTTTTATGCCAGACAGGGATGTACAATTGTTGTAGTTCATCCATGCGGTCTCTAAATGTCTGCCATTGCCCATCCACAGTCAACCCCTTCAGTATCATTCGCCAATCTATCCTAGCCAATTCACGCCTCATACCTTCAAAGTTACCCTTCTTTAAGTTCTGGACCATGGTCTCTGAATTAACTGTTTCATTCTCCATCCTAATGCAGAATTCCACCATATTATGGTCACTCTTCCCCAAGGGGCCTCGCACAACGAGATTGCTAATTAATCCTCTCTCATTACACAACACCCAGTCTAAGATGGCCTCCCCCCTAGTTGGTTCCTCGACATATTGGTCTAAAAAACCATCCCTTATGCACTCCAGGAAATCCTCCTCTACCGTATTGCTTCCAGTTTGGTTAACCCAATCTATGTGCATATTAAAGTCACCCATTATAACTGCTGCACCTTTTTTGCACGCACCCCTAATTTCATGTTTGATGCCCTCCCCAACATCACTACTACTGTTTGGAGGTCTGTACACAACTCCCACTATCGTTTTTTGTCCTTTGGTATTCTGCAGCTCTACCCATATAGATTCCACATCATCTAAGCTAATGTCCTTCCGAACTATTGCCTTAATTTGCTCCTTAACCAGCAATGCTACCCCACCTCCTTTTCCTTTTATTCTATCTTTCCTGAATGTTGAATACCCCTGGATGTTGAGTTCCCAGCCCTGATCATCCTGGAGCCACGTCTCCGTAATCCCAATCACATCATATTTGTTAACATCTATTTGCACAGTTAATTCATCCACTTTATTGCGGATACTCCTTGCATTAAGACACAAAGCCTTCAGGCTTGTTCTTTTAACACCCTTTGTCCTTTTAGAATTTTGCTGTACAGTGGCCCTTTTTGTTCTTTGCCTTGGGTTTCTCTGCCCTCCACTTTTCCTCATCTCCTTTCTGTCTTTTGCTTTTGCCTCCTTTTTGTTTCCCTCTGTCTCCCTGCATTGGTTCCCATCCCCCTGCCATATCAGTTTAAATCCTCCCCAACAGCACTAGCAAACACTCCCCCTAGGACATTGGTTCCGGTCCTGCCCAGGTGCAGACCGTCCGGTTTGTACTGGTCCCACCTCCCCCAGAACCGGTTCCAATGCCCCAGGAATTTGAATCCCTCCCTGTTGCACCACTGCTCAAGCCACGTATTCATCTGCACTATCCTGCGATTCCTACTCTGACTATCACGTGGCACTGGTAGCAATCCCGAGATTACTACTTTTGAGGTCCTACTTTTTAATTTAGCTCCTAGCTCCTTAAATTCATTTCGTAGGACCTCATCCCTTTTTTTATTACCTCCTGTTTTAAAAAGTGGGGTTACATTGGCTACCCTCCACTCCATAGGAACAGATCCAGAGTCGATGGAATGTTGGAAAATGACTGTCAATGCATCCACTATTTCCAAGGCCACCTCCTTAAGTACTCTGGGATGCAGTCCATCAGGCCCTGGCGATTTATCGGCCTTCAATCCCATCAATTTCCCCAACACAATTTCCTGACTAATAAGGATTTCCCTCAGTTCCTCCTTCTTACTAGACCCTCTGACCCCTTTTATATCCGGAAGGCTGTTTGTGATCTCCTTAGTGAATACCGAACCAAAGTACTTGTTCAATTGGTCTGCCATTTCTTTGTTCCCTGTTATGACTTCCCCTGATTCTGACTGCAGGGGACCTACGTTTGTCTTTACTAACCTTTTTCTCTTTACATATCTATGGAAGCTTTTACAGTCTGTCTTAATGTTCCCTGCAAGCTTCCTCTCGTACTCTATTTTCCCTGCCCTAATCAAACCCTTTGTCCTCCTCTGCTGAGTTCTAAATTTCTCCCAGTCCCTGGGTTCGCTGCTATTTCTGGCCAATTTGTATGCCACTTCCTTGGCTTTAATACTATCCCTGATTTCCCTTGACAGCCACGGTTGAGCCACCTTCCCTTTTTTATTTTTATGCCAGACAGGGATGTACAATTGTTGTAGTTCATCCATGCGGTCTCTAAATGTCTGCCATTGCCCATCCACAGTCAACCCCTTCAGTATCATTCGCCAATCTATCCTAGCCAATTCACGCCTCATACCTTCAAAGTTACCCTTCTTTAAGTTCTGGACCATGGTCTCTGAATTAACTGTTTCATTCTCCATCCTAATGCAGAATTCCACCATATTATGGTCACTCTTCCCCAAGGGGCCTCGCACAACGAGATTGCTAATTAATCCTCTCTCATTACACAACACCCAGTCTAAGATGGCCTCCCCATTAGTTGGTTCCTCGACATATTGGTCTAAAAAACCATCCCTTATGCACTCCAGGAAATCCTCCTCTACCGTATTGCTTCCAGTTTGGTTAACCCAATCTATGTGCATATTAAAGTCACCCATTATAACTGCTGCACCTTTATTGCACGCACCCTTAATTTCATGTTTGATGCCCTCCCCAACATCACTACTACTGTTTGGAGGTCTGTACACAACTCCCACTAACGTTTTTTGTCCTTTGGTATTCTGCAGCTCTACCCATATAGATTCCACATCATCTAAGCTAATGTCCTTCCGAACTATTGCCTTAATTTGCTCCTTAACCAGCAATGCTACCCCACCTCCTTTTCCTTTTATTCTATCTTTCCTGAATGTTGAATACCCCTGGATGTTGAGTTCCCAGCCCTGATCATCCTGGAGCCACGTCTCCGTAATCCCAATCACATCATATTTGTTAACATCTATTTGCACAGTTAATTCATCCACTTTATTGCGGATACTCCTTGCATTAAGACACAAAGCCTTCAGGCTTGTTCTTTTAACACCCTTTGTCCTTTTAGAATTTTGCTGTACAGTGGCCCTTTTTGTTCTTTGCCTTGGGTTTCTCTGCCCTCCACTTTTCCTCATCTCCTTTCTGTCTTTTGCTTTTGCCTCCTTTTTGTTTCCCTCTGTCTCCCTGCATTGGTTCCCATCCCCCTGCCATATCAGTTTAAATCCTCCCCAACAACACTAGCAAACACTCCCCCTAGGACATTGGTTCCGGTCCTGCCCAGGTGCAGACCGTCCGGTTTGTACTGGTCCCACCTCCCCCAGAACCGGTTCCAATGCCCCAGGAATTTGAATCCCTCCCTGTTGCACCACTGCTCAAGCCACGTATTCATCTGCACTATCCTGCGATTCCTACTCTGACTATCACGTGGCACTGGTAGCAATCCCGAGATTACTACTTTTGAGGTCCTACTTTTTAATTTAGCTCCTAGCTCCTTAAATTCATTTCGTAGGACCTCATCCCTTTTTTTATTACCTCCTTTTTTAAAAAGTGGGGTTACATTGGCTACCCTCCACTCCATAGGAACAGATCCAGAGTCTATGGAATGTTGGAAAATGACTGTCAATGCATCCACTATTTCCAAGGCCACCTCCTTAAGTACTCTGGGATGCAGTCCATCAGGCCCTGGCGATTTATCGGCCTTCAATCCCATCAATTTCCCCAACACAATTTCCTGACTAATAAGGATTTCCCTCAGTTCCTCCTTCTTACTAGACCCTCTGACCCCTTTTATATCCGGAAGGCTGTTTGTGATCTCCTTAGTGAATACCGAACCAAAGTACTTGTTCAATTGGTCTGCCATTTCTTTGTTCCCCGTTATGACTTCCCCTGATTCTGACTGCAGGGGACCTACGTTTGTCTTTACTAACCTTTTTCTCTTTACATATCTATAGAAGCTTTTACAGTCTGTCTTAATGTTCCCTGCAAGCTTCCTCTCGTACTCTATTTTCCCTGCCCTAATCAAACCCTTTGTCCTCCTCTGCTGAGTTCTAAATTTCTCCCAGTCCCTGGGTTCGCTGCTATTTCTGGCCAATTTGTATGGCACTTCCTTGGCTTTAATACTATCCCTGATTTCCCTTGACAGCCACGGTTGAGCCACCTTCCCTTTTTTATTTTTATGCCAGACAGGGATGTACAATTGTTGTAGTTCATCCATGCGGTCTCTAAATGTCTGCCATTGCCCATCCACTGTCAACCCCTTCAGTATCATTCGCCAATCTATCCTAGCCAATTCATGCCTCATACCTTTAAAGTTAGCCTTCTTTAAGTTCTGGACCATGGTCTCTGAATTATCTGTTTCATTCTCCATCCTAATGTAGAATTCCACCATATTATGGTCACTCTTCCCCAAAGGACCTCGCACAACGAGATTGCTAATAAATTCTCTCTCATTACACAACACCCAGTATAAGATGGCCTCCCCCCTAGTTGGTTCCTCGACATATTGGTCTAGAAAAGCATCCCTTATGCACTCCAGGAAATCCTCCTCCACCGTATTGCTTCCAGTTTGGTTAGCCCAATCTATGTGCATATTAAAGTCACCCATGATAACTGCTGCACCTTTATTGCATGCACCCCTAATTTCCTGTTTGATGCCCTCCCCAACATCACTACTACTGTTTGGAGGTCTGTACACAACTCCCACTAACGTTTTTTGTCCTTTGGTGTTCTGCAGCTCTACCCATATAGATTCCACATCATCCAAGCTAATGTCCTTCCTAACTATTGCATTAATCTCCTCTTTAACCAGCAATGCTACCCCACCTCCTTTTCCTTTTATTCTATCTTTCCTGAATGTTGAATACCCTTGGATGTTGCGTTCCCAGCCCTGATCATCCTGGAGCCACGTTTCTGTAATCCCAATCACATCATATCTGTTAACATCTATTTGCACAGTTAATTCATCCACCTTATTACGGATACTCCTTGCATTAAGACACAAAGCCTTCGGGCTTGTTTTTTTAACACCCTTTGTCCTTTTAGAATTATGATGTAGTGTGGCCCTTTTTGTTTCTTGCCTTTGTTTACTCAGCCTTCCACTATGCTTTTTACCTTTCTACCATCTGTTTCTGATTCCATATTACTTTGCCCTGTCTCGCTGCATAGGTTCCCATCCCCCTGCCATATTAGTTTAAACACTCCTGAACTGCATTAGCAAATGTTACCCCCAGGACATCAGTTCCAGTCCTGTCCAAGTACAAACTGTCCCTTTTGTACAGGTCCCACTTCCCCCAGAACTGGTTCCAATGTCCCAGGAATTTGAATCCCTCCCTCTTGCACCACTGCTCAAGCCACGTATTTATTCTAACTATCCTGCTCCCTCTACTCTGATTAGCATGTGGCACTGGTGGCAATCCAGAGATTACTACCTTTGAGGTCCTACTTTTTAATTTAATTCCGACCTCCCTAAATTCAGCTTGTAGGACCTCTTCTCGCTTCTTACCTATATCGTTGGTACCTACATGTACCACAACAACTGGCTGTTCACCCTCCCTCTCCAGAATGCTCTGCAGCTGCTCCGAGACATCCTTGACCCTTGCACCAGGGAGGCAACATATCATCCTGGAGTCTCGGTTGCGGCCGCAGAAACTCCTATCTATTGCCCATACAATAGAGTCCCCTATCACTATAGCTCTCCCACTCTTTTTCCCGCCCTTCTGTGCAGCAGAGCCACCCATGGTGCCATGAACCTGGCTGCTGGTGCCTTCCCCTGGTAAGTCATCTCCCCCAACAGTATCCAAAACGGTGTTATAAGCAGAGTTCTGACAAAAGATCATTGACCTGAAACTTTAACTCTGCTTCTCTCTCCACAGATGCTGCCTGACCTACTGAGTATTTCCTGCATTTTCTGTTTTTATCCTAAATATACATATGTGCCCATTTGCTGTCCAAGGTCTGCTCCACCCAATCAACCATTTGCTTAACAAGAAATGAACCAGGAGCAACAAGCATAGTGCTCACAACAGGCTCATTTTGTGCACACTCGATCGGATCCGGACTAAAATTCCAGGTCCACATCCTCCATTTCAGAAACAGAATTTTGCTCTCATTTCGATACCAACCTCAACCCGTCGGTGAATGCCAGTGAACGCCAGTGACTTAAATTAACAGCACCAGTAATGGCGGAGGCAACTGGCACGAGAGAAATGGAGAAATAAACAGGGCCGAGTGACTATACTCACCCGACCTCATCACCATAAATCCTTCAGTGACAAAGGCAGCCCCCCTCTTTCTTCCTCTCCAAACCTTTCACAGGAAGGATATACTTGCATTGGAGGCTGTTCAGAGAAGGTTCACTCGGTTGATTCCAGAGATGAAGGGTTTGACTTATGAAGATAGGTTGAGTAGGTTGGGCCTATACTCATTGGAGTTCAGAAGAATAAGAGGTGATGTTATTGAAACATATAAGATAATGAGGGGACACGACAAGGTGAATGCAGTGAGGGAAACTAAAACTAGGGGACATAGTCTCAGGATAAGGGACCGATCATTGAAAACAGAGATGAGGAGGAATTTCTTCTCTCAGAGGGTTGTAAATCTATGGAATTATCTGCTCCAGAGAGCTGTGGAGACTGGGTCATTGAATATATTTAAGGCAGAGATAGACAGATTTTTGAGCGATAAGGGAATGAAGGGTTATGGGGAGCGGGCAGGGAAGTGGAGCTGAGTCCATGATCAGATCAGCCATGATCTTATTGAATTGCTTAGCAGGCTCGAGGGGCCAGGTGGCCTACTCGTGCTCCTATTTCTTATGTTCTTAACTAGCCCAGACTAGGCATATCCATCGGTCAGAGAAGCACATGGCCATGAATATAAAGCTCTGAGTCTGAAGTATGAGGAAAATCGTGATAACGCCTTCAGCTATTTTATTAACTTTGCCTGAAGACATTGAAACAGAGAGTCACACCGGATCCGGATTATTACGGCCTTGCTGCAGGCCCAGAACTGGAAAGTTTCTTTATTTCCTTCTCCCCCAAGGCCATGTGGTGCGCACCCTATTGAGGGCGCCCCTCCCCAACTCAAACACCAGGACCAAAACGGGCTCTTTTCAAATGCATGAGTGGCTCCGCACGAGGGGAAAGAAAAGTGTTGAAAGGAAGGCCTCGGCCCACGCGACTCCGAACTAATTCACAGATTTCCCTGCTCCCAACTCACATTTTAGTTCCCTTGGAAGAGAAGTTATAACTTCCACTATTTTATTTAATAGTTAAAAGCGACGAGTGGTTTATAAATGTGGAAGCGATTCAGGCTGGATCAAAAAAAAATCTTACTGAGATAAATACTGCTGTGAAAGTCAGGGACAAGCAAAGGGACCTGTCCAAGTGGTCAAATGGTGTCCAACAGTAAGAACCGGAATTGACTGCGCATGCACAGTCTTTGTACAGCTGAGACTATTCCACTTGTCTCAATATGCAGGGATGACCACTGATGTTTCATCATCATCATCATCATCATAGGCAGTCCCTCGAAATCGAGGAAGACTTGCTTCCACTCTAAAAGTGAGTTATCAGGTGACTAAACAGTCCAATCTGGGAATTACAGTCTGTGTCACAGGTGGGACAGACAGTGGTTGAAGGAAAGGGTGGGTGGGGAGTCTGGTTTGCCGCATGCTCCTTCCGCTGTCTGTGCTTGGTTTTTGCATGCTCTCGTCGACGAGACTCCAGGTGCTCTGCCCTCCCGGATGCTCTTCCTCCACTTAGGGCGGTCTTGGGCCATAAACATCAATAGTCTCCCCTGTCTATTGATGGGAAAAAACAACTGGCAGACCCTCTGAAATCTTCTCGCGGACCCCGAGGAGACCGTGGTCCCTGGTTGAAAAGCCCTGCTCTCGAGTTTAGATGAATGAGAGGTGATCTCATTGAAACGTATAAAATTCTTAAGGGACTTGACAAGGTAGATGCTGGAAGGATGTTTCCCCTGGCTGGGGATTCAAGAACTAGGGATCACAGTGTCAGACTAAGGGGTCGGCCATTCAGAACTGAGATGAGGAGAAATTTCTTCACTTAAACCTGGAATTCTCTACCCCAGAAGGCTACGAATACTCAGCCGATGAGTATATTCAAAACAGAGACCGATAGATTTTTGGATACTAAGGGAATAAAGGGATATGGGGCTAGGGTGGGTAGAAGATCAGCCATGATCTTACTGAATGGTGAAGCAGGCTCAAAGGGCTGAATCGCCTAGTCTTGCTCCTATTTCTTGTGGGGCTATACTTTTTAAGGACGGATTTGTGGTGGTAAACAGAGTGAAACTAAAAGAGAATCTGAAGACAGATTTTGTTGGAAGCTGGAGCTGGCGGAACATCTGCCCTGAACAGTTTCCCTTTCTGGAACTCCTTTGGCTGCTGCCTCCTTTCCACCCAGTGATCTGGACACCGGGAAGCACGGGGCATTCAGGTCATTTTAGTAGAAATGAGCTCCAGCTGGGTGTCCAGGACTGGGTCTTGTTTGGACAGCCTTGGAAAATGCTGACATCCTCAGGAATACTGAACATTGTAAATGGGGTCAATTGACAACTGTAAAAAAAACAACCAATCATTGATGCAGGCCCCTCTCTGGAGTGGCTTACCAGTGTCACTTATACCCACCCCCCCAACCCCCAGCGGTTTCCCATGATGTGCCCACACTGATGCGGATGGGGAATTTTGCAATTAATTGACCTCCCTGACCCTGGCTACTCCAATGGGTCCAGTAGTGAAGGTCACCAACGAGTGGGATTCTTACTCTGCCACACTTAACGTCAGCGCAGTGGCCCAGAGGATCTTCAGGGCACATGTGCATGCATATAACAGAGTTTTGAGTACATATTTAATTGCCAAATTATCGAATATTCCTAATGTGTCTTCACAACTCTCACATAATATTTATTGCAGAAGTTGTATCATAACACCACAATTTCTGTTAACAGAAATTATATCACTATTATTGATAAAACACTTGAAACATCATCCTGAAATTCACTGAAGAAAGGCTATCAATAGATTTATCCTTACAGGAGTGAATGTTAGTGCAAGCAATCACCTTACTACAAAATGAGTCCTTTTTATAAACTTTTTATGTGAAATATAAAGCGATTGGTATGCGTTATATTGTGTTTAGAATTCACAGTAGCAAAAATATTTCAACGGCATCAATTTAATATATGAAGTACATTTTATTTGATTAGAAAACAACTTTGTACATCATCATATTAAGTACTTAATTTTGGGCTGGATAGCAAACATTATAGAGCTTTATGTAGCTTTAAATATTAATTTGTAATGTATATTTACTTCAGTAACTTTATCTCTACATACATTATTGAAGGCACTTTGTACAAAAAAACACAAAAATACAGAAGTGAAAGTTAAATTGAACCATAAAGCAAATTACATAAACACACCAGAATGTTAAATGCTGTGGTAGGAAATGCTTTACTTTGGCTGTCCTCGTCAGTGCCACATAAACTAAAATGGATAAGGTCCCACTACTATTGTCAACCGCAGCACAGACACAGTCCGGTAGTTCATTATTGCATTGACTGTTAACATCTCCAGATCCACAATATATTCCTTTGGTCCTGTTAATGGCTTCACTAAGACAAGCATTGCACTCACGTTACTTGTTTGCTGCAGGAACACAAAAGTGTGAAACAAATAAATGCAGTGATTAAAAAATATATATATATGGCTTAGAACTTCCTTTTTGGGGCAAGAGTCAGGTGTCCCGGGAATGGAAGGGTTGGATGGGCAGAACTTGTCTCCACCCGGTTTTTACTCTTTCTGGATTTCTGAGTGGGCACTTCTTCTATCTGCCCTTCCCATTCTAAGGCATGCCTGGAGAGATGGGAGTGAGGCGGGGGGTGGGGTTGGTGGTGGATGGGGAAGGAGTTTCTGGGCTCCCTGGTAATCATGCCAGATATGCCTCTATAATGACCAATGGTATCTACACCTTTAGGATGGAGACATACATGCCATTAAGAGATGTAAATGGACAACACTAAGTAGAATTCAAATGGCATTCAATCCCAGCGAGATTAATTGCTATTGAATTAAGAGCCTACCAGCCAAGGAGAAACAGTGGTTCAGGTTTGGACAACAGAAATCTGTGAAATCTCCATTGAGGTAGGTGCCCGCCTCAGTTCACCGTTGCTGTAGTTCTGGCATAATGGAGATGCCAGAATATCTATGCTTATATCTTAGCAAATTTTCTCTCGCCTATTGTGGCCAAGTGCCATGCTTGTGTCAGGTCCTTGCATACAAAGGCATGGCTGATACTGCAAACTCAACAGAGAGGGATTACTGGCATAGAAGCTAGGTCCCATCATTCTGTGGCACTGTATATCATAGGTTCGCCAGCGTGTTGCATTGTCAGATCTGTATGGAAACTCTATTTTAAGTGTCATGTATGTAACCATCATGCAACGGTAATCTTCATGTAACTGTAACCTTCATGCAACTCCTGTACACTGTGCTTATACCCTAGAAATGCACACCCTGACCACAGGGGGTGAACTTGTGGGAGACACTCCTCACCTGGGTTTCCAGGTATAAAAAGGGAGGTCCCACCCAGGGTCAGCACTCCTTGGTCCTGGGAATAAAGGTTAAGGTCACGTAGTGACTATGTCTGCAGTACATGCCTCGTGTGAGTTTGTAGTACGGTGCAGGAACACCACATTTAGCGATGAGAAACGGGAATCACCGAACCACGAGGATGGCCACCGGTAGCAGAGGCGAACGTTACTGTGTAGGTGAGGACTGGGACGACTTCGTGGAAAGACTCCAGCAGAGCTTTGTCACGAAGGACTGGCTGGGAGTGACAGCGGCTGACAAGCGGAGGGCGCATCTACTGACCAGCTGTGGACCACAGACGTATGCGCTGATGAAAGACCTGCTTGCACCACAAAAGCACCCCTTTGAAGAGCTCAGCCAGCTGATGAGTGAGCATCTCAAGCTGGCGAGTAGCGTACACATGGCCTGGCACCGGTTCTACACACACCGGCGTCAGGAGGGACAATACATCTCGGACTTCGTTGCGGACCTGCGGCGCTTGGCCAGTCTCTGTAAGTTCACAGACGCCTGCAGGGGGGAGATGTTAAGGGACTTTTTCATTGAGGGCATTAATCATGCGGGAATTTTCAGGAAGCTCATAGAGGCCAAGGACTTGACTTTAGAAGGTGCAGCGTTGACAGCTCAGACCTTCATGGCAGGGGAAGATGAGACCAAGCTAATTTACGCGTGCAGCCCTGGTCCCAACGTGGCGATGGACCAGGGAGTTGATATCATGAACGCGGCTAGGGACCTCGCAGGCAGGCAAGGGCATTTCGAAATCACCCAGGCAGCAACAGACGCTAGGGTGGGCCTGCAACAGGGACAATGGAAAGGGGTCGGCAATTCACGCCAACACGAGGAACAATGCGTCCCGTGATGGGACCATTAACACCCACCATCAGAGTGCTTAGAAACAACCAAATGGGCAGTCAGAGAGAAATGCCTGGTAACAGTCCCTTTGTTAACAACAATCTCAGCTCATGCTGGAGATGCGGAGGTAGACATACTGCGAAAAGCTGCAGGTTCCAGCAATATGCCTGTAGGATTTATAACGTCAGTGGACACTTGGCCAGGATGTGCAAAAAAGCTGTGGCGAGGCTAATCTGCAAGACAGAGGAACCAGACGAGGGGTCTGCAATGCAGGATGATGCCTGAGGAAAAGCCATGGATGCTGAAATTCAGCGGGTTCACGTGGCTGACGTGCATAGCTCATACACTAAAACGCCACCCATGATGATGAAAGTTTTATTGAATGGCATCCCAGTGCGCATAGAGCTGGATACAGGAGCTAGCCAGTCACTTATGAGCGCCCAACAATTTGAGAGACTATGACCACACAGAGCTAGCAGGCCCAAACTAGAATGCATTGACACGCAGCTACGGACGTACACCAAAGAGATCATCCCAGTGCTGGGCAGTGCAAACTTGGTGGTAACACATAATGGATCACAAAACCGGTTGCCACTCTGGATCGTCCCGGGAAATGGCCCCGCACTCTTGGGGAGGAGTTGGCTAGCCGAGATGAATTGGAAATGGGGGGATGTGCACGCCATTTCATCTGTGGAGTGAAGTTTATGCTCACAGGTCCGACAAAAATTCGGGTCACTGTTTCAACCCGGTGTCGGAACGTTCAAGGGCACTAAAGTAGTGATACGCATCACTCCGGACGCCAGACCAGTGCACCACAAAGGGCGGTGCCGTATGTGATGCATGAGAAAATTGAAAGTGAACTGGACAGGCTGCTCAGAGAGGGCATAATTTCGGCCATTGAATTCAGCGACTGAGCAAGTCCCATCGTTCCTGACCTTAAAGCGGATGGCTTGGTCAGGATTTGTGGCGACTACAAAGCCACCATCAACCGAGTGTTGCTGCAAGACCAGTACCCGCTCCCGAGAGCGGAGGACCTCTTTACCACGCTGGCAGGTGGCAAGCTGTTCACGAAGCTGGACCTCACTTCGGCCGACATGACTCAGGAACTGGCTGAAGAATCCAAGCTTCTGATCACCATCACGACGCACAAGGGATTATTTATCTACAACAGGTGTCTGTTTGGCATTCGTTCGGCGGCAGCTATCTTTCAGCGGAACATGGAAAGCTTGCTCAAATCCATTCCTGGAACAATCGTATTCCAAGACGACATCCTTATAATGGGTCGAGACACCGAGGAACACCTCCACAACCTGGAGGAGGTGCTACGCCCACTGGACCGGGTAGGCTTTCGGCTGAAAAAGGCCAAGTGTGTGTTTTTGGCCCCAGAGGTCAACTTTTTGGGCAGGAGGGTTGCCACAGACGAGATCCGGCCCACTGAATCAAAAACTGAGGCGATTCGCCGGGCGCCCAGGCCCGGCAACACATCGGAGTAGCGATCATTCCTGGGACTTTTGAACTATTTTGGGAACTTTCTGCCGAACTTAAGCACATTGTTGGAGGTGTTATGCTCCTGCATAAAGGTTGTGAATGGCTTTGGGGAGACTGTCAAGAACAGGCTTTCAATAAGGCGAGGAACCTGCTGTGTTCTAACAAACTGTTGACTTTGTATGACCCCTGTAAAAAAACTGGTTTTAACGTGCGATGCATCGTCCTACAGGGTTGGGTGTGTGTTACAGCAGGGTAACGACGACGGCCGACTCCAACCGGTGGCTTATGCCTCCAGGTCACTCTCCCAGGCAGAGCGTGGATATGGCATGGTCGAAAAGGAAGCACTCGCTTGTGTTTACGGTGTGAAAAAGATGCACCAGTACCTTTTCGGTAGACGGTTCGAGCTAGAGACGGACCACAAGCTGTTAACATCCCTGTTGTCCGACAGCAAGGCTGTCAATGCCAATGCATCAGCTCGCATACAGCGATGGGCTCTCACGCTGGCTGCTTATGACTACACCATACGGCACCGGCCAGGCACCGAAAATTACGCTGATGCGCTCAGCAGGCTCCCACTGGCCACCACCGAAGGGGCAGCGGAGCAAAGCGCTGAGATGGTCATGGCCGTTGAGGCTTTTGACACCTCAGGCTCCCCCATCATAGCAAGCCAGATCAAACTCTGGACTGTAAGAGAAAAATTTAGCATTAGGGGTACCAGCGGGACAAGGGTTAAAGTGCTGGTTCCTGCACCGACCCATAAGGAGGTAAAAGGCCTCTTTGGCCTTGTACATTCCAGTACCAAGGCTCCAGAAGTTATCAATTCAATAATATTCCGACAAGATACGATGTGAGAACCTAAACAGACATTGATAATACCTTGCGAAGAGGCTCGAGGCAGACTCACGGGCATCAAGGAGAATCAACAAATTCTGATCTAATGAAGTCATTCTAGTCATGGCCTAAGGTGGTCCCGAGGGTCTTGGCCTGTCAATCCAAAGTAGCACTAATAAGGTAGTCCAATTAGAGAAGTAGCACTGATAAGGTAGTCTAATTAGAGATCTAGGGAGGTCTTACCAGGGAACGGAGGGGTTTTTGAAATGTATAAAAGTTGTATGATTGTGCTGTTCGGAGAGCATCTCCACTCACAGGCGGCTGTGATGAGAGGTGTTCCCGGACGTTCATAATAAAAGATCGTTATACTTGCCATTCGTCTCTGTCTGCTAACTCCGGGGGCTGTTACGCAGGTTGGGGCGAGCGTCGACCCTCTATATCAGGGGGCCCACTTGTGGGAGGAGAAGCCTTCCCATTTTCCCCTTATAGGACCAACAGAGACCTCCTCCTATCCATGATAAAAAAATGTGACCTGACTGGGGATTGGGCGTCCGCACACAGGGCGTGCCCCGAGGAGGTCAGACCGTTTCAGAGACGGATGGATGAGCTCTCCATCCAAGCCGACTGCCTGCTATGGGGCAGCTGGGTAGTCATGCCCCAGAAAAGCAGGGAAGCATTCATCAGGGAACTCCACAGCGAGCACCCTGGCATTGTGTTAATGAAGGCCATTGCCCGGTCACATGTATGGTGGCCGGGGATTGACTCAGACCTGGAACACTGGGTTCGCAGGTGCACGATGTGTGCCCAGCTGGGCAATGCCCCCAGGGAGGCCCCACTCAGCCCACGGCCCTGGCCCACCAGCCATGGCCACATATTCACGTAGACTATGCGGGCCCGTTCATAGGGAAAATGTTCCTGATCGTTGTCGATGCATACTCGAAATGGATCGAGTGCATCATATTAAATTCGCGCACGACATCCATCACCGTGGAGAGTCTGCATATGATTTTCGCGACCCACGGCTTGCCGGACATCCTGGTCAGCGACAATGGCACGTGCTTCACCAGCCATGAATTCCAGAAGTTTATGTCGGGCAATGGTATCAAACATGTCCGGACAGCGCCGTTCAAGCCGGCTTACAATGGCCAGGCGGAACGTGCGGTCCAAGTCATAAAATAGGGCATTCTATGCATCCAAGGACCCTCCCTTCAGTACCGCCTATTGCGCCTCCTGCTGGCCTACAGGTCCCGCCCGCACTCGCTCACGGGAGTCCTGCCAGCGGAACTTCTCATGAAACGCACGCTTAAAATGCGGCTGTCCCTCATTCACCCAGCCCTGGCAGACATTGTTGAGGGCAAACGCCAGTCCCAAACCGAGTTCCATGATCGAAACTCAAGGGGGAGGTGTATAGAAATAGATGACCCGATATTTGTTCTTAACCATGCTTTGGGACCCAAGTGGCTTGAGGGCACAGTAATTGGCAAAGAAGTGAATAGGGTCATAGTGGTCAGACTAAACAATGGGCAGATATGCCGCAAACACTTGGACCAAGTAAAGAAAAGGTTCAGCATAGACACGGAGGAACCTGAAGAAGAGCATGAGATGTCATACACACCACTGCCAGTGGACGAGCAACAAGGACAGTCCACAGCATGTACAGTCCCTGCGGCCAGCCCGGACAGGCCGGAATCACCTCAGGTGACAGAGACGCGTGCCGAGGCTCAGCCACCAGACCTCCAACTGCAGCGCTCCACGAGAGAGCGTCGACCACCTGAAAGACTTAACCTTTGACACAAAAGGACGTAAGGGTGGAGGTGATATCATGTATGTAACCATCATGCAATGGTAATCTTCAAGAGGGACCTCCATGCAACTCCTGTACACTGTATTTATACCCTAGAAATACACACCCTGACCACAGGGGGTGAACTTGTGGGAGACACTCCTCACCTGGGTTTCCAGGTATAAAAGGGGAGGTCCCACCCAGGTTCAGCACTCCTTGGTCCTGGGGAATAAAGGTTAAGGACACGTAGTGACGGAGTCTGCAGTACATGCCTCGTGTGAGTTTGTAGTACGGTGCAGGAACATCACATTAAGAATGCAATAAAAGTGTAATCTGATTAAAAATTGAGGTAAATTTTCACTTTTATTACCTGCTGTTAATGGGGTAGTAATGGCTTCATAAAGGGGTCAGTCGCCCATTACTGTCCCATTAACACCGACGAAGAGGCCAGTGCCATTTTGAAAAAGGCCCCCTGCCCTGAGTGCCCGTTTATTTCAGGTGGTAGATGCCTTTTAATATGCAAATCTTGGACCCCGATTGCCATTTTAGATTGGAACTATCGCAGTGCAGTGGAGCCGCAGAGGCCCAGCCTCGGTAAGTTTGGAATTCATTTTGTGCAGCTCACAGGAGCAGGAATCTTTCTCCCAGCCACCGCCCGGGAGCCTCATCCTCAGCGATCACGGCCCCTTCCCGCACTTACCTTGCTGGCAGCCGAGGACACCCGATATTTGGAGGCCTCAATCCGGTAAGCTGCATCGGGATGCCCGTTTTGTGCCCCGAAGCTCGCTAGATGGATGTAAATGAAGCTTGTGTCTCAAAATCACGGCTGCCTCTTGGCCTCAGGTATAGCGTGCTCTGCTGGCCAGTCGCCCAATAGTAAAATCAACCCCTGGGGCCCTGAATATTCACAGGGATTGTCCTGATCTCCTGCTGTAACTTCGGCGGGAGATTGACAGAACACCTGGAGAAATGGTGTAAGCCGCTGAAAACAGTGGTTTCTCTGGGAGTTCTGCTGATGCCCTGCCAAAGGTACTGTGGAAAATTGGTACAATCCCTGTGACAATTTAGGACCAATATATTTATTCTATATTGGAGAACAGTCAGGATGGAGTGACCGTTAGGCTAAATTGGCATGTGGTGAATAAATTTTTTGCTCCAAATCTTTATTTCTTGCTGGAGGAAAAACTTTAGAGATTTACATACCAGCATTTTTAAGTTGATACTTTAAAAAAAATAGATGCACCTCAATTTACTGAAAGATTCTGTCAGATTCCCGCTGTAATTCTGTGGAGTGGGAGTACAGCAGTAACATATTGGAAAAAGCCAGTGACCCAGTTATGCCTTGTGAGGGACAAAAGCTCTGTCCAGCCCATACAAGACCATTGGTGTCGCGAGGCCAGAGCCTGGGGTGGGTTTCGCTGTACTGGTAGCTCCTGCTTCCCTGGCTCAGTCGGGACCCAGTCACTTCTACATGGGTGCAAATGGGCTCCACCAGGAGCTCCAGGTGAAATGAGCGGCCTGCCTTATTTTTAAAGAAAAATTTGGATTGGCCTCGTTACACAGAGCTGGGGTTGGGACGGGGTAGAAGTCTGACCCCCATCTCCATTAGCAGGAAGCCATCAACATTTCTGGCCATGTGGGATAGGTGGATGCCAGAGATGCACCCATAATAGCATTCCAGGGGGTCAGTGCTGGAGGGCACTGATGGGCGTGATCCAGGAATAACCACTGGAGTTGCGGCCTATGGGTTTGTGAGACCATAAACAGTTACACAGATTTAAAACATAGACAAGATGGTTCTTGCATGTAAGTATGTTGTGGCACTAATTATGGACCAAAAGCAAGAAAGTGGCATTGTGGGGAGCTCAATGTGGAAAGCCTCCTCATCCTGCCAACTTGCCCCGCTGTAGCTGTGATGCTGATGTTGTAGATGCCAATCTGGTAGCGGGTGGAAAATACAACATTTGTTTAGCATTTCTGACTGCAAACACAAATAGCACTTGTGCCTTTTGTTTTTGAGGGTAAATTGATTAAAAAAACAAGCACTGTTCACCAACAATTTAGTTTAAACATTGAAATAATTACCGCCCTGAAAATGGGCATCTCTTCTGGCATAATTTGCGCTAACTTTCCAGATTGGCATGTTAGGGCGTGGAGCCTCTGCCAACCACAAACATGATGTTTGGCAAAGGAGAGGGTGGGGCCGGGAACCTCCTGTGACCAAATCTTTCACTGGGACCCAGAACAGCATTGACTAAGATGCACCCGGTCAGATCAGGTACACCTCCCAGACAACTGATGGCTCATGGCAGCCTGGAACCCCAAAGGAAAAGTGACAGAATTTTTAATACATTTTAAAACTCCCTCTCCCCACAAGAGGGACTACGGGGAAACAAGTAATTATTTCTAGGGAGACCCAGCACCCACCTCCCCTCCCCCCCGCAGGGCCAGGTTGATATTAGCATTACTTTCTGGCCTCTTCAGCAGACAGGCGCCCTAAAAGCGCCCTAGTGGTGGGGTGCATTCCATTGACAACTAAATTATAGGATTCTCCCTTGACCTAGAAAGGACATTACAGCCATTCAGCAGATTTTTGGGGATCATCTCTTTTTTTAAATCAATAAAAATGCTGATAGGGTAAATGTAAGTACTACTCACCCTCAGATAGAACTCTCCTTCATTCCCAGAGCTGATCTGGAAGGTGTTGAATGTATTGGGGTAAATACTTGTTGCTTGAATTTGGAAGACATCTGAGGGGACAGATCGATCTGAGCGAACATTCATGTATTTATACACGTAGGAATAAGGCTGATCACGGCAGGCTGGGTTTGCTGCTGGACAGACACAGCGACTGCATAGAAAACAAAAGGGAGCAAAATCTGCATCAGTAAGAATGCAAAGGCCCAGTATATCCTGCAGTTTTCTCGGAATAAAACCATAGAACTAATTGTTACATATTGTAGGATTTGGTTTTGGTGCAGTGAAATATATCTTAAAATGTATATATTAATGAAGTCCAAGATCTGTTGCTGAAGATATCCCTCTTCCTAAATGTCAGGAAACATAGACACATGCCTGCCCTCATGTCACCTGGAAAGGAAGATACTCATCTCTAAACTGCATACAAATAGTGTTTGCTGACGCAAATCAGTACAAGTCAGACCTCTCTTCTCTCAGTCTTGCTTCTGCTTAAGTCCCACCACTACTGGACCAGACCAGGGCCCTCACCCCTGGATGCTGCTTCTACTGCTAATAAAAGAGATTCTGTACACAACATACTGTTGGTGGGAAGCTTGTGAGAACAGTAATTTCTACCTACAGTGTGACGCAACTGGAATCCATTCTATTAATTGGTAGCAGTACCATTATGGTCTGTTATTGACAGCACTAAATTGGGATTAAAGAAAGAGAGAAGGGGTAAATAAATGGTAATAAAGGGGATGAAATGGATGATAATGAAGTAAGGGAACTAGATGGCATTGCAGGAGGGGAAATGGGTGCCAATGAAGAGGAAGAATGGATGGCGATAAAGAGGAAAGGAAAGGGGAAATGATGGCAATGAAAGGAAAAGAGAAGGGAGGGAAATGGAAAAGAGAGGGAAGAGGATGTTGCCTGGATTGGAGAATTTTAGCTATGACTAAAGATTGGATAGGCTGGGGTTGTTTTCATTGGAACAGAGGAGGCGTGAGGGAAGACCTAATTGAGGTGTATAAAATGATGAGGGGCCGAGATAGAGTGGATAGGAAGGACCTATTCCCTTAGCAGGGAAGCTGGGAGCGATACTTTGGTGGGGGGAGGAAAAGAGAGAAGCTGGAATAGGGTGGGGAGGAATGTGCCAGCATTAACTGAGAGAAAGTGGGGAGAGAGAATCATAGAATCATAGAAATTTACAGCACAGAAGGAGGCCATTTGGCCCATTGTGTCCGTGCCGGCTGACAAAGAGCTATCCAGCCTAATTGCACTTTCCAGCTCTTGGTCCGTAGCCTTGTATGTTACGGCACTGCAAGTGCATATCCAAGTACTTTTTAAATGCTATGAGGGTTTCTGCCTCTACCACCCTTTCAGGCAGTGAGTTCTAAACACCTGCCCCCCCGCCCCCATCACCATCTGGGTGAAAACATTTCCCCTCAAATCCTCTCTAAATCTCCTGCCACTTACTTTAAATCTATGCCCACTGTTTATTGACCCCTCTGCTAAGGGGAATAGATCCTTCCTATCCACTCTATTTAGACCTCTCATAATTTTATCCATCTCAATTAGGTCTCCCCTCAGCCTCCTCTGTTCCAAAGAAAACAACCCCAGCCTATCCAATCTTTCCTCATAGTTAAAATTCTCCAATCCAGGCAACATCCTCATAAATCTCCTCTGTACTATCTCTCGTGCAATCTCATCTTTCCTGTGATGTGGTGACCAGAACTGCACTAGACCAGTACTCTAGCTGTGGCCTAACTATTGTTTTATACAGTTCAAGCATAACATCACTGCTCTTATATTCTATGCCTCGGCTAATAAAGGCAAGTATCCCGTATACCTTCTTATCCGCATTATCTACTTGTCCTGCTACCTTCAGGGATCTGTAGACATGCACTCCAAGGTCTCTCTATTCCTCTGCACTTCTCAGTGTCCTACCATTTATTGTGTAATTCCTTGCCTTGTTAGCCCTCCCCAAATGCATTACTTCACACTTCTCCAGATTGAATTCCATTTGCCACTATTCTGCCCATCTGACCAGTTCATTGATATCTTTCTACAGTCTACAGCTTTCTTCTTCATTATCAACCACACGGCCAATTTTTGTATCATCTGCAAACTTCTTAATCCTACCTCTACATTCAAGTCTATATCATTGATATATACCATGAAAAGCAAGGGACCGAATACTGAGCCCTGCAGATTCCAGTCACAAAAACACTCATCGACCATTACCCTTTGCTTCCTGCCTCTGAGCCAATTTTGGATCTAACTTGCCACTTTGCCCTGGATCCCATGGGCTTTTACTTTTGTGACCAGTCTGCCATGTGGGACCTTATCAAAAGCCTTGCTAAAATCCATATACACGACATCAAATGCATTACCCTCATCGACCTTCCTTGTTACCGCTTCAAAAAATGCAATCAAGTTAGTCAGACATGACCTTCCCTTAACAAATCCACGGTGACTGTCCTTGATTAATCCGTGTCTTTCTAAATGAAGATTTATCCTGTCCCTCAGAATTTTTTCCAATAATTTTCCCACCACCAAGACTAGGCTGATTGGCCTGTAATTACTCGGTCTATCCCTTTCTCCCATTTTAAACAGCAGTACAATGTTAGCAATCCTCCAATCCTCTGGCACCACACCTGTAGCCAGAGAAGATTGGAAAATGATGGTCAGAGCCTCTGCTATTTTCTCTCTTGCTTCACTTAGCAGCCTGGGATACATTTCATCTGGGCCTGGGGATTTATCCACTTTCAAAGACGCTAAACCCCTTAATACTTCCTCTCTCACTATGTTTATTTCATCTAATATTACACATCCTCCTCTCTGATTGCAATGTCTGCATCGTCCCTCTCTTTTGTGAAAACTGACGCAACGTATTCATTAAGAACCACACTTCCACCTCCACATACAGGTTACCTTTGTGGTCCCTAATATACCCTGCTATTTTGTTAGTTAACCTCTTGCTCTTAATTTATTTAGAAAACAGCTTTGGATTTTCCTTGATTTTACTTGCCAATATTTTTTCATGCCCTTCATTGCGGCACTGGAGCTGCGGGTGGATGAATTCTGGAGCATCCACGATGCTGAGAATGACGTGAATAGCACGTTTAGAGAGTTGGTCTTACCTCCGGTAAAGGGTTCACAGCCAGAAAGGGAATGGATGACCAACAGGAAGAGCAGTGCAAGGAAGGTAGTGCAAGGGTTCCCTGCGGTCATCCCCCTGCAAAACAGATACACCGCTTTGGGTATTGTTGAGAGGGATGACTCATCAGGGGAGGGCAGCAGCAGCCAAGTTTATGGCACCGTGGGTGGCTCTGCTGCAAAGGAGGGCAGGAAAAAGAGTGGGAGAGCTATAGTGATATGGAATTCAATTGTAAGGGGAATAGATAGACATTTCTGCGGCCGCAACCGAGATTCCAGAATGGTATGTTGCCTCCCTGGTGCAAGGGTTAAGGATGTCTCGGAGCGGGTGCAGGGCATTCTGAAAAGGGAAGATGATGAACAGCCAGTTGTCGTGGTGCATATAGATACCAACGATACAGGTAAAAAACGGGATGAGGTCCTATGAGACAAATTTAGGGAGCTAGGAGCTAAATTAAAAAGTAGGACCTCAAAAGTAGTAATCTCAGGATTGCTACCAGTGCCACGTGCTAGTCAGAGTAGGAATCGCAGGATAGCTCAGATGAATATGTGGCTTGAGGAGTGGTGCAGAAGGGAGGGATTCAAATTCCTGGGACATTGGAACCGGTTCTAGGGGAGGTGGGACTAGTACAAACCGGACGGTCTGCACCTGGGCGGGACCGGAACCAATGTCCTAGGGGGAGTGTTTGCTAGTGCTGTTGGGGAGGAATTAAACTAATATGGCAGGGGGATGGGAACCTATGTAGGGAGCCAGAGGGAAGTAGAATGGGGGCAGAAGCAAAAGATAGAAAGAAGAAAAGTAAAAGTGGAGGACAGAAAAACCTAAGGCAAAAAGAAAAAAGGGCCACATTACACCAAAATTCTAAAGGGGCAAAGTGTCTTAGAAGAACAAGCCTGAAGGCTCTGTGCCTCAATGCGAGGAGTATTCGGAATAAGGTGGACGAATTAACTGCGCAGATAGCAGTTAACGGGTATGATGTAATTGACATCACGGAGACATGGCTCCAGGGTGACCAAGGCTGGGAACTCAACAAGCAGGGGTATTCAACATTTAGGAAGGATAAACAGAAAGGAAAAGGAGGCGGGGTGGCATTGCTGGTTAAAGAGGAAATTAATGCAATAGTAAAAAAGGACATTAGCTTGGATGATGTGGAATCAGTATGGGTGGAGCTATGGAATACCAAGGGGCAGAAAACGGTAGTGGGAGTTGTGTACAGACCACCAAACAGTATTAGTAAGGTTGGGGACAGCATTAAACAAGAAATTAGGGATGCATGCAATAAAGGTACAGCAGTTATCATGGGTGACTTTAATCTACATATTGATTGGGCTAACCAAACTAGCAGCAATGCGGTGGAGGAGGATTTCCTGGAGTGTATTAGGGATGGTTTTCTCGACCAATATGTCGAGGAACCAACTGAGGAGCTGGCCATCCTAGACTGGGTGATGTGCAATGATATAGGATTAATTAGCAATCTTGTTGTGTGAAGCCCCTTGGGGAAGAGTGACCATAACATGGTAGAATTCTTTATTAAGATGGAGAGTGACAGAGTTAATTTAGAAGCTCGGGTCCTGAACTTAAGGAAAGGTAATTTCGATGGTTTGTGGCGTGAGTTGGCTAGAATAGATTGGCAAAGGATACTTAAAGGGTTGACGGTGGATAGGCAATGGCAAACATTTAAAGATCACATGGATGAACTTCAGCAATTGTACATCCCTGGAGTAAAAATAAAAAGGGGAAGGTGGCTCAACAATGGCTAACAAGAGGAATTAAGGATCGTGTTAAATCCAAGGAAGAGGCATATCAATTGGCCAGAAAAAGCAACAAACCTGAGGACTGGGAGAAGTTTAGAACTCAGCAGAGGAGGACAAAGGGTTTAATTAAGAGCGGGAAAATAGAGTATGAGAAGAAGCTTGCCGGGAACATAAAAACTGACTGCAAAAGCTTCTATAGATATGTGAAGAGAAAAAGATTAGTGAAGACAAAAGTAGGTCCCTTGCAGTCGGATTCAGGTGAATTTATAATGGGGAACAAAGAAATGGCAGACCAATTGAACAAATACTTTGGTTCTGTCTTCACGAAGGAAGACACAAATAATTCCGGAAGTGCTCGAGGACCGAGGGTCTAGTGAGAAGGAGGAACTGAAGGATATCCTTATTAGGCGGGAAATTGTGTTAGGGAAATTGATGGGATTGAAGGCCGATAAATCCCAGGGGCCTGATAGTCTGCATCCCAGAGTGCTTAAGGAAGTGGCCCGAGAAATAGTGGATGCATTGATGATCATTTTCCAACAGTCTATCGACTCTGGATTAGTTCCTATGGACTGGAGGGTATCTAATGTAACACCACTTTTTTAAAAAGGAAGGGAGAGAGAAAGCGGGTAATTATAGACCGGTTAAGCCTGACATCAGTAGTGGGGAAAATGTTGGAATCAATAATTAAGGATGAAATAGCAGCGCATTTGGAAAGCAGTGAAAGGATCGGTCAAAGTCAGCATTGATTTATGAAGGGGAAATCATGCTTGACAAATCTTCTGGAATTTTTTGAGGATGTAATTAGTAGAGTGGACAAGGGAGAACCAGTGGATGTGGTGTATTTGGACTTTCAAAAGGCATTTGACAAGGTCCCACACAAGAGATTGGTGTGCAAAATCAAAGCACATGGTATTGGGGGTAATATACTGATGTGGATAGAGAACTGGTTGGCAGACAGGAAGCAGAGAGTCGGGAAAAACGGGTCCTTTTCAGAATGGCAGGCAGTGACTAGTGGAGTGCCACAGGGCTCAGTGCTGGGACCACAGCTCTTTACAATATACATCAATGGTTTGGATGAAGGAATTGAGTGTAATATCTGCAAGTTTGCAGATGACAGTAAACTGGGTGGCGGTGTAAGCTGTGAGGGGGACGCTAGGAAGCTGCAGGGTGACTTGGACAGGTTAGGGGAGTAGGCAAATGCATGGCAGATGCAGTATAATGTGGATAAATGTGAGGTTATCCACTTTGGGGGAAAAAACACGAAGACAGAATATTATCTGAATGGTGGCAGATTAGGACAATGGAAGGTGCAACGAGACCTGGGTGTCATGGTTCATCAGTCATTGAAAGTTGGCATGCAGGTACAGCAGGCGGTGAAGAAGGCAAATGATATGCTGGCCTTCATAGCTAGGGGATTTGATTATTGGAGCAGGGAGGTCTTACTGCAGTTGTACAGAGCCTTGGTGAGGCTAACCTGGAATATGTTGTTCAGTTTTGGTCTCCTAATCTGAGGAAGGACGTTCTTGCTATTGAGGGAGTGCAGCAAAGGTTCACCAGACTGATTCCTGGGATGGCAGGACTGACTTATGAGGAGAGACTGGATTAACTGGGCCTTTATACATTGGAGTTTAGGAGGATGAGAGGGGATCTCATAGAAACATATAAGATTCTGACGGGACGGGACAGGTTAGATGCAGGTAGAATGTTCCTGATGTTGGGGAAGTCCAGAACCAGGGGACATAGAAACATAGAAACATAGAAAATAGGTGCAGGAGCAGGCCATTCAGCCCTTCTAGCCTGCACTGCCATTCAATGAGTTCATGGCTGAACATGAAACTTCAGTACCCCCTTCCTGCTTTCACGCCATACCCCTTGATCCCCCGAGTAGTAAGGACTTCATCTAACTCCCTTTTGAATATATTTAGTGAATTGGCCTCAACTACTTTCTGTGGTAGAGAATTCCACAGGTTCACCACTCTCTGGGTGAAGAAGTTTCTCCTCATCTCGGTCCTAAATGGCTTACCCCTTATCCTCAGACTGTGACCCCTGGTTCTGGACTTCCCCAACATTGGGAACATTCTTCCTGCATTTAACCTGTCTAAACCCGTCAGAATTTTAAACGTTTCTATGAGGTCCCCTCTCATTCTTCTGAACTCCAGTGAATACAAACCCAGTTGATCCAGTCTTTCTTGATAGGTCAGTCCCGCCATCCCGGGAATCAGTCTGGTGAATCTTCGCTGCACTCCCTCAATAGCAAGAATGTCCTTCCTCAAGTTAGGAGACCAAAACTGTACACAGTACTCCAGGTGTGGCCTCACCAAGGCCCTGTACAACTGTAGCAACACCTCCCTGCCCCTGTATTCAAATCCCCTCGCTATGAAGGCCAACATGCCATTTGCTTTCTTAACCGCCTGCTATACCTGCATGCCAACCTTCAATGACTGATGTACCATGACACCCAGGTCTTGTTGCACCTTCCCTTTTCCTAATCTGTCACCATTCAGATAATAGTCTGTCTCTCTGTTTTTACCACCAAAGTGGATAACCTCACATTTATCCACATTATACTTCATCTGCCATGCATTTGCCCACTCACCTAACCTATCCAAGTCACTCTGCAGCCTAATAGCATCCTCCTCGCAGCTCACACTGTCACCCAACTTAGTGTCATCCGCAAATTTGGAGATACTGCATTTAATCCCCTCGTCTAAATCATTAATGTACAATGTAAACAGCTGGGGCCCCAGCACAGAACCTTGCGGTACCCCACTAGTCACTGCCTGCCATTCTGAAAAGTACCCGTTTACTCCTACTCTTTGCTTCCTGTCTGACAACCAGTTCTCAATCCACGTCAGCACACTACCCCCAATCCCATGTGCTTTTACTTTGCACATTAATCTCTTGTGTGGAACCTTGTCGAAAGCCTTCTGAAAGTCCAAATATACCACATCAACTGGTTCTCCCTTGTCCACTTTACTGGAAACATCCTCAAAAAATTCCAGAAGATTTCCCTTTCACAAATCCATGCTGACTTGGACCTATCATGTCACCATTTTCCAGATGCACTGCTATGACATCCTTAATAATTGATTCCATCATTTTACCCACTACCGATGTCAGGCTGACCGGTCTATAATTCCCTGTTTTCTCTCTCCCTCCTTTTTTAAAAAGTGGGGTTACATTGGCTACCCTCCACTCCATAGGAACTGATCCAGAGTCAATGGAATGTTGGAAAATGACTGTCAATGCATCCGCTATTTCCAAGGCCACCTCCTTAAGTACTCTGGGATGCAGTCCATCAGGCCCTGGAGAATTATCGGCCTTCAATCCCATCAATTTCCCCAACACAATTTCCCGACTAATAAAGATTTCCCTCAGTTCCCCCTCCTTACTAGACCCTCTGACCCCTTTTATATCCGGAAACATAGTTTTAGGATAAAGAGTAGGCCATTTAGGACTGAGATGAGGAGAAACTTCTTCACTCAGAGTTGTTAACTTGTGGAATTCCCTGCCGCAGAGAGTTGTTGATGCCAGTTCATTGGATATATTCAAGAGGGAGTTAGATATGGCCCTTGCGGCTAAGGGGATCAAGGGGTATGGAGAGAAAGCAGGAAAGGGGTACTGAGGGAATGATCAGCCATGATCTTATTGAATGGTGGTGCAGGCTCGAAGGGCCGAATGGCCTACTCCTGCACCTATTTTCTATGTTTCTGTGTTTCTCTGTTTGCTTTCTTAATTTCCTTTTTAATTTCACCCCGGCACTTTCTATACTCCTCCAGGGTTTCTGCGGTATTGAGGCCTCGGAATCGGTCATGCTTCCCTTTTTTTCTTTATCCTACCCTGTATGCCCCTTGACATCCAGGGGGCTCTAGATTTGTTAGTCCCACCCTTTTTTCTTTAAGGGAACATACTTGCTCTGAACCCTCACTATCTCCTCCTTGAATGCCTCCCACTGCTCTGACACTGATTTACCTTCAAGTTTCCAGTCCACTTTGGCTAAATCACATCTCAGCTTAGTAAAATGAGCTTGTCCCCAGTGCCAGCATTGGCTTGGGAGGGGCAGTGGAAGAGTGTCAGTTTGAACTGGGGGTGTGAAAGATGAATAGCAGCTTGAATTGGTTGGAAAGGAGAAGAGTGCAAGTCTGATATGGGAGGGTCGGAGAAGAAGAGAGTATCTGTGGTGAGCAGTTGGATGGGGTAATGTCTCTCTGTAAACTGGGTTAGGAGGAGTGAGTGACTGTTGACATCATGTCTGAGTCTCGTTGATCTCTTGAAAATCTACATACCAATTTGTTGTTCCTGTTTATTAGATAAAAAATGTATTCATTGTACAAATTAACCAGAATGTATAATTTTAAAGTAACATTTTAAAATGTTTTAGGGGAGCCTCCCCCAGACTCTAGAAAAGAATCAGCATTCATTTGCAGTTCGGAAAGTTGAAGACAAGTTGACATCAGCTATTTCTATTTTAGTATAGATAAACTACTGCAGTCCTTAAAAGGGTAAATGCTGACCTTAAGATACGTTTCAGAATGAGGAAATGGTGAACACTTGTGACATTTCCAGCATTTCATATGATAGTTTATAACTCAGCTGATTTTCAATTGCTGAAATTTCCACGAGAAATGCATTTGTTCACCTCCTGTATAATGAACCTAGGGCTGCATCAAGACTGTTGAAAAATGTTATTACTTACTTTTCAGACATCAGACTATAAGGCTCATGGCATGGATTTTTAGGATAACATCTGTATCCACCATAATAGTTCCAACACTTTTCTTGTTCCTCACAAACATTTCCAGTTTCGCATTCATTTATATCTGTTGTAGGGAAATAAAAACAGAACATCTGAAAATATCAAGTTGGGGTAGGGCGATTAATCCAGAATTACAATAAATCTGTGAAAATCTGCAGTGACAGTGACCATGGGTCACTTGCTAATTAATAACTGTTGCAAAGACAGCAATGGTCATACATTGCAATTCTATAATGATTGATTGAATCATTATAGAATTGCAATTTGAGATCTGTACTTGCTTCGAGCAAAGTGGAGCCAGAAATGCTGAAAAGAATATTTCCTCAACATGTTATCTCATTCACTGAGCCATACTTCTCCAATGTTCTTCCTGGCCTTCGTAGTTCCACATTGATACAACTCCAACTCGACCAAAGCTCTGATACTCAAATCCTATTCCATATTATGCCCCTGTCGCTTATCACCCTGTCCTTGCTGTGCGCAAATTGGCTGCCACGTTTCCCACATTACAACAGTGACTACACTCCAAAAGTACTTCATTGACTGTAAAGCGCTTTGAGACATCCGGTGGTCGTGAAAGGTGCTATATAAATGCGTCTCTCTTTCTTTCCTCACCAACCTCCACTGGTTCCCTGAAATACTGGAAAGACTGAGGTCCGATTGATTTTAACGGCAGGACTTTATCTGAATTGTTTTACTCAGTTTCCCGTCTGGTAGCCATCCGGATTGAGAGGCTTACTGGGTGGGAAAGCCTGCTGTGCAAGGCTGCAGCCGGGGAGGGATCATGGTCATGGGTGGGGGGGGGCGGGAGGCGTGGGGGAGGGAGATCGCGGGGGCGGGAGATCGCGGGGGCAGAGATTGTGGGGTGAGTGATCGCGGGGGAGAGACATTGGATTGCAAGGGGTGGGTTGGATGATCATGGGGATGGAGGCAGATCACTGCAGGTTAGCTTGGAGGGCCACGGGGAAGCTCTCCTCTGTGATGTTTTGCTCCATTATACAAGTACAAGTTATTTTTACACTGCTTTCCAAAAGGCAATGTTCTGTCAGTTCAACAACTTCAGTCCCTAGTTATCCTACAGTTATGCACCGATGTCATGTATTGAACTGGAACATAAATAGATTGAGAGACTGGCGTAATAATGCAACAATTACTGTGTAATGTAAATTTGCTCTGGTTAAAATATGAACTTTTTCTTTTGGTGCAGAAATAAATCAAAAGGACCAATGTATTAGTTGGGTAAACAGTCTGCTCGTAGAATGAACACTTCCTGCTAGTAGGCTAAACATTGCTTGATAGTCAATGACAGCACTGAACCAAAACCAGAAAAAGTTGGAAACACACTGAAGCTCCGTCAGTATCTGGGGAGAGAAAGAAAGTCAAAAGTTTGGACTCATTCCCTGCTTCAGAACTGAAAAATAAGAGTTGAACAAGCATATTAGTAGTGTCAGAAAAAGGGAGATGGGAAGGAATGAAACCAACTGAGAGGAAGTATCAGTGGAATGACTGTTGTCTGATGTAACAGATCATCTCAGTCAAGTAATAGAAAAAAGCATGAAAGAAATGAAAGATGTTAAAGAAACAAAAAATCAGTGAACAGCTGAGGCAGTGGGAGGCCTCAGTAAAAGGTGAGAAAATTGTCAATGTATGTAGACCATGTATACTAACTGTATAGTCACATAAGGTGTGCCACCAGAGGGCACTGCGGTGAGAGACCTGAGGGTCACCTGCATAGGTGCCCAATATAAAAGGCTGCCCACCATGCTTGTGCCTCACTCTGGAGTTACAATAAATAGGACCAAGGTCACAACAGCTCAAGTACAATACTAGACATAGAAACAGAAACATAGAAAATAAGTGCAGGAGTAGGCCATTCAGCCCTTCGATCCTGCAACATCATTCAATAAGATCATGGCTGATCATTCCCTCAGTACCCCTTTCCTGCTTTTTCTCCATACCCCTTGATCCCCTTAGCCGTAAGGGCCATATCTAACTCCCTCTTAAATATATCCAATGAACTGACATCAACAACTCTCTGCGGCAGGGAATTCCACAAGTTAACAACTCTCTGAGTGAAGAAGTTTCTCCTCATCTCAGTCCTAAATGGCCTACCCCTTATCCTAAGGCTATGTCCCCTGATTCTGGACTTCCCCAACATCGGGAACATTCTTCCCGCATCTAACCTGTCCAGTCCTGTCAGAATCTTATATGTTTCTCTGAGATCCCCTCTCATCCTTCTCAACTCCAATGAATAAAGGCCCAGTTGATCCAGTCTCTCCTCATATGACAGTCCAGCCATCCCTGGAATCAGTCTGGTGAACCTTCGCTGCACTCCCTCAATAGCAAGAACGCCCTTCCTCAGATTAGGAGACCAAAACTGAACACAATATTCCAGGTGAGGCCTCACTAAGGCCCTGTACAACTGCAGTAAGACCTCTCTGCTCCTATACTCAAATCCCCTAGCTATGAAGGCCAACATACCATTTGCCTTCTTTACCGCCTGCTGTACCTGTATGCCAACTTTCAATGACTGATGAACCATGACACCCAGGTCTCGTTGCACCTCCTCTTTTCCTAATCTGCCGCCATTCAGATAATATTCTGCCTTTGTGTTTTTGCCCCCAAAATGGATAACCTCACATTTATCCACATTAGACTGCATCTGCCATGCATTTGCCCACTCACCTATCCTATCCAAGTCACCCTGCAGCCTCTTAGCATCCTCCTCACAGCTCACACTGCCACCCAGTTTAGTGTCATCCGCAAACTTGGAGATATTACACTCAATTCCTTCATCTAAATCATTAATGTATATTGTAAAGAGCTGGGGTCCCAGCACTGAGCCCTGTGGCACTCCACTAGTCACTGCCTGCCGACCTCAGGAGGCTGGCAGGACCGTGTGAATTCGGTGCATCCCTCGCTGATGCGTTGCGGGATGTCTTCGTAATTGGCATCGGTCATGAGGCCCTTCTTCACAGGCTACTGTCTGCCGAAACCACCGTCACTCTGCAGAAGGCCATCAGCATCAGCCAGGCATTCATGACCTCAAGCTGCAGCTCCAAGCAGATGATGACTCACTCTCAGGACTCAAACCCGGCAAGTACTGTAAATAGAATGGCACCTTTCACAGGCAGAACTGTTGAACGTGAATTTGCCCAGGGCAGAGCATACAGGCCCCTGAGTCCTTTAACTCAGAGTCCGCTGAGGGGTGCAAACGTAAGTCAAGTAGCACCATGCTGGTGTTGCGGAGGTAATCACAGGGCTCATCAGTGTCGGTTCAGAGACTATGTGTGCAAAGGCTGCAGCACAAAGGGCCATCTCCAGCGAATGTGCAAAAGGGCTGTGACTCGCCATGTGGAAGAGGAATTTACAGATGGCTGTGAATCCAGCGCGGATTACGAGGAGATAGCTAGAAAGGCAGCTCAGTCCCAGGACGAAGTGTATGGAGTATATACCTACACCACAGATTGTCCTCCAGTGATAATGGAAGTGGAGATAAATGGCGTTCTAGTCTTCATGGAAGTAGACACGGGGGCGAGACAGTCAGTAATGAGCCAGGAAGCCTTTGAGAGGCTATGGAACGATCAAGCTGAATGAACTAAGCTGGTCCCGGTTCAGGCAAAGCTGTGCACCTACACCCAGGAACTGATATCAGTTGTTGGTAGTGCGGATGTAAGTGTATCTCATGATGGTGTGGTGTATAATTTACCATTGTGGATTGTTTCAGGTGATGGACCAACGCTACTTGGAAGAAGGTGAATGGAGAAGATTCATTGGAACTGGGAAGATTTCATCCCTCCAGCGATCGACGTCCCCCATGCTCAGAGGCAGAGCAAGCCCCCACCTTCGGTTGGACCAGGCACCGGAGAGCAGATCTGCGCAGCCCCCGAGGCACAGACCGTTCATCACGACTGCGTGGCGATGATCCGGCCGAGACGACCCGAACGCACCTTCCCGGTTTCAGTGGCAATATTCCTGGGGAGGAAGATTGGATCCGAGGGCGCCTTCCCAGCTTCAGTGGTAGAATCCCTGGGAAAGAAAATCGCGGCAGTCGACATCATGGACAGGGAAAAGATGGCGTCCAAACCACGAGGTGCAGTGCTAATGGAGCAACGACACGTGGTTCCACACAAGGAAGATGATTGGGGTAAAAGTAGTAAGGCCATTTTAAAGAAGGCCAGCAACCCGCCATTTTTGAATGGTTACCAATTTCAAGCAGTTCAGTGTAAAAGTCCAGCTGTAATGAGCAAAATGTTGTTGAGTGATGTTGGGTGCAAATTGCAATCAGCCAATGTAGTGGGCGAACACCTAACGGTCGTATACAGGTCCAGCGGGCTACCCAATGCTGTAGCCTGTGTCCCTGGGACCAGAACAATGTATCATAAAGCGTCCCCACAGCTGACAGAAGTAGACAAGCTGCAGAATGAATGATCCCCGGAGAGCAGAGGCACCGGTAGTGATACCCTGCCTCAGATCGGTTTAACAGTGCAGGCACACGATGGCATGAACCGCCAGAAACAGTAAACTGCACCTACGCTCGCAGTCAGCTACCGTCGCCCATCACCCGGGTGGAAAAGGCGCAGCCCACAAACCCACTCACTACCACAGCAATGCCCAAGAGTGAAGGGTCACCTGCAACGGCTCCTCCGAACAGGACCTGGACCAGCCAGGATCACAAACTAGAGAGTGCTCACAACGGTGCCCTCAAGGAAAGTGAATCAGCAGTCCCCTACGAACTGCTGGACAAGATGAGGCAGCCCCACCGTCGCTTGGACGAAACGCTCGCTCGCTCAGACCGCTTCCCAGGGAACAGCAGCGACACTGCGCAAACAAAAAGGACAGGGAGGTCACAGAACATCAGCTGTCTTTGGGCCTGCCCGATACCAGGAGTAATGGCAAGAGTCCTGAGCTCCGGCAACTCGAGCAAAATGTGCTCACCTCGCCCACAGACCCACTAGCATGGGGCACTGCGCTGCCACCAGATGACCTGGATCTCATCCGGCCGTGCTGGAACTAGACTGTCCTTGTGTACCTGTACTGATATACCTGTACTGATCATGTAAATGTACCACACAAAAAGAAACACAACTGTAATCCACCCAACAAATGTACCAAGATGTAAATGTAAAACCCATTGATGAACTTGAATGCAACTTGCATGTTACGGGCCATTAGCATGATCTCTGTGTCGGGGGGAGAATGGAGTAGTCATGTACTCACAATCAGAAACCACTGGGACCTCCACTGGCAACAAATCTCACTCCCAACCCACCCAAGCTAGAAGTGACCCTCCAATGGTCAACCAGGAAGAGCAAAGCCCAGGTCACCATCAACGCACGAGTCAATTTGCATTAAAGACTTGGGAGGATGTGATGTCATGTATGTAGATCATGTATACCTACTGTATAGTCACATAAGGTGTGCCACCAGAGGGCACTGCAGTGGGAGACCTGAAGGTCACCTGCATAAGTGTGCAGGCCCAGTATAAAAGGCTGCCCACCATGCTTGTGCCTCACTCTGGAGTTACAATAAATGGGACTAAGGTCACAACAGTTCAAGTATTAAGATGGAGAGTGACACAGTTAATTCAGTGACTAGGGTCCTGAACTTAACGAAAGGTAATTTTGATGGTATGAGACGTGAATTGGCTAGAATAGACTGGCAAATGATACTTAAAGGGTTGACGGTGGATAGGCAATGGCAAACATTTAAAGATCACATGGATGAACTTCAACAATTGTACATCCCTGTCTGGAGTAAAAATAAAACGGGGAAGGTGGCTCAACCGTGGCTAACAAGGGAAATTAAGGATAGTGTTAAATCCAAGGAAGAGGCATATAAATTGGCCAGAAAAAGCAACAAACCTGAGGACTGGGAGAAATTTAGAATCCAGCAGAGGAGGACAAAGGGTTTAATTAGGAGGGGGAAAATAGAGTATGAGAGAAAGCTTGTTGGGAACATAAAAACTGACTGCAAAAGCTTCTATAGATATGTGAAGAGAAAAAGATTAGTGAAGACAAACATAGGTCCTTTGCAGTCAGATTCAGGTGAATTTATAATTGGGAACAAAGAAATGGCAGACCAGTTGAACAAATACTTTGGTTCTGTCTTCATGAAGGAAGACACAAATAATCTTCCGGAAATACTGGGGGACAGTGGGTCTAGTGAGAAGGAGGAACTGAAGGATATCCTTATTAGGCGAGAAATTGGGTTCGGGAAATTGATGGGATTGAAGGCCGATAAATCCCCGAGGCCTGATAGTCTGCATCCCAGAGTACTTAAGGAAGTGACCCTAGAAATAATGGATGCATAGGTGATCATTTTCCAACAGTCCATCGACTCTGGATCAGTTCCTATGGACTGGAAGGTAACACCATTACTGAGACATGGCTGCAAGACTGTCAGGACTGTGAACTAAATATACCAGGTTATAAGGTCTACAGGAAAGATAGGGAAACTGGTAGAGGGGGAGGAGTAGCCTTAATGAGTAAGGATTAAATCACTTCACTGATAAGAGAGGATATATTGGGCCCAAATTTCCTCAGCCGCTTAGAGCGGCGTAGTTAGCCGTGGTACGCCGACTTCGTGGGGGAAAAAACGTGCCGAAAATTTACCGGGATAATTTGCCCATTCCTGGATCCCTGTGGTTCCATGGCGTGGCGCTGAGAAACCTGCAGGAGGCGGAGCTTGGGTGGCGCTTGCTCACCGCAGCTGGCGGGGGGGGCGGGGCTTGGGCCCAGCGTGTTCTCTAGTGTCGGTAGGGGAATGCATGTCCGTTTCAGCTTGCGCGCATGCGCAATGCGTGTTTCAGCATGCGCAATGGAGCAGGAAGCTTGGCAATCGGCCAATTAAAGGGAGAGCGTCCTCAGTGCCTCAGCAGCATTGACAATAGACTATATATAAAGGTAAGGTGTGAATAATGATTTTTGGGTTGCTGAGGGAATGGAAAGGAGTGCTGCATAGGTGGAAGAAAGGTGAGAACTGTGATTTTTCAAGATTATCTGAGTGTAATCCAATACACCAATGATGTAAGAGTGTGCAACAAGAACAAAGAATTTCCTCCATGAGGAAGTGGCAAAACTAGTGACGGTCATTGAGGACAAATGGCTGGAGCTGGATATCAGTAAGAGGGGTCCCACAAAAGTTCCACCCAAAGAAATGAGAAGACGATGGAACCTAGTTGCAGAAGAATACTCCACGGGGTGAATACCGCAAGATCTGGAAACCAATGCAAAAAGAAATGGCAGGACGTTGGTCAAGTAGTGAGTGTAAGTAATATCTTCATCTTTAAATGGAATTGCAATTGTAAATGTGACCATCTGTATATGTCCCACCCATCAGAAGCGCACCATGTGTGAAAAGTTATATTTTTATCTTTGCAGAAGAAATTGGCCCACAACAAAAAAACAGGAGGAGGGCCACGATATCTGCACCAACTATCACCCCTGGAACAGAAGGTTGCTGCCTTGCTGAGTCGCACCTGCAGAGAAAGAATCAACTCTGCACAAGCTGGACCCACACTCAAGGGTGAGAGTGAGTCATTAAAATGCATGGTCGCCCTTCAAATCAACCTGCTGACTAGCCTGCTATGCATGAGACTACTCATACCACCCATCCTGCCCCCTCCTCTGCTGCTAACCATTTGACTGTTCTGTTGTATTTTGCAGAAGACGACGACAATCCTGAACATCCTGAAGATCCACCAGAAGATCCAGATGCGTGCGGTCCAGACCAAGGCGGGTGTGGGGAGGAGGGGCCCATGGAAATGTGATCACGGGAGAATGCTGATCGTGATATGGATCAGTCCATAGTACAGGGCATCACATTGCCAGAAACCTCCATGAACTCCACGGCGACATTCCATGGTTTCACACCTTCCAAGGTTGCGGCTTCCAGTGGCGGTGGTGGAATGCAGGTTGGAACACCCAGTGCCCCACCGTCCCAGCCTGCGCCTCGCACTGGAGGGGTGCCACTAGGCAGACCCACGGTGAGGGGAAGGAGAAGCCGACCAGTCTCTCCTGAGATGCAGCCTTCATCAGATGTTAATCAGGTTGTGTCATTGGGTGAGGAGACCAATGCCCTTACAGGATCACTCGTGGCGACCATCAGTGGGCTGCGTGATGAGGTAGCGACACTGTCGGGAGAAATATCAGCACTGAGATGGGAACTGAGGGCAGGCATTTCTGAGGGTGTGCAAATGATGGCAGATGCCATGAGGGAGCTAGCTGCTGCAATAAGGGCACAAAGGCCGGATACTCAAATGTCACTCCCACTTCAATCCACGCACCAGCCACCGGTGAGACCCAAGCTGGGCCCCCAATCCCCCCGCCCCCACCACCATCACTGACCCTATGTGGAAGTGCACTTTCCCCGAGATGTGGGTGAGGGATGAGTGCAGCCTTTCTTTGCTGTTGTTGCTGTTGTTGTTGTTGTTGAAGTGCATTGTAAAATATCCAATAAAAGATATTTTGCATTAAAACTGAATCATGTTCCATTAGGACCACACAACATTTAGGAAAACTGTAAAAAGTAAAAATCCCTCACCCCTACTGTCATGTGTGCCTGCCGCCCCTAGCCCTGGTGGGAGGGCTAGTTGGTGCATTCTGCAGTCGGCAAGGGAGGACTGCTCTATTTTCAGTAGCTGATTTATCTTTCATTTATTTTTGATGATGTTGTGCAGCTGTTGTACTGAAGATGTTGTGATGTTGTGCTGATGTTGTGAAGGTGTTTACTGCTTTAGAATCCTCTAACTTACCTTCTCCCCCCCTATCTCTGGCTACCTGCATTGATTTCTTAAATGTAGGTAAGGTTTTTCTGTGCCTACAAAAGTGGCCACATATACTGGCCTAAGTTAGTTTGGAGTAACTTTTAGCTGGCCAAATTTGCTTCTATGGCCAAAAGAGGCGTAAGTGGCTGGTCACGCCCCCTTTTGGAAAGAAAAAACGAAACTAGAAAAAAACCTAACTAACTGACTTACACTGGAACAAGTTAAATGGGGAAATTTGCGATTTTTAAGTTACTACAAAAAAAGCTACTTACTCCAAAAAAAACGGGGCAATTCCTGGGGAAATTTGAGCCCAATGAGAGGTAAGAAGGTAGTGGAGACTTGATGGGTAGAATTAAGAAATAGGAAAGGACTTAAGACTGTAGTGAGAGTTGTGCATCGGCCCCCTGGTAGCAGTTGTGAAGTGCTAGATTGTATAAATGCAGAGTTTAGACTAGTGTGTAGCAAAGGCAGAGTAGTTTTAATAATCTGTAACTTTATTACAGATTGGGATAAATAGGCTAACACCTGTCAGAAAGGTAGTAAATTTCTTGAGTGTGTCCGGGATTGTTTTCTACAACAATATGTCCTAGAGGCAACAATGGGTCATGTCATTGTAGATTTAGTAAGGAGTAATGAGTCAGATTTAGTTAACAGCCTAACAGTGTGTGAACATTTATCCAATAGACATCACAACATGATCGAGTTCAACGTAACATTTGAAAGGGAGAAACATGAAACGGCTATTAAGATTCTAGATTTGGGTAAGGCCGACTTCAATTGGATGAGAAAGAGGGGGTGAAATTCTCCTGTTGTGCACCTCCCGTTAGCACCTCCAGGGGGCGCTAACAGGGCGCGAAAGTGTTACAACCCGTGGGGGGAGGGACACTACCGGCTCTCACAAAATTGTGCGGAAGTTAGCAGAGACACGAAAACAGTAGCACTGTGCCCCTGCTGGTAGTGCCCCGGACCGCTATGCCTCCGGTGATGACATCATCGACGTGCACGGCGACTCCTTTTCGCCCTGCGGCGGCCCGTTTTTGCCCCATGGCAAAAATTGGGCAGTGCCCCGATCACGGGGCAAAACTTAAAGGGGAGGTGGGCGCCGTCGCGGCTACCAATTTTCTTTTTGCCGACTTACCGGTTGGCCCTTTCCCTTCAAATTTTTCGGGTTCCGTGTCCGTTTCGGTGCCGTCTGCGGCCACAGTACCCTGCATCTCTGGTGGCCAAGTGGAGGCCCATCAAACAGCCTGCAGAGTTCGCAATGTCCCTCCCCTTTAATGGAAGGGGAGAGCCTGTGGAACGCATCAGCACTACAGGAAGAGGTTGCGTAGTGCTCCGATGTTCACCCGGGTAGTGCCCCTGAGCCCGCCCCAAGAGGAAGTGGAGCGCGTGACATTGTGTTTCACTTCTTGTCAGGGGCCGTAAACGCAATTTCACTTCCGGGGCGGGACTTCTGCACCTGGCGCAGAATGTCCGGCCTCAGAAGGGGTATCGCCCCCATACTCAATTTCGGCTCCAGAGACTGGACAAATCTGTTAATGGGTAAAATGACAAAAGATCAGCGGGAGATGTTCAAAAAAGAATGCAAGGTGATACCGAACCAGTTTATTCCCCTGAAGGGCAAGAGCTTACAAAAAGGAAGATGAAAACAAACTTGCAAGGGATATCAAAATCAATGCAAAGAATTTTTACAATTATATTAGGAAAAGGAGGGCAGTCAGGAGCAATGTGACCTCTTAAAAACCGAAAGCGGTAATATTGCCAATGATAATAAAGAAATGGTGGACATTGAATAATTACTTTGCGTCAGTATTTACAATAGAGGAAGAGGATAGCATGCCAGACACCCGAAGGAAATTAATATTGAATCAGGGACTAAGAATCAGTAAAATTAACGCAAGTAAAATAACAGTAATGAAAAAAATAATGGCACTAAAGAGTGACAAATCCCAGGACCAGATGGTTTCCCTCCCAGGGATTTAAAGGAAGCAGGTGAGCACATTGCAGATGCTCTAACTATAATCTTCCAAAGTTCTCTCGATTCTGAAACCGTTCCTTTAGATTGGAAAATTGTGCATGTCACTCTGCTATTTAAGAATAGCGAGAGAGGGAAACTAGGAATTATAGATCACTTACCTAACATCTGTTGTGGGGAAACTGCTGGAGTATATAATTAAGGAGCGGTGATTGAACACAGTGAACATTTTCAGTTGATTAGAGAGAGCCAGCATGGATTTGTGAAAGGTAGGTCATGCCTGACAAACCTGATTGAATTTTTTGAGGAGGTGACTAAAGTAGTGGACAGGGGCATGTCTACGGATGTTATTTATATGGACTTCCAGAAGGCATTTGATAAAGTCCCTCATAAGAGACTGTTAAATAAGGTAGAAGCCCACGGAATTGGGAACAAATTATTCATCTGGTTAGGAAATGGACTGATCGGCAGGAGACAGAGAGTAGGGATAACGGGTAGGTACTCAAATTGGCAGGATGCGAATAGTGGTGTCCCGCAGCAATCTGTGTTGTGGCCTCAATTATTCACAGTATTGATTAATGACTTAGATGATGATATAGAAAGTCATATATCCAAATTTGACAATGACACAAAGATAGGTGGTATTGTAGGCAGTGTAGATGAAAGAATAACATTACAAAGGGATATCGACAATGGGAATGGGCAAAACTGTGACAAATGGATATCAATGTAGGCAAATGTGAGGTCATCCTAAAAAGGATAGAACAGGACACTTTCTAAATAGTGAAAGGCTAAAAACAGTGGAGGTCCAAAGAGACTTGGGGGTCCAAGTACATTGATCATTAAAATGTCACGGACAGAAATAAATCAAAATGGTTAATGGAATGCTGGCCTATATATCTCGAGGACTAGAATACAAGGGGGTAGAAGTTATACTGCAGCTATACAAAACCCTGGTTGGACCACACCTGGAGTTCTGTGAGCAGTTCTGGGCACCACACCTTAGAAAGGATATATTGGCCTTTGAGGGAGTGCAGCGTAGGTTTACCAGAATGATACCCTGACTTCAAGGGTTAAATTATGAGGAGATATTACACAAATGAGGGTTGTATTCTGTAGAATTTAGAAGATTAAGGGGTGATCTGATCAAAGTTTTCAAGATATTAAGGGGAACTGATAGGGTAGATAGAGAGAAACTATTTCTGCTGGTTGGGGATTCTAAGACTGGAGGCATAGCCTAAAAATTAAGAGCCAGACCTTTCAGGAGTGAAATTAGGAAACGCTTCGACACACAAAGGGTGGTAGAAGTTTGGAACTCTCTTCCACAAACAGCAATTGATGCTAGATCAATTGTTAATTTTAGATTGGAGTTTGATAGCTTTTTGTTAACCAAAGGTATGAAGGGATATGGGCCAAAGGTGGGTATATGCAGTTCGGTCACAGATCAGCCATGATCTTATTGAATGGCGGACCAGGCTAGAGGGGCTCAATGGCCCACTCCTGTTCCTATGTTTTCCATTTCTGCCATTATCTCACCATTACTTAGGGCCCTCCCACTCCCCGGCTAGCATTTGTTGTGATGAAGTTTCTTACCACCGTTGGACAGGACACTGATAGACCCACCCCCACATCACCAGCAATGCCTGCTATAAGGAAAATTGAGAATATAGCTAAAGTCTGAGGTCAATGAAGTCAGTGTTCAGATCAGAAAGCTGCTGAGTGCTGAAGAAAATATGAGATATTGACCGTTCTGAGTGTAGTTTCAGCGTATAATTGGGATAATCTTTTTTGGCAGCAAAATGGAGTAGAAGCTGTTTTGGCCAATTTTTTTGCTCCATAATTGATCCCCCCGAATGCCCTTATGCATTTTGGCCCTTTCTGTGATCTATCCACTGAGTCCCCAGTGAGCTCATTTACATATATTACAATGACAGCCAGGGACGCTGCAGCCCGAGTTTCCTGTTTTATACTCACAAGGCACTCAAGGGACGTTAGAATGGGAATCATTACATGAAGCTGTTGCCAGGATCAGCTGAGACAGGCAAAAGTGAGGTGTTCGAGAGCCTGCGGAGTTCCAATTATGATTTCTGCAGCTGGGAATGACATTTGGCAGCGATCTTTTTTGGCATTCTGCCTGAATAGACCTGAACTTGTTTCTGAAAGCTTCTGAGAGCATGAGTCCAGTGGAAGATTTTGACCAACCTCACAACAGTGAAATATTCTCAGGAGCAGTTGGTAATCCCTATGGACATGCCCTGGTTTGCCATTATCATGAAGGAGGAGGATGAGCAGCCCAGAATGGTGCAAGGGAGAGTCAGGCAGCATTTCAGGAGGATGGATTTTTGGTTGCTTTGGAGGCAGAAGTACACGGAGGAGAGTATCACAATAACGATCACTCATAGGACTCCTGCTGCGAATCAAGTGATCACTAAATGCTTCCATCTTTTATACTGCACTTCTGTGAAGCATCTTGGAGTGTTATATCTATGTTAAAAGCACTATATAAATGCAAGTTGTTATTGCTGTTGAAGTCTTCTCTTCTATTCAAAAGTCTACTGCATTATCTCCTTCTCTTCTACCTTCAAATAAAGGATCAATCCTTCAACCTAGTATCCATCCTAGAACATGACAACACTTTAACCCTCTTTGCTCTGACTATGCCAATAATCATCATGTAATTGAATAAGTCAACATGAAATAAGTGCACCCTTTCCTGTATGACTTTATGAATAGATAGGCACAACATAAGTGTACATTCCATTTGAATACAACAAAGTTCAAAGTAAACACAATCCAAGTACTCTTTTCTTGTACCAGAATGTCTTAGGACTGCTCATTTGCATATTCATTGGATCCAAATGGAATAAAACCCATATAAAAAGGAGCTGGATTGCTTTGAAATTAGAGTGTAGCTTTTTTGAAGCCAGTTATGGACGAAGATTGCAATGGCAGCCGTGGGGAACCGCAGGCATTAAGGAACAGTGCTTGACTCAGAGATTTGATTGTCATTGGCTTGCCTGATGCAAGCAACTCTCCAGGTCATCAGCAGGTGAAACTCATTTCCCCATAACTGAGGTGGAACATACCACATGGAATGTCATTGTTCCTGATGCTGGTGTTGAGTTTCATTGGAATAATGTAAGAGACCAAGCACAGAGAGCTCAGAGTAGGAATGGGAGAGGGAATTAAAGTGGTGGGCCAGAGGGATTTGGGATCACACTTTCTGACAGAATTGAAGCATTTGGGAAAGCAATCATCTAATTTGAGTCTTTTTAAGTGACTTTATTGTGTCACAGCTTCATTCAGTTGGTAGTTGCCTTTGAGTCAGAAGATTGTAAGTTCAAGGCCCATTCCATGAACACATAATCTAAGCTGAAACCACAGCGCAATAATGAAGGAACGCTGCATTGGAGATACTTTCTTTTGGGCGAGACATTAAACTGAAGCCCCGTGTGCCTGTTTTGATGAATGTAAAAGATTTGATGAATGCAATATTCAAAGAACAAAAAGTAATTTTTTTCAGGTGTTCTGAATAATATGCTTCCCTCAACCAATACTACCAAAATGAACAGTTAACCTTTTTCCTTTCTTCACAGATGCTGCTTGATCTGCTGAGTGTTTCCAGAATTTTCCATTTTTATTTCAGATTTCCAGCATCTGTAATATTTTTCTTTTTGTACTACAATAAAATAGATTAACTGGTCATTCTTCTCATTGCTGTTTTTGGAGCCATGCAGGGTGCAAAATGGCTGTTGCATTCAGCAGCATAACAATAACTACATCAAAAATAATTAATTATATGTATTAATTGTATTTTGAGACATTTTTGAGATATGATTAGATGCAAAATAAAGACCTTTGTTTGTTTGTTTATTTTGGCAATGGACATTTTAGAGAAAAGTAAGAAAAAGTTTGGGCACTGCAGGGTCTAAATTGGGCCATGTAATGCCTGTTTTTTAGGCACTAATCAGTCAACTAAGACTCAAAATTGGGGTCCGAGAGGCGGCGCGCATACTTCAAACAGGAAGTGTGCAGGATGCCATCTTGGTAAAGGGGTTTGCGTGAGGTTCTAACGATGGCTGGTAACATACAGAGCAGCAAGATTGTGCAATGCTGATGTGAAGCCACTGTTGCCATTTTGGAACTCCACTCTCCAGCCAATGTCCTATCTTAACCTTGTAATGCTGAACACGATTTTAAACAGAATGAAACATCCCTCAACAGCGTTATTTAAAGGCATCATGAAATACTTACAGGTTAGTTGCTGGATTATTTCTTCTGGCTGCTGGTTTTTGGAGCTTTCCTATACTTGGCTCTCTTGCATGTTTCGCCATTTTTCAATATATTTCAGCACAGATTCATTTACAAACTACCACTTTTTGCAGCCGCTAAGCCCTTTCCTTTAAGAGGTGTAGGCTACCTTTAAATAATGCTAACCACCCATGATAGCGGGCCCCCTGGACAGTGTGGTTAGCGCTGGCTGGACGCAGCAATCATGTAAAACAGCAGAGAGCACCAATTTAACGCGCTGCTGCAACGCAATGAATGGGCATGGGTTAATTGCGTACTGTGATCCCCACACTGAATTACAGCCACAGGCTACATAAATAGGGGAAGGCCTGTGCAAAGGATTTGTTTTACAAAGATTTCTAAGAAGAAATGGGACAGATTTTGTTGGAAAAATAATGGTATCTGAATAATGCATGCTGTTATTAATGTGAAAATCAGCCAGCAACTTGTAGCGAGGAAGAGTTACCCCATGAATTGTGAATTGGCACAAGTTGCTAGACCATTTCCACTGCTTCTCCATTCAATTAAAAGGGAGGGCTGCTGTGTATTCTGCAGGCCCTTTGGTGGCCGCCAATGGGCCACCACGGACCACGATTGACCGGGCCAGTGGCCTGGCACCCAAAAGGGAGTGTTGGGCTACATGCTGCCGGCCTGATCGAGGCCAGGGCCACCATTGTCGGGCCAACCGAAGTGTCGGCCGACAAAATAAAATGGCGGCCCGTGGCGCACACGGCCTCCCCTTTAGGGGTGCCCCGAGCGGATGTCAGCACGCCGCGAAGCTGGGCAATTTCCCCCGTGGGCTGCAAAGGGATCGGCGTGCCTGGCGATGAAGTCATCGCCTATTATGCGCCGGCCTGGGGTGCTAACCACGGGGCACTGCGCTACTGGCAATTCACCCCAAAAATCTCAGAGGCACTTTCGCCTGAGGCGTTACCGTCGCCTGCCTGTGGGCAGAAAGGCCATTGCAAATGGGGCGCAGAAAAGGGGCAATTTTGGCCCCTCAATCTTTCAGGTTGATTTTTTTTAGGAGATTTTAAAAATGTCAAATTTTAAACTTTTAAGTTTTTATTCTTACTTCTCCATTCTTTCTCTTTTTTTCTCTCTTAATTCAAATCTTTCCCTCTCTATTTCTCTTGCTGTACCTAATTTGATATTTAATTTAACCTTGTTCTCAGTCCTTCCTCTGCTAGTTCTCAATTTTAAAATTTCATTGGTTAAGGAGATACACTGTTGGTCCCATTGTTCACCAAGGTCACAGATGCCTGTTTCACTCGCTGTGCTGTTATCAGCTCACACTTTCAGCAACTTTGTGGGCAAAATTTTTTAAAGCATAAATGTGCACAAACAAGTCTAACTGTGAGTTGTCCCGCTCCAGCAAAAGCTGGCCCAATAAGTAGGTTTATGGCTAAATTTAGTAATTTATTTGATAATTTACTTACAAAAATAACATCTTACAAATGAATTTGAGATATATATAGTCAGTGGCATGATAAGCAATATGACAACTCAAAGAGGATGAAATATCAATTCCTGAGCAATAGCCAATAATAATTTTAATAGGTAATTCAGGAGAAACATGTCTACCCAGGGAATGGTTAGAATGTGGAACTTGCTACCACATGGAATAGTTGAGGTGAATAGTATAGATGCATTTAAGGGGAAGCTCGATAAACACATGAGGGAGAAAGAAATAGAAGGTTATGGTGATAGGGTTAGATGAAGTAGGGTGGGAGGAGGCTCATATGGAACATAAACACCAGCATGGACCAGATGAGCCGAATGGCCTGGTTCTGTGCTGTACACTTTAAGTAATTTGATTAATCAGTTTTGTAGTACTTGCTGGTTTTTGAATGGTAGCTTTGAAAAATATGAGCAATTTTGACTATTCAATTTCGTTTTGATTGCTCATTGCTGATTGGTAGCTTTTACTGCCTACCTAGTGAATACAACTGCTTTTGACTAGTTAACATTTAGTCAATTGGACATCAGAACCTATCAGCACGGTTAACTTAACATGCAGTAATTATGATTCAATCATGATTTTTCTAATTTTATGGACTTGTGGTAATGTTGAGGTATAATCATTTGAAGTGTTATGATGCAATAGAGCAAACTAGATGCAAGACATAATTTTTGATTTTCAGCATCCAAAATAACATTTATTTTTCTAGCATAAGAAAGAAGAAACTATTGCTTGGTGTATCTTACCTTGGCACATTCTGGTACCCAGAAGCTTGTATCCCTCTGGACAGACGCATGAGAATCGTCCTGGTTCATTTACACATTGGTGCTGACACATGTAACTTGAGTAGGCACACTCGTCAACATCTGCATTACAAGAGTAGACCCATTCATTTTATAGCTTGTAAAAAAACTTGCTTGTAAAATTTGCAGCATAAATTCAGATTTTCTTGCTGATGCTGCTTGAATATGAACAGTTGTAAAACATGAGCTGTGTCAACTGTGACCTTGGAATTTATTACAGCTAAATTCTTCAAAAAATTCTTTATGCGCTGAGAAACAGGTGTGACCAGAATGAAAACTAGAATGCCAATGTAGTAGGGGTAATGTTCTGAGGTTTGGGCGAGTAGTGGTAAAAACGCATCAAAAGACTCTAGGGGAATCAAAGAATATGAGGATCAGGCAGGAAAGTGGAGTTGATGTCAAAGATCAGACATGATCTTATTGAACTGCGGAGCAGGCTCAAAGGGCCTACTGCTCCTAATTCTCATGTTCTTATGTTCTTAAAGCAAACAAAAACATTAATCTGTGGGAATAAACATTGAATCAATTAATGAACCCCAAGAGATTCAATTCTGGTAAGTGCTAACAGTAAATACCATGTCAGAGTGTTTACAGAACAAGGTCATATAAGGATTTTACCCATAAGCAGTGTTTAAGAAGATTGCAATTTCCTTTGGATGGAGTAAGTTGGCACCAGATCTGCAGTCTCTTTTGAACAGGGGCACAGTCTTGTCAGTGGCTGTAAAGGTAACAGGAGGATTCCAGGCAGCCTCGAGTGATGTAAGTTAAATGAGTCAATCAGCAGTGCACAGGATGCCTTGTTCGGCTGGACCTTAGTTCTCATATCCTTCCCTATGGACCCACCAAAGCAGAGACAGCGAGCACCTGACTTTTATCAAGCGGCAGATTTCCCCAAGTCTCACGTGAAATTGATGCCACCTGAGGCTCCATTTGAACAAACCATACATTTTATCAAAAGAAAGGGTTTTTATTTTGTGAACGTGCAGCTGGTGAGCGAAGACAACCAAATCATTCTGCACATAAATGCTTGCTATCTTGGAAGCTGTTATGCTTTTTTGCTCTCTGACAAATCAAAAATCGCTGCATTGTTCAGCAATGTGTCAGGATCGTTGCTGGGAGAACAGGGTTACCCATTTCATCCATGGCTGACACCACCACTCCATCATCTGAGGACTGAAACCTTGTGAACTATATATATCATTAGTATACGGAGCATTGGGATTCTAAAATCTAATTTCCGTTACTTGATAGGCTAGAGGGAGCCCTACATTACAGCCCAGCAAGCATGTCAATAATTATAGAAGATGAATGGAAGCTACCAATTCTCTGATCATGATGAAGGCAGCCAGTAGAATGAAGAGGTGGTACAGCACAACCCATGTCAACAGCCCTCGCGATTAGGTCTTGACTGATTTTGTGGAGGCTACCCTCCAGCTCCTTGGGTGAGAATACTTTCCTTTTCAAGCTTTTCCTCTCACTCACTCACTCACTCACTGGCGCCACAGAATGCAGCGAGACATCATATTATGCGACTCATTCTGTTTAAAGTTACATTTCAAGGGTTGTCATTTTAATACCTTGAATTATTTGTTCCACTGATCTTTCTTTAGATGTGCCACAGGAAACTGTGCCAGTACTGAGTGGGACTGACCTCAGAGCGTCCAGCATCACTTAATCTAACGCTCAAAAATACCAGCTCACATATATCTGCCCATGGGATTTAGATAGTAAGGTAGAGGTGGGTGTACCAGGTAATGCACAGGGCATCTGTTTTGGAGCAGATGGTGGTGCCTGAGCAGGAACCTACTGTTAAATGGGCCAGTCTGCACGTGTTGACCTCAGGGATCTAGACCTCATGGTGCCTGATTCTGAAAGAAGGATGCTTTCTGTGTTCACTATCCGCATCAATGCAGTGATGATGGACGAATTTTAGAATTGCAGATCACTATGCGGGAGGGGGGTGGGGTGGCAACTCCACGGGCATCTATAACGGAACGAGCAGAGGTCTCAGGCACTGTTATAAAGGGATTGGCTTCCAGTATGGAATGGGCTCTCGTCTGCTTTCCAGATGCTTTTTATTTAAGCCTTTTATTTAAAGTTAACAGAATTCTTCCTAAACCTTTTACAGGCTAATTTTCACACAGGTAATACCCTTGAGCAATATTTGGAAGTTTTCTAGAATATAACATCTGTTAGATGGACAGAAGTAAGTGACACAGACCTTGTCTTTTGTTATTCCACCCTATCACAGACCTTCCCTTTTGTTCTTTCCTCCCCTCCCCCTTTCAGTGCTTCTTAAGAATCTGTTCATTTCGAACATTCGCCAGTTCTGACGAAGGTTCAGCGACCTGAAATGTTAACTCTGTTTCTCTCTCCACAGATGCTGCCTGACCCACTGAGGTTACCAGCATTTTCTGTTTTTATTTCAAGTTCCAGCATCCACAGTATTTAGCTTTTGTAGAACTAAGTGAAGATCGATGTATTGGTACAATTCTATCCCACTTATAAACTTCAAAATAATAATTATAATGATCTAATTATCATGGCAAAATCTAAAATATTAGTAATGGGAACCTTCAGAAAAGAATTAAAATAGTAGAGATTAAAAAGTAAATGCTTAAAATCTGAATTGAAAGATAAAATGTTAGAGATACTTAGCAGAAAGACAGGTTAACATTGTGTTTGAGCCCTTCATTGCCACTGACCTAAATGGGCTGGTATTTTAACATTTTTTCCTCCTCTTAACATTATTGAAATTATTAGATTTGCTACAAAATAATATTACTGAAAAACTTGTGTCTCTTGATATAATATATGGAAATTATTTGAACAGCTTTTGTGAATGGGACTTTTAGACTAGTCTGCCCCTGTGATTCTATTTTCTATTGTTCGTATAGAGCCAAAACATTGGGCTCAGTGTATACAGGTTGAAACTCCCTTATCTGGAACCCTCGGGACCTGGCCTGTTCTGGATAAGGGATTTTTCTGGATGAGGGGTGGTCACGTTAAATTGGATGGTACAGGTATTGAGCAAGGGTATAGCGGGGCTGGCTGGCTTGGGGCTGGGAGTGCGGCAGAGAGATCTGGCGGGGGGGCGCGGTGGGGGGGCGGTGGAATGCGGGGTCAGGCCAGCAATTGCGGGAGTCAGCAGCGAGGAAGGACTTCCATTTGTTCATGTCGGAGTTCTGCGCATGCACCACCCGGTGGCCGGGAATGGTTCTGGACAAGGGGTGGTTCCGGAAAAGGGAGTTCTGGATAAGGAAGGCTCAACCTGTATTAACATACAGACTTATTCTGCTGGTTGTATGCATTATTAAATGGCCCAAATGATAGTCTTCTCATTTTTATGTATGAACAGTACAGGAGGAAGACAAATTATTACACATTAGTTAGAATAGCTGCATAAATTATCCTACATTTGAAAGAGCATTCAGTAGTTACCTCTGCATGTAACTTTGTCTGGATTTAATTCATATCCTTGGTCACACTGGCAGATGAAGGAACCCACGATATTAAAGCACTGATGATCACATGGAGTACTTGTCTCACACTCATTAATATCTCAGGGGGGAAAGAAAACATGTAATTATCATTCAAAACCTCAGCTAATTGATTTTATCAAGTAAAATTGCAGAAAGATTTAAATAATCTTGGCTTTTAGTGAAGTGCTACAGACCCATTTTCCAAGGTGCATTTAGGCAGAACTGTCTTTCAGCCCTTTCAAGAAGTTTCCCCCCAGCACCCCTACCAGTTCACTCAAGTATATTTTGAGTGATATTTTTTAAAAGACCAGTGAACGTGGAGTGCACTGAGTGAGTATTCCACCTGTTAGATTGGAGAGGCAACGTGGCTGACAGGGAGCATTCCAGAGCATTCAGCAGATCCTAAGCAAGCAACAGGGGTGCAATTTCAGACCAAGGTGAGAGTCACTCTAGAGATGCCTGGCTCAGAAATAGCCTGTTAGACTCTGGCAATGCAAATTTCACAATGAGCAGCATGGTTTCTCAGGGTGGTATAGCTCCAAAGTGTCTCAAATCAGGTTGAAGTTACAACTACTTTATTGCTTTCAATGGAACTGCTCCATGGAGTGTCCTAACAGGGAGGGAGACTCTATTCGAGGTTGGGTGGGGGAATTACAAGCTGATGCCAAAATTGACAGTTTAAAAAAACACCCTCCTGAGTCTAATATTTTTTTCTATAAAATGCTATAAAGTAGCCCACAGACTTTCGTTCCACTTTAATAACTTTTGACAATCAGCTTTGATTTTTTCAAAATATTGCAGAAAATTATTTTTTTTTTAAAAGGACTGCTGACTTCTAGATTTGCCAAATCTCTCCATTTTAAATAGAAGATTAATGCTCATAACAGTGTAGGTTCAGAATGGGATACCCTATATCGAAAGAAAGCCAAGTGGTAATTTATTCAGGACAGTCCACAAGGCATAGTAACAATATCCAGATCCCCTTATGCTCTGCCTAAAATGTTGTTTCACTTATGTTTGATTTTTTTCTTGGTAGCATTGAATTGTCAGTTTAAGAAAACTGTTTTTATAGGTGTCCAACCAAAACATCGACTGCAGTAATACGGAAAGCAGTACAGTAATTGAGGTCAAATCTTTGTTTACTTCGAACAGAAATAGCCAAAATGCAGAGACTGACTTGAGACCTCTCATCAGAGGGAAATAATAAGAGTAATAACACATCTGTTACTAATGTTTTAGTTAGAAGGTTCCCCCACAATTCTCCCCTGACTTTGCTGAGGTACAGTTGTATGAATACTGACAAGGGTCCGGTACCCTGCCCAAGTAGTTACATGTTTGAGCCTAGACATTGGCCAAGAATTTCCTCGGAGCTTCACCTGCCCCACCGCCATAACTTCACTGGAAGTACGGTGCAAACCCCGTCTACATGCGTATGTGGGGTTTCTGCCACACCTCCAGTGAAGTTATGGTGCCAGAGTGGAAGCAGCTACGAGGAACTTCCAGGGCATTGATTCCTGACGGGCTATTTGTTCACAGGGGCAAGACTGCCAAGCCCTGGCCTGCTCTTAACTGATGTTTGCACACGTGCACAACAGGAGCCACTGAATAGCAATCAAGAGTGAGAACTCTAACTGATTTATTCCCATCCCAGGCCAGGGGTCCTGAGGCTAACTGAAGGAGCCTTATTGTCATACAGCAGGAATTAACCTCAGTATAGACTGCTGGTTGGACCCAGGGTATTCCTGATCTATATGGCTCAGTGCCACACCAGGCAGTCCATTTACTCAGCAAGTCATCAGGGGAGCTAATTAGAAGTTCTTTATTACCTTACATCTATTATAACATAAAAGGCAGTTTGTTTTATAAGCCTTGCAAGAATACATTTTTTTGTGGAATTACTGGAACACCAAGAATTACTATGAGCTGTGGCTTTCGGCCAACCTGGCAAACATAACTAGGAAAGTATTTCAGTGGGGTATTGCTCACAATATAAAATAGCAGTTTGAAATGACTCCGATACAGAATCACACATAGAATTGGACAACAGCTGCCAGTTTCTAATGATGTCACCATGGATTTCTTACTGCTGGAGTTGTTGAATAAACCTTCAAAGGATGGAGCTTTACCCTAACCCTATGTTACATGTGGTACTGAATCAAAAAACAGTGCATCCCATTCAACAGCATAACAAGCACTATAATAGAGCTGGGCTTTCCTTATGTTGCCGCCTTTGTTCGCGCCCCGGAGAGGTGGTAATGATGGCGAGGATGATTGGCGGGCGGCCAACTCCCAGCGCTCCGCCAGGAAATTAGTTGCCGGTTTTGCGGGAACGCTGAGCAGCACTGCCCGGGGGCGTCGAGCCAGTGTGGAACGACACCGGTTTCGACAGCGGATTGATTTTTGATTGACGCCAACCTTCTAGCGCCCCGTAGCACGCTATAGTGGGACATCTTGGAAAAGCAGCCAGTCACATCTGCCCGGGCGTCAGTGAGTGAAGTAAATAATTAATGAGGTAAGTCTGATGGTTCTGTTTATTTTTATCGTTGCGATTTATCCTAATGTGGAGGAGCAAGGTTTAGGAATGTTTTTTGTGTGTTTTGATGGGTGTTTTTTTTCCCACGGGAGTCTCTGTTAGGGCACTCATAGGCTGGCTCTTTAGCAATGGATTTTCAGTTGCTCAGCCGGTTTTGCGGCCAAATAGAGGTATACAATGCCTCCCTTAGCGCTCCACCCCACACTCAGGGCCCAGATGGCACATTTTGCGGCTGCAGACACAAACCATTTCCCGGCGCAAACTTTAATGCCCCACTGCCATTACCACCCCAAAATGATGAGAACCGAAAATCCAGCACATATATATATATATATTATCCATTTACAGAGTGGAGAGGAGAGAGGGCTTTGGATAATTAAAATGAAATATTCTGCAAAGCGTTAATTATGTCTTTATATGCAAGACAAACAACTTTTATATACTGTTTAGGCAACAGATGGAAAAGTTTCCTTATTTTAATACTGAAATCACTGTCAGTAATGCTTTATAGCTTAATGCAAGCTTTCCTGAGATTATGAGTAAGACCAGATGCTTACCTCTACATGTGCGATTATTGCTTGCCAGCTGAAAACCTGTGTTGCACTGACAGTAATAGGAACCAGGTGTGTTGACACATCCATGATGGCAATAGGTGGCTATGTTACATTCATCAATGTCTGCATAATCATTGAAAAATACATTACACAACAGCTCATATTTAAGAAAATCATTGCCAGACACCCAGAATGATTGGTGCCAAGGGCCATAGCCCAATGATGTAATATTATCACAGTAAGATTGCTTTTTCTGTTTCAAGTCAGATTTTATTGTTAACACTTAGGTCTATTCGGCCTTGCTTTGTAAGTTACCTAATAATCTTCAGCAGAGCCTAAAAGCTGCATTCTGGTAGCAATTTGGATTTAGTTACTTCCTAGTTCATTTCAGACCACATTAGTGCCGAACAAATACATTTGCAGTAGGTGTATTCGGATAGTTGATTAATCAGCCAGCAGCTGCCATGATATTACTAACTAGATGCCATAGTAATAATTTGGCCAGAGCTCTGATAAAATTAGTCATTTCCCCAAGTTATGTTGAGACTTCACATCAGCATTTATCATTTAATTTTTAAATATTCATTCTCAGGATGTGAAAGGCAAGCATTTATTGCCAATCCTTAGTTGGCCTGGGAAGGTGGTGGTGGGCCTTCTTCTTTAACCGCTGCAGTCCATGTGGTGTTATTTTCTGTGGCAGTTTGATAAAACTGATTGGCTTGCTAGGTCACTTCAGAGGGCATTTAAGAGTCAACCACGTTGGTGTGGGACTGGAGTCACATTTAGGCCAGACGGGGTAAGGACACAAGGGGGGGACATTGGGTTAGGTCCCGTTTGGGGGCAGTAACCGAGGGGAGGCGGGACCTCCTGCGCTCGATGCAGAAGTCCTGCCCCAGCCGCCAAGTTGTGGATACTGCCCCTCACAGGAAGTGGAGTGCAATGTTGTGCGCTCCACTTCCCTTTGGGGTGGGTTCGGGGGCGCTACGCGGTTTCTCCGTGCAGCACTGACGTGTTTCAACACCCCTCCCCTTCCTTTAAAGGGGAGGGATGCCGCAAACTCTGCATGGCCATTTGAAGGCCTCCATTGGGCCACCAGGGCTGCGTCGTTCCAGGGCCGCAGCCCAGCACCGAAGCTGAGTGCCGCACAGCACGCAGGCGGCCCAGACCACACGGCAGCAAAGCAGAATGGGCCGGCTGGTGAGTCGGCCGAAGGAAAAAAATGGCAGCGGTGGCGCAGCGCATGTCCCCTTTACCTTCCGCCACAGGATTGGAGGTCGGACTGGTTTGTGACCCGCGAGGCCAATTTCCGGCACGGGCGCAAAGGGATCGCTGCGCATGGCGATGACATCATCGCCGGAGGTGCGGCAGCCCAGGGCGGTCCTAGTGAGGTGCGGCGCGACCGTGTTCGCGCCTCCGCTAACTCCCACACAACAAGCTCGGCCCCCAGAGGCGCTAATGGGAGGAGTACAACAGGGGAATTTTGCCCCCGAGGCATTAGTGAACTTTTGGGTTAACGGAGGTGGGGCAAGGGGCGGGCAGCTAACCCGTTCTCAGGAGGTGGGTTGGCAATTTAGATATTTTAATGAGGCTGGCAGCCTGAGAATTAATTGGTTTTACAGTGGCCAGCCGGGTTTCCCAGGCTTTGGGAAGAGTACAGCCTCGGGGAAAAGGTAAGAATTTTTACAGAGCTGCTTGTAGACCAAGAGGAACAGGAGTGGTTCCCTCCAGCCCCCACAACTTCCACCCACATCAGATCTTCCCCCATACAAAGGCCCACGGGGTCGGGGTGGAGGTTTGGCTACCTGGACAGAGTGCAGGAGTGGTAATTTGTCGCAGCCCGGGCCCCGTTAGAACAGCCTCCAGCAGTTAGTGGGGGTCTGGCAGTGATTGGACGGGAGGAGAAAGCCTCCAAACATGATCGGAAGGAGGAATACCTCTGACTGCGATCCTGAGAGTGGGGGTGGGTGAGGAGGCTCCAGTTGCAATGGGGGGAGAGGGAGAGGGTGGGAAGGCTCAAGCAAAATCCAGGGTGGGGTGGGGGGAAAGCCTGCCTCAAGGAACATCCAAGGCTTCCTTGTTTGGCCAGGGGGAGCACTCCGCCCGGCCCAAAAGGAATCCTAAAATAAATCTACTGCCTTCAAGATTTTGGCCTTTTCTGGCCTCGGATCCGGCTCCGGCAGGTTTTACCTGACAGCGGAGCTGACACTTGCCCCTCCAGCTCAAGCCTCACCTTAAACGTGAAGATTAGGTCCTGATGACATCATTAGCCTGCTCTGTGTAATTAAAGTCGGACCCGCTTGCTTCCTGCGGGTGTCCTGTTCGCTTACTCAGTAGGTTCAAATTGGGAAGGTAGAAGGATTGGAGGGGTAAGTGACTCGCCTTATTTGAACTGCACCGTCCCCCCCCCCCCCCCCCCCCCCCCCCCCCCCCGCCATACCCATGCTCCATCAGGTGGGGACAGTTAAAAGCAGGGTCCTGGGTGGGCAGTATTAACCCCCAGAAACGGGCCGGTGTGCGTCAGGTGGGAAGTAAAAATGTAAAACATTGCAAACCCGAACCTAATCTGCCTTACACCTGCCCACTTCTGGTTTTAATGGTGGCAAAACCTGCTCCCAGGAGGCGGGTCGCTCATTTGAATATTTTAATGAGGCTGCGTGCCTCAATTATTTTTTTTTCCAGCTTTATGGTGTTGAGATAGAGGATCAGCCATGATCATATTAAATGGCGTTGCTGACTCGAAGGGCCGAATGGCCTACTACTGTTCCTATTTTCTATGTTTCTATGTTTAACCCTGGCCAGCCGGATTTCCTGGTCCTTGGGAAACAAGCAGCTAAAGGGAGGCGAGGACTGCTTCATTTAGCAGTTAAGTGCTTTTCCAGCACTGCATGTGGGCCAGGAATGCTTCCCCTCCGACCTACCAAGAAAACGTGTTAACATCCCCAGTGATCGGAACCACCCCGCCGATCTCCCCCAGTTCACCCCATCGATGTCCCCTCCTCCCTCGATCTCTCCCAGCCCACCCCATCGATGTCTCCTCCTCCCTCGATCTCTCCTGGCCCACCCCATCGATGTCCCCTCCTCCCTCGATCTCCCCCAGCCCACCCCATCGATGTCTCCTCCTCCCTCGATCTCTCCTGGCCCACCCCATCGATGTCCCCTCCTCCCTCGATCTCCCCCAGCCCACCCCATCGATGTCCCCTCCTCCCTCGATCTCCCCCAGCCCACCCCATCGATGTCCCCTCCTCCCTCGATCTCCCCCAGCCCACCCCATCGATGTCTCCTCCTCCCTCGATCTCTCCTGGCCCACCCCATCGATGTCCCCTCCTCCCTCGATCTCCCCCAGCCCACCCCATCGATGTCTCCTCCTCTCTCGATCTCTCCTGGCCCACCCCATCGATGTCCCCTCCTCCCTCGATCTCCCCCAGCCCACCCCATCGATGTCTCCTCCTCCCTCGCTCACTCCGGCCCACCCCATCGATGTCTCCTCCTCCCTCGATCTCTCCTGGTCCACCCCATCGATGTCTCCTCCTCCCTCGATCTCTCCCAGCCCACCCCATCGATGTCTCCTCCTCCCTCGATCTCTCCCAGCCCACCCCATCGATGTCTCCTCCTCCCTCGATCTCTCCTCGCCCTCCGCATTGATGTCTCCTCCTCCCTCGCTCACTCCGGCCCACCCCATCGATGTCTCCTCCTCCCTCGATCTCACCTCGCCCACCCCATCGATGTCTCCTCCTCCCTCGATCTCTCCTCGCCCACCCCATCGATGTCTCCTCCTCCCTCGATCTCCCCCAGTCCACCCCATCGATGTCTCCTCCTCCCTCGCTCACTCCGGCCCACCCCATCGATGTCTCCTCCTCCCTCGATCTCTCCTCGCCCACCCCATCGATGTCTCCTCCTCCCTCGCTCACTCCGGCCCACCCCATCGATGTCCCCTCCTCCCTCGATCTCCCACAGCCCACCCCATCGATGTCTCCTCCTCCCTCGATCTCTCCTGGCCCACCCCATCGATGTCCCCTCCTCCCTCGATCTCCCCCAGCCCACCCCATCGATGTCTCCTCCTCTCTCGATCTCTCCTGGTCCACCCCATCGATGTCTCCTCCTCCCTCACTCACTCCGGCCCACCCCATCGATGTCTCCTCCTCCCTCGATCTCTCCTGGTCCACCCCATCGATGTCTCCTCCTCCCTCGATCTCTCCCAGCCCACCCCATCGATGTCTCCTCCTCCCTCGATCTCTCCCAGCCCACCCCATCGATGTCTCCTCCTCCCTCGATCTCTCCTCGCCCACCCCATCGATGTCTCCTCCTCCCTCGCTCACTCCGGCCCACTCCATCGATGTCTCCTCCTCCCTCGATCTCACCTCGCCCACCCCATCGATGTCTCCTCCTCCCTCGATCTCTCCTCGCCCACCCCATCGATGTCTCCTCCTCCCTCGCTCACTCCGGCCCACCCCATCGATGTCTCCTCCTCCCTCGATCTCTCCTCGCCCACCCCATCGATGTCTCCTCCTCCCTCGATCTCTCCTCGCCCACCCCATCGATGTCTCGTCCTCCCTCGATCTCCCCCAGCCCACCCCATTGACGGCTCCTCCTCCCTTGATCTCCCCCAGCCCACCCCATCGATGTCTCCTCCTCCCTCGATCTCTCCTGGCCCACCCCATCGATGTCTCCTCCTCCCTCGATCTCCCCCAGCCCACCCCAGTGACGGCTCCTCCTCCCTTGATCTCCCCCAGCCCACCCCATCGATGTCTCCTCCTCCCTCGATCTCTCCTCGCCCACCCCATCGATGTCTCCTCCTCCCTCGCTCACTCTGGCCCACCCCATCGATGTCTCCTCCTCCCTCGATCTCTCCTGGCCCACCCCATCGATGTCTCCTCCTCCCTCGATCTCCCCCAGCCCACCCCATCGATGTCTCCTCCTCCCTCGATCTCTCCTCGACCACCCCATCGATGTCTCCTCCTCCCTCGATCTCTCCTCGACCACCCCATCGATGTCTCCTCCTCCCTCGCTCACTCCGGCCCACCCCATCGATGTCTCCTCCTCCCTCGATCTCTCCTCGCCCACCCCATCGATGTCTCCTCCTCCCTCGCTCACTCCGGCCCACCCCATCGATGTCTCCTCCTCCCTCGATTTCTCCTCGCCCACCCCATCGATGTCTCCTCCTCCCTCGCTCACTCCGGCCCACCCCATCGATGTCTCCTCCTCCCTCGCTCACTCCGGCCCACCCCATCGATGTCTCCTCCTCCCTCGATCTCTCCTCGCCCACCCGATCGATGTCTCCTCCTCCCTCGCTCACTCCGGCCCACCCCATCGATGTCTCCTCCTCCCTCGCTCACTCCGGCCCACCCCATCGATGACTCCTCCTCCCTCGATCACTCCGGCCCACCTCACCAATGGCCCCTCATCCCCCGTTAAACTCAGCAGGACCTGAGGAAAATCTGTTGTTCTGCAGAACCGCGCCCACCGCCCCCCCGCCTCTAAACTGCTCCATCCCTGCCTCCCCATTAGTATCGGGGCCAATATCTCAGTTCTTATAAAACCTCCAATGCACCATGAGCAGCTAGACAGCTAGTATAAAATAAATGTATGTGAAATCATGCTTAAGAATATAAGAACATAAGAAATAGGAGCAGGAGTAGGCCATTTGGTCCCACGTGCCTGCTCCGCCATTTAATAAGATCATGGCTGATCTGATCATGGACTCAGCTCCACTTCCCTGATCTGATCATGGACTCAGCTCCACTTCTCCGCTCGCTCCCCATAACCCTTTACTCCCGGCCTCAGTTATTTATAAAATGCTCCAACTCTGATTTATTACACATAATCTGAACTGAGCTTTATAGCACACTCTTAGCCAACTATTGTTCTATGCATTCAAAATGCCCTGTCAAAGAATGGGTGCTGGAACAAGAGTTCAAAGAAATGGATGAGTTAGTACTTGGAAAGCTATATTCCTGGATGGGAAATCAGTTTTGCTTTTATTGATAACCATGTTTCACTGGCAACATTTGTTTGTTGTTTGACATATGGGATATATCGAATGTAGTTTTTTTGATTTGAGCCAACTAGTTAAACTCAGTCCAGTTCCAGTGAAGCAGATAGTCCAGATGATTTAATGATAAATACAACTTAAATACAACTTACTTGGAAACAATCTTTTCAGTATTTAAATGGAAAAAAAAACATGTGTTCATTGCTGTGGATAATGCTAATTTTAGCAGCATACCTTTATTGTAACAAAATTAAATGATTGATTGATTATCAGTCTTTTTTGTATATTAATTAAGGTGATTATTTCCAATTCTACATATTGAAGGATTTAGAGTATATGTCTACATGTATTCGTATCAAATTTACAGATTTTTGAAATAATTTAATTTAAATCAACATTTTTTCCCCTTAGTGAGTTAAAGGATGTTGTTAACAGAAATGTAGTTTCATGAAACATCTTCTTTGCATAAATCAGTCAAATACTGATAAGTTAGTTTTAATTAAGTTAGACTTAGACTTCAGTAAGGATCTAAATTGCAAATACTGAAATGTCAAATGAGAGATTTACAGTAATGTAGTGAATTAGACGAATGCCTTTTCATCTCGAGGGCGTTTGTTTGAATCCACACAGATGGATGCAGTTAAAATTTCTCTCTCTGTTGGTTGTGTGAAATGATGGTCTCAACTTAGGTTCTAGCAGGTGAAGGCTTACATCACAATTTGCCGACAAATCAGCATGAATTGGTACTCTTATTGGGGTAGAAATTGAATGTTGTTTTGCCCATTTTACAGGCGCAACAAGGCCCAATTTCAGGGACCAATGTCTTGTGCTCCCAGGATGCCTGAAAAACATCTGACTGAAATTGGGCTTGACTATTTTTCAGACGCCCAGGATATGCTAATGGGGGCTTTGCCACTTTTTTAGGACTCATCTGGGAATTTAGCATCGGGACTGCTCCGCTCAGATTTCTAGACATGGATGGGGCCTAGCTAACGGCCCACACTAATTTTCTTTTGAGCCAGCAGGAGCAGGTGTCCTCTTGACACAACAGGACTGCTGTAATACCCGCCCTGCTGTATGGGTCAGAGGCATGGAGGATGTATAGAAAACACCTCAAGTCGTTGGAGATATATCACCAACGATGTCTCCGCAAGATCCTGCAAATCCCCTGGGAGGACGGGTGCACTAACATCAGTGTCCTCGCCCAGGCTAGCCTCCCCAGCATTGAGGCACTGACCACACTCAATCAACTTCACTGGGCAGGCCACATAGTTCGCATGCCAGTCACGAGGCTCTCTAAACGATTGCTCTATGCGGAGCTCCTTCATGGCAAACGAGCCAAAGGTGGGCAGCAGAAACGTTACAGGGACACCCTCAAAGCCTCCCTGGTAAAGTGCGACATCACCACTGACACCTGGGAGACCCTGGCCGAAGACCACCCTAGGTGGAGAAAGTGCATCCGGGAGGGCGTTGAGCTCTTCGAATCTCGACGCCACAAATGTGAAGAGGTCAGGCGCGGGCAGTGGAAGGAGCGTGCGGCAAATCAGTCCCATCCCCCCTTCCCCCGACGAATGTCTGTCCCACCTGTGACAGGGTCTGTGGCTCTTGCATTGGACTGTTCAGCCACCAAGGGACTTACCTTGGGAGGGGAAGCAAGTCTTCCTCGATTCCGAGGGACTGCCTATGATGATGATGGTGATGACTCCTGATGGTCACTAGTGGCTAAGATTAGCCCCCTCCTGCTGTTTTTCCCCCTTGGGAAATATCAGAGGACGATTGTTGGTCAGGCAGGTGGCCTATGGAGCCAGGAAGGTGCCAGCAGCTTGACACAATTATTTCAATGAGACCCGATGACCAAGTTTTAAGAGAAGCAAATAGCTTACGAACAGAAAGAACATTTAGGGGAAAATGGGGGGGGGGGGGGTGATTTTTTTGTTCCCCTTTATTGGCCAGCAACAGGATAGTAGTGAGCTGAAAATCATGGTGCAGAACCTGCTGCCCTGTTCCCGCTGGCATCCTTTCCAGTATGATCTGGGAGGAGTTCAGGGAGCAGGTGAGCAGCACTCTCGCTTAAAGCAGGTGGGAGCCTTATTACAATATGCAAATTGGGCTCCTAGGCCATATTTATGACCTGATGCAGTTTTGATCTACCATGGGCTCTGTGTGTTCCGCCTAGTAGAACTGGGCACTGAGCGGACCAACCAGCGATCTATAAAGGAGAATTGCAGGCCACTCCAAAAAAGTATCACGTTTTGTCACATTCTGCCCACTGCTGGTCTCTCTTTTTCCTGCCCATCCTTCTTTAAAGCCCCATGTCCTGCTTAGCTCCATAGAGGAGGCATTGATTTCTCGCGCCCCCACCCCTACAATGGAAATCGGGGTCCTATGATGTCGATAGGACCCTGATTGCTATTTTTGGACTGAGCTGGTCAGAGCGTACACTGTGCTCCGACCAGTATCAGCTGGATCTCAGAGTCAAGTTCCTCATTCTTTTTATTGGGCTGGGAGGAACAGGAATGCTCCTCCAGGCTATACAAGTTCAGCCGGGACCATTGCCACTCTGGCTTCCCCGCCCCCCTCCAAGCATCCAATGTTTTGCCCCCCTCAATGGACCCACCTACTTTGACCGGGCCGGGCCGCCCAGTATTGTGGTGGCCTGCGCACGATTTCCGGCCTGATGCAAATCAGGTCCAGCTTTCAAAATGGCCTGGCCTCCCACCATGACTCCGTGCAACTGGCTGGTGTGTTCAATCTTCCAGGGGGGAAAAATTCACCCCCACATTATGGAATGATGAAAGCAGGACATGGCATGAATTTTTCAACTTTGTGTGGAAATTGCCCTTTATTTATTTTCCGAGAACGAATAAAAACCCCACTGAATTCTCTGTCTACGAGCAGGTCTTTAACAAACTTCTTCCCAATTTCTTTCGATGTGCCTCTCATCACATCTCCACCCCAGCCCTCCCTTTGAAACTGCATAACCCTTGACTCATCAGAAGCAATGCCATTGACCTTCTGCTAGTTATAATAAAATAGCATTCTGCATTCATTAGCAGAGAGATCGAATGAAGTTTCAGAAGTCTGGTTTATCAGGTTCAGGTTAGACTTTTGCTGCAGTTTGCCAGATGGCTCAAGCAAATGTAACTGCAGGTTTTTAAAAATAGGTGACAAATGGGTTAAAAAAATCCTGAAGTTCGACTGTAGAAACAGTGGAGAAATCTGAAACTGAATCGCAATTCAAACAACCACACCCATTCCTATTAATTAGTTACAGATTTACTTTTGGATATTTCATATGATGACAATTTACAACATAATGCAGAATGTTTCTGTGTAACTCAAAGGGATCATTGCATTTCAATAGTGGCTATTTATATATTTGGAGTTTAAGGAAATTTTGGAGGTGAAGTTAAACTTTGGTGGTTGCGTGATCGGGCGATAGCATCCTGTTATATAACCTGTCCGATTGTCCGATCGCCCTTTCCATTGGGCAGGGTATATAATGAGCGGCTGATCCACTACCGCTCATTCTGTGCCCCCTCCGAAGCTGAATTTTTACCCCCTCTGATCCCGGCATAACATTTCTTGTCAAACTGGTAATGTGTACATCAGAGCTTGCCTGCACTTACAGCTTATGTTTTGGGAAATTTTAAAAAGCTGCATTTAATAAAGCATTTTGTTAAATTGTGATGAGGAGTAATTTTCCAACTCTGCAATTTGCTCTGATTTAAACGAACGAGCAGAAAATGATGTGCAGTGTGCACACAACTTTGCAAGATGGGTTGCTCGCGATTGAAGTAGTACAAGGTTGGAAAATTACCCCTAGAAGCTCTATTTAAGAATTTCACAAAGCACAGTAAAAAAAAAATTAAGTTTCAAAAGTAATTTCACTATACTTACCCAAACACTGCTCTCCACGTTTTTGATAGCCCTGCCTGCAGCGACAGCTGAATGAACCTCTTGTGTTTATACAGGTTAGTTCTGGACCACAGTTATGGTTTCCTAATACACATTCATTGATATCTGTTTCAAAGCAAAAAAAATACACATGAATTTCAGTTGTGGATGATCTAGCAGAACAGTCTCCGGGCTTTTACTTACTTTTTGAAATCCAGATGTTTTCATTGCATTTCAACTTTCAAAGGTACATCGGCCCAGAAATTCGATGGTGCCACACCCATCTTTCGGGCGCTAAACGCGGGCCTAAGTATCTAATATGGCGAGCAGGAAGTGCGCGATCATTATGAGGTGGAAGTGTTCTGCCCACCATATTGGATCGGGCGGCACGTAGGCATTCTGGGCACATGCCAGAACTATGGAAACACTGAGTAATATATTCAAATTAGGGTCCTGTGCTTGTTGGAGGACCCTTTTCTAATATTGGTCTGTCCCAGCACCAGACTCACCATGTGATAAACTCGCCTAAAAACCCATGGAGCTAACAGGCTGGAAGAACCCTTTAGCATTAGTAATGAAAGGGGTCTAACAGTTTTTAATGTAATAAAAACGGAAAATGCTAGAAATATTCAACAGGTCAGGCAGCATCTATGGAGAAAGACACAGAGTTAACTTTTCAGGTCGATGATCTTTTATCAGAACTAGAAAAAGTTAGAGATTTAACAGATTTTAAGCAACTGCAGGGGCAGATAAAGGGTGGGAGAGGAGGAAAGAACAAAAGGGAAGGTCTAGGATAAGATGGAAGGCAGGAGCGATTAAATGACAAAAGGTATGATGGTACAAAGCAAAAGGAGATGGTAATGGAATCTAATCTGTTAAATCTCTATTTTTTTCCAGTTCTGATGAAAGGTCATCATCCTGAAACATTAAGGACACCTCTGCACCTATCCATGGACTGGAACCTTCTTTGAAGAATTCTAATGGCCTACTCGATTCTCATCGTGTCTTGTTGTGTGCTTCCTTTTAGTGATCTCCTGCAGCACTGGTGATCCTGAGAAATGGCGTCATGAGCCGTGGGAGCAAAGGGTATTCCTTGTCAACCAGCAACCAGTCTCCCTTTGCCCCAGCTGTTTAAATAGAGCAGGAATGGCAAAGTATAAAAACATTCTAACAGCTCCCGCGTTATTTGGGAATTCATGAGTAGGAAACTGTGTGTCATTGTAAATGATCCAAACACTTAGGAAATGGAAGTCTTTTCTGTTGATATAAATATAGGGGTTAATATTTGGTGCTCACAAAGCCACATGGATGCAATCAATAGCTCCCACAATCCTAATGGAGAAACCGACCATTCTGTAAACATTTATTGCCCTCTTTGGAGGGGTATAAACAAAGCTGCCATGGTAAAGTGACTTGCTTTATATAGAAAAGTGCAATAATTTGATTGATCCGGAAAAAGTCCCCTGTGACTCCTTGGAATGAGCCTGTTGCATAAGGTTTGAGATGTGGTCATGTTCTCGGCCACAGTCAGAGCTGCATGTACTGTTGGCCTAGGTTTCAGCAATGAGCAAGGCTCCTCCAAAACTTCATGATTGAAGTGCCAGCTCCTGAGAATCAGCTCATGTGAGAGAAACTGTGTCTGAGTCTGTACATCCTGCTAGATATTTACCACTGGGATAGTTTGGCATTCCTTTGATGCTACCCGATTAATCTGTATTTTATAGCCTCCTTGCGGTACTTTTACAGCCTTCAGAAAGTTGGTCCCTAATCACCTTTAATTATAAGCTCTCCATGGGTGTTGGGGACTGCAGCTAAAGGCTTCCAGAGTACAACTATTATTTTTATTCTCCAAATAGTCAATCCAAGGAACTGATGAAAAGTCTACAAATGCAATTTTGCCTTCAGCAGATTCCCTTAAAATATGAGCAGGACCTGGTAATCACGCTTGTTATATAGTGTCACACAATCAGAAGAGAAGGAAAGGCAGAAGTCACAGAATTTAGGATGTTTGATGTCATCCTGCCCCAAATCCATGATTTACATATGGCCAGCACTCTTTTCTTCAACCTGCCTTGAAAACTGCAAGCAGATCTATAGTCCACCCAAAATTCCTGACCCCACACAGCGCAAATCCCAACTTATGCCCTCTCCCAACCCAGCAATTTTTTTGTTGTTCCATTTCAGCTTCCTGTACCGTTTTAAAAAATTTTTATTTTTCCCTCTTAACACCGACCAGTCAAGTGTGTTTAACTGTAATGTACAACAGCCCTGCTGGGAGGTTCAGCCTTTCTGGAATTTTTCTTGCTATGAGAGCTGGAGGACAGGGAGGATTTCCAGAGGATTCACCCTGCAGACCTCCTTGGACATGCCAGAGGGGCTTTGACAAAGACGGACGCTCTCCTGGTTGGCTTGAGCCTTAAAGTTGTCATTTGATTGCGCTTGGAGAAAAGTTGTCTTGTGAAGGAGCACAGCAATACATGTGTGCACAACCTGCATGCCAACCCGGGTGTCAGTGTTTGTGCATCATGCAGCTAGATTGAGCTAAAATAACTTGAAGTCACCAGGAGTAAAAGCTCCAGAGGTGAAATTGGTCTTGGGGCAGGAGCCCAAAATAGGTGATAGCAAATCAGTAGCCTGTTTTACACCTCGTCTGATTTTCTTTTCCATTGAATTGAAACATTTGGTCGGATGTAAAGTTGGCTGCTAATTCACTCTCACCCGTTTTACACTACTGTCCAAGCCTCATTTTTCCCCTTACCCGAGTGCTGAAACAATTTTACATTGCATCTTGAAGGGAGGTCCTCCTGAGTTATGAGAATGCATGAGATGCAAAGAATCAGGTGTAAGGTTGCATTAGGGCTTGGGATGGGTGAGCAGTACATGTTACAACAGCAATCTTTCTCTTGCGCATGAGTTACATGGCACTGTCAGGCATTGTTTCCTTGGCACATAGGAAGTGTGTAATACACAGGGGTTGAAATTGCCCCCTTTTATAGCCCTGTTAGTGCCGCCGGCGGAGTTAACAGGATGCAAGACACTTTTTGTCTGGGGGAGGGGGGCGCTGCTGCCTCCTAGGAAATTGTTTGGGAGTTTGCGGAGGTGCTGTCAGGGCCGCTCTGCGGTTAGCGCCCCGGGCCGCCGTGCAACCGGCGATGACATCATCACCATGTGTGGCGACCCCTCACCACTCCAACCACTTAACGCCCCCACGGGGGAAATTGACTCGCAGGCCACGAGGCTGGCGCGAGTGGATGTCAAAGGACATCTGCTCTCGGGGCGCTCTTTAAAAGGGAAGGATCCAGCACCCCAGGCTGCCATCTGTGTTTGTCTGCTGGCACTTGGGTCGGCTCAACGATGGCAGCCCTAGCATGGTCCAGGCCGCCCTTGTGCAGCTGGGCACTCCGTCTTGGGTGCTGGACTGCAGACCCGGTTGCACGCTGCCCTGGTGGCCTAATGAAGGCCATCACAGGCCTTGCAGAGTGCGCAGCGACCCTCACCTTGAAGTGCGTCAGTGTTACGCGGAGCATCCGTCAGTGCCCCTGTAGCGCCCTGGTTACCGGTCCCAAAGGAAGTGGAGCATGCGAGATTGCGCTCCGCTTCCCCTGAGGGGCGGTAAGACCAATTCCGCGGTTGGGGCGGGCATTCAGCGCTGGGTGCAGAATGTCCTGGCCCCAGAAGGTTACTGCCCCCAATTGGGATGCAGGGCAATTTCGCCCCACTGCGTTAACTTACCAGCTGCTGCTAGGAATGGTGTCCTGGAGCCCACCGAGGAGGGTGCCTTTAAATACCACATTGGGCAACTCTCCACACCCACCTCATTCAGGTGCATTTCTAGTTAGCCAAACCTCAAACTGGAGTTTGGGTGCTGCACCACTGTTTGCTTTCCCCATTTATGCCTGACACTTCTCTCCATTCCCAAGGCTAACAATAGCTGACATGGATTCTAAAGCTTGATAAAGGCTGAAATAAACATTTCTTTCCATGTGCAGGCACTTACCTTTAAGTAAAAATGTTTAATTTAAGCTGGAGCCAATGGCTAGAATTCTACTTTCCCCAACAGGCTTGCTTGCTGTTCAAAGGCAAAGCTGCATTTCCTACTGTGATAATTATTCCGATAAGCTGTAGTGGAAATTTCGGGTGTTCTCTGCGCTGTCCCACTTGCACTGTTTGTGCCAGCAATGTGGCAGAAAACCCTTAATTGCATTGGGAAAATCAAACCCTAAGTTACATAAGAAATAAATTATTTGAGCTTGGTGAGTTACTGAAAAACGAAACCATTGACTGAGTCACTCTGTATAATTCCAGTTGTCCTGCCAAAAGTCACTTGGTTTCTTATGTTTCAATAAATCACTGAGTCATGGTTACTTTCAGACTAGATGTATTGAATGTAGGATAAAAAACTTTAAAGTGATTTTTGCTCATTTCAGATTTATTTTCCGTTGAAGAGCAGCACAGAGAGAGGCCTTAAGTAAAGATGTGAAATAATGGTTATAAATGTAGGGCCCCAAGGTAGAGACACCAAGAAAGGAATATGAAAAAAATCTATCTGAACCACTGAGCTTGTATGTTGCATATAGCATGTATCATTTTCTTGCAATTTACCCTATCCAAGATATTTACTGGTAATCTCCTGAGGAAGTAACTAAAATCACACATGAAAGTTCAAAGAAGATAACGCTATGTGAAACGTCTTGTTGATTACGCAAGTTAATCTCGTGAACGTTGAGGATATTGGCTTAACATTACACACTTCATTTCTGAACTTTAACCAATTGCTTTCCACAGTTATCATTTCCATTGCCCCAACAGGATGCAAGCAATTGTGTTCCATGATCATTTATGTCTCTATTTAGTCTTTAATACCTTCAAGCCTGTTGTTAAACAGACAATTATTTACTGTTCTTTCTAAGGAATGAATTGACACAGTTCAAACTAATTTTGCTGGGAGTATTTTCTATATCTCTATTATTATCTGGGGGTGGGGGGCCGGGGGCACGGGGGGGAACCTTCAAACTTCTAAACTTGCTTGAGACTTGTTAACTTCAGGTGAGCAAAGTGGAGACAAAGATAACATGGCGAGAAAGGATATCTGGAATGGTTCATTTTATCTTAGATAGCTGGACAGAGTGATGATGGGGTTGACTTTCAACTCGCCCCGGGCGTAAAACTGGCGTTGCGGATTGACCACCCGTTATAGAAACTGTTTGATCTGCACTGCCAGTTTTATGGCCAGGTGACACGTTGAAAACCTATGCTGATGTGTGATGGTCTGAGATGTGATGAAAGCACCTCTGTACTATAGAAGCAGCAGGCTGTGTTGGAGAATGAAAGCAGTTTCCACAAGGATATAAAAATTCATTTCTGAGACCACAAGTGTGTATGGAAGAAAATAAATTTACATTTCAGTACGATGTGATCGGGCCAACAAAGAACATTTTGAAGTATGGTGCAGATTTATTTTCTGATGTCTGGCATTGGGCCAGATTTCACCTTCATTTAAGAAAAATTAAAGTTTACAGCAGGAGCAGTGTTTATTTCGGAGATGCTCTTTAGGTGAGAAGATGGATGGACAAAATACATTAAAATGCCAGCTGTGTGCTTAGTGAACACATTTCTTTCTGGAAAATCATCAGAAACTGTTGAGAAGTTACTGATAAGTTATCCAATTGCACACCTACAAGTACTTTCCATATTGTGTCAGAATGCAATATCTCCAGTTATGGTCAGTTGCTATTCTTTGGACAGCTAGAAATTAGCCATTAAGCATTTTGAACTATCATTATTTACATTTGTTGTGCATTCTACTTTTTGTTTATTTTCCTCTCCCTTTTATTAACCACAATGAAAAAATGTTCCAACCTGCTTCCATAGCTGTGCAAATGTTGACTGCTTCTGTTATGTATGTATGTAAACCGCACCAATATGTAAGACTTGCCACTAGGGGGTACACCTGCGGGAGACCTAAGGGTCACCTGTGCATCCTGGGCAAGCAGGAATAAAAAGTAATTTACCACGCTGCTTCCTCACACTGGAGTCACATTAAAGAGACCAAGGTCACAACAGTTTGAACTTACAATACAGTCGTGTGGAGTTATTCTGAACACAACAATTGGCAACGAGCAACAGATCACGAACTTTCACGCAGTAATGGCTGCCGTTGGTATTCTTGAGAGATTTGTTGAGGGTGATGATTGGGAAGCCTTCGTTGAGTGTCTCGACCAATACTTCGTGGCCAATGAGCTGGACACGGCTGAGACGGCGGTCAAGCGCAGGGCGATTCTCCTCACTGTATGTGGGTCTTCGATATATGGCCTCATCAAAAATCTGCTGGCATCGGACAAACCAACGGACAAGACTTACACAGAGCTGTGCACGCTGGTTCAGGAACACCACAAGCTGAAGGAGAGCATCCTAATGGCCAGGTATTGCTTTTACACGCACCATCGCTCTGAGGGCCAGAATCTGGCGAGCTTTGTCCCCGACCTAAGACGCCTTGCAGGACAGTGCAAATTGGCCGGATCTTTGGGGGAAATGTTGCGGGACTTTTTCGTGCTTGGAATCGGCCACGAGGTCATCCTTTGCAAACTGTTGTCTGCTGAATCCCTAGATCTGTGCAAGGCCATCACGATAGCCCAGGCTTTCATATCCATGAGCGACAACACGAAACAGATATCTTTACAGAATCGAAGCTCACTGGCAAGTACTGTGCATAAAATAATGCTTTCAGCAGGCAGAACTGTACATGGCAGGGCTTACACGACCGCAGAGGCCAGACCTAGGATGACCCAAAGTCCGCCGTTGGGCGTGAATGTGTATCGATTAACACCATATTGGCACTGCAGGGGCAGTCATAGAGCCCACCAATGTTGATTCAAACATTATGTGTGCAAGGGCTGTGGAACAATGGGGCACCTCCAGCGAATGTGCAAACGACCTGTGACTCACCACGTGGCAGAGTCAGGAGAGGACGACCGATCCAGCGAGGATCACATTGAACGAGCAGGAGAGGCAACTCAACCTGAGGATGAAGAGGAAGTATATGGGATACACACCTTCACCACCAAAAGCCCTCCGATAATGTTAAAAGTTAAACTCAGCAGCACTCCAGTCTCCATGCAATTGGACACGAGGGCGAGTCAATCAATAATGAGTCAGAAGGCATTCAATAGGCTGTGGGGCGACAAAGCACGACGACCCAAGCTGATCCCGATTCATGCAAAGCTGCGCACCTACACCAAGGAACTGATACCAGTTATTGGTGGTGCGGACATAAGAGTATCCCATGAGGGAGCAGTGCATGATTTACCACTGTGGATTGTTACAGGTGATGGGCCAACGCTGTTTGGTAAAAGGTGGATGGGGAAGATTCGATGGAACTGGGAAGACCTCTGTGTACCTTCTCCGGCGAATGTCGTCGCTCTTGCTCAAAGGCTGAGCAAATCCCCACCTTCAGCTGAACCAGCCATCGAAGTGCAGATCCCCGAGGCACAGGCCGCTCATCCCAACTACGAGGAGGTAAAGATCAACCGAGCAGCGGTACAGGCGCGGTACCCACCACCCGAAGCCAACGACCTCTTCGCGACGATGGAAGAGGCTCCAGGTCGACCAAGCAGAGTGGGACTCCGGCCGAAATGATCCGAATGCATCTTCCCGATGCCAGAGGCAAAATCCCTGGAGAGAAAGATTGCGGCAGTCGGCATCACGGACACGGACGACAGTGCGTCCAGACCACGGGACGAGAGAGCATCCAGACCATGGGATGTCACCGCAACGAAACAGAGGCATGTGTTGCCCAGCAAGGAAGATGACTGGGCTTGGGGCAAAGGTAAAGGGGTGGCCATTGAGAAGGTCAGGAACCCACTACGTTCCAATAAGTTGTTTGCACTGTGTAACCCATGTGAGTGGTCTTTCGCGGCCAATGATGTATTATCATATGGAGTCGGGGGTACCTTACAAGCCAAAGTAGCGGGCAAACACCAACTGATCATATATGTATCTGACAAAGTACTTGTAACAAGTGATGTGTTATCACACGGGGTCGGGCGTGTTGTACAGCAAGCAAAAGTAGCGGGCGAACCCCAACCAGTTGTATATGTATTTAACAAAGTATTTGTAGCAAGTGATGTGTTATCAAACAGGGTTGGGAGTGATGTACAGCAAGCCAAAGTAGTGGGCGAGCCCCAGTCGGTTGTACATATATCCAGTAAGTTAACCAAGGCAGTAACCTGCGTTCACAGGACAAAAGAGACGTACCAAAGAGTGTCCCAATATTTGCTCGAGTCAGACAAGCTGCCAATCTCACAGTTTTTGGAGAGCAGAGGCACTATTATCGAAACTTGTTTCGAGAATGTCTAACACTGTCTGTGCACTGTAACATGATCCACCATGGGCCAGGCACTGAGAACGGCGCTGATGCCCTCAGTTAGCTACCGTTGCCCACCACTGGAGTGGAAATGGCACAGCCCGCAGACTTGCTCGTTGTTATGGAAGTGCTAGAAAGCGAGGAGTCAACCGTAACGGCTCCCCAGTTTAGGACCTGGACCAGCCAGGATCCCACGTTACCGCCTGCTAATGGCGAACCGCTAGACGGGATGTTGCAGCTTATCCGTCGCAAAGACAAAATGCTCATCCCATTAGATTGCCCCCTATGGGGCAACCCTGCAACATTGCAAAGAAAGGCAGAGAGGCTACGCACAGTCGGTGGTCCGGGGCCTCCATACCATGGCCCAGGATCCACGGGGACCACGTGGCCTCCCACCACTACTGAAAGTCTCAAGACCATATCAGCTATCCTTGACTTGCCACACCTTAGGGTCAGCGACAATAGTTTGGAGCGGGTAGCCCAAATCATAAAGCCAAGCACCACACGTGTCACAGTAGACTCCCTACAGACCTGGCTATCCCGGGTGCTACGCAGTTACCGGACAGAATCACTCAGAACCGAGCCTCCCGTATGCTATCAGCAGAGAATGTGCCATGATCGCATGGCTCCTCCATGTGACATCAGAATAAATGATGTAGACCATGTTCATGACCCCAGATGGGCTGCTAGCACTGCATTAGCCAAAGAGGGGAATGGAGTGTTTGTGATGAAAATGGAACGTTTGTTGTGAAACCATGTAATGGGCAGAAAGCATTTGGACCAGACCAAACTGCAAACTACAGATAACCAGGAACCACTGTGAAAGGACCTGGCCCCCAGCGACCCACTAACATAATCGACCTCACTTCAACCACGAGGATGAACCCACCATGCCCGACAGTCCGATCAGACCAGCCGTGTGGCCGTGCAGCAATGATCTGACCAACTCACCTATGCCAGGACTTCAACTCAGGCGATCGACCCGGGAACGCAGAGCGCCAGATCACCTAAACTTGTAAATAACTTGTACTTAAGACTTTTGCGGGGGTGGGGGGGAGTGATGTTATGTATATATGTAAACCTCACCAATATGTAAGACTTGTCACCAGGGGGCACACCTGTGGGAGACCTAAGGATCACCTGTGCACCCTGGGCAAGCAGGTATAAAAGGTAATCTACCATGCTGCTTCCTCACTCTGGAGTCACATTAAAGAGACCAAGGTCACAACAGTTTGAGCTTAAAATGCAGTATTGTGGAGTTATTCTGAACATAACAGTAACCAACCACTATGAGGTACAAGAGAGCAACTTGCCTGTAAAGTCCTGTCCCTTCATTACAGATTCACATGAGGCATGTAGTGAAGTCAAGGTCACTCTGGACCTGCACCTTTATTTCACAGCTCTGGAATGCTGCACTTGCCTGAGACCTGTCCTTATATATCTGTCTCTTGCAAGTGCACCCCTGGTGATAAGGTATGCTGGTGGTTACAGGTCATATCTTATTACAGTCATGTATAGCATGTTAGGATACAGTTATATATAATAATGTAAGATACATGACATCACCCTCCCCCAAGGTCTTATTGTCTTTATAGGTTCAGTCTCTCAGGTGGTTTACACTCTCGCGTGGAGCGTCTGAGTTGTGGTTCAGTTGTTTGCCTTGGTGTCTGTTTTTCTTTGGGTGTGGTTGCTGGTATCTCGCCTGGGCTGTCTGTTCCGATTGGTGTGATTGTTGTTGACTTGCCAGGGCTGTCTGTTGGGATTGCCCTTTCCTCAGGTCGTTCCCTCTGTCTGTCCAGATGTGGTGTGAGTTCCACATTGTAGTCTGCCTCTGGTTCCGCAGTGTTGTTGGTAAATCTGCTTTTGACTTGGTCTACATGCCTCCGGCAATTTTGCCATTGTCCATTTGTACTACCAGTAGCCTGTTTCCTTCCTCGCCCGTTACTGTCCCTGCAAGCCATTTGGGACCCCTGCCATAGTTTAGTGCAAACACTTTGTCCCCTATCTCATTCCATCTCCCCCTCGAATTTCTGTCATGGTACTCAGTCAGCTTACGACGCTTTGCCTCAACGATTTCGTGCATGTCTGGGAGGATTAATAGAGCCTTGTTTTTAAAGTCCTTTTCATCAACAGTAGTCCCCACAGATTCGTACGGATCCATCAGGCTTCATGACTGGGACGATGGGACTTGCCCAGTCGCTAAATTCCACAGGTGATATAATGCCTTCCCGCAGAAGCCTGTCTCGTTCGTGTTCAATCTTTTCCCTCATCACATAGGGTACAGCTCTGGCCTTGTGATGGACCGGTCTAGCATCCTGTGTGATGTAGATTTTGACTTTGGCCCCTTTGAAAGTGTCCACACCTGGTTGAAAGAGATGTTCAAATCGCTTTATAACTGTTGAGCAGGAGGTCTGTTTCTCTAATGACATGGCATGGACATCATCCCTTTTCCAGTTTAGTTTTGCCAGCCAGCTTCTCCCCAGCAGTGCTGGGGGGTCTACGGGGACAATCCACAGGGGAAGTCGGTTCACTGTCCCTTTGTGTGTGACAGAATGCATGGCGCTGCCGAGGACTGGTACGATTTCTTTGCTATAGGTCCTTAGTGTGGTGTCGACCCTTGTGAATTTAGGTCTGTCTCTTTTATGCGGCCACAGTTGTTCAAATTGTTGAGCGCCCATGAGAGATTGACTCGCTCCCGTATCCAGCTCCATGTTGACAGGTATCCCGTTGAGTAGGACCCTCATCATTATAGGAGGCGTCCTGTTGTAGGAGCAGAGGCCATTGATCGTGTTGACCCGCTGTACATCGGTGTCCCGGGTGTTGTCCCCACCGTCTTCTAGTCCGCTTTCCGATTCGTATACCAGCCGAGCTGCCGTTTTTTTGCACATGCGGGCCAAATGCCCTGTATATTCACAGTTCCTGCAAACAGCCTGCTGAAATCGACATCCCCTTGACGAGTGCCCACCCCCACACCTCCAGCACAGACTGCTTCCTTCATTGTTCCCAAAGAATGAGCTGCGTCTGGCTGATCTCTCTTGAGCTTCTCTCAGTTTGTAGTTGATTGCTCGCATTGTGGGTTGATGAGGTGTGAATGGCCGTTCCTGTGGCCCTTGATTGCTTCTGGCGCCACTGCCTGCTGTCGAGAGCCTGTTCTCCCGGTTTTGTCTGTGTGTGGAGGTAGCAGATTGTTTAATGCTGTGAACTTCTTGTTCCGATATTTCGTTAGTTGTTGTACCTGCATTGTAAATCAACCTTGTTTCTTCTTCCCCTACCAAGAATGTCTGTGCAACCAGTGCTGCTGCCTCTAAGGTCAGGTTCTTGGTCTCTATGAGCTTTCAGAATATGCCTGCATGGCCTATTCCTTCAATGAAAAAGTCTCTCAGCATTTCTCTCCTCAGTTCATCGGAGAACTCACATAAACTAGCCAACCTCCGAAGTTCCGCCACGAAGTCGGGTATGCTCTGGCCCACACAGCTTCTGTAGAACCTGTGTCTGGCCAAGTGTAGGCTGCTCACTGGCTTCAGGTGGTCTCTTACCAGTGTGCTCAATTCTTCAAATGACTTGCTTGCTGGTTTCTCGGGTGCCAGCAGATCCTTCATTAAAAAAGCGTATGTTTTCGAGCCGCAGCTGGTCAAGAGATGGGCTCTTCTCTTGTCTGCTTTGTCATCTCCTAACCAGTCTTTGGTTACAAAGCTTTGCTGGAGCCTTTCTATAAAGTCTTCCCAATTGTCTCCAGCATTGTACTTTTCATCTGCTCCGTTGTTCGCCATTCTGTGGATTCTGTAATCCCGTAACTTGTCGCCACTGTAAAGTCCTGTCCCCTCAGTACAGACTCACACGAGGCATGTAGTGAAGTCAAGGTCACTCTAGACCTGCACCTTTATTTCACAGCGCTGGAATGCTGCACTTGCCTGAGACCTGTCCTTATATACCTGTCTCTTTCATGTGCACCCCTGGTGGTAAGGTATGCTGGTGGTTACAGGTCATATCTTATTACAGTCATGTATAGCATGTTAAGATACAGTTATATATAATAATGTAAGATACATGACATTGCCTTCCAATTCTCTCTGTGGAGAATTGTCCAGCCTCTGATCATCTCTCCAAGACTGTTCAGCTAAAATCAGCACCTTGGTGGTGTGGGCAACTTTAAGCACTAAGCTAAGTCTTGCTACTTCGCTGTGCAGCGTGTTGGTACACTGTCACGTGACATGAGATTAATTTATGATAAAAAGGAAAAGCTGCAGATTCTGAATATGAACTCCTTTATATGCTGCAAACACATACAATATGTACACAAGATGAGAAATAAATTGTGATCTGGAAATTTCAACCTATATTATATTGTTTATTGGGAAATTATTTTTAGTTTCCTTGAGCAACATGTATAAAGCAAGAATTATGTAATTTTGGAAAAGTGCCACAGCTGGAGCCTGCAGTCTGGGTAAACAAATCCTCTGGATACTGGGCAAGTGTAACTTCCAGTTAACAAATCAAATTTCAACTTCAGTAGATGGTATTTGACAGGATTAGCTCTGAATATCGTCAATAGCAGACCCTGGGGGAAATTTAAGGAAAGGAAAATTCAGCAAATCTCTCGACTGCAACTATTCTTAAATGCAAGCTTTCTTCATTTTTGTTTAAATGAAAATGTGCTTCAAATGTTTTAGTGTGCACAGGTCAACAATACATGCTGTCAAAAAAAAAAAGATCTGGTGTACCAGAAACAATAGCCAGATGGTTGAAAAATGTAAGTGTCTTTGAAACAGGAGTCTTTGGATTTAAACAGCAGCGCGGAACATGTCAAAATTATTATTTTTTCTGCGAAGATTGTGTAGCAGAGCTCCCTGGCTTGGAGAATTTGATAGTTTGAAAAGTAGAATTGTACCTCAAGGCTTTAAGAGCTTCTGGAAGAGTTATAAATACTACATACTTCACAATTTAGACATGGCAAGTAGCATATGCCTATTTGGAATGAGACCAGTAAAAAGCTATCTAGGAGGTGGAAAAAGAGGATGATGAGGTGCTCGCAGAGCAAATACTACAGGATGCGTTATTGGTTGATCATGCTATGGCAGAGGAGTTATTCCCCTTCGGCCTGTTTTTATTGGTTGTTCTTTTCTGTTTTTCAATAGCAAGCTTTCTGTATTATTGCTGTTTATTTGGCGAACACACAAGTTTGGAAAATGAATCATTCTGCAAGCAGTCTCAGCACCTTACATTTCACCTTGTTCACCTTCATTGTTCTCTGGTTCCCTTCTTGTGTTTGATCAGGTATCTACTAAAACTCACTCTTACAGCCACACCTCTTTCCTCAGCAACTGTCTTCAGCTCCGACTTATTCCACCTACATTCCAACTTAAATTTCACCCTTCAAGTTTCAGATCCACCCATGACTACAGATATCTCCGAGATATTCACTGTTCCTTGAACCACTGCTCTCGTCGCTTCCTGAGATCTATGCTCAACACCAGGTTCCACCACTTGGACACTCTCGACCTCACTCTTCAGTAGCACATACTCACTCTATTTCATTGTGGAAATAGGCAGTGTGTCAGGAACCTGCTGTCACCCTGTCTCCTCACGCCTTTAACTCGGGCGCCTTTCCCAGTGCACCACGGACCCAATCGGCAGAGGCGGGCGAACAAATTCAACTCATTAACTGCTTATTATCAGATCCTTAAGAGGGTTTTTAACTGCAGCTTCTGAATTTAATGGCATGAACATGGGAAGCATGCAGCTCGTGAACCTTGCCGGTGAAGGGAGGCGAACGTTCCGTGGCAATTGTGTGAGTGCATTAATTGACAGCTGTGAATACCACATAAATACAGACACCTTGCACCTCATTAGTTGCTGAAGGGAAAGGCTCTTGCTGACTCCACAGATTTAGGTTTCTGGAGTCTTCAGGTTATTTCTGCAATTTTGGAAGCCACTCTCAGGTCTTTGCTGGTCAGTATTGGATCATTGAGAGATTGGCTCTCTGATCACTACTTGACCTGCCATCTATGACATCAGCATGGGTGCCGCTTATACTGTCTCACCTTGGTCCTCAGAATTGGACCAAGGTGATCACCAGCTACACCAGCATCAGCAACCACACCAGCAGCCTTCTCCTCGACGACCTGATGCTCCTCAGGAGAGAGGGGGTCAGTGCAAGGCTGAAACCGTGCCGGAGGTGATACCCCCAACACAGGGTATACAGGCAGAGGATGAGCTTCCTCAACATGACTGAGTGGCAGTGCCAAAGGAGGCTCAGGCTATCGCGCCAGGTCGGCGCAGATATTTGTAGCTTCCTGGAAGAAGACCCGATGCCCAGAGGTCCTGGTGGAAACGCTTGTCAAAGTCACCACTGCCCTCAACTTCTTCACCTCAGGCTCCTTCCAGGGATCTGCAGCAGACATTTGCAGGATCTCGCAGTTGGCCACCCACAGATGCATCACCTGGGTGACTGATGTCATGTTTTGCAAGTCAGCCAATTATATCAACTTTGCCACTGATGAAACCAGTGTTACTTTGCGGCTCTGCCTGACTTCCCACAGCTGCAGGGCGTCATCGACTGCGCATATGTGGCCAAGAAGGCACCCCATCATCACCCAGGAGTGTTTGTGAACTGCAAGGGCTTCCACTCCTTCAATATGCAGCTTGTCTGCAACCATAAAAAGATGATCGTGCATGCGTGCGGCAGATTCCCTGGCAGGTCTTGTGACTCTTTCGTGCTGCGCCAGTCCACACTCCTTCAGCTCTTCACACCTTCAAACAGACTTACCAAGGGCGAGCCACTGAAGACGTAGCTCATGACACCTCTGAGGAGACCAAGTACTGAGGCCGAGGGGTGTTATAATAAGAGCCGCATCTCCATCAGATGTGTCGTCGAACAAGCAATACGCGCGCTGAAGCTGCACTCCAGATGCCTTGACAGATCTGGAGGAGCCCTTCAGTACGCACCAGCCAAGGTCTCCAGAATCAGCGTTGTTTGCTGCGTGCTGCACAACATAGCGCAGCAGCGAGGATTGGAGCTGCAGGAGGAGCAAGGTGCAGAGCGCACAGCCTCTTCAGAGGAAGAGGATGAGTAGGTGGAAGATGAGGAAGGGGAGGAACCTGAGATGCAGATGGCATTAGCTGCAGCACACATTGCTGCCTTGGAGGCCCAGGATGGCCTCATCATGGCCCGATTTACTTAACTTGCTCCAATGCAGCCACATGCTGAACTAAGTTCTCCCCCCGCCTGCCTCCCCCACACCCAACAACACCATAAAGCATCCCTACAATGACCAAGCCATTCCTCTCACCCAAACCCCCATTGCTCAAGGATAAATAATGTGCCACCATTCACAAGTGACAAAGCAACTTTTAAGGTTTGAGGCAAAAATGGACAAGACCTGAAAATGGTGCAAAGAAAAACATTTGTGTGTGTAATCAAAACAACTGAAACTTAACACTAACATTTTTTGATACACCCCCTGTGCATCTATATTTGTGTCAGTTTTCTCTTGCAAGTGCTTCCACGAGGTGCAACCCCTATGGCTTCAGCAGGTTGCTCGCTTCCCTGCTGCGACTGCAAAGACACTATTGGCGGATGTCCTCTGGGTTTTGGGGCTCCGCCAAAGTCTGCTCCTCCTGTGACTGTGCAGGGGCAGACTCGGCCATCGGGATCCAAGGCAGCATGTGGGGCTCTAACTGAGGGGATGGCAAAGGGGGTGAGATGGGAGTGCTTTGAGAAGAGCCCTCACCTCTATGTCCCCTCTCACCATCATTCCTTTCATGGGTCACTAGCACTTGCCTGCTAGCAAGGAGCTGGCGACCACCTTGCTGCACAGCAGTGGGGAGATGAAGGTCCAAGTCAACGTTTACATCCCTCCTTGAGAGGCGGTCTATGAGCCTCTGCCATCTGTTCTCCATAGCTAGCATGTGCTTATGTGAGTGTTGCCATCGCCGCTCCATGCTGGTGGCCATCCTTTCCATGGAAGAGCTTATTGTCGCCAACGTCTGCTACATGGTGGTGCTCATGATTTGCAGACATCGTGGCTGTAAAAGAAAGCAGTCTTGTGCAATTGTTGCTGCCCCTCCAAGATCACCCTCTTTCTCGATGGCCCCTGAGGCTCAGCATCTGCATCAGGTGGCAACACTACTCTATCTTGCAAAGGACCCACCGAGGTGTGCATATCTGCACTGCTGTTGAGTGTGCTTGGGTCTGCTGACGGTGCACCCTCAGAGGCTGGAGGTTCCTCTGAGGAGTTGTCTTCCTCCTCCAGCTGGACAGACGTGGGGGAGGGGGGGGAGGCACTTGATGGACCCTTGGGAGAGTAAAGAGATGAATTAGAATTGTTTTAATAAGAGTGGGTAACGTTGCCATTATGCACATGATGACATTTCACTGGCTGCTGACGTCAGTCACCATATGAGTGACTGCTGTATTCCATGTGGCTTTATGGGATGTGATTCTGTCACCAGGTGCTGGGATATCCCCCTCTCTCTGTCTCCCACTGCCATTGTCTCTCTAGCTCCTGAAATTTCCAGAGCCCTCTTCTCTGCTGCTGTTAGATGTGCAATTACTGGAGAGCAACCTCTGGTTCTCTCCTTCTCCCTGTTGTTGTGGGCTCTCTTCTCCTGCAAGGAGAGAAAGAAGAGAAGTTTGAGTGACAGTGATGGAATGAGTGTAAGGAATGGATGGGTTCCTTTGCCTATCAGCAGGGAAGAGGACCTCCCTGTGCGCTCTGACAGCGTCCACCTGAGTATGCAGCGATGAATCGGAGAAGCGTGGTGCAGCCCTCTGTCTTTGGCTATCCAGCCTTCCAACATTATAGCAGTACTGTGGCCTTTCTCTGACACCTTCCACCCTCCTCTGGCTGCTTTAAATACAGGTGCTGGAATTGAGTCATCGATGACATCATCAGACCCGCACCACTTAATAGGGCCGGGGAATGCACATGACTCTTTTAATTGCGGCCATTAAGTGAAAATCGCTCTGAGCAGCCTGTTGCTCAGAACATCGTGTTCCGGGCTCACTGCTCCGCCCGCCGCACCCAACCTGACGCAAAATGAAGATTCTGGCCTCTTTCTCTGTTTAGTTTTTTTACCTCCCTCTGCTCAAAAAACGAGGTCTGCCATACATATCCTGCCAAGCCCCCGGAACAAAGACTTCCGAACACAATAGATGTGAGGTGTTGATTAATCGCTGAGACAATCTAATAAAGTGCTTATTCTTTACTACATTTAGGAAAACAACTCTTATTAACTAACTAATGGCTCTGTGCCTTTTGTTAAATTTGGTTAATTACACTATAGCTAACAGGAGGCAGATGGAAAACTATCCAGTAACTCCTGGGCCTCATCTTCACGGGCCCATTCAGTCTCTTGCCCGTACCTCGTGGGAAGCACTTGTTGGCTGGTGGGCAGGAGCAGGAGTGTATAGTGGTCGGAGTAGGGAGAGGGAAGTCCAAGGCAGGTGAACCCTAAGGAACTCCTGCTCCTCCTGGTCCACAAGGAAACCAATTAAAACATTTTAATCCTCACCTTCCTAGGCCTCTTTAACCCCCGCTCTGTTTGCAGCCACATGTAACCTCTTCCAGTCCTACAACCCTGAGCTCTGAGCTAGTTAGAGTGGGTGAGAGCTCAGATGAGCAGAACCCCAAGAAAGAATGCAAAAGGCAGGAGGCAACAGAGCAGAGTAGCACTGGGGTAAGTGTAAACCACAAGGTGATAGGAAGGGACAATTTTATGAATATAAAGGGGCTGCAGGAGGGGTCAAAACTAAAAATCATGGTTTAAAAACGAGTATTAAAACACTCTACCTAAATGCACGCAGCATTCGAAATAAAGTAAATGAGCTGACGGCACAAATCATTACAAATGGGTATGATTTGGTGGCCATTACAGAAACATGGTTACAGGGTGGCCAAGACTGGGAATTAAACATACAGGGGTATCTGACAATTCAGAAAGATAGACAAGAAGGGAAAGGAGGTGGGGTAGCTCTGTTAATAAAGGATGATATCAGGGCAGTTGTGAGAGACGATATTGGCTCTAATGAACAAAATGTTGAATCATTGTGGGTGGAGATTAAAGATAGTAAGTGGAAAAAGTCACTGGTGGGTGTAGTTTATAGGCCTCCAAATAACAACCACAGTGGGCAGACAATAATCAAGGGAATAATGGAGGCATGTGAAAAAGGAACGGCAGTAATCATGGGGGATTTTAACCTACATATCGATTGGTCAAATCAAATCGCACGGGGTAGCCTTGAGGAGGAATTCATAGAATGCATACGGGATTGTTTCTTAGAACAGTATGTTACAGAACCTACAAGGGAGCAAGCTATCTTGGATCTGGTCCTGTGTAATGAGATAGGAATAATAAACAATCTCCGAGTAAAAGATCCTCTCGGAATGAGTGATCACAGTATGGTTGAATTTGTAATACAGATTGAGGGTGAGGAAGTAGTGTCTCAAACGAGCGTACTATGCTTAAACAAAGGGGACTACAGTGGGATGAGGGCAGAGTTGGCTAAAGTAGACTGGGAACACAGACTAAACGGTGGCACAATTGAGGAACAGTGGAGGACTTTTAAGGAGCTCTTTCATAGTGCTCAACAAAAATATATTTCAGTGAAAAAGAAGGGTGGTAAGAGAAGGGATAACCAGCCATGGATAAACAAGAAAATAAAGGAGAGTATCAAATTAAAAAACAATGTGTATAAGGTGGCCAAGGTTAGTGGGAAACCAGAAGATTGGGAAAATTTTAAACGACAGCAAAAAATGACTAAGAAAGCAATAAAGAAAGGAAAGATAGAGTACGAAAGTAAATTTGCGCAAAACATAAAAACAGATAATAAAAGCTTTTACTGACATATAAAACGGAAAAGAGTGACTAAAGTAAATGCTGGTCCCTTAGAAGATGAGAAGGGGGATTTAATAATGGGAAATGTGGAAATGGCTGAGACCGTAAACAATTATTTTGCTTCGGTCTTCACAGTGGAAGACACAAAAACCATGCCAAAAATTGCTGGTCACGGGAATGTGGGAAGGGAGGACCTTGAGATAACCATTATCACTAGGGGGGTAGTGCTGGACAGGCTAATGGGACTCAAGGTAGACAAGTCCCCTAATCCTGATGAAATGCATCCCAGGGTATTAAAAGAGATGGCGGAAATTATAGCAGATGCATTCGTTATAATCTACGAAAATTCTCTGGACTCTCGGGAGGTACCAACGGATTGGAAAGCAGCTAATGTAACGCCTCTGTTTAAAAAAGGGGGCAGGCAAAAGGCAGGTAACTATAGGCCGGTTAGTTTAACATCTGTGGTGGGGAAAATGCTTGAAGCTATCATTAAGGAAGAAATAGCGGAACATCTAGATAGGAATAGTGCAATCAAGCAGACGCAGCATGGATTCATGAAGGGGAAATCATGTTTAACTAATTTACTGGAATTCTTTGAGGATATAACGAGCATGTGGATAGAGGTGTACCGATGGATGTGGGGTATTTAGATTTCCAAAAGGCATTCGATAAGGTGCCACACAAAAGGTTACTGCAGAAGATAAAGTTACGCGGAGTCAGAGGAAATGTATTAGCATGGATCGAGAATTGGCTGGCTAACAGAAAGCAGAGAGTTGAGATAAATGGGTCCTTTTTGGGTTGGAAATCGGTGGTTAGTGGTGTGCCACAGGGATCGGTGCTGGGACCACAACTGTTTACAATATACATAGGTGACCTGGAAGAGGGGACAGAGTGTAGTGTAACAAAATTTACAGATGACACAAAGATTAGTGGGAAAGCGGGTTGTGTAGAGGACACAGAGAGGCTGCAAAGAGATTTAGATAGGTTAAGCGAATGGGCTAAGGTTTGGCAGATGGAATACAATGTCGGAAAATGTGAGGTCATCCACCTTGGGAAAAAAATACAGTAAAAGGGAATATTATTTGAATGGGGAGAAATTACAACATGCTGCAGTGCAGAGGGACCTGGGGGTCCTTGTGTATGAATCCCAAAAAGTTAGTTTGCAGTTGCAGCAGGTAATCAGGAAGGCGAATGGAATGTTGGCCTTCATTGCGAGAGGGATGGAGTACAAAAGCAGGGAGGTCCTGCTGCAACTGTACAGGGTATTGGTGAGGCCGCACCTGGAGTACTGCATGCAGTTTTGGTCACCTTACTTAAGGAGGCATATAGTAGCTTTGTAGGGGGTACAGAGACGATTCACTGGGCTGATTCCGGAGATGAGGGGGTTACCTTATGATGATAGATTGAGTAGACTGGGTCTTTACTCGTTGGAGTTCAGAAGGATGAGGGGTGATCTTATAGAAACATTGAAAATAATGAAAAGGATAGACAAGATAGAGGCAGAGAGGTTGTTTCCACTGGTCGGGGAGACTAGAACTAGGGGGCACAGTCTCAAAATATGGGGGAGCCAATTTAAAACCGAGTTGAGAAGGAATTTCTTCTCCCAGAGGGTTGTGAATCTGTGGAATTCTCTGCCCAAGGAAGCAGTTGAGGCTAGCTCATTGAATGTATTCAAATCACAGATAGATAGATTTTTAACCAATAAGGGAATTAAGGGTTATGGGGAGCGGGCGGGTAAGTGGAGCTGAGTCCACGGCCAGATCAGCCATGATCTTGTTGAATGGCGGAGCAGGCTCGAGGGGCTAGATGGCCTACTCCTGTTCCTAATTCTTATGTTCTTATGTATGTTCTTATGAAACCCTCTTCTAACTCTTAAAACAATCACTGTCACTAAAGGAGAAATACTCGGTAAAATAATGAGATTAAATGCGGACACGTCCCCTGGGTTGGTGGCTTGCATCCTCGAGTCTTAAAAGTGGCCGCAGAGATAGTGGATGCATTGGTTGTAATCTACCAAAATTCCATGGTTTCTGGGGAGGTCCCAGCGGATTGGAAAACTGCAAATGTAATGTCCCTATTTAAAAAAGGAGGCAGACAGAAAGTAGGAAACTATAGACCAGTTAGCCTAACATCTGTCGTTGGGAAAATGCTGGAGTCCATTATTAAGGAAGCATTAGCAGGACATTTGGAAAAGCATAATTTAGTCAAGCAGAGTCAGCATGGTTTTATGAAAGGGAAATCATGTTTGACAAATTTGCTGAAGTTCTTTGAGGATGTAATGAGCAGGGTGGATAAGGGGGAACCAGTGGATGTGGTGTATTTAAATTTCCAGAAGGCAGTCGATAAGGTGCCATACAAAAGGTCACTGCACAAGATAAAAGTTTACAGGGTTAGGGGTAATATATTAGCATGGATAGAGGATTGCTAACTAACAGAAAACAGAGAGTCAGGATAAATAGGTCATTTTCCGGTTGGCAAATAATAACTAGTGGGCTGCCACAGGGATCGTTGCTGGGGCCTCAACTATTTACAATATATATTAATGATTTGGATGAAGGGACCGAGTGTAATGTTGCCAGGTTTGCTGATGATACAAAGATGGGTGGGAAAGCAAGTTGTGAGGAGGACACAAAACATCTGCAAAGGGATATAGACAGGCTAAGGTAGTGGGAAAACATTTGGCAGATGGAGTATAATGTGGGAAAGTATGAGGTTATCCACTTTGGCAGAAAAAATAAAAAAGCAAATTATTATTTAGATGGAGAAAAATTACAAAATGCTGCAGTACAGACCTGGGGGTCCTTGTGCATGAAATACAAAAAGTTAGTATACAGGTACAACAAGTAATCAGGAAGGCAAATGTAATGTTGGCCTTTATTGCAAGGGGAATGGAATATAAAAGCAGAGATGTCCTGCTACAACTGTACAGGGTATTGGTGAGGCCACACCTAGATTACTGCGTGCAGTTTTGGTCTCCTTATTTAAGGAGGGATATACTTGCATTGGAGGCAGTTCAGAGAAGGTTCACTCAGTTGATTCCTGGGATGAAGGGGTTGACTTATGAAGAAAGGTTGAGCAGGTTGGGCCTGTACTCACTGGAGTTCAGAAGAATGAAAGGTGATCTTATTGAGATCATGAGATATAAGATAATGAGGGGGCTCGACAAGGTAGATGCAGAGAGGATGTTTCCACTCATGGGGGTATCTAGAACAAGGGGGCATAGTTTTAGAATAAGGTGTCGCCCATTTAAAACTGAGATGAGGAGGAATTTCTTCTCTCAAATGGTTGTAAATCTGTGGAATTCTCTACCTCAAAGAGCTGTGGAGGCTGGGTATTGAATATATTTAAGGCAGAGATAGACAGATTTTTGAGCATTAAGAGAGTAAAGGGTAGTGGGGAGCAGGCAGGGAAGTGGAGTTAAGTCCATGATCAGATCAGCATTAAATTTATTGAATGGCGGAGCAGGCTCGAGGGACCAAATGGCCTACTCCTGCTCCTATTTCTTATTTTCTTATATTCTTCAAATCTTCAGCCAGATTGGTCTGTGCACCATGTGATGAGGTTGCAAGGCATCATTCTGAAATCCAGTTGGGTTTACTGAGCAGGTGCCCAGGCACTGGCACAGGCACCTGTTCTGATATCAAAAATGATCCTCTCCTCGAGATTTGGGATGGGTCAGGGATGTCCCACTCTACTGCACTGCAAGCACCACAATGGCATCATCGCAAATTCTAGCCTATGAACTCTGACCAATGGGATAATTCCTGCGATTTAGGCCTGCAAGACCAGGAAATTTGGTCATCTAGTCTTTCATGGTCCTTGGTGTAATCCCTCTCTCTTGATTTTCTGATTGGGCATAATGCTTGCGTAATGCAGCTAGATTTTGTTAGGATCTTTTGACTGATATTCTTTTAAAATTCCAGCTGCAATTTGTGCGCTGCTGCAGAATAGCCTGAACGGTAATTCAAAGGGCTGTAAGGTAGTCTGAGTGGGAGAAAACACTTGCGCGAATTCTCTGGCTTGTCCGTCGTTATTTCAGTGGAAGTGACATGGAAACACGATAAAAATGCTGGTCTTGTCAGGTCTGCAAATTTTTTTCAAATTTAGTGCTGGTCCTTTGGATGTTCCACAGTTTTGACACAGAATATTCTGTGTTTGTTTTCTGTGGAGAGGATGCTCTGAAGTGCTAAGCAAGAAGCTCTCCTGTGCTTCTCTTCTTCCAGCAATACCTCCACTTCTACATCAGTAAACACACCGCTGCTTCCTTCTCGCACTATATAACGCTGGATAAGTGTTGCAAAATATTTTTGGAAAGAAACGTGCACTCCTCTTTAAACTGTTACTCAAGAGCTTTAAATGTCTGCAGCCAGATTTTCTGCTCCAAAGCAGTAAGTGGTGGATTAAATGCTGGGAGCTTGCGCTGAATATCTAATGGCCTGGATTTTGCAATCAGCGGCGAAGGGCTTAGCATTAATTATGATTTAGTACTCAGTTGTACCTCATTCACCGCTGACCTTGAAAAAGGCTGCCCACAAAGATTTTGTGGGCTCGAGAGTATTGATTTCCTCTATTCTGACGTGATTTTGAATCTGGTGCCATCTATAGGGAAGCTGTGGTATCTAGAAACAGTGAAACCAACAGGGAGGCTGATCAGCCAATCAGATTGAATAATTCTCACAGACAGCAAACCAGGAAGTAAAAAGCATGGATTATAATTCACTTTTTATCATTTTACAGAAAGCAAAATAAAGATTGGGACATACACATGGGATTAAGGTAGAAGCTGAAATACCATAAAAAATACATTAATATGTTAATTTTCATTATTTTTAAAATCATATAATTTTAAAAATGTAATTCTGAGAGAATGACACCACATTTATAAAATTAGTTTTTCAGGGCCAGAGAGATTGCTTAACATTAATTATGATTTAGTACTCAGTTATACCTCATTCAACAAGGCTTAACATTTTCAATGTTATTTACAGCAAGAATAGTGTGTAAAAAGTTGAAGTTCACTTCAAATCAGTGATTCTGTGTTGATTGCATCTGCAGAGGCTACAACAGCGTATCATAAGAACGTAACATAAGAAATAGGAGCAGGAGTAGGCCATACAGCCCCTTGAGCCTGCTCCACCATTTAATACGATCATGGCTGTAGAGGAACAAGGTATCACTGTGGAGGAGCAAGGTATCACTGACAGCAACTTCCGGATTTTTGCGTTTAACTGCGCACGTGCAGATGCTGGAAGTTGCTGTCAGTTTTACACAGTAATGACGGTGAGCACTGATAGTTTGCTCTCATTACAACCACAAATTGAGACCTGACCCCAGAAGATTTGTTGGGGTCGGTGGTTGACAATTGGGCATGAATCACCTCTATGCTCAGACCAGAATATCTACCCATTCATGTCCTCTCGATTGCTTATTTATTTTATTGTACAGCAAAACAGTATCCAGTAAAATATGACTTTGCAGGGAAAAGGGGAACCATATTAGAATGGCATCCTCAGATAACAGAACGGAGACACTTTTTGTGGCTAAACCCCACCAACCTAATATTCCGGCAAAACGTAAAGAGTGATCATGTTACCATTACTTATAAACACCACAGACGCAGAATGACTCATATTCTATTCTAGTTCAGCATGAACACTTGTAAAAAAAAATGGAAACCACAAAGGTCCAGATTTCTAGCAAACCACCTGTTAGCAGTTAGTCTTAATAAAAAATGAACTGTATATTTGATTAAAGTTACAGAATTATTGTTTTCAAGGTTAGATTTACTGATAAGGTTGGCAGATGCTTTCAATCAATCTATTGTCAACAAGTCTTAGTGTTCTAATGTTACGTTAGGAACAAAACTTTTTATAGAATGATTGCCTCGAGCATTCTGCACATAAACTGATGTAGAACTTTCCACAAGACAATTAAAACTCACAACTCCTCCTGTTACACATTTTAGAAAGATGATTTAAAGACTAATTAATTAGCAGCAGCTCTTCGATTTTTATTATTTATTGTTTATTTATGATACCAAGTAACATGAGATTTGTGTGGTTAGTTTAATAGATACTGGAAAATGAATGGGAAAGACAAAGGTCACATTAGAAAGACAGAAATTAATCTGTCATTTTTATTTACAAGATGAATTGCACATATGTATTGTGAACTTTTCCACTAAATGCTTGGGTCATTTCATGTTTTTTGACTGTGAGTATTTCCAACTGAAATTTCTTGATCAAACAATAATGAACACAAATTAATTTTTCTGTAATACTGAACATCAGTCAATATGATGATCTTCCTCAGTCTATTTTCAGAAAGGACGTAGATCATGGAAAAAATAAAAAGCCCACTCTCTTCTGTCAAAATCACTGCCAAAACTGACCACTATTCCAGGATCATTGTGGAGAGTAAAGATAACCCCGGCTTCTTTTCTCCACGACCAACTGGCTCCTTAAAACCACTCTCTCCTGCCCCTTCCACGATTAACTCGAATAACAAGTACAAGGAGCTTATGAGCTTTTTTGTTACCAAGATTGAGACCATCCATTCAGCTTCTTCTGCTGTTTCCCCCACTTCCTCACATCCATCAAACAAAACCTCCCCATAGACTTCTCCCTGCCCTAGGCATGAATCTGCATTACTCTCTAGTATCTCCCCCACCTCCCCCATACCCTCTGTAAGCTCATCTTGTCCATGAGACCCATGTCCTGTTCCCTTGACCCCATACTCACTAAGCTATTGACCACCCAATTTCTCTTCCTGACCTGACATTGTAAATGGTTCTCTCTCCTCAGGTACTGCTCGCCCCCCAACCACTCCCTTTCAAAACTGCCATTTTTACCCCTCCTCAAAAAAACCCTGGCCTCTCTGTCACCCCACAGTACTATCCTATCTCCAATCTCCCTTTCCACAACAAATTCCTTGCAAATGTCGTCGCCTCTGAAATCCATGCCCATCCCGCAACTTCCTTTCAGAATCTCTCCAATTGGGTAACTGCCCCTATCACAGTGACAAACAGTCCTAACCAAAGTCCCACATGACATTCTCTGTAACTGTGATGTGCGAACACACCTCTTGTTCCTCAACCTCTCTGCAGTTTTTTACATGGTTGACCACACGATCCTTGTCCATTGCTCCTATCTCTATAACATGCTCCAGCTATACAATCCATCCTGAACTCTGGGGGAGAAATTGGTCCCCTTTGAACCCGTTTGTTGGGTAAAATATTAGCGTTGGGTCGGGGGGGGGGGAACCAATTTATGGGTGCAAATTTGTCAGCCCGCAACTTCCAAGTGCCTGAAACGCCTACCTAAAACAGGAGTTAGGTCATTTGAATATGTTAATCAAGAATCTCATGCCGGCTTTAGGACCCTGCTGCCAAGTTCAGCTTAAACTGAGTGGAGCAGGCGCCGCGTAATTTTTACGGGGTCTACAGCAGCATAACCAGTGGTCCTTAAAGGAGGCTGCCGTCAAGAAGATAAGTAAAAGCCCTTCAGAGGAGGTCCTTGTATCTGAGTAAATTAGGCCTGAAATTTCTGGATGCCCACTCCCCTTGTTGGAAATGTAATGGTACAGTACTTCCAGTATGCTGTGACCCTGACCCTATCCCAAATCCAAGGGACAGGATCACTAGGATGATTTGCAGAAGGTGGTTGGGAACCCATTCCATTCATTGCACTCCCCGGGTGTCCGCGCTGCAGGTTGCCACAAATTTTGGTGTACCTTGTGTGGAATACAACCGAGGTGGAGCTAGTGGGATTTCTGGGATTTGTAACAGCTATAATGAATACCTGAAAACAAATCTCCTCTCCCCTTTCCCAACCCCACATCTCCTCTCTTTCCTCTTGATGATTATACACTTGTTGTAGGTTTTATAAACTTTAGATCTTAAGGAAATGTATTAATAAATGTTCATAAGTTAATTTAAATAGACATTTGCTACATTGGAAATAACAGCCATGTGGTGTTGCAAAGCATCATCATCATCATAGGCAATCCCTCGGAATCGAGGAAGACTTGCTTCCCTCTAAAAATGAGTCCTTAGGTGGCTGAACAGTCCAATATGAGAGCCACAGACTATATCACAGGTGGGACAGATAGTGGTTGAGGGAAAGGGTGGGTGGGACTGGTTTGCCGCAAGTTCTTGATTTCTGCATGCTCTCGACGATGAGAGTCGAGGTGCTCAGCGCCCTCCCGGATGCATTTCCTCTACTTAGGGGGTCTTTGGCCAGGGACTCCCAGGTGTCAGTGGGGATGTTGCACTTCATCAGGCAGGCTTTGAGGGTGTCCTTATAACGTTTCCTCTGCCCACCTTTGACTTGTTTGCCATAAAGGAGTTCCGAGTAGAGCGCTTGCTTTGGGAATCTCGTGTCAGGCATGCGAACAACGTGGCCTACCCAGCGGAGATGATCGAGTGTGGTCAGTGCTTCAATGCTGGGGATGTTGGCCTGGTCGAGGACGCTAACGTTGGTGCGTCTGTCCTCCCAGGGGATTTGTAGGATCTTGCGGAGACATTGTTGGTGGCATTTCTCCAGCGACTTGAGGTGTCTACTGTACATGGTCCATGTCTCTGAGCCATACAGGAGGGCGGGTGTTGCAAAGCACAGGACAAGTGAAGGACTAATTCCCTCCTAGCTGGTCATCCCAAGCTACTAGTTATATTGGCGTTACAATCACTTTTATTAGGGCTACTCTAAACAAGCTGGCACTCTATCACTCTTAGTTTATTATGTTAATGAAATGTTGAAAGGTCTGTTGTGGAAAAGATAAAAATTGTATGGTAATTTGCAGGAGCACTGGGAATTAATGTTGGCCAATCTCTGCTCTTGTGTTGTGACCTGATTAGATGGGATTGGGATAGTTTAATTTTGCACTTTTGCTGAAATTTATCATGAAATGGAAAGAGGATTAACTATTAGTTCACATTAACGTATATCTGAGACAACGAATTAAAAGTTTGCTTTGAGAATGGCATTTATTATTTTTATCATTGATCTGGAAGCCTGATTATTGATTTCAATATTTCTGTTATCCAGATGTTTAAAATGATTAACGATGTTAAAGTTTATTTGGATTAATGAAGCAAAAAAAAAATAATAATAATTTGAAGCCATTTCTCACTACAAAATTAAAACTAGTCCTAAAGGCCGTTATAAAATAACACTTCAACATTATTTATTTCAATATTTTTCCCTGACTTTATCATGAATTATTTTCAATTACTTATTCATTTTAGCTTAAACTCACAAGCTAAATCTTAGTAATTTATCTTCTAAAAAGAAACATTCATATTCAAAATAATTATGTTAAGAATATACTTAATGGCCCTGAATTTGCAGATAGTATGAAGTTGTGAGAATTCGCCATCATACCACCTTTGAAACTGACTGCTTCTTCAGGATCTGACTCATGCGGAAATGCTGAAGTTGCGGTCTGTTAATGACAGCTCCAAAACTGGCTGCCCTGTGCCCCATCGCCAACACCCCCCCTCCCACCCACTCACCCACAGAGCCAGCAATCAGTGAAATCTCGTAAATCACTGAAGCTGATGGAAACTTCAGCTCTTCCGCAGGAAAAAAGCTGTTAAATTCTCCACTAAAAGTTAAACCCAAAAGGATTAATTGTAACTGGGGTTTAAACAGCGTATTGACTAGGTTAAGGGCCTGGAAGACTAATTTTAATTTTGATGCAGTGTGAAATTTTTTCATTTCAAAATGAACATTTTTAAGAGAATTCTGCCTTTTGATTGACTGCTTAGACAGCCTATTGACATCACAGCAGTTCGAACAAGAGGTTTTCCTTTACGTCCCATTGAACTGAATTCAAAGTCAGAAAACCCGAAGTTCTTGACACAGGGATTGTGGGACCCTTGTATGGAACGCCTTTGCTTTGCTGCTGACCATAAATTCAGGGGCAATATTATAATCTCTTTTTAATGTATGATTCAAACCAATTTTCCATGTGTTGAAGTAAACTGGACCCAAAGCGAGATCAATGTTTGTTTTTTCTATGCTCATTGATCAGGTAATTTCCCTTCCAGTTGTAAATACAATAATCAAATGACCATGCCACCTTTCCAACTGCTGGGGCCTCCCATTTGTCAATCAGTATTTTTGCCATACTTTAAAAAGTTTTTTCCACAGGGTCTTTCTTTTCGTCAAAATCATCCTTTTCTCCTTTCTCGCTGCTGCTTTCTTTTTAGATATTTTGAACCAATCCTTTCATTTCAAGAATCTTTTCCTGGTGCTTCCTGCTTTTTACGTACTTGTGTGCAACCCCACCAGAGAGCAACAGGTACATTTTAACAAACCAGAAAGATCTCATAGGATTATGTAAATTGAATTGTGCAAAATTGTGCATTAAAGTCATGGCAAAACTAATGGCAGAAGTTTCAAAGGTCGCACATCATTTAGATGAATACAAAATAAACATCAATTAGTTGAAGGGTTCCAACATGCTATGAATGTTCTGACGAGATATTTGATAAATGTTTGTAAGATGCAGTGAAAAACAGTTAAAATTTGAGAGACCCGCATACCCGAGTTATTTTAACCGCTCACTTATTCACTTGTTTTGTCTGTGAGGTGAACCAGGACAATTAACAAATGGAAACCTTGTTTTTACTTTTTGTCAGTTGCCTCCTAACAGTGACTTTATAGCACTCATGGTTCTGATTTTATCAGAGATGCAATCAGAAGTAAATGGTCACCGAGCTAAAGAGGAGATATTAAAAGAGGATTACATAGGATATACAGCCCAACCAGTCTGTTATATATGTAAACTTGTATTTACTCTGTACAGCCACCAGAGGGCTCATCCCCTGGAGTCCCAAGGGATCCCATAATCCCTTGGGAGCATAGGTATTTAAAGAGGCTTCATAGGTTGGAGAGGCACTCTAGAGATCTGCAATAAAAGACTAAGGTCACACTTTACTTTGAGCTCACAGTATTCAGTCTGACTCTTTCTCCATACACTACAACTGGCGATGAGATACAGACAGCAAACCCAAAGATGCAGAGAACACTGGGCATCCTGGAGAAATTTGCAGAGGGAGATGATTGGGAAACTTTTGTGGAGCGACTTGACCAATACTTCGTGGCCAACGAGCTAGATGGGGAAGAGAGCACTGCCAAACGATCCTCCTCACCATCTGAGGGGCACCAACGTATGGCCTCATGAAGAATCTGCTCACTCCAGCGAAACCCACGGAGAAATCATACGACAATTTGTGCACACTGGTCCGAGATCATTTGAACCCGAATCATTTGAATACCTACAAAAGGTCTGAAGGCCAGGAAGTGGCGAGTTATGTCGCTGAGCTAAGATGCCGTGCAGGACTTTGCGAATTTGAGGGACATTTGGAGCACATGCTCAGAGACTTTTCCGTACTTGGCATTGGCCACGAAACCATACTTCTCAAACTTTTGACTGTAGAGACCCCAACCTTGAGTAAGGCCACAGTGATAGCCAGGCGTTCATTGCCACCAGTGATAATACGAAGCAAATCTCTCAGCACACAAGTGCTGCTACAAGTACTGTGAACAAAGTGATGTTGTTTTTGAATCGTAATGTACAGGGCAGGTCACACATACATGCAGCTACATGTCCGCAGATGTCTCAGAGTCCACCATCAAGGGTGATGAATGCAAGGTCATTAACACCTTGTTGGCGCTGCGGGGGTATCATCGTTTCCATTCATGCCGATTCAAAGAGTACGTTTGCAAGGGCTGTGGAACAATGGGACACCTCCAACGAGTGTGCAGACGAGTTGCAAAGCCTGTTAAACCTGCAAACCACCATGTTGCAAAGGAGGACAGATCCACGGAGGATCACAACGAACCAGAGCCTCAGATCAAAGAGGCAGAGGTACATGGGGTGCACATATTCACCACGAATTGTCCCCCAATAATGCTGAATGTTGAAGTAAATGGAACTGGAGCTGGACACGAGCACGAGCCAGTCCATCATGGGCAAAAAGACTTTCGAAAGGTTGTGGTGCAACAAGGCCTCAAGGCCAGTCTTAACTCCAGTTCGCATGAAACTAAGAACTTACACGAAAGAACTGATTGCTGTAATTGGCAGTAAAGGTCTCCTATGATAGAGCGGTGCACAAGCTACCACTCTGGGTGTTACCGGGCGATGGTCCCACGTTGCTCAGCAGGAGCTGGCTGGGAAAGATACGCTGGAACTGGGACGACGTTAGAGTGCTATCGCCCGCTGATGACACTTCGTGTGACCAGGTCTTAAACAAATTTCCTTCGCTGTTCGAACCAGGCATTGGGAAATTCCAAGGAGCAAAAGTGCAGATCCACCTAATTCCAGGGGCGCGAGCAGTACCGTAGATGATGAGAGAAAGGGTAGAGATCGAGCTAGACCAGCTACAAAGAGAGGGCATCATTTCATCGATCGAGTTCAACGAGTGGACCAGTCTTATTGTTCCAGTCCTCAAAGGAGACAGCACCATCAGAATCTGTGGCGATTACAAAGTAACTATCAATCGTTTCTCCCTGCAGGACCAATACCCACTACCAAAGGTTGACGACCTCTTTGCAACGCTGGCGGGAGGAAAGATGTTCACGAAGCTGGATCTGACTTCCGCCTACATGACGCAGGAACTGGAGGAATCACCGAAGGCTCTCACCTGCATCAACACGCATAAACACGTTCAACACACACGTTCATTGGATATATTCAAGAGGGAGTTAGATGTGGCCCTTGCGGCTAAGGGGATCAAGGGGTATGGAGAGAAAGCAGGGAAGGGATACTGAGGGAATGATCAGCCATGATCTTATGGAATGGTGGTGCAGGCTCGAAGGGCCGAATGGCCTACTCCTGCACCTATTTTCTATGTTTCTATGTTTATAATAGATGCCCGTTTGGAATCCGATCGGCGGCGGCGATATTCCAGAGAAACATAGAAAGCTTACTGAAGTCAGTCCTGCACACCGTGGTCTTCCAGGACGATATCTTGGTCACAGGTCGGAACACAGTCGAGCATCTGCAGAACCGGGAGGAAGTTCTTAGTCGACTCAACCGCCTGGGGCTCAGGTTAAAATGCTCGAAGTGCGTTTTCCTGGCACCTGAAGTGGAGTTCCTGGGAAGGAGGATTGCGGCGGATGGCATCAGGCCCACCAACGCGAAGCCAGAGGCAATTGAGAACGCACCGAGACCACAGAACGTGACGGAGTTGCGGTCGTTTCTGGGACTTCTGAACTTCTTACCGGGTCTCAGCACACTGTTAGAACCACTGCATGTCTTACTACAAAAAGGGGATGAATGGGTTTGGGGCAAAAGCCAAGAAAATGCCTTTGTAAAAGCGAGAAAATTGAAATGCTCAAACAAATTTCTTGTTTTGTATGATCCATGTAAGTGTTTGGTACTAGCATGTGATGCGTCGTCATATGGTGTCGGGTGTGTATTGCAAGAAGCTAATGATTTCGGGAAACTGCAACCGGTTGCTTATGCATCCAGGAGTCTGTCTAAGATTGAGAGAGCCTACAGCATGATTGAGAAAGAAGCGTTAGCGTGTGTTTATGGGGTAAAGAAAATGCATCAATACCTGTTTGGGCTAAAATTCAAATTGGAAACTGACCATAAGCCACTAATATCCCTGTTTTCTGAGAGTAAAGGGATAAATACCAACGCATCGGCCCGCATCCAGAGAAAGGCGCTCACGTTGTCCGCATACAACTACGCCGTCTGCCACAGGCAGATGCTCTCAGTAGGCTGCCATTGCCCATCATGGGGGTGGAACTGGCATAGCCCGCAGATCTAGCCATGGTTATGGAAGCATTTGAGAGTGAGCAATCACCCGTCACTGCTCGGCAGATCAAAACCTGAACAAGCCAGGACCCCTTATTATCTCTAGTCAAAAGCTGTGTGCTTCACGGGAGCTGGTCCAGTATCCCAGTGGAAATGCAGGAAGAGATAAAGCCGTTCCAGCAGTGCAAAGATGAAATGTCTATACAGGCAGACTACCTTCTGTGGGGCAATCGAGTAGTAGTCCCCAAGAAGGGCAGAGACACCTTCATCAATGACCTCCACAGTACTCACCCAGGCATCATAATGATGAAAGCGATAGCTAGATCCCACGTGTGGTGGCCCGGTATTGATGCGGACTTAGAGTCCTGCGTTCACAGATGTAATACATACTCGAAGTTAAGCAATGCACCCAAAGAGGCGCCGCTAAGTTTATGGTCTTGGCCCTCCAAACCGTGGTCTAGGGTGCACGTCGACTATGCAGGCCTGTTCTTGGGTAAAATGTTCCTTGTGATTGTAGATGCATACTCCAAGTGGATTGAATGTGTGATAATATCGGCTAGCACGTCCGCTGCCACTACTGAAAGCCTGCGGGCTATGTTTGCCACACATGGCCTACCCGATGTCCTGGTGAGTGACAACGGGCCATGTTTTACCAGTGCTGAGTTCAAAGAATTATGACCCGTAACGGGACCAAACATGTCACATCTGCCCCATTTAAACCAGCGTCCAATGATGAGGCAGAGAGAGCAGTGCAAACCATTAAGCAAGGCTTGAAGAGGGTAACTGAAGGCTCACTGCAGACTCGCCTATCCTGAGTCCTGCTTAGCTACCGCACGAGACCCCAGTCACTCACTGGGATTCCACGTGCTGAACTGTTCACAAAAAGAACACTTAAGACAAGGCTATCGTTAGTTCACCCTGATCTACTTGAACAGGTAGAGAGCAGGTGCCTTCAACAAAGTGTATACCATGATACCGCAAATGTGTCACACGTGATTGAAATCAATGATCCTGTATTTGTAGTAAATTATGGACAAGGTCCCAAGTGGCTTCCCGGCACTGTCGTGGCTAAAGAGGGGAGCAGGGTGTTTCGGGTCAAATTTCCAATGGACTCATTCATCGGAAACACTTGGACCAAATCAAACTCAGATTCACGGACTATCCTGAGCAACCCACCTTAGACTCTACCTTTTTTGATCCCCCAACATACACACCAGTGGCAACCGGCACCACGGTTGACCACGAAGCAGAACTCATCATCCACAGTAGCCCAGCAGGGCCCAACATACCAGGCAACCCAGCAAGGCCAGCTGCACAGCAGCCCAGTGAGGGCTCAACAAATGATTCAACACCAGCTTTCACACCGAGACGATCAACCAGGGCAAAAAAGGCCCCAGAATGACTCACATTGTAAATAGTTACACTACTGACTTTAGCAGGGAGTGTTGTTATATATGCAAACTTGTATTTACTCTGTACAGCCACCAGAGGGCTCATCCTCTGGAGTCCCAAGGGATCCCATAATCCTGCAAAAGCTTCTATAGATATGTGAAAAGAAAAAGATTAATGAAAACAAACATTGCAGTCAGATTCAGGTAAATTTATAATGGAGAACAAAGAATTGGTGGACCAGTTAAACAAATACTTTGGTTCTGTTTTCACGAAGGAAGACACAAATAACCTTCCGGAAATACTCCGGGACTGGGGGTCTAGTGAGAAGGAGGAACTGAAGGATATCCTTATAAAGCGGGAAATTGAGTTGTTGTACAGGGCCTTGGTGAGGCCTCAGCTGGAATATTGTGTTCAGTTTTGGTCTCCTAATCTGAGGAAGGACGTTCTTGCTATTGAGGGAGTGCAGCGAAGGTTCACCAGCCTGATTCCCGGGATGGCGGGATTGACATATGAGGAGAGACTGGATCAACTGGGCCTTTATACACTGGAGTTTAGAAGGATGAGAGAGGATCTCATAGAAACTTACAAGATTCTGACGGGACTGGACAGGTTAGATGCGGGAAGAATGTTCCCAATGATGGGGAAGTCCAGAACCAGGGGACATAGTCTTAGGATAAGGGATAGGCCATATAGGACTGAGATGAGGGGAAACTTCTTCAGTCAGAGAGTTGTTAACCTGTGGAATTCCCTACCGCAGAGAGTTGTTGATGCCAATTCATTGGATATATTCAAGAGGGAGTTAGATATGGCCCTTACGGCTAAAGGGATCAAGGGGTATGGAGAGAAAGCAGGAAAGGGGTACTGAGGGAATGATCAGCCATGATCTTATTGAATGGTGGTGCAGGCTCAAAGGGCCGAATAGCCTACTCCTGCACCTATTTTCTATGTTTCTATGTATTTAAGGAGGCCTCACAGGTTGGAGAGGCACTCTGGAGTCCTGCAATAAAAGACTAAGGTCACACTTTACTTTGAGCTCACAGTGTCCAGTCTGACTCTTTCTCCATACACTACACAGTCCATGCTGGTGTTTATGCTCCACTCGAGCCTCCTTCCATCAGAGGTGATGGAAAGCTTGGTCAAAGAACTGGGTTTTAAGAAAGATCTTAAAGGAGGAGAGGAAGGTGAAGAGGCACCTTACATTTTATGAATGGGGTGGGGATGACCACAGTGTTTGTGTGTTGTATAACACATGTAGTTTCCCAAATACACACTTGAATATTGGTCTCTCAATGCAAAAGCAGAGTCAATTCAAATGAGTTATTTTATCGTTAATTATACGACAAAATTAACTCTCTAAAGCAGCAATGTGAGGCACTATGGGGTCAAGTTTCGGTCCGCGCCTAGAACGGCGCAGCCCCGCAAGCCACGTCTGATTTCCGTGCTCAAAACCTCGCCGAAAACTTACCTTCGTATTCTCCCCTCAGGTCGATCCAGGCCATCGGCGCAGCGCAGCACAAGCTGTGGGGGGAGGAGCCAGGTCCCTGCGCTGAAAACAGCGCCGGGACCTCTGCACATGCGCGCTACAGTGTGCACACATGTGCAGTAGCTCCATGCGCCCGAAACTGTGTGGGAGGGGCCCGAAGCACGCCGCCACTAGCCCTGGCCGAATGGGCTCAGTGGGGTGGCGAAGATTGGACTGCACCTCCCTCCTCCAGCTCCTGCTCTGGCTCTGGCTCCGGCTCCCCCCCTGTTCAGCTCACGCTCCCTCTGGCTCTCCCCCCCCCCCTCCCCTCCACTGCCCCCCCGCCGCTGCCTGCCACTCCTCCAACCCCCCAGCTCCCGCTCCGCAGCCTGCCGCTCCCACCCCCAGCTCCCGCTCTCCCCCCTCCCCCCCCAGCTCCTGCTCCGCTGCCTGCCGCTCCCACCCCCAGCTCCCGCTCTCCCCCCTCCCCCCCCAGCTCCCGCTCTGCTGCCTGCTGCTCTCCCCACCCCCCCACCCAGCTCCCGCTCCGCTCCGGCTCCCCACCCCTCCGCTTCAGGTCCGCTTCGCTCCCTCTTCACGTCTTCGACGGGGCCCGCCCGCCCGGCATCTTGCTGGGCGCGGGCCCTGCCCGAAGTCTTCGGCCCGGCTTCTTCTCATCAGCCTGGCCCGTTCAGCCTCCCCCCTCTCCTCCCTCCCTCTCCCTTTCTCCCTCCCCACTCTCTCTCGCCCTCACCCCTCCCTCTCGCCCTCACCCCTCCCTCTCGCCCTCACCCCTCCCTCTCGCCCTCACCCCCTCTCTCTCTCTCTCCCCCTTTCTCTCCCTCCCCCCTCTCCTCTCCTCTCCCTCCTCTCCCCCCCTCCTTCCCCCTCCCCTCACCATCAAAAACACATAGACACTGACAGACAGAGAGACACTGACAGAGAGAGAGAGAGAGAGACACTGACACAGACAGAGAGAGAGAGAGAGACACACACTGACAAACAGAGAGAGAGAGACACTGACAGAGACAGAGAGACACACACTGGGGGGGGGGGGGGGGCACCAGCACGCTGTTGGAGGGCTCCTGGTGCTGCAGTCAGTGAGTAGAAACTTAATTTTTTATTTATAGATTTAAAAAAAAAAATTATTTTTAATTTTTTAATTTTTTTGATTGATTTATTGGTTGATTTACTGATTTATTTATAATTTATTACTGATGATGGCTCTTTATTTGTAAATGTGATGTGCTTCATGTTTGTAAACTTCCATTTCCAGCCCCCTCCCCCACCCCCACCCCCCAATTTCTCGTTCCCTATGCTTGATTTATAAGTGTAGGCAAGGTTTTTATGAGCGTACAAAAATCTACACTTACTCCATTCTAAGTTAGTTTGGAGTAAGTTTTCGCTGCCTAAACTTGCAAAACGGGCATAAGTGGCCGGACACGCCACCTTTTGAAAAAAAAATCTGTTCTAAAATGAAACTATTCTAACTCACTGGAACTGGAGCAAACTAAATGCCGAGAATTGCAATTTCTAAGATACTCCATTCTAATCTAGTTGCTCCAAAAAAATAGGAGCAACTCAGGCCGAAACTTGAGCCCTATATGTTGACTCTTGCATGATGCGCCCTTAAAGCCATGCTTTAGCATAAGGTACTGCAATTGTTTTATCTTCAAATAGTAATTTGGAACAATAAAAAAGAGACCACTCCTTATTTAATTCAAAACAAACCAACCCCTTCCTCTTTATTGTTAATACTTTTAAATTAGATCTTTGCACTGTTTTCAAGGCTAGGTTTTGCAGTCAGGCCTGCAGGAAGAAAGCATTTAACTTAAAGTAAGCCAACAGTTAAAGGGTTAACAGGCTGTACCGTAAAGGCAGTTTTGTAAATTGACCAGCCTCATATGATCTTGATGACCACGGCCCCACCAAGTCTAGAGTGGTCGCTTACCCTTTTGAAATGCTAATGTCAACCTTGTTGAAGGAGTGAAACACCCATTTCCAACCTTTCAAAAATTGATAGACCCGAACATCTACCCATAAAAATACGTGTGATAATGGTTGAACATCGAACAGAAGGAGAGCCGAAACCCCCCATCAAAAACATCAAACAGAAGGGGGACATTTCTTTCTGTGATAATGAACTATTCACTGACCCAGGATGGGGAGGTGATCAAATGGTACTTCCAAGGGGGATTACATCATTCATTGTCACGGGTAGGATCTTTGTATTATATAAAGGATGTGTTTAGGACAAACCTTAGCAACTTGCAAGGGAACTGCAGGCAGTTTTGGTCAACCGCACATATCGGAACATGCTCCTCTGAATGACTGCTGGGGTGAGTAGTGTTTGAAGGTAAAGAGAGTTACTGTTTGAAGTTAAAGGGAACAGTGCAGTGATTTTTGTTATCTGTAGTATAATAAACAGTTAAAAGAATATTGAGTTGTGAGCCTTGACCATTTTTATCCCACCCGGACGGGTTCAGGTTGGATTCTGGAATTAGAGGAAAGATAAAGGTACGGCGGGTTCACCTATCTATAGTTTGAAACATGGGTCTTGAAATTACACTATGGGATACGAGTGTAAAGGAAGGCATACTGGCTTGCATGATGGGTGGATAAATGGCAAATTAAATTCAATGTGGCAAAGTGTGAGATGGTTCATGTTGGTAGGAGGCCGCTTGTTGCTTGGAAAGTAAGAAACTAAATTGGCTGGAGGAGTGAAGAGATCTGGGAATACAGATAAATAAATCGCTACAAGTAACAATGCATGTTGATAATGCCTTAAAGAATGCTAACAAAGTACTGGGGTTGATTTCTAGATGAATAGAATTCAAAAGCAAGGAGGTAATGTTAAATGTATATAGAACCTTGCTTAGACTATAGTTGGAGTATGTGTGCAGTTCTAGGAACCTAGGGGCCGCAATTGGCGGGCGTTGGTGTATTTTTGTGGGGCGATTCCTCCGGGAGCGCCCACCTGCCATCCAGGTTCCGCCCGACGGGAGATTGGTCGTGGAGGGCTCCGCCAGTGTGACATCATGCCGCCCGCCCATGCCGGAAGCTGGAAATTGCCCATTTTGATCAGGGATGCTGGCCTCAGATCAACCTGCCGCCGGCCAGAAGGACCGCTGGCAAAAAGCAGGTCTGAGCTGACTGTGAGTTGGGTGGCAGGAAGAATTGCTCCGAGTGCTGCAGCGTTGCATATCGCGAGTATCGTGCAGATGTTGCAGCATTATGAGTGGAACTGCTAGAAAAAAAAAGTTTGCTGATTGTTAGTTTAGTTTATTGATCATGCTCATATTTAATTGGTATGTGATAAAAGTGAATAAAATGTGTCTAAGCTGAAATAAACTTTTTTTTTTGACCTTGCTAACACCTTCATTTAGAACCACAATGGCCAAGGCCAAATAATTATCAATAACTGAAAAGTGTGCAGCATGTCACATTTTGTACAGCCAAGCTTATTAATTAATTCTGTGACACAGTCCTTTTAAAAGTTCTCAGGGAAGCACTAGATATAACATAGAAGGTCAGAGGCACAGACTTAGAATGGTCTATTGTAAGCCTGAGACAGCTTCAGACTCTGACAACATTTGTATGGGAGGAAAAGGGTATAAAATTACAGCTATTCGACTTTAGGGGCAGTGCTATTACACATGAAACTGAGGAAGGATTACGGTCAATAGAACACAGCAAGAGACAAGCGCCGTGGTGACTCAGTGGCCTATTGTTGAGGTTATTGCCTTGTTAATAAGCTTTATTTCTTTGTACTGCAAGAAAAGTACTTCATAAAATCTGTTCTGCTTAATCATAAAATCACTGAACCCAGCACGCTTTGTAGTGGTGACGGACATAACTCTATTCTGAGCGATGTAATAAATCTGACAGATCAAATAAGCCTCACAGCACATAAAGAGTAATGTGATGGAACTTATCCTGCACAGAAAGAGTTCACTTATGTTTCTCCATAGGAGAAGGTGTGATGGACGAAGCGGCAATGAGTAGCAAAAGATGGTAAAGGCTCAGTGGAGATGCCCTCCAAGAGTTATGAGAGCATTTAATGCGGAACATATTTCGGCGCATATTGTGACTGCGCAGAGGGTATGGGATTGTGTCAGGCTAAATAAGCGAGAGGTAGCATCGCTGCAACGGATAGTCAGAAGAGCATTACCTGAGATATGGAACAAGGGAAAATACATTTAATGTACTGCAATGTAACTGATGACCATATCATCTCAGGGGTGGCAGTCTGCCATGTTTGGCCTCGGAAAAAGAGGGTTGAAGTGCAAGCCTTAGGTCTGACCTGCAAGTAGCTAAAGTGAGTGTAACTGAATGGCAGCCTTCCTGCATTGGTGACCCTTCCTTGTCGTGTTGCGATGGCCTGATGACACGACCCATTATACAGTGGATGGGAAGATATTCGTGATAAAGCAGATTACCTGAGGGACAGATGTGTCTTTCTCACAAGGCACCACACATGATGTTAAAATGAGACACTGACCAAGAGAGGGTCAACAATGTGAGTGTATTTACAAGTGTACAATAACAAAGGTTACATAACATCATTACATTTAGGAACATTTACACCACGAACACCTATCCCTCTACCCGGCACCACCACCTCTCTTCCCACTCCCATGAAGCGATGCCCAAGCTCCTCTTCCTCGCCCCGCCTACACCACGGCGTCCTGCTCCCCTACCCCTCTCTGCCTCTGGTTGACGAGGTTGTGCAGGAAGGCATCAGGATGTCTGTAGACGTGTGCGTGTTGGTGAAAAGGTAAGGGGTGTGACCGAAGGCGCCGGGATCTCCTGCTCTTCCGGATCTGTCTGCCTTAAGGGTGTGGGGTCGGGGGCTTGCACTACGCGTCCAGAAGTCATCTCTTGCCTCATTGCCTCAACGGACTCGGTTATGCACTCCAACACAGCGATGAGTCGGTCCATCTTGTCATCATGTTGCTGAGTGAAGGTGGTGATGCTGCCAGCGATCCCAGCCATGGTCTGGAGCATATCGCGACCTATCTGCACGCTTATCTGTGATAGCTGGACCATCTCGTGAATAGCAGAGAGCTATCCTACATCCTCAGCTGGTTGCTCGCTGCTGGTGGGTTCAGGCGCCTTGGTTGCCTTTGCGCCACGACCTCTGCGCTTGGCAGAGCTTGCCGTGTGGAGTCCGTTCCAAACCCCAGGAACTCGGAGCCTGATGCTGAGGTTCTGCTTACACCTGGCTCACATGGCAGGAGGCTGCTGTCATCCTGTTCCTGCTCCTGGAGCTCAAGGGGCTCCCTCCTCTCTCCCTCCTCTCTCTCCTCTTCTTCGTGGCTCTAGGTGGCGGAGGTGGGAGCGGTGGAAATGGGTGATGCGGTGGGGGGGGGGGGGGGGGGGGGGCTTGGATGAAGGTGCCGCTGTCTTGGGCTGGGGACAATGTCAGGGAGGGAGATGCTGGGGGTCTGACGGTTCCTCTGAAGGCCAGAGGCCGATGGTGTGCTTTGAGCCGTGCTGTCCGAGTCATCACCTGCAAGTAGAGGATGATATTTCCGTCTGTCGAGGGAGATGCTGGTCAAGCTGACATGTGAGCCGTGCCATCTCATACTGTGCCAGCAGGGAGTTCCATCTCTACATGGGCACACTGATAATGGGCGACAAATTGTGCGGTAAACCGCGATTACCTTTCATGTCATGAGCGTGGCTCACACCAGAGATAAGTATAACCATACCATCATGTAGCACCAGAACTGCATCAACCATTGTGGTTACATGGCGGTCACCCACCAATGTCAATGCACGCTCCTCCAGCCTGCTCAATTCTACCACCTCTGCTGGGCCCCCTCCTGTCACACGCAGGCTTGCTGCCTTGGATGCATTTATCTTCTGCACAAAGAAACGTTGCAGCCTTTAGCCCCTTTGATGATGCCTCCCACACACTCCCACACACACACACACACACATCTGGTGCTCAACCCTTTTTCCAGTTGGACAGGAGGGGGGCAATAAATATCTACTCATTCTTGCTGCCGCCACCATATCATTCCAACGTTTCCTGCATTGGTCCCCATCTCACACAACGTTGCCCATTGCGGACACGATCTCAGCGATCTCCCTCCAAATGTATCAGTATTGGTGTGGTGGAGGCTTGCCACGACCATCCCGGGTGAGGTACCTGCGCTCCATCTCCGTTATTAGCTCCTCCACTTCCTCCTCATTAAACCAGGGAGCTCTGGGCCAGGTTTTGACAGTCTTCATTGCAGATATTTACCCACTCATCGACAATGATTAAAGGAATGGCTGCCAAGACTTTGTTGCTCTCAATTTAGCAGACACCCCTCCTCTCCAACTCAGCCTCTCCCATTCTCCCCTCTCCCACTCACAGCTGCAAGAGAGTGCTGTGCTTTTAAGCGCATGCGCAGATGTCCCATCAGCCTCAAACATGGCCGAAATGACGTCAGGTGGGTGAAAAGACTACCAAAAAAAATCTCACAAAGTCTCGTGCAGGCGTGTTGCAGGCCCTCTGAAGTTCTCCGCATGGAGAGGCCTGCACCTGATGCCCACTGATGACGCCGGCCATTGATGCCCGCACACGCCCGCCGACTCCCGCTGCTGTTGCCGCCCACACAACGTAGCCGAAAGTGGCTCCCGACGGGATCCGGTGGCAGTAGGCGCCAAAAAGGTAGGTGCCGCCTGGGGACCACCAAAAAATGGGTAGGCCTTACTGGTGATCAATTGTGGCCCCATAGAAACAGGAGTAGGCTATTCAGCCCCTTGAACCTGTTCTGCCATTCAATTAAGTTCTGAGGCTGAACTCCAGGATATAGTCGATGTATTCACCGAGGCATATGAAAGCATGGGCCTTACGCTTAACATCCGTAAGACAAAGGTCCTACACCAACCTGTCCTTGCCGCACAGCACTGTCCCCCAGTCATCAAGATTCACAGTGCAGCCCTCGACAACGTGAACCATTTCCCATACCTCGGGAGCCTCTTATCGACAAGAGCAGACATTGATGCGGAGATTCAACACCGCCTCCAGTGTGCCATTGCAGCCTTCGGCTGCCTGACGTAAAGAGTGTTCAAAGACCAGGCCCTCAAATCTACCACCAAGCTCATGGTCTACAGGGCTGTAGTAATACTCACCCTCCTGTATGGCTCAGAGGCATGGACGATGTACAGAAGACACCTCAACTCGCTGGAGATGTGTCCGCAAGATCCTATAAATCCCCTGGGAGGACAGGCGCACTAACATCAGTGTCCTCGTCCAGGCTAACATCCCCAGCATTGAAGCACTGACCACACTCGATCAGCTTCGCCACATAGTTCGCCTGCCAGACACGAGGCTCCCGAAGCAAATGCTCTATGCGGAGGTCCTTCACAGCAAACGAGCCAAAGGTACGCAACGGAAACGTTATAAGGACACCCTCAAAGCTTCCCTGATAAAGTGCGACATCACCACTGACACCTGGGAGTCCCTGGCCGAAGACCGCCCTAGGTGGAGAAAGTGCATCCGGGAGGGCGATGAACTCTTCGAATCTCAATGCCGAGAGCGTGAAGAGGTCAAGCGCAGGCAGCAGAAGGAGCGTGTGGTAAATCAGTCTCACCCACCCCTTCCCTCGCCGAATATCTGTCCCACCTGTGACAGAGTCTGTGGCTCTCGTATTGGACTGTTCAGCCACCAGAGAACTCACTTCAGGAGTGGAAGCAAGTCTTCCTCGATTCTGAGGGACTGCCTATGATGAGGGGGGCTGATATGAACCTAAATTCCATTTACCTGCCTCTGATCCGTATTCGTTGATACCTTTACTTGATAAATATCTGTTGATCTCTGTCTTGGAAATTTCAATTGATCCAGTATCCACACCCTTTTGGGGGTGAGAGTTCAAGATTTCCACTACCATATATGTGAACAAGTGTTTCCTGATTTCACTCCTAAATGGCCTTGCTCTGATTTTAAAATGATGCCCTCTTGCCGTGGAGTCCCCCACCCCACCAGAGAAAACAGTTTTGCTACCTACACTATCCAATCCTTTAATCAGTTTAAACAAGCCAAGTTTATGCAACCTGTCCTCAAAACTTAACCCTTTAAGCCCTGGTAAAATTCCAGTCTCCATAATACAAAAATAATATTGAAGCAATAGAGAAAGTGCAACAAAGATTTACCAGTATGTTACCTGAATTGAGAGGATGCAGGAAATATTAAGAAGGCTGGGGCTCTTTTCTATGGAAAAGAGACTTAGAAGAGACCTGATGAATGGATTCAATAGGATGGAGGTGGAGAAACTGTTTGCACTTGTGCATGAGTCCAGAACAAGGGGACATAAATATAAGATAGCCACTAACAGATCAAATATAGAATTTAGGAGGAATTTCTTTACACAGTGAATGGTGAGAATGTGGAACTCATTGCCACATTAAGTGGTTGAAGTAGATAGACTAGATGCAGTTAAGAAGAAGCTTGGTACATACATCAGGGTGAAGGGAGCAGAGGGATACAGGGACAGGATGGGAAGAGGTATTTAGATTGGGAGGAGGCTGGTGTGGAGTATAAACCCCGGCATAGACCAGTTGGGCCAAAAGACCTGTTTCTGTGCAGTAAATTCTATATAATTCCATGTAATATGTTTGAAATGCCTTTCTCCACTATTCCAGTTGTAGTGGTAAGCCATTTATTTTAATGTAACCTATTTATTTCATTTTAAATGGATCAACACCTCCACTAAAATATCAGAAAAAGGAAACACATTCAGCATTCATATGATAATATTCTACAACGTAATGTCAGGGTGTTGAAGTCTTGGGGGGAGAAATTTGGTCGCGCCTCATTTGGGGCGGTAACCCAGGCGGAGCGGTAATTTTAGGGCCTTGAAAAAGTTTGCATCCTCTGTCCAGAAATTTGGCAGAATCGATGGACGAGCTGACAGGGACGCTAAATCAGCCATTGCACACGACACCTGGGGGGGGGGGCGATAACAGAAGTTTGGTCAGTAAAGTTGGCGGACCCATTGCGCATGTGCAGAACTCCAAACCCCGGGAACAGCCGAGTCTTAAAGGTGCGGCAACTCAAGTTTGTGCATGCGCAGTTCCAGCTCCACAGGGTCGTCAGAGCATGAAAATGGAGGGGCAAAGAGGACGCCAGCTACCTACCTGCTTCTCACCCACTGCCCTGGATGCCTTGCTGGAGGCAGTGGAGAGTCACTAGAGTGCCTTCCAGGCTGGAGGGGGACGAATGCGAGTGCGTCAGGATTTGAGAAGGCTCTGGAGGGAGGTGGCAGAGCACGTTACAGCACGGGGTGCAGTGCCCACAACAGCGACCCAATGTCGCAATACTTTCAACAGCCTTACTACGGCCATTAGAGTGAGTATCCTCTTCATTCACCTTCCAATGCCTTCATCTGAACCTCACACAATGTAAAGACTTTGCAGTGCCTACCCCTTCTCTATATCTACCAGGCCATGCTCCTCCTTGCAGAAGCCAGCCTGGGACCTCTCCATCGCCTCACCAGTCATGCCCTGTCCATCCAAGCGTCTCTCACCTTCTAGCTCCTTACTCAGCCTGAGTCCACCTACCAACACCTTTCAACTCTTCCTATGCGGTCCCAGTCCTGAGCCTTATACTTACTGGTAGTTGCTTATGCCCCAGACCCACTGTTCACACAGCCACTGCGTGATGCCACACAGCATGAAATGCCGATATGCACACTTCACCATATTACTCACGAGTACCCTACTGCAGACATATGTGGCACACCAGCACCTACACAACCACTAACAATTTTTGGCTTTTGTCATTGTAGGTCAAACTCACGCACAGTATGCGCAAATTGCATCGTCTAGGAGAGGGTCAGCCCTACCTCCAGTACCTGACCGACGTGGAGGAGCAATTGTCCGCTCTCATGGGTGCTGCAGTTTGCAGTTGTGGTGGTGGAGGGCGGAGAGTAGAGCACCCACTCGACAGTGAGAGTCTGTGAATGAGATGGTTGTTTTGTGTAAGTCCCCTTAGCTTTGAGGCCACATGCCTTGCAAGATGTTGCAACTAAAATAACGATGTCCCCCCTCCTTCTTGCCTTCTTGCCCCCTCCCCAGCTGATAACTGCACTTCTGTTGTGATGTGCTTACACTTATAAGCCAGAAGAGTGCCAGCCTACCCAACAGCCTACATCTTCAAATGACGGGGAAGATGAGGAGGAGCTGGTGGAGAGCACTGTGCCGGGGCAGGGTAAGACGTCCACAGTTGCATCAAGTGGGGAGAGCACCTCGGTCGAAGAGCCCGTCTTCCTGGGGTTGGCTGAACCTGAGGCCCCTGACCCCAGTGGCTACAGCAACGCCCAGCGCGAGGGAAGCTGCGTGGCCAGCTCTCCGGAAGGTAAGTCGGCCCATGAGTCCTGCTCACAGACAGGCAGATGAGGACCTGGACTTGCAGGCTATGTCCAGGGAGTCAATGCAGATGCACCATGATCTCATGGGTGCATTGGCGAGGATCCCGCCAAGCGTGGATGCACTTGCGTTGAATGTGGTAGAGGCCGCCTCAACCTTGGCATTTGCGCTTCGGGGGCCCATCGAGCCCATCCTTGTCGATTACAACGTTTGCCATGGAGTCCCAGATATGATGGCGCAGGCCATGACTGACGTGGCAGTAGCCCTTAAGCAGTCGGCCGAGACCAAGCAACACCTGCATTCTGCCATATCGTCAGTGCGTGCTGGCATCAATGTGCTGTCTGCTCTGATGCAGAGTCAAATTGATGCCACACAAGCACTGACTGTTGCCATTGTGTCTGGGGCCCCATCAGTCCAACGGAGGGACAATGGTGCCGAAGTAGGCCAGCAATCTGTGCTCCACCAGATTGCTCCAGATGCTGAGGCTCTGCCCCGGGGCAGTGGCAGGCTGTCGGTCGAGATGGAACGTGATGTCCTCGGAGGACATCATTCGGTCTCCTGACACTGCCATTCCGCCGTTGCACCTGCTGCAGTCTGTATTCTAGCAATCCCACACTGCTGCCACCCATTTTCAGGTGGGGCTGTCAATTGCCGGGCCTTCCAGGCCCAGAGCTGGTCCAGGGCATCGTGCTAGGCCATCTGTCCTGTCTCCTTCAGACACACAGCAGCCCTCAAGCGACCTTGCTGCAGGCACTGAGGACCCATTGAGGAGGAGCAGTAAGTGAGGTGGGGGTGGGGGGGGGCGGTGGTGAGGCAGAAGGTTGGGAAATGCCTACACTAGACCCACTGATGAAAGGTGTGGTCATGGGCCCTATGTAGAAAATGTGTAAATGTTATTCAGCTCTTGTATTATTTAAAGGGACGGGCACCCTATTTTGCTTTCTTTGAGGTGGTGGGCTCTGTGTACATATGTTGTAAATGTTATTCATCTGTTGTACTATTTGAAGGAGCAGGTGCCCCATTGTGTTTTCTTGAAGGGGGATGGGGATTTTGGGGTTGTTTGAGGGATGTTTTTCCAATAAAACATTTCCTTCAGCCTCTGGTGTATGACTGTTGACTTGTAACGGAGAGGTGACTTTGTTGTGCCACAATATGCACTCATTATTAGCTGCATCCCTCAGCTCACTCCATTTAAGCAAAGTGTTTCCTCATGATGGCCAAGTTGTGTAGCATACAGCACACAACAATGAATAGTGAGACCTGTTGAGGGGAGTATTGAAAGCTGCCTCCAGAGCAGTCCAGACATTGGAATCATTGTTTTAGCACCCCCTATTGCCTGCTCGATGATGTTGCGGATGGCGGCATGGCTCTCATTGTAGTGTTCCTCCGGCTCTGCGGTGGGATTGCGGAGGGGGGTCATTAGCCAGGTGGCCAGGCCATATCCCTTGTCCCCAAGCAGCCAGCCTCGGCCTTGCCGTGGTGGCTGAAACAGTCGAGGCACAATGCTCTCCCGTAGGATAAAGGCATCATGTGCGCTTCCAGGATAGCGAGCATTGACTGCGAGGATGCGCTGCGTGTGGTCGCACACCAGCTGCACATTTAGGGATTGGTATCCCTTTCTGTTTCTGAATACCTCTGCATTCCAGAATGGTGCTCGCGAGGCCACGTTGCACCCTCAGGAATCCCGTTATTCTGACAAACCCACATGCGTGCTCATCCTATTTCTCCCTGGTCTTTGGGAAGGTAATGACGCCCATTCGACGAGAGTAGAGAGCCTGTATGACATTGCGGATGCAGCGATGTGCTGCGAATTGTGAGACGCTGCATATGTCCCATGATGCAGCCTGGAAGGAGCCGGAGGCATAGAAGGTGAGTACCACTGTGACCTTCACTGTGACGGGCAGCGCAGTCCTGCTGCCAATGTGAGGCTGCAGGTCTTCCTGCAGGAGATGGCATATCTCTGTAACGACCTCCTTTCCGAGACGCAGCCTTCTGACACACTGCTCCTTGGGACAAGTCTAGGTATGAGCATTGTCGTAAAGCCATGGGGGGGTAAAGCCTCCTGCCCAGACGTCTAGCTGCTCTCCACATTTGGCCACCAACCAGCCCTTCTCTCTTCATGACACCTTGCTAGGGCATGTAGAATGTGATGCTGGCGAACCAGTAATGCCCCCTTTAAAGTTTTACAAATAAGTCTCTCTCAAACTGAACTAGTATGTCTGTCTGCCGCTGCAAACTTGGAGGTTCACCACCGTGCTGTGTGTAAACGTTGCACTGGCTGTGACCTCCGAGGGAAGCGTTTACTCATCCCTTGAAGTAGTCACCAGTTAACGACTCTGCATGCCTGTACCAACTGTTTTTCCAGACGTTGTTCTTGGCGGCCACTAAATGAGGCGACCGCACCTAATTTACCGACCGGGGTGCATGCGTGGGCGTTGCACCAGGACTAACGTCAGGATCGCACCGATTGTCAGCAGGCGCTACTGGTTTGCGCCCCCGGTGAGCCTCTAATGAAATTTCGGTCGGGGGCGCTAAAAGCTGTGCTCCCTGTCAGTAACCTCTTATGCTCCCATTAACGCCCTCTCTGGCTGCTAACTGAGGCATTGGACAACCGAAAATCAGCCCACGGAGTTTATACTTGAATATTATAGCATAAATTTTCCTCTTCAGTGTGAACCTGATTTTCTGATACATGCTTCCAGTTGCATTGAAAGTGAAAATTGACCTCGATGTGTTGGCAGTTCAGCCTTGGAAATGGTATGAACTTAGAGTCCGTTAATTACTTGATAGGAGTTTGAAAAATACTGCCTGAAATTCCTGTCGAGACTTCTTTGAGGTGAATGCCTCTGACCCAAGAATGTTTTACTAATTTAAGAGGTGTTCCCGGAGGCGCCTGCGATTCCGGTGGGGAAGCCTTCTCTTCCCACGCTTTGGAGCGCACTCCCGTCCTCGATGTTCGGATGCAGAAGGTGCAGTCACAACCAATCAGGTACAATATTCTCATTAATAGCAATGAGAGCTCCGTATCTACGAGTTCTCATTGCTATTAATGAAAAAAAAATACACTAAACACAACATAAAAATTTTAAAAACACCTCACATATTTAACATTAATTTAAATTAAAGTTAATAAATGTGTTAGAAAAATAAATATTTTTCCGATTATATTTTAAGTTTTGTAATTAGGGTTTAAAATAAACTTACCTTAATGGGCAGGGTTTTTAAACATAAAAGTGTATTTTTAAACTTTATTTTTATCTGTTTTAAAACTCTTGTGCTAGTAAAAGTAGGCTATGCGCCTGCTTTTACCAGGCCCAAGCGTTTTAAGGACATTCACTGGGCAAGAGATGGGCAAATTATGCAATCTTGCCCATGCGAATGTTCTTGCTGCTGAGATGCGTTGGATCTGTCAAGCCAGAACTTGACAGATCGGAAAACCGGCTTTTGTGATTCCTTCCCGGGTCTGTACACACTCCGTACGGACCCGGGGAGGCTGGGATTTCAGGCCCATTATAGTTATGTTTTCTATTTGAAAACTTTCCACCAATATGGCAAGACCATCATAGGGTTTCATGACCTAAGTATTCCTCTAAGATGAACATTTAACTAGTGTGCGCTAAATAGATATAGGTCCTGTAAACAAAAAAAAATCTGTTGCCGATTGCCCTTAGTGCCATTATTTTGGTTGAGTTTTTAACAGTCGTTCATGTGGAGGTTAGGAAAAGGTGCATTATACCTACAGCCTTAGTTCTATCATGAATATATCTCAATCTTTCCACAGAAATTCGAAGCAAGACATTGTTGTCCTGATGCAGTTGCCATGATTCAGAGAACTCTGCTCAAACAAGCTTATTATTTTACTGCATACTTGTGTTGCCAAATTTCTCTTTGCTATGTCATCACAGAAGCTCAGAAGCATAAGTTATGGTTGGCACGATCCCACAAGCAAAATTCTAAACATGTAAGTAATCCCAAGCTGCACTGCAGTTTTTTTCTTAAATATTAAGAATGCTATCATATACAAGATAACAAGATGCTATTGTGGACTTGCATACATGCATCTTACAACTTATTGGCCCGGAATCTACGGTTGGTATTGACGGCAAACTAACAGCGTTTGCCGTTATTACCCCTCTGAAACTGATCGCAACTTCAGGATTTAGTACATGTGCATCTAAACGCAGAAATAATGAAGTTATGATCAGTTATTCACCGCTCCGACACTGGCTGAGCTGTGGACCTCACCCGTCCCCATACCCAACAATTAGTGTAATCAGTGAAATCAGAGAAACTAACAACAACTTGCGCTTTTCTCCGGTAATATTGCTGTTAAATACCCCATTAAATGTTAAGCCTTGTTGAAATAGGTGTAACTGGGGTTTTAATAGCGTATTGACTGCTAAACAAATGTTCTGGCCCTGAAAAACTATTTTTTATATTTGTGGTGTGTTAAGTTTCTCCATTATGATAAAAATACAATTTTTATAAAACTTAATTTTTTTAAAGTTTGTTCGTGATATTTCAGCTTCCACCTTATCCCCATGAGAGTCCTGATCTTTATTTCGCTCTCTGTAACATTTTTTAAAAGTCCGGATAAAAGCAGCTTCTCATTTCCTGGTTTCCTGTCTGTGAGAATTCTGCAGTGTGATTGGCTGCTTAGAAAGCTTGTTGACATTTTGGCACAATCGCACTAGGAATTCCCATTATAGAACGCTGAAATCAATTGAACGTCGAAAAAGGCAAACTTCTCGCCAGCAGCTTACTTCAGGGTCAGTGGCGAAGCTCACTGCTGATTGCAAATTATGGGCCATTGTCAATCTATAGCCATGTTGTTAGCTTTAATTCATTTGGATCTCAAATCAAAATACAAAGCTTTCTATTCTGAATTTACATTTTAAGCTCTTGTTGCACTGCCACATCCTCTAACGGCTGTTTTTTTACTTATTGGTGCATTCTGAATAGTAAAATAATCCAATTTTAAAATTCTCACAGTGAATCAATTATATTGCACAGTACTTTTTTTTAACTTTTCCCTGAATATATAATCTCTTTCAAGGGTACAATATAGGGATGAATTATATAAATTGGTGGGAGAAACACAAGATACAAATGTAGCAGCAAGTAACAGAATTTATGAACTTGAACAACAAAAACTGTCAGCTGTGACAGAAGACAGGGAACCATAATACAAAACCTGGCATAGGAAAGAGAGGCAAAGCTCATGCACAAGAACCAAACCCAGACGAGTGTATAGATTATAAAAGGTGCCTGGGACTGCTTTATAACATATAATGCAGGATTTTGATGACCATGCCAATTATTCAAGCTATGCTCTTGCTATTTTTGACATCATCAAGAACTCCTCTATATTTGATCACATATTACCTTGTAACTCATTCCTATCCATCTTTGCTCTCTATTTGTACTACATGTGTGCTCAAAGAAACAATATTTTCATTCCCCTTTGGGAATATGTTCACATTCACTGTTAAATGCCTTTCACTGCGATAGTGCAGGTGCAGCTTTGTCATTACCAAGACACAGATCTCCCATGCACTTATTTTTCCATGAGATTGTTTGTGGACTCTACACACATTCCCTCTTTCTGGCATCCTCACCCACCTTTTCTATCTCACAGCTGATATTTTCTGGCCTCTCTTTGTAAATTTATTATCACTTTCCATCAGCCCTGGCTCTGGATTTCAAACTTTTGTCAGCAACTTGTCTTCACTACTTTAAGAATGCAATTTTTTTTGGCACTTAGACCTTTTCTGCATCAATGGTGGAAAAATAGGCGAATAAATACATCTGCTGTGCAAGTGCCATAATAATTATTAATCTCTCCTTCAAGCCATATTTTTCCTTCCTGGCTCTGTTTCTATCACTCCCCCCGCCCCCACCCGCCCCACACATATTTGAAACTGAATTCAAAATCATTTCAGTTTTATTCACAAGCACCCCAATTCAGCCCTTGGTACCCTTTTTTAAAAAAAAATAAAAGGCCATGTATATGTGCAATGAGCTTTTCTGTACCCGGGCATCATTGGCAACCACAATGGTTGTTTGTTTTGCTAACTTTTTAATATTTACATTTTCGTATTCAGTGGTCCAATAGAGGTTTTTTTCATCTCTGGTGGTCTTATGGTTACTTTGTGTTTAATACCAATGAGCAGACAGCTGCTGGAGGTTTCAATGGGGAAAGCATGTTGTCTTGGTCTTGTGGGATCTACAGCCAGCCTGGTTATGACGACAACTTGGCCTAATATGCTTGATCTCCAACAGCCTAATGATGCAAAACCTGGCAATCTTGTGGTGGAGATCCATTATTGGCATGGGTCACTGGGAATTATTCTTTGGTTTCATGATTATCTGAATTTTAGGACTGCTTAGGCTGAAGCAGAAATTCAAGTCGCTTGACTACCAGTGCCCACCAATCAAATTCAACAAAGCTTGAGGCTGAGGCCTGATATTAAATCTTAACATTCAATCTGCATCAATCTACACCTCCATTTCATTTTTTCAGAGTTTCAAATTTCTAACCTTGTGGCACGTCATATATATGAAATAGTGATGTGGGCTTGTGTAAATTTAAACCACCTTTAGCCAGAGGAATATATGATCCAGGTAACCTTTGCCTTATTTGTAAAAAGGGAACAGCAATAATCATGGGTGATTTTAACCCCCATATTCATTGGACAAATCAAATTGGTCAGGGTAGCCGTGAGGAGGAGTTCATAGAGTGCGTAAGGGACGGGTTCCTTGAGCAGTATGTAACGGAACCAACCAGGGGGCAGGCTATCTTAGATCTGATCCTGAAATGAGACAGGATTAATAAACAATCTCCCAGTAAAGGATCCCCTCGGAATGAGTGATCATAACATGATTGAATTTCAAATTCAGATGGAGGGTGAGAAATTGGATCTCTAACCAAGCTTAAATAAAGGAGACTATGAAGGTATGAGGGCAGAGTTGGCTAAAGTGGACTGGGAAAATAGATTTAAGTGTAGGATGGTTGATGAACAGTGGTGTACATTGAAGGAGATATTTCACAACTCTCAAGAAAAATATATTCCAGTGAGGGGGAAAGAGTGTAATATAGCCACCCGTGGCTAACTAAAGAAATAAAGGACGGTATCCAATTAAAAACAAGGGCATACAAAGTGGCCAAAACTAATGGGAGGTCAGAAGACTGGGAAGCTTTTAAAAGCCAGCAAAGAACGACTAAAAAAATGATTAAGCAAGGGAAGATAAACTATGAAAGTAAACTAGCACAAAATATAAAAACAGATAGCAAGAGCTTATATAGGTATATAAAAAGGAAAAGGGTGGCTAAAGTAAATGTTGGTCCCTTGGAGGACGAGACCGGGGAATTAGTAATGGGGAACATGGAAATGGCAGAAACTCTGAACAAATATTTTATATCAGTCTTTATGGTAGAGAACACTAACAATATTCTGACAGTGGATAGTCAAGGGTCTATAGGGGGGAGGAAATTAACACAATCACAATCACTAAGGAGGTGGTACTCAGTAAAATAATGGGACCAAAGGCAGATAAATCCCCTGGACCTGATGGCTTGCATCCTAGGGTCTGAAGAGAAGTAGCAGCAGGGATTGTGAATGCATTGGTTGTAGTTTACCAAAATTCCCTGGATTCTGGGGAAGTCCCAGCAGATTGTAAAACTGCAAATGTAACGCCACTATTTAAAAAAGGAGGCAGACAAAAAGCAGGAAGGAAATGATAGATCAGTTAACCTAACATCTGTGGTTGGGAAAATGTTGGAGTCCATTATTAAAGAAGCAGTAGCAGGACATTTGGAAAAGCAAAATTTGGTCAGGCAGAGTCAGCATGGATTTATGAAGGGGAAGTCATTTTTGACAAATTTGCTGGAGTTCTTTGAGGATGTAACGAACAGGGTGGATAAAGGGGAACCAGTGGATGTGATGTATTTGGACTTCCAGAGGCATTTGATAAGGTGCTACATAAAAGGTTACTGCACAAGATAAAAGTTCATGGGGTTGGGGGTAATATATTAGCATGGATAGAGGATTGGCTATCTAACAGAGAGTCAGAATAAATGGTTCATTCTCTGGTTGGCAACCAGTAACTAGTGGGGTGCTGGGACTCCAACTATTTACAATCTATATCAACGACTTAGAAGAAGGGAACGTAGCCAATACAAAGATGGGAGGAAAAGCAATGTGTGAGGAGGACATAGACAGGCTAAGTGAGTGGGCAACAATTTGGCAGATGGAGTATAATGTTGGAAAGTGTGAGGTCATGCACTTTGGCAGAAAATATCAAAGAGCAAGTTATTATTTAAATGGAGAAAGATTGCAAAGTGCTGCAGTACAGCAGGAACTGGGGGTACTTGTGCATGAAACACAAAAGGATAGTATGCAGGTACAGCAGGTGATCAGGAAGGCCAATGGAATCTTGGCTTTTATTGCAAAGGGGATGGAGTATAAAAGCAGGGAAGTCTTGCTACAGCTATATAAGGTATTGGTGAGGCCACACCTGGAATACTGCGTGCAGTTCTGGTTTCCATATTTATGAAAGGACATACTTGCTTTGGAGGCAGTTCAGAAAAGGTTCACTAGGTTGATTCCAGAGATGAGGGGGTTGACTTATGAGGAAAGGTTGAATAGGTTGGGCCTCTACTCATTGGAATTCAGAAGAATGAGAGGTGATTTTATCAAAACGTACAAGATTATGAGGGGGCTTGACAAGGTGGATGCAGAGAGGATGTTTCCACTGATGGGGGAGACCAGAACTAGGGGGCATGATCTTAGAATAAGGGGCCGCCCATTTAAAACTGAGATGAGGAGAAATTTCTTCTCTGAGGGTTGTAAATCTGTGGAATTCGCTGCCTCAGAGAGCTGTGGAAGCTGGGACATTAAATAAATTTAAGACAGAAATATACTTTCTTAAACGATAAGAGAATAAGGGGTTATGGGGAGCGGGCAGGGAAGTGGAGCTGAGTCCATGATCAGATCAGCCATGATCTTATTGAATGACGGAACATGCTCGAGGGGCCGTATGGCCTACTCCTGTTCCTATTTCTTATGTTCTTATGTTCTTATTGGTTATATAGTTTGACGTCCCTTTGTGGATTACATCTGCACAAACATCGGCTTCTGTCATTTGTTCTCTCTATATAACTTTGTGATAGTGTTGAGCCTGCAGCACAACATTTACCATAATTAAGCACGAATTTACATTAAAATGGCAATTTATTTCAGAAGCTGCAAATATGGCTCATGTAAGAATGTGAAATGTGACACTGGTAGAGCAGGAGTGCACTTTTACCTATGGAGGACTTTAACATTCCCTCCTATTGAACATGCCATAACTCAGCTGATTCTAATGCTGGGAGTGAAAAAAATGTAGGGCTATAAATTGCGTAGCACCCTGTTTGGGGTGATAACTTTTGAATTATCGCAAAAGTATCGCCAGGCGAAAATGATTTTCTGCTCCTAAGAACTTCAGTTTTAGCACTCCAAGAAGGAAGTGGAGCACTAAATCAAATGCTACCACTTCCTTCAGAGCGCTAAAGTGTGAGGGAACGGTAGCAGCAGGGCACTGGACAATGTTCAGAGACTCCTTCCCTCGCTTAAAGGGAAGGGTCAATGATGGGTTGAAACATTCCTATTGCTCGCTCTGTGGGGCCACGGGATTAGTGTGACTTGCATTACAGCCCCAAGCACTATAAGAGAGTGGAGGGCTGAGGAATCACCCAGATATCAGCGGTGAAAAGCATTCAGCAGGCGCCAGACTGGTGCGAAGAATAACGTTTGCCCTACCTGACCACCAGTGCCTTTAAATATCACTCCCCAAGCAGCCAGCCGAGGTGACAACGCCTCCTGCTGTTGCTATTGTTGAAGCCCACGATGCAGCAGGGGGCGAGACCGAATATCACATCCGGGGCGGAAATGGGGCGCAAGAGAGCGAGGTGGTAAATGTTAGCGCCAGCTTAAAACCGGCAGGGAAGTTCACGGGGTTGGTGAACTGGGTGGTCCTGCTACCGCTCCCTGCAGGCGCTAACAGGAGGCGCAAAGCAGCCGAATTTCTCTCCCCTTACAGTTAATTTCTCAGCACTGACACTCAAGCTACGGAACACAAAACTTACTCCACACTACCAGCAAATTATTAAAAAATTCTCATTACTCTTCAAAAATCTAGACATTACCAATAAAAGGGTCATTTCCTTCAAACAATGCTGCAAATACCTAATGATTAATTGCACCTGCACTCGTAATTCTTTTCTATTTTCTGTAACAACTAGATTTCCTTTCCTTAACAGATTTACAAAGTCCCTGTGTCAAATCTTGTGACTTGATCTCCAAAAATATACTTTTGTAGCTAAGAATCGCTTGTCATCATTTCAAACAATTTAAATTCTAATTCATCACAGATACTGAACAGAATCCTTCTGTTTTATTAGTTGAAATTTTGCAAAATTTTCCCTGTTTTATAACAAGTATAAAAAATGGGTTCATGATTGTGCAATAAACAGCAAACAAAGAGAATAGGCTTAACTTTGCCCAAGCCCGTTTTCTGGCATATTGCCAGAGTTACGCTCGTGTTTCTTGGCCAGAAATGCACCGGAAATAATTAGCCAAATTTTCCCCAATCTATGGGCCCAAGTTTCCACACGATAAAAAACGGGCGCCCCTCCGAGCTGGGCGCCCGTTTTTCGCACCTGAAAAGGCGCCTAAAAAAAAAAAAAATCGCGATTCTGGAGCATTCTGCAGCTCCTTGTCTGCCTGGCGCGGCGCCCAGGGGGGCGGAGCTTACACTCGCGCCGATTTTGTAAGTGGGAGGGGGCGGGTACTATTTAAATTAGTTTTTTTCCTGCCGGCAACGCTGCGCGTGCGCGTTGGAGCGTTCGCGCATGCTCAGTGTGAAAAAAACATTGGCACTCGGCCATTTTTGTAGTTCTTTGTAGCTGTTTAATTTTTTAACATTTTTTTAATAAAAGCACATTGCCCTCAGCACATCAGCACTTGCAGCCTTCTCACTGTCTCCTCCCCCCCCCACCGCAGGAAGAACGGGCGCCTCCAACCCCCCCGCGGGAAGAACGGGTGCCTCCTACCCCCCCTGCGGGAAAGAACGGGCGCCTCCTCTCCCCTACCCCCCGCCCCGCGGGCAGAACGGGCACCTCCCACCACCCCCGCGGGAAAGAACGGGCGTCTCCCCCCCCCGCGGGAAAGAACGGGCGCCTCCTACCCTCCCCGCGGGAAGAACGGGCTCCTCCTACCCTCCCCGCGGGAAGAACGGGCTCCTCCTACCCTCCCCCGCGGGAAAGAACGGGTGCCTCCTCTCCCCTCCCCCCCCACCGCGGGCAGAACGGGCGCCTCCCCCCCCGCGGGAAAGAACGGGCGCCTCCTCTCCCCTACCCCCCGCCCCGCGGGCAGAACGGGCACCTCCCACCCCCCCCCGCGGGAAAGTACGGGCGCCTCCCCCCCCCGTGGGAAAGAACGGGCGCCTCCCCCCCCCGCGGGATAGAACGGGCGCCTCCTCTCCGCTCCCCCCCCCCCCCCGCGGGCAGAACGGGCGCCTCCCCCCCCCCGCGGGATAGAACGGGCGCCTCCTCTCCGCCCCCCCCCCCCCGCGGGCAGAACGGGCGCCTCCCCCCCCCCGCGGGATAGAACGGGCGCCTCCCCCCCCCCGCGGGCAGAACGGGCACCTCCCCCCCCCCGCGGGATAGAACGGGCGCCTCCCCCCCCCCGCGGGCAGAACGGGCGCCTCCCCCCCCCCGCGGGATAGAACGGGCGCCTCCCCCCCCCCGCGGGCAGAACGGGCACCTCCCCCCCCCCGCGGGATAGAACGGGCGCCTCCTCTCCGCCCCCCCCCCCCCGCGGGCAGAACGGGCGCCTCCCCCCCCCCGCGGGAAAGAACGGGCACCTCCCCCCCCCCGCGGGCAGAACGGGCACCTCAGGCTGACTGCAGCATTCTCCGTGCCTGAAGCACTTTCACACAGGTAGGAAGATGGTTTATTTAATCTTTTCTTTGCTTATAAATGTTTATTCAGGTTGGATTTATTTGTATAATATTTGTAGAAGTATAAATAAGGATTTATTGTAGAATTTAATGAGTTCACTTCCCCCCCCCCCCCCCCCACCTCGTTTTGGACGCCTAATTTGTAACCTGCGCCTGATTTTTTAATGTGTAGAACAGGTTTTTTCAGTTCTACAAAAATCTTCACTTGCTCCATTCTACTTTAGTTTGGAGTACATTTTCACTGTGGAAACTTTCAAATCAGGTGTCAGTGGCTGGACACGCCCCCTTTTGAAGAAAAGATTCTGTTCCAAAATAGAACTGTTCTACCTGACTAGAACTGCAGAAAAAAAAATGTGGCGATTTCTAAGATAGTCCGTTCTCCACCAGTTGCTCCTAAAAATCAGGCGCAAATCATGTGGAAACTTGGGCCCAATAATTCGAATTTGGCATCGCGCAGCGTGTCCAGTCGCCTCGGGAGGTGGAGCCTGCTTTCTGCACCGAAAAATGATACTGTACTTTCTGCGCTTGCGCAGAAAAAAAATTACGTTTCTGACGTCTTTGCAATGGACGCGCATGCTCAGTACAGCTCTGAATTGGCAATCGGCCATTTTTAAAGAGCCAGTTGTGTGTGTTACAAGTGCTGCGTGAGAGCATTGGAAAAATCGGAGCTGCAGCAGTACAAGATGCAACGCAGTGCACGGACCAAGAATTTCTTACAGTAAGAAGTGGAGGCATTAGTTACTGTAATTGAGAACAGATGGCAGAAGCTGGACACCAGCAGAGGTCACATAAAAATTCCACCCAAAGAAATTCAGAAACGCTGGAACCAATTTGCAGAAGATTACTGTGCAATGGTGATCACCCCGAGGTCTGGAGGCCAGTGTAAAAAGAAATGGCAGGACCTTGGTCAAGTAGTTACTGTAAGTAATATTTTCATTTATTCAATGCAATTGCAATTGTAAATGTGACCAGCTGTATATGTTCCACCCAGCAGAAAGACACCCTCTCTAAAAAGTTATGTTTTCATCTTTGCAGAGGAAAGTGGCACACAACAAACGACTGAGAACCCGAACAGCAGGAGGCCTGGCAAATCTGCAGTCACTGATACCCTTGGAAGAGAGGGTCGCTGCTTTGATGGGTCCTGCCTGGAGAAAAACAATCACCACTGCACAAGCTGGGCCCACACTTGAGGGAGAGGGTAAGTCCTGCAAATTCCACAGTCTGACTTTGCTAAATGTTAAGTACTGTGCGTGGGCTAGCCATGCTTCGGTTCCTGGGGATGTCTCCGTCAGCTACGCTTCGGTTGATGCAATGTGCTATCATTCATCCTGGTCCTTCAAATCAGCCTGCTGCCTGCACTGTGTGAGCCTACTCATGCCACCCATCCTGCCCCCTCCTCCGCTGCTAACCATTTGTCTGTATTCTATTATATTTTGCCGAACTTGAGGCCGACCCTGACGATATGGAAAAAAATTCAGACAAGGACCAGCCTGAACAGGATAACATCTTATAATCCAACCCTCCAGACCAAGAACATGGGGGTGAGAGAGAGTGGGATGGGATGGAGCTGGATGAAGCCCTCACTGTTTTACTGACTGGAGGAGGTGCCGCTCACTGCGGTGACAGCCCATGTGACAAGTGGTTTGAGTGCTGGTGGCACATTCAATGGTTTCTGAATGTCCTGAGGCTGCGGGTCCCAATGATGGGGTGCAGAGAGGCACACCCAGTGCCCCACCTTCCGAGGTTGCGGGTTCCAGTGATGTGGTGCAGCGAGGCACACCCAGGGCCTCACCGTCTTAGGCTGCGGGTCCCAGTGGTGGGGTGCGAGCCACAGCCGTGGGCAGAGAGCTCGACCGCGCTCTCCTGAGGTGCAGGATCTAACAGATGTGGTTCAGATGATGTCATTGAGCGCGGAGAGCATTGACCTTACCCGATCACTCCTGGACGCCATCAGTAGGGTGCGTGATAAGGTAGCGAGACTGTCGGGAGAAGTAACAGCAATGACATGAGAAATGAGAACGATGTCAGGGACCATCACTCATGAGGGAATAGTGACCATGAGGGAGGGAATGTCAGAGGTAGTGATTCACTGTCAGTGACCATCAGGGAGGGAATGTCAAAGATAGTGCAAACACTGTCACTGATCATGAGGGAGGGAATGTTGCAGGTCGTTGAGACACTTTCAGGGCGCGTGAGGGATGGCATATGTGAGTTAGCTGCTGCAATAAGGGAACACACCCAGACCCCGCGCCCATTGACAGAATCAACTGCCACTCCCACTCCAATCCCCAGACCAGCCTCTGAAGAGCCCCAAGCCGGGCCTTCCACATTGCCGCCTGGGCCCTTCACATTGCCGCCTGTTGTTGATGCCCCCCTCCCCCCTCAACAGGTGCGCATTACCCAAGATCTTAGAAAGAATAAGCTTGGTACCAAGCCTAGAAACGCTGTGCCACCACCTGTGGGCAGGGGTGGTGTCCAAGACCAAGCGCAGTGGGCAGTCTTAGAATAAGGTGGAGGAGAGATGGGAGCAATCTTTCTTTGCTGCTGCTGCTGTTGATGTTGTTGTTATTATTGTTGTTACTATTGTAACTGTTCTCAAATTAAAAGTTTTTTGTAAGTTATGTAAATTTACAAGTTTAAAAGTTTGTAAAGGATCTTAAAATTTTTAAGTGATCTTAAAGAGTGATCTTAAAGTAAAGTTTGATTCAAGAATAATTTTATTAAAGTTAAGTACAAAAGAACTGTTTGTTAAACTTTTGAATAAAATTAAAACTGAATCATTTACATTATTTGTTCCATTCTTAACACAACTTTTGGAACTCAAGAAGAATCATTTCCATTATTTGTTTGATTATTAAAACAACTTTTGAAGTAAACAAGAATAATTTCCATCATTTGTTCCATTAACACAACACAACATTACGGAATAGGTCCAAACAGTAAACATGGTCCATGTAGAATAGTTGTCGCTGAGCCCTCAGGCAGAAAAGCGTTCACGGATGAGCTACTGGCGCAAGACTCGAGCAATCTTTAAAGGGGCATGATGGCCCATCCTCCTCCGCTGTCGTGCTCCGGGTTCAAGTAGTTGCATGACTTCCTCGTCATTTGTATCTTACTGCTCATCATCAGCCACTCACCTCAGGTGGGTCTTCTACTACCATCTGCTGCTGGCTCATGATGGCTAAGTTATGCAGCACACAACAGTGAACTGACCGACAATCTCAGGGGAGTACAGCAAATAGTCTCCAGAATGGTCCAGGCATCGGAAACGCTATTTCAATATGCCAATGGTCCTCTCAATGATGCTGCGCATCGCAATGTGCAACATGTTGTATTGACGATCAGCTTCCATCCGGGTTACGCGTAGGGGCGCCATGAACCAGGTGGTGAGGCCGTACCCTTTGTCTCCCAGTAGCCAGCTCTGCCTTTCTGGCTGCTGCTGAAACATGGCAGATATAACGCTGTCACATAATATGAACGCATCATGGGTGCTCCCAGGGTATTTTGCATCGACTGACATGATGCGATGCATGTCGTCACACACGAGCTGTACATTAATGGAGTGGAAGCCTTTTCTGTTCCTGTACATCTCGGAATCCTCCAAAGGTGCTCCCAAGGCGATGTGGGTACAATCAATGCAGACCTGTACCTTTGGGAAGCCAATAATCCTGGAGAAGCCCACAGCCCTGACATGCATTGCTTGGGCAGTTATGGGGAACTTTATGAAGTAATTCCTCCGCACATACAGTGCAGCTGTCACCTGGCGAATGCAGACATGTGTTACATGTTGAGAGATGGTGCACACATCCCCAGTTGTAGCTTGAAGTGAGCCGAAGGCATAGAATGAAAGTGCAACTGTAACCTTCACTTCAACTGACAAAGCATCCTCCTGATGCTTCTAGGTTGCAGGTCTGCTTTGACCAACTCACAGATCTCAGTTACAACTTCTTTGTGGAAACGCAGCCTTCTGACACAATCTGCATCACTCAGGTGGAGGCACGAACGCCTGTCTCGATATACCCAAGGTGGGTAAGGCCTCCTGCCCAGCACCCTATGGGGTCTGATGTTCCTGATGCGATGACGTTGAATCAATTGTCTCCTACATAGCACCTTGATGCAGAAGACTCACACAAGGTATGGCATTGTCAGTATTGCCCCCATGATTAAATTTTACCTTTGAAAGAAGCTCAAAACGGCAGGAAAGCAAGCTGGACAGGTTCACAGTTCTCTTTCCCCAAGGTCTGTATGGATGGACCATATCCAAGGTCTTGTGACTTCTCCTCTCCCCCCCCCCCTTAACTAATTGCAGTCTTGTGGCTTCTCCTCTTCTTTCTCTCTTCCCCCCACCCCCTACTCATTGCAGACTTCAGAAGCCTTCCGATCGGCACCTCACTCTCTCTCTCCTCTCCCCGGGCTTGTTTCTCAGCCGAGCCCCGAGCGTGAGGCTGATTCTGCCGGCCAAAGCCACGACCCTCCAGCCCTGCTTCAAGACATTTTGTGGTGGCATGTAAGTGAGTAAAAAAAAGAGAAAACTTCTAAAATCCAACAAACTTCCATTTACTCCGTTGACAGCTAAAAAAGTTGAACTTTATTATTGATTTTTACCGTCTTCTTGACACCCTCCAAAATCTTCGATTAAAAATATTTCAGCGTCAATTTGACAATGTACGCTGGTTTTCTTAAGTGTTCAGAAGGTTTTTCGGGAGTGGCCAGATACGCCGACCTAGGAGGAAAACATTTTGGCCAAACTGCAAAAAATTATAAAAACTGGCGCAGACATGAGGGAACGCCCCGCCCCCTATGATGTGAAAAAAAACTGGCCTAGAAAAATCGTAACTAAGTCAGCGCAGATCGCAGGGGAAAACTTTGAAAAAAAATACGCCAAAAAAATGCGCGTACCAAAAAAACGGCGCAAATGACCCGGGAAAATTGAGCCGAATCTATTAGCAGTCAATTTTCACTTCCCGAAATTGATGTACACAGGACTCTAATTACCATTTTGAGAGAGAACTGGTTGGAACATACGCTGTGCACTCTCTGATCAGTTCCACGGTCAGAGGTTCAGCAAAGGTAAGTATTCAATTATTTTGTGGGCCAAGATGATCATGAGTGCTCCTCTGCACCCCACAAGAATAATCTGGGTTGCTGCCAGCCTACGACACCTCCTGTGGCCCCCTCTCCTGTACTTACCTTGCTATTAGCCACCCCGGCCCAATATTGGCCAGCCTTCATCCAGTGAATTGCATCAGAATGCCCATTTGGCGCCCCACAATTTGCCCGTTTGATATAAGTCAAGCTGTGGCCTCAAGATCACAGCACCCTCTCCGTGGTTGGATTGAGCGACCAGCGCAAGATTTCCTTTGCCTGCTTCACCGGTTGGTCACCCAAAAGTTAAAATGAATCCCTTTGTGGTTTAAATGCATTTAGTTTCACACAATTCTACAGAATAGGTGTGGTGAGCAATAATTTAGAATTAGACAAATTGCTGAGGAAATGAGTGTACCTTCCCCTGCCACCATTATTTACAAATTCCCACAATGTATATTTATCCCAGCTGTCCTGTTGCTACTGAGCCTGCTTTCCTCAGTTGGATGCGTTTCATCAGTTCCCAGATAGGTAATTAAATGGAATGTCATATGATAGCTGTTCCATCTCAAGAGGAAGAGGAGGAAACACTTCATCCATTGCTCTCCTGCTTTAATCACACGCTTGGTCAGCCAATAATGGAACAGCAGCAATTGCAATTATGAAGACAACCATGATCCAAATTGTTCTCTCTGCTGGATGGATTCAGATGTATAGTGGCAAGAAAGTTGGAAGGGGAGAAAGTACAAATCTAAAGCAACAAAGGGTGCTCTGTGCATACAATAGAAGGGTTAGAAGTTAGTTCGCTGTTACATCAACAGATGTGTGCGCTCATGGAAAAAGACATGAGGGTTCAAAGGACTGTCTACTGCCAGAGTGAATAGATTTGACACCAAGAATGTACAGGCTGTCATAACTGACTAAACATTCTGTGAAGTTGATAACCTTCTGTATAGGATTATATTTTTCCTAACTAATTCTCCTGCTCTGCTCCACACTCAACTTGAAAACCAGTCATATGGTAAGCCTGATTATTACACTTCTTGTCAAGCTAAGTACATCAAAGTGGGATGGAACTCACAACTGTCTCCTAGCGTACAAATTTCCGTGACTCCAAGGAAATTGAAATCGGTCTTGTGATGAACTCTGAACACAACTGGTAGTTCGTGTGACTTTTTAAACGTTATTCTTGGGATGTGGGCAGCATTTATTACCCAACCCTAGTAACCCTGAGGCTACGAGGGATAGGTAATATCATATAATATGGACTGGAGCCATGTGTAGATCAGACTGGGTTGGGGTGGCAAGTTCCCTAGTGAACCAGTCGGGTTTTTATGAAAAAATCTACAGCTCTCATGATTGTTCTGTCAGGTGTTAAGCCACAAATTACAGATTTATTGAATTTAATTTCACAACTTGTCATGATAGGATTTGAATTCCTGAGTTCTGGGTTGCTAGTTTAGTACCATAAACACTACCCGCACCCCTCACTGCTACCAGGCACATCGAGCAAACCTGTACACATCTGAGCTGTAGGCAGATAGTGCATGAAAGTTCATAGGATAAGAGTGATCAATAGGAAGTGGGACAAATGTATGGTGGACAATAGCACTAAATTTGGATGAAAGGCAAAATAAATTGTTATCTTCTCACTTTTTTGTTTAATGTGCTTCAAAGGAGACGACAACTCCAGGGAGAATATTTGGAAAATTAATTACTTACACCTGGATGTTTTCTACTAAACTTTTCAAAAATTTGCTGTTAAAAAAAGAGATTCTAACTTTTAATGTGCTGCTCCACATGGTATTGTAAGTAGTCCATTTATAGAGTTTGTTATTATTCATTTGTTTGCACAATGCTCATTCAGCCTTTAATACCAAACATGAGTGGATTAATGTTCCACTTTAAAGCCCACCTATGATAATCCTTAGCCCTTTGGAATTTATGTTTCCACATATGATTTTGGTAAATTGGACTCCACAGTATAATGTACATTTCTATCAATTTATATGTCCTACCCAACGTGTTCAAAGCACTGTTTTAGAATATTCCAAAATAGATGAAACAAATGTTAACATGTTCTTGCTCTGTGGGTTTGTATTATAGCTTACATTTGGTGCTATCAGAGCAATTTTAAAAATCATTTGAAATAGTTTTCAGCCAAACATGATTCATCAAAATGCTCTGAGCCAAGCCTAGCAAAGCATATGGTTCCTGCTGCAAATCACAAAAAATAACAACTGTAAAAGCTTAACGTTTCTGGATCTCTACTACTCTTTTGTGAAATGGCCAAACAAAAATGCAATTTTAAAATAATTTCTGTTCTTTTTGGTCTTCATTTCTTGTTGATATTGAATTAAGGCAACATCTCTGAGAACATTCAAATAGCTGAAGTCATTAACAAAATAAAAGCTGATTTGTTCATTAAATACATTCATTGCTATCAAAGGCACATTTCTTCATATCTGGATTACTAAAATATTTCCATTGTACTTCACAAGGTTTTATGTTAACAAAAGTCTATTATCTCTCAGCACATTGGTATGTTGTCCAGTCATGCACCTGTAATGTTTTATGACCACTGACCTGAATTCTTATGAGGGAATGCCAGCCATTCATAAACTACACAATCGTTTACAGCACTAATCATAACATTTCTGTACATTTACTAAAAGAGGGAAATAAAAAAATGAATAGCAATACTGATTAGAAATGTAAATTTTGTGAAACTAGGTTTGATATTCGATTATTGTTGATGGGCAGCTATTTGGCAATGCCCCGATCCTTCCTCATCCAAGATCCAGATATATGAACTTTCCATCAGGGATTGTTAGATAACAACCTGATGTGTGATCCCTTGCTGATTTTAACTCTCCAAAGCCCAGGGATGCTTTGGTCAATTGTAACACCCCAGCTGCTGCCTTGTCTGAGATCAGTTAACACAGTGCAGAATGCTCAGCAAAGCTGGTGGCTGCCAGATCCGTATGGCTCAGTACCACATTATGTGCTTATCAATTAAGCTATCGGGGAATTTAGGAGGTTGATACTGGGAAGTAAGGGTATTAAGGTGCATGAAAAAACAGTGAGACATTGGGATTAAAAACACTAGGCTTGATGGATTGAATGGTCTACACTTGTTCCTATGGGGCTGAGCCTGTGGTTCTGTTGCAATGGGAGCAGGTCTGCTGCTACTTGCACAAAATATATGTCACTGGTATGCCTGAGTTGGAAGATCAAGCCATTTAATTGGCAGAATGGGCCAGATTTTGCTCTAGCAATGCCTTCCATTAGTTGGACTTGCCCTTGCACCCTTTAGCTCAAGACATTTTGCTCACAAAGTTGCTGAAAGTGTAAGCGGATAACGGCACAGCAAGGGAAGCAAGCCATCTGGGATCTGAGTGAACAGGGCAACTGACAGGGTATCTCCTTAACCAATCAGATTTAAGGATTGGCCAATAAACAACAGAAGCACTGCGAAGGTGGGTGAATTAAAGGAGGTGAATACAATGTCAAATCAGGTACAGAAAGAGAAATAGAGAGAGAAAGGAAGATTGAATTGAGAGAAAAAAACAGAAAGGAAAAGTAAGAATTAAAAAAAAGACTTTAAAAAAATCTCCCTGAAAAATTCAAAACTTGAGGGAATGAGACGCCACCCTTGTAATAGTTAATTTTCAGTGCCAGAGACCAGATTGGCAGTAATTAATTATCACATAATTAAAAGGATACCAACGCTACTATTTACTAGCCCTAAATATTTGCTTTAGTTTGTATCTACAGCAACTTCATGACATTAAATCCATGTAAATGGCGAGGCAGACAGCAAAATCGCATTTTTGCAAAGCTAACGGCGAAGCGGTGAAATTCGGACAACATCTTTTGGATATTGGCATTTAACTGCGCATCTGCTCCTTTCTTGAAGTTGCAGTGCCATTTAAACATAAATAACGGAGAGCGCCATTGGCCTTACTATTATTTTCAGAGCAAATTCTGGCCCAATACATTTCTTGCACATGTTGGCCCAGAACATTACACAGAATCAGGCCACTGTTCCTAACCAACAATATTAAACCACACAATAAAGTAAGGAGGAAAGAATGAGACAGACTGTTAAGTTTATGGAAAGTTCCCTATATAACATGTAGGATTATGTGACAATTGCAGAGGCTCTGACCATCATTTTCCAATCCTCTCTGACTACAGGTGTGGTGCTGGAGGACTGCTGACGTTGTACTGTTGTTTAAAAAGGGAGAAAGGGATAGATCGAGTAACTACAGGCCAGTCAGCCTAACCTCCGTGGTGGGAAAACTATTGGAAAAAATTCTAAAGGACAGAATAAGTCTTCATTTAGAAAGATATGATTAATCAGTCAGAAAGACAGTCAGCATGTTAAGGGAAGGTCGTGTTTGACTAACTTGATTGAATTTTTTGAGGAGATAACAAGGAGGGTTGATGAGGGTAGTACATTTGATGTAGTGTTTATGGATTTTAGCAAGGCTTTTGATAAGGTCCCACATGGCAGACGTCACAAAAGTAAAAGTCCATAGGATCCAGTAGCAAATTGGTTCCAAAATTTGTTCAGAGGCAGGAAGCAAAGGGTAATGGTCAATGGTCAATGGGTGCTTTTGTGATTGTGAGGCTGTATCCAGTGGTGTTCCGCAGGGCTCAGTACTAGGTTCCTTGCTTTTTCTGGTATATATCAATGATTGAATGTAGGGGGTATGATTAAGAAGTTTTCAGATGATACAAAAATTGGCCCTGTGGTTGATAATGAAGAAGAAAGCTGTAGACTGCAGGAAGATATCAATGGACTGGTCAGGTGGGCAGAACAGTGGCAAATGGAATTCAATCTGAAGGAATGTGATGAATTGCATTTGTAGAGGGCTAACAAGTCAAGGGAATACACAATAAATGGTAGGATACTGAGAAGTGTAGAGGAACAGAGGGATCTTGGAGTGCATGTCCACAGATCCCTGAAGGTAGCAGGACAGGTAGATAAGGTGGTTAAGAAAGCATATGGAATACTTGCCTTTATTAGCCGAGGCATAGAATACAAGAGCAGGAAGGTTATGCTTGAGCTGTATAAAACACTAATTAGGCCACAGCTAGAGTACTGTGTGCAGTTCTGGTCACCACAGTATGGAAAAGATGTGATTGCACTAGAGAGGGTACAGAGGAGATTTACAAGGATATTGCCTGGACTGGAGAATTTTAGCTATGAGGAAAGATTGGATAGGCTGGGGTTACTTTCTTTGGAACAGAGGAGGCTGAGGGGAGACCTAACTGAGGTGCATAAAATTAAGAGGGGCCTAGATAGAATGGATAGGAAGGACCTATTTCCCTTAGCAGAGAGGGTATACAATTTAAAGTAATTGGTAGAAGGTTTAGAAGGGATTTGAGGGGAAATTTCTTCACCCAGAGGGTGGTGGGGATCTGGAACTCGCTGCCTGAAAAGGTGGTAGAGGCAGAAACCCGAATACAAGGATATGGACCAAGAGCTGGAAAGTGGGATTAGGTTGGATAGCTCTTTATCACCTGACACAGACACGATGGGATGAAATGACCTTCGATGATTCTATGATATGATTCAACAAAAAATAAAAAATGTTTTTAGGCTTTACTTCAAATATTCTCCTCAGATTTAGTGCTAAGGTCCACACTTGTAAACAAGCCCTTACTTTCTATAGAACTTTGCCTGACCAATACATACGTAACTGGAGTGAGCCATGGACCTGAACAGAAATCCTTGTTACTGTATTTTAAAGTACTGGATATATCACATACTACCTTGATTATGGAAAGTGGTAGATTAAACAATCTTGCTCAGACTACAAACTATAGAATTAATTTATTAATAATGTAAATAAGTTGTTTAAAAATTAGCAAGAATGAAAGGTAGATTTACGGTGAAATACAGAATTAACTCTTACTTGTAATATAATTTTCACATCTCCTGTACAAACACTCAGTGTACAACTGGATCTGCCACACAGACACTGACCATAACATTGGCTGGGGACGTAAAAGGGGTAATATTGGATCGGCAAGCCATTATACATCCTTCCCAATCTTCCTTTCCATGGACATTTTTGACAGGATTTTCCTTTTTGGACTGGAGTAGCAATGGGTACAGTACCTCTGTCCACTTCTCTAACTCCGCCCTGACCCTGGTTCATTTACCTAGCTCTAGGGTCATTTGGCATGCAAGATGGGCTCCAGATGGGATTCCTGCCACCAAGCGAGAGCCCATCAGCACCATGCAGAACCAGAAGAGATGGCGAGAGACCTTGAAGGGCAGATGAGCCACCAAGATGAAGTTTTGTTGGCCTTGATGGAGACAAAGAGCTAACAACGTAAGTATATGGGGTAAAATTAGATGATGAGGTGGCTTAAGAACATAAGAACATAAGAAATAGGAGCAGGAGTAGGCCATTTGGCCCCTCGAGCCTGCTCTTCCATTCAATAAGATCATGGCTGATCTGATCCTGGCCTCAACTCCACTTCCCCGCCCGCTCCCCATAACCCTTGACTCCCTTATCTTTCAAAAATCTTTCTATCTCCACCTTGAATACATTCAATGACCCAGCTTCCACAGGCCTCTATTGGCCCTCTCCCTCCACCTGCAAAATTTGGGCCCTAACCCACTGCTACATCAGGCCTATTGCCTGCTTCCACCAGTCAGTTCCAGGAATTGTTAGTAAGAGGGATGTAAGGGAGAAAATTCAACCGGAAAGCAAAGACATGTCATTTACGTATAATGGGTGGGGAAAGAGTGGTCAGCAGCGTTCCGGCAGGGGTAGGTGGGGGAGTAATAATGCTGGAACAGGAGGCGGTGATAGGTCTGGCCACTCGACTTTGCCTTGTTTTCCATAAAATTGGGTGGGATTGTGGAGAAAAGTCCAACCCAAGTAGTTTAATACTAGGATAAAGTATCAATGACAATTCTGTTGCTCTCAACATATGTGTCCCTCCAAAAGAGGAGTAAAAAGGTGAGCAAAAGGTAAAAAAAACTTATTTTCACATCTTAAAAGTCATTAATCATGAACTTAGGCTGTATTCAATTGTTGCAGAGTCGTATCAAGGAGTGAATATTTTACTCTAGGTCAGGACAGATAGATTTTGAATGATCACCACATCACTGAAAGAAAGTATTCTGGCCAGTGGCATATATCATAGTGACATCGACCATCAGCAGCAGGTCGGGGCCATAAAAGGAGCGGCGAGCAGCGGCCATGGGCAGCGTGGCAGCGTACCACTGCAAGGTACAGCACGAGCTGGTGCAGGAGGGCGACGGCAGCGAAGAGGGGCGTCATCAAGGTCCAGGTCGGTGATTGGAGCGTAGGCAGATACAGCAGGAGCAGCAAGGTCGGGGCGTAGGAGTGGCGAGAGATTGTAGAGGGATGTGATCAGGGCCCAGGAGAGGCGAGAGTTCGGGGCCCAGAAGAGGCAAGGGCCCAGGGGCAGTAGGGGCCAGCCCACACTACGATATGTGAGCACACTAGGTCCGTGCAGCAGAGCAAGTCTCCAGTCGTCTTGGTTAAGCCTTGCCATTGGACCAAGATCTAGCTCTGTCAAGCCCGTGTGGTGGCTGGTGTGCAACGGCCACCACACATTAAAAAAATCCATGCACAGGCATCTTCCACCCTTCAACATGTAGCTCGGAACCTGGAATATGAGGTCCTTCATTGAAACATCTGTGAACTCATCCCTTTTTTGGCATGGAAGCAAGTCGTCCTTGCTTCGAGGGACTGCCTATGATGATGATGATATACCACAGTGAATATGGGAGGGCAATCTTCAGCACATAGGATAAAGTATGTACACAATTCCTTGTGCACCTCCTTTATCCTATATGCCTCAGGAAGACCCACTTCAATGGAATCAGCTGCCCAGGGATGGCAGAGGAGCAATACATGAGGACATGAAGATTCTCGGGCTCACTGGGGAGATTGTGGCTGAGTTGTGCAACTTCACCCATGAATTCCTCCACGGACAGTCAGTCATTTACAATGCATTACAGGTTGCAGTGTTGGTCATCAACATTTATGACAGAGAGATGTTGTGCATCTACAAGAGATACCAGAGGTGTCATAAACTTTGTTTGGTTTTTGGGCAACGGATATTTCACTCCACTACCACAAGTGCAACAGAACAGAATGTACATCTGCCCTAGATCCCAGCTAGGCCCGAAAGAAACTCCTGTTCTTTACCTTTTCTGCTGCCAATGGAGCTGGTGAGCTTCTTTGGGAAGATAACTGATCGCCTCTGGGATCGATTACTTTTACTTCGTAAAGGCTTGGGGCTTGGGGTCAACAGGACTCCATCAAGACTTCTATAGATTTAAAGGATGGAATCGCCAGCAAAGCCTGAGAACTTCCCCAGACGTGGGAAGTGGCATACAGAATATTTGCCCATGGTACCCTCCGCCCCCCCCCCCCTCCCCCCACCCCGACCCAACACTGGAATTTAAAGGGACAGAGGAAATTAGGCAGTAACCCAATATGAATGGGTGTTTTCTGCATCAGTCCTGCCGCAGGAATCCAGGGCCTTAATTTTCTGCATGGTGAAAGAAGCATTGAGGGTAGCAAAGGCACAAAATGTACTCTGGGTGGGGGACTTCAATGTCCATCACCAAGAGTGGCTCGGTAGCACCACTACTGACCAAGCTGACCGAGTCCTGAAGGATATAGCTGCTAGACTGGGCCTGTGGCAGGTGGTGAGAGAACTAACATGAGGGAAATCCTACTAGACCTCGCTCTCACCAATCTACCTGTCGCATATGTGTCTATCCATGACAGCATTGGTAGGGTTGACTACAGGGCTGTCCTTGTGGAGACAAAATCCCATCTTTATACTGAGAATGCCCTCCATCGTGTTGTGTGGCACTACCACTGTGCTAGATTCAGAACAGATTTAGTAGCTCAAAACTGAGCATCCATGAGGCGCCATCGGACATCAGCGGCAGCAGAATTGTTTACAACTGCAATCTGTAAGCTCATGGCCCGGCATATCCCTCACTCTCCCATTACCATCAAGCCAGGCGACCAACCCTGGTTCAAAGAAGAGTACCGAAGAGAATGCCAGGAGCAGCACCAGGAGTACCTAAAAATGAGGTGCCAACCTGGTGAAGCTACAACACAGGCCTACATATATGTTAAACTGCGAAAACAACATGCTATAGACAGAGGTAAGCGATCCCACAATCAACGGATCAGATCAAAGTTCTGATGTTCTCTCAAATACGAGGATGTTGCCTGGACTGGGTTACTGCCCCGTTTCCTGTGTCCCGTTTAGTTATGAAGAAATATGGGATAGGCTGGGGTAGTTTTCTTTGGAACAGAGGAGGTTGCGGGGAGACCTTATTGAGGTTTATAAAATTATGAGGAGCCTGGATAGAGTGGATAGGAAGGAGGACCTTTTTCCCTTAGCAAAGGGGCCAATAACCAGGGGGCATAGATTTAAAGTAACTGGTAGGAGGTTTTGAGGGGATTTTTTTTCACCCAGAGGGTGGTGGGGGTCTGAAACTCACTGCTTGAAAGGCTGGTAGAGGCTGTTGTGTCCTTACACTCTACTGTACACAGCTGGAAATCAACACGAGGCACATACTGGAGACAAGGTCACTCTGTGACCTGTACCTTTATTCACAGGACCAAGAAGTGATGACCCTGCGTGGGACCTCCCTTTATATACCTGGATGACCAGGCGAGGAGTGTCTCCCACAAGTTCACCCCCTGTGGTCAAGGTGTGCATTTCTTCGGTGTGTACAGTGTACAGTGTTGTTACATGAAGGTTACAGTTACATGATGGTTACATACATGACAGAGGTAGAAACCCTCACCACATTTAAAAAATACTTCGATTATGCATTTGAAGTGCTGTAACTTACAAGGCTTTGGACCAAGAGCTGGAAAGTGGGAATAGGCTGGATAGCTCTTTGTCGGCTGGCTCGGACACGATGGGCTTCCTACTGTGCTGTACATTTTTATGATTCTATGGGCTAGATTTACACTTCTGTGCAGATCGCCCCAAAATGGGCGTTATTTCCGGCATGGGCAGTAAAAATGGGTTTTCAGATTGCCGGCTTGTCGCCCACTCAAAGCCCCTAGTCTCCATTTTTAAATTGGGCGTTACCGCAAGCGATATGAAATGGCCAGTAGTATTAAATCTCTCTGCCATTGTGCCATAAAGTGTCGCCGTCCTTAGCAATGGCATGCCAACGCTCGATTCCCATGATTCAGGAGGTCAAGGGTCATAATGACATGCGCGTAAGAGGAGACAGAGAGGGAGCTGAGAGGGAGTGAAGGCGTGTGTGGGTGTGGTGTGGCTGCTTTAGGAGGAAGAGTTTAGAGCTTTAGAGCAAATTGGGAAAAAAAAAATTAGTTGTTACCAGCCAGATACTTGCCCGAAATTGGTGCCTATAATGGAGAGGAGGAGGTGACACAGCACGCTATGGAGACTGACGCTGGCGAGAGCAGTGAGCTGGGAGAGGAGCACATTGGAGGGCGCAAAAGAGCCAGGAGGTTCTCGGACGAGGCAAATGCCTCCCTCCTACAGGAGGCAGTGTCACTGGGGTGATTTGACACAGGGAGGGCGTGGGAAGCCCACCCCAAAGGCCTACCAGAAGATATGGGCTGAGATAGCAGAGGTGGTCTCGTCGGCAACCAACGAGGAGCGTGAGGGCAACCTGTAAAGTCCTGTCCCTGCAGTACAGACTCACACGAGGCACATGCTGAAGTCAAGGTCACTCAGGACCTGCACCTTTATTACACAGTTCTCGAATGCCACACTTGCCTGAGACCTGTCCTTATATACCTGTCTGGGACAGGTATCCAGTGTCTCCTGCAAGTGCACCCCTGGTGGTAAGGCAAGCTTGTGGTTACAGGTCATCTCTAGTTACAGTCATGTATAGCATGGTAAGATACAGTTATGTACAGTAGTGTGAGATACATGACACAACCAATGCTGCAAACGATGGAACGATCTGCAAGAGTAAGTATTACATTTATTTACATGCACTTATGTATTTATATAATTTCATTTGTAACAGTCATGAGTGACTATCATCAGATGTGAGATCTTTCACTTTTATTGGGAATGTTGTACTCAAAGCCAGCGGTCACAGTGTATGTCTTTTGGTAAAGATTGATAATTATCATAATAATCATGATTACATTGGTCAGTTATGTGTTATATCAGTCTCGAGCTGTATCTGACAGTGCCTAGCGATGATATCACGCAATGATCTCATGCCATGTCATCCTGTTACCTTTTACAGAAGAAGCTATCGATGATGAGGTCCGTGCAGAGGCGAACGGGTGGGGTCACCAGTCATCAGCGACATCACTGAGATGGAGGAGCAGGTGCTCACACTCGTGTGGAAGCCACACAAGCAGTTGCAGACCCTGAAGTGATGCCACGTGAGTAAAGTTTACACCATTGCGTGATGTAAAGTCAATAGATGCCACACCCACTCATATCCGAACAATAATATATGATAAATGATTTCTAAAATTGTCCTATAAATAATGCTGGCCTAATGAAAATCATTGTAATGCAGAATGTGTTGATAGTCATGAAATGTGATGTCATGATTTTGATAGCGGTGGTGCTTTTGTCGTGCATATGTTGTGTGTAGCGCTGTAATCACCTTGTGACCCTAGCACCCTCTTCTCCTCTAATAACCTCATTTGTGTTTTGCAGCTCAGCCAGCAGCGCGGCCCCAGGCAAGACCACAGAGGCCAGAAGGTGGGTGCGCGGGACCGGACTCACCGGACGATCCTACATCTGTTGCTGAGGAGCTCCAATTCTCGCCCGTCAATCCGTTGGGTCTGTTCTCTACAGACAGGAGCACGGACTTCAAGGAACCTGCATCGCCAGGCTCCAGAAGGCATTCTACTCCAAGGCCATCCAGTGCTCCTCCGGCCATTCCCGCCTCCACTCTGGAGGTACCGGGCCCAAGCACCTCGCCACAGGACACCCCATTTGTCCCCAGGACAGCGCCGACCCCGCGGAGGTTTCGTGGACGCAGAGAGATGGTACAGTTGTCCAGGAGGACTGTAAACATTGGTGACCAGATCCTCGGTGCATTGGGGGGCATATCCCAACAGCTGGCCACCATGACTGAGTACATTGAGCGGATGGCGGAGGCCCTGGAGATGATCGTCAGGAACACTGCTGGCACAGGCCTCCCAGTGGTCCTGGAGCGCGGCACTCCACCCCTAGGTTCCACACCACCAGTGCCAACTACACATGAGAGGCAGGATCAAGATCCTGCTTCTGGATTTGGTGGAGGGGTCTATTACGAGGGGGCATAGTTTTAAGGTGGTTGGTGGAAGGTTTAGAGGGGATTTGAGGGGGGGCTTCTTTACACAGAGGGTTGTCGGGATCTGGAACTCGCTGCCTGGAAGAGTGGTGGATGCAGAAACCCTCACCACTTAAGAGATGGTTGGATGGGCACTTAAAGTGCCGTAACCTGCAGTTATGGACCTAGAGCTGGGAATTGGGATTAGACTGGATGACCTTCTGTTGGACGGCACAGGTATAATGGTAAGTACTGCAGGAAATCAAATAAGGCCAGGGTGATCTCCTGGACTAGTTTTGATTGCCTGGATGGGTCGGAGAGGAATTTTCCCAGAATTTTTCTCCCTAAATTGGCCTGGGTTTTTATCTGGTTTTTGCCTCTCTCAGGAGATCACATGGCTTCGGTTGGAGTGGAGTGTAGAATGTTTCAGTATTAGGGTGTCGCAGTTGTGTGAGGTGGACTGGTTGGGTTGGGTGCTCTTTGCCTTTCTGTCATTGTTCATAGGTTTACATGTAACCTTTAGGGCTGCTGACCAAGGGCCATGTGGCACCCCCCACTCTCGTACCCGTGCAATCACCGCCTCTGCCTTCATCCCCCCCAATGAGGCACCACCTGAGGGGCTCTTCGGCCAGGCAGCATGGAGCGAGGAGGGGAACGGGTAGCGATGGGGAGAAGGGGAGGGGGGAAGGAAAATGAGGTGTATGTCCGCAGGTGATGGCTGTGTTATAGCTCCATCTCGATGTATACAACTTTTTGTAATGTATGGGGGGAGTGGGCCACCCTCCTGCTTTGCATTTGTATTCTGTGTTGCTGGACTTGTTGACCACTTGATTGATGTCAATGGTCGAAAAAGTGGGGTGGGAGTTGTTATATTTGTATACTATAGATATACTCTCTGTGTAGTCACTGTATAGTTGCATAAGCTGGAGACTTGTTTACCAGAGGTACCATCAACAAGGTTCACACTGTATGCACTATGCTGGCACCTCCAGAGGGTGCAACTGGTGGAGACCCTGGGGTCACCTGTACACCACAGGTACCCAGGTATTAAAGAGAGTCCACCATGTGGTATCCTCACTCTGGATTTATATTAAACAGACTAAGGTCACTACAGTTCAAGTACAATACTTTGACTCGTGGAGTCATTATCAGAGCATCTAAAGACATAACAATTGGCGACGAGATTATGGACTTTCACGTGAAAATGGCTAACTTTGGTACGTTGCAACAGTTCACCGATGGGGATGATTGGGACGCCTTTGTGGAGAGGCTCAACCATTTTTTCACAGCAAATGACTTGGCAGGTGATGATCCGGCCACCGCTGGCTGATAAGCGCAGAGCTATCCTGCTCACCAGTTGTGGGCCCACTGTCTATGGCCTCGTCAGGGACTTGCTGGCACCAGCGAAGACAACGACCAAGACATACGAGGAACTTGTAACGCTGATCCAAGAACAACTCAAGCCCAAAGAGAGTATCCTCTTTGCCAGACACCAGTTTTACACCCACCGACGGCCCGAGGGCAAGGAACTCACGAAATATGCTGCAGACCGCAGGAGGCTGGCGGCACGGTGTGATTTCAGCGAACATCTCACCGAAGCGCTGCGGGATATCTTTGTCATTGGAATCGGCCATGAGGGCCTTCTTCACAGGCTACTATCTGCGGATACCACAGTCACACTGCAGAAGGCCATCACCATGAGCCAGGGACTCATGACCTCGACCTGCGGCTCTAGGCAGCTGACTCATCCTCAGGACTCAAACCCGGCAAGTACTGTACAGAGACTGGCATCTTTTAGAGGCTGGACTGTAGAATGTGAATCTCCTCAGGGGAGAGAGAACAGGCCCCCGCGTCCCTTAACTCTGAGTCCGCCGAGGGGGGCTAATCGGTTAGCACCATGCTGGCGTTGTGGAGTAAATCACCTGGCTCACCAGTGCTGTTTTAAGGACTATGTGTGCAAAGGGTGCAGCACAAAGGACCACCTCCAGCGACTGTGTAAAAGAAATAGGACTCACTGTGTTGATGAAGAGTCTGCAGAGGGCCATGAATCCAGCGTGGATTATGAAGAGGCGGTCAGAGAGGCAGCTCAGCCCCATGATGAGGTGTACGGAATGTTTACCTGCACCACAGAATGTTCCCCGTTGAGAATGGAAGTCTAGATAAACAGCGCTCCAGTCTTCAGTGAGGTGTACACGAGGATGAGCCAGTCAGTAATGAATCAGGAAGCCTTTGAGGCTATGGGACAATCAAACTGAACGACCCAAGTTGGTCCTGGTTCAAACAAAGCTGCTCACCTACACCAATGAACTTATCCCAGTCGTTGGTAGTGCGGATGTTAAGGTACTCCATGATGGCGCGGTGCACAAGTTACCACTGTGGATTGTTGCAGGTGATGGACCAATGCTGCTCGGAAGAAGGTGGATGGAGAAGATCCATTGGAGCTGGGAAGATTTCATCCCTCCAGCGACCGATGTCCCCTGTACTCAGAGGCAAAGTAAGCCCTCACCTGAGGTTGGATCTGGCACCAGAGAGCAGGCCAGCACAGCACCTGAGGCACAGACCGCTCAGCATGACTGCGTGGAGATGATCCAGCTGAGACGACCTGAACGCACCTTCCAGGCTCCAGTGGCAGGACTCATCGAGCCATCCCAACTGGTAACCATTACCCAACGTTGTGGCAATAAGGACTTGGGGGTTAACAGGGAGAGAGCCAAGCCAAAGCACAGCCAAGGTTCAAGGGCTATTGGCACTTAAGTCTGGGGAGAGCCAAGCCAGAGCACATAGTGCAAAGGTATTGGCACAAAAGACTTGGGGTAGAGTGATGTTATATATATACTATAGATATACTCTCTATGTAGTCACTGTATAATTGCATAAGATGGAGACTTGTTTACCGGAGGTACCATCAACAAGGTTCATACTGTATACACTATGCTGGCACCACAAGAGGGTGCAACTGGTGGAGGCCCAGGGGTCACCTGTATACCACAGGTACCCAGGTATTAAAGAGAGTCCATCATGTGGTGTCCTCACTCTGGAGTTATATTAAATGGACAAAGATCACTACAGTTCAAGTACAATACTTTGCCTCATGGAATCATTATCAGAGCATCTAAAGACATAACAGGAGTGGGGTGTTTTTGCCCATGATACTTATGATTTCAGACCAATGGTCGTATAAAAGTTTTTTATTCAACATAACCTTGTTGCGCATTGTCTCAGATAGCTGGACCGTTACACACTGGTGATTCCTTAACATGAAAGGGTTAAATAAAACTTAACTTGAATCAATTTAAATTTTAACTGGCACCAAGAGGATGCCCACCATTGATGTCTGAGCTGTACACACACAGTAGTGTGTCAGCGTTGTCAATCACAGCAATGTTCTTTCAGGCAAATCGCTCATTTATGAGCTCCTGACGTAAGAGTCTTGCAGCTATATAGCCATCACTGGCCCTTTCCTGCGGTCTGGAGGGGGGGCATGGGCATGGTTGCATTGTCAGCCTGATTATCTGGTCCTAGGCCAGCCCCTCATCCTCCTCTTCCTCTTTCTCCTGAGGTGGACCATCAGTCCCTTCTGGCAATTCTTCTCCCCTCCTGATAGCCAGGTTGTGCAGCATGGAGCACACGACCACGAATTGACCTACTTGCTCAGGGTTGTATTGTAGCTCCCCTCCTGAGTGCTCCAGGCATCTAAAGTGCTGCTTAAGCACAGTTATTTTTTTCTGGACCACATTGCACGTGTCTCTGTGGCTCTCGTTGTATCGCTTCTCGGCCTTGGTGTGGGTGTCATGCAGGGGGGTCATCAGCCAGGTGGCTAGGCCATATCATTTGTCGGCAAGCATCCAGCATTGTCTTTGTGGCTGACCCTTAAACATGTCAGAGACAGCGCTCTCACGCAGGATATGAGCCTCATCGAAGCTGCCCGGACATTTGGCATTCACTGCCATTATTATCTAGTTGTGGTTGACAACTAGTTGGACCTTCAGAGAGTAAAATCCTTTTCTGTTATGAAAAAGCTCAGGGTCCTGAGAAGGTGCCCGCATGGCGATGTAAGTGCACTGTATTTCTCCCTGCACCCTGGGGAACTTAGCAATGCGGTAGAATGCTCCAGCCCTGTCAGTCTGAGCCTCCATGGTCATGGGGAAGCTGATAAAATCCATTCGCACGTACAGGGCCTCTGTGACCTGTCCAATGCAGCGATGTGTGGCATGGTGAGACAGAGGGCAAATCTCGACCGCGGAGGCCCGAAAGGAACCGGATGCATAGAAAGACAGTGCCGTGGTGACCTTGACCTGCCAACCTGCTATCAGGACATCACTTGACCTGCCATCAGTGATGTCCTGATGGCAGGTTGCATATCTGACCTGATGAGCTTGCATATTTCAGTGATCACCACCTTGTGGCAGCGCAGTCTCCGAAGGCAGGTGTGGTTGGACACTTCTTTTCCTTGTATATGCAGGGTGTGTATGGTCTGGACCTCCTCTTCAAACTGGCATGTCTTAGATTGGGTACATATTGATGTGCATTAGATGTTGTGCCATTTGCACTCTGCAGCATCTGCATATTAATTGATGCAGGCTGAGAAATGGCTGGCCTCATTCCAATGAAAGTATAATAGCAATTGATCAGAAATAAAAATTTCCACATTAAAAAAGACACCCACAGTAAAACCCAATTGTCCAGAGTCTGAAAAGGTGTCTGGTCACTTCATCTGAGAAGAATTCCAGAGTCAATCCAAACTCCCCCGAAGTTGAAGCAGCCTTTTCAATGAAACGACCTGCGATTTGAAAAATGATGCCCACACCGCTGTGATTTGTTCAGAAGTTCCACTTTTTCGGAGCCGTTTTTTGGGCGAGCGATATTGTGAGCGAGATGTGTGCGAGGTGGTGAAAGTGACGCTGGGCGATCTCCTGGGCGTTAGTTTCGGCAAAGGTGATCTTTACGACAAAAATAAGCGGGAGGTTGGTATTATTGAAACTCGGCGTTAATTACATGCCGAAAGTAACGCTGGGCGATATTATAATCATTGGTTTCGCCCATTCTGATGATTCCGCCCAAAAAGTGGGCGGGCGGTATTTTTTCCCCAGCGTTACGTACATGCCAAAAGTAACGCTCACCGATAAGTGTCTGAAAAATGGGCATCAGTTTCTATTTTGTGGCTAAATGGGCGATATCTGGACGTTATACCTAATTTCAGCGGTAAAATGGATGCTAAGTGGGCGTTATGCATGCAAAAATAATGGAAAATCTAGCCCTATGATTCTGCAATCCTGCAACATCCAGTCATGAATGGTGGTGGACAATTAAACAACTAATGAGAGGAGGAGGCTCTTTGAATATCCCCATCTTCAACGATGGCAGAGCCCAGTCGCTGAGTGCTAAAGACAAGGTTGAAGCGTTCACAACTACCTTCAGCCAGAAATGCCAAGTGGATGATCCATCTCGGCCTCTTCCCGCAATCCCCACCATCACAGAAGCCAGTCTTCAGCCAATTCGATTCACTGCACATGACATCAAGAAACGGCTGAGCGTACTGCAAACATGGACAAAAGAGCTGAATTCCAGAGGTGAGATGAGAGTGACTGCCCTTGACATCAAGGCAGCATTTGACCGAGCGTGACATTAAGGAGCCCTAGTAAAACTGAAGTCAATGGGAATCAAGGGGGGAAACTCTCCACTGGCTGGAGTCATAGAAACATAGAAACATAGAAAATAGGTGCAGGAGTAGGCTATTTGGCCCTTCGAGCCTGCACCACCATTCAATAAGATCATGGCTGATCATTCAACCTCAGTACCCCTTTCCTGCTTTCTCTCCATACCCCTTGATCTCTTTAGCCGTAAGGGCCATATCTAACTCCCTTTTGAATATCTAGCACAAAGGAAGATGGTTGTGGTTGTTGGAGGTCAATTATCTCAGCCTCAGGACATCGCTGCATGAGTTCCTCAGGGCAGTGTCTTAGGCCTAACCATCTTCAGCTGCTTCATTAATGATCTTCCCTCCATCACAAGGTCATAAATGGGGATGTTTGCTGATAATTGCAGTGTTCAGTGCCATTCGCAACTCCTCAGAAAATGAAACAACCCATGCCCGCATGCAGCAAGACCTGAACAACATTCAGGCTTGGGCTGATAAATGGCAAGTAACATTTGTGCCACAAAAGTGCCAGGCAATGATCATCTCCAATAAGAAAGTATCTAACCACCTCCTCTTGATATTCAACAGCATTACCATCGCAGAATACTCCACCATCAATATCCTGGGGGGCCACCATTGACCAGAAACTTAATTGAACCAGCCATATAAATACTGTGGCAACAAGAGTAGGTCAGAGGCTGGGTATTTTGTTGCGAGTCACTCACCTCCTGACTCCCCAAAGCTTTTCCACCATCTACAAGGTATAAGTCAGGAGTGTGATGGAATACTCTCCACTCCAGGGACTTGAGCACATAAATCTAGGCTGACACTCCAGTGCAGTACTGAGGGAGCGCTGCAGTATCGGAAGTGCCGTCTTTCGGATGAGACGTTAAACCGAGGCCCGGTCTGCTCTCTCAGGTGGACATAAAAGATCCCATGGCACTATTTCGAAGAGGAGCAGGGGCAGTATTCCTGGTGTCCTGGCCAATATTTATCCCTCAATCAACATAACAATAACAGATTATCTGGTCATTACCACATTGCTGTTTGTGGGAGCTTGCTGTGCACAAACTGGCTGACGCGTTTCCCACATTACAATAGTAACTACACTCCAAAAGTAATTAATTGGCTGTAAAGTGCTTTAAGACGTCTGGAGTTTGTGAAAGGCGCTATAAAAATTCAAATCTTTCTTTCTTTAACCATTCACTCCCTTCACCACCAGTGCACCGGGGCTGTAGTGTGTACCATCTACAAGATACACTGCAGCAACATGCTAAGGCTTCTTCGGCAGCATCTCCCAAACCCACGATCAGTACCACTTAAAAGCATAAGGACAGCATACGCATGGGAACACAATTTCTGTTGTGTTCATACTCTATTTGTTTGTTACAGGACACTAGACAGGCAATCGGACCCCGTGGGAGTTTTTCACACACTGCTCTAAACATGCTGGTTCATGCTGGTTTTAGGACACCATTTTTGGAAGTTGCTAAAAGGACACAGTTAGTTACATTACTCCTGTTTTAGTTAGTCTGTTTATTTACATACACAACAATCACCTGCAAGTTCCCCTCCAAGTTACACACTGTCCTGACTTGGAAATATGTTACCATTCCTTCATTGTTACTGGGTCAAAATCCTGCAACTCCCTCTCTTACAATACTATGGGAGCACCTTGACCTTATGGACTGCAGCGGTTCAAGAAGGTGATGTCAATTAGGGACGGGCAATAAATGCTGCTCTTGCCAACGATGCGTATATCCCATGAACAAATAAAAAAAAACAGACTACAAACAAGAGTTTGCAATTGGTGGAAATATTTATGCTGGCCTGAACAGGACAGGCAGGGCCAAGAAATGGGAATTTATGAACTCGCTGGCTTTCTGCTCTTTTAGCACAAATAATCATAGAATCATACAGCACCAAGGGAGGCCATTAGGCCCATTGTGCCTGTGTCGGTTCATTGAAAGAGCTATCCAATTAATACCTTCTGCTTTTTCCCCATAGCCATGCAAGCTTTTCCTTTTCAAGAATATATCTAAATCCCTTTTGAAAGTTACTAATGAATCTGCTTCCAACACTCTTCCCGGCAGTGCATTTCAGATCGTAACAACTCGCTGTGTAAAAAAAATTCTCCTCATCTCTTCACTGCTCCTTTTAGCAATTCTCTTAAATCTGAGTCCTCTAGTTACCAACCCACTTGCCAGTGGAAACAGTCTATCCTTATTTACTTTATCAAAACTCTATTTGAACCCGTTTATTAAATCACCTCCTAACATTCTCTGCTCTAAGGAGAATGATCCCAGCTTCTCTAGTCTCTCCAAACAACTGAAGTCCCTCATCCCTGGTACTATTCTAGTAAATCTCCTCTGCACCCTCTCTAAGTCTTTGACATCCTTCTAAAGTGTGGTGCCCAGAGTTGGACACAATATTCCAGCTGAGTTCTAACCAGTAATTTATAAAGCTTTATCATAACTTCCTTGTTTTTGTACTCTGTAAAACCAAGGATCCTATATGCTTTTTTAATAGTCTTCTCGACCTGTCCTGTCGTCTTCAATGATTTTTGTATGTGAACCCCCAGGTCTCGGTTGCTTTACCCTTTGAATATTTTACCATTTAGTTTATATCGCCTTTCCTCATTCTTCCTTCCAAAATGGATCACTTCACATTTCTTTGCATTAGATTTCATCATCCATGTGTTTGCCTATTTCACCAGTCCGTCTATCTCCTTCTGAAGTCTGCGACTATCCTCCTCACTATTTAATACATTTGTGTCTTTTGCAAACTCTGAAATTCTACCTTTTATACACAAGTCCAGGTCATTACTTTACATCAAAAAGAGCAGTGGTCCTAATACTGGCCCCTGCAGGACACCCCGGTATCCTACCCTCCCATCTGAAAAACGACTGTTCACCACTTCTCTACGTTCAGCAATAATTCAGAAATGATTAAAGAACAACTATGTTTTACATACAAAACAATCCAAGCTGCGCTAGCCCCTTTAAGCTGCTGCAAGCCTTTAAATCTTGCTGCGGGAAGTTAGTTCCACCCGAAAATGGCAAGTTCCCAATGATCGATTGCATTGGGACCTCGCCATCATTATGCAAATTAAGTTGACCCAGAAACTGCCGCGATGTCAGCCAACTTCTTGTTGGGGAGTAATCAATTTTGCTTCACCATTTTTACGTGCAGGATTTGGCCCAAGACATTTAGAAATAGAAGCCATTTTGCTAGCCAACAGGAATAAATTCTGCCAGAAAACTTTAATAACCCATTGTTTTTCCATGAATAGGGCACCAAAAGCAATTTCTAGCTTATGGAGTGAGTTGCTTCATGTAATGTGGCCAACATCAATTATATTTCTATCTTTAAGCATGAAAGCAGTGGGAACTATGACAATTTCTTCTGTAGTATATTCCCCTTCTCATCATGGCATATATGAGGAAATTTGCATAACTCTGTGGTCTTCACTTTTGAAATGTGACTTACCACGTTCTTGCTAGCACTGACCTGCATCAGTACACTTTTTTCCCCAAATCTCTAATAACTATTACTTTACTTTAGATACATGCATGTCCTATGCTCCTACTTTCCGGTAATATTTATGCATTATCTTTAACAACAGCAACAACAGCTTGTATTTATATAGCGCCTTTAACATAGTAAAGCATCCCAAGGTGCTGCAAAGGAGTATTACGTGATAAAAATTTGACACCGAACCGCATAAGTAAAAATTAGCGCAGTGACCAAAAGCTTGGTCAAAGAAGTACGTTTTCAGGAGTGTCTCGAAGGAGGAAAGAGAGGTAGAGAGGCGGAGAGGTTTAGACAGGGAGTTCCAGAGTTTGGGGCCCAGACAACAGAAGGCACGGTCACCAATGGTTGAGTGATTATAATCAGGGATGCTCAGGAGGGCAGAATTAGAGGAGCGCAGACGACTTGGCGGGGGGGGGGGGGGTTGTGGGGCTGGAGGAGATTACAAAGATAGGGAGGAGCGAGGTCATGGAGGGATTTGAAAATAAATTTATACCCATCTTTAATTCCTGCAACCTCTTTGAAACCTCCAGCCAGGTCCGCTTAGTTGATGAGATACAGTTCACTCTGACATATTGCCTAATTTATCACTTGGGGTCTGTCCTCTACTCATATTGGCATGAAGGACTAAGGAAATCTTCAACATTTGCAACCAGCTACATGGATCGTTAGCTTCTTGAGAAGCATCAGTATTGCAAGTGCATCATGACTGCCTTTTACCAGCACTGGCTGCAGATCTGTTGTTTCCACATGTACGCTGATGACATCCAGCTCTACCTCATTACCACTTCTCTCGACCCCTTCTTGGTCTCTAAATTGTCAGACAGCTTGACCAACATCCAGTTCTGGATAGGCAGCAATTTTCTCCAATTGAATATTGTGAAGACTGAAGCCATTGTTTTCAGTCCTAGCCACAAACTTCGTTCCCTAGCCATTGACTCCAACCCTCTCCCAATTTCTGTCTGAGGCTGAACCAGACTGTTCACAACCTTGATTTCATATTTGACCTTGAAATGAGCTTACAACCACATATCCACAGCATAACTAAGACCATCTATTGCCACCTCCGTAACATCATCCATCTCGGCCCTTGCCTCAGCTCATCCGCTGCTGAAACCCTCATCCATGCCTTTGTTACCCCTAAGCTTGACTATTCCAATGCACTCCTGGCTGGCCTCCCACATTCTACCCTACATAAACTAGAGCTGATCCAAAGCTCGGCTGCCCATGTCCTAACTCGCATCAAGCCCCGCTCATCCATCACCGCTGTGCTCACTGACTTGCATTCGCTCTGGCTAAGCAACGCCTTCGATTTCAAAATTCTCATCAGTATTTTCGAATCCCCCCATGGCCTCGTCGCTCCCTATCTTTGTAATCTCTTCCAGCCCCACAACCCCCCCCGAGATGTCTGCGCTCCTCTAATTCTGCCCTCTTGAGCATCCCTGATTATAATCGCTCAACCATTGGTGGCCGCGCCTTCTGTTGACTCGGCCTTAAGCTCTGGAATTCCCTCCTTGAACCTCTCCGCCTCTCTATTTTTGTCTCATAATACTCCTGTGAAGCACCTTGGGACATTTCACTGCATTAAAGGCGCTATATAAATACAAGTTGTTGCTGTTGTTGTTGTGTTATCCAACTACCCATCTGCCAGCATGACTTGGCTGACTTGTAGCGTAATACAGCTCAACAACGGCAAATTTAAAGCCTTCTTGATCGGCTCTTGCTAGTGCCTACCTACTGCTGGTGCCAACTCCACCAACCTCCATAGCTGTTTGCTCAGGCTGACCAGTGGTGAGCAACCTCACCATTTTATACCATTATGAAATTAGCTGTCTGCCTCACATTGAGCCCGTTGCCAAGACCGGCTTCTTCCACCTGCAGAACAAAGCTTGCTTCGTTCCCTAAACCTGCATCCACTGCTGAAAACCTCATCCAAGCCTTTAGTGTATTGAAACTTGATTTCTAAAATACTCTGCTAGCTGGCCTCGTTCCTTCCACCTTTCACAAACTTCAGCTAATCTAAAATTCAGTGAGCCAAGACCATTCAGCACAAAGTCACATACCCATCATTCCATTCTGCGCATTTTGACTGGTTCCCGATAGAACAGATTCTCAAAGTTATTCTTGTTTTCAATTAACTCCATAGCTGTGCTGTCCACGTAATCTTTTCCAGTCCATGCCTTTTATTCTTTCGAACACAGATTGCTTGTACCCAGCCTCGTTCGCCCAATTACTGGAGGCTGATTTTTCAGCATTTATGTACCTGACCTTGGAACTGTCTTCCAAAACCATTTTGCCATGGTCCTCTCTCTCTCTACTTTTAAAAGCTTCCTAAAAAAAAACATATTTTCAACCATAAGAACATAAGAACATAAGAATTAGGAACAGGAGTAGGCATCTAGCCCCTCGAGTCTGCTCCGCCATTCAATAAGATCATGGCTGATCTGGCCGTGGACTCAGCTCCACTTACCCGCCCTCTCCCCATAACCCTTAATTCCCTTATTGGTTAAAAATCTATCTATCTGTGACTTGAACACATTCAATGAGCTAGCCTCAGCTGCTTCCCTGGGCAGAGAATTCCACAGATTCACAACCCTCTGGGAGAAGAAATTCCTTCTCAACTCGGTTTTAAATTGGCTCCTCCGTATTTTGAGGCTGTGCCCCCTAGTTCTAGTCTCCCCTACCAGTGGAAACAACCTCTCTGCCTCTATCTTGTCTATCCCTTTCATGATTTTAAATGTTTCTATAAGATCACCCCTCATCCTTCTGAACTCCAACGAGTAAAGACCCAGTCTACTCAATCTATCATCATAAGGTAACCCCCTCATTTCTGGAATCAGCCTAGTGAATCGTCTCTGTACCCCTTCCAAAGCTAGTATATCCTTCCTTAAGTAAGGTGACCAAAACTGCACGCAGTACTCCAGGTGCGGCCTTACCAATACCCTATACAGTTGCAGCAGGACCTCCCTGCTTTTGTACTCCATCCCTCTCGCAATGAAGGCCAACATTCCATTCGCCTTCCTGATTACCTGCTGCACCTGCAAACTAACCTTTTGGAATTCATGCACAAGGACCCCCAGGTCCCTCTGCACCTCAGCATGTTGTAATTTCTCCCCATTCAAATAATATTCCCTTTTACTGTTTTTTTTCCCCAAGGTGGATGACCTCACACTTTCCGACATTGTATTCCATCTGCCAAACCTTAGCCCATTCGCTTAACCTATCCAAATCTCCTTGCAGCCTCTCTGAGTCCTCTACACAACCCGCTTTCCCACTAATCTTAGTGTCATCTGCAAATTTTGTTGCACTACACTCTATCCCCTCTTCCAGGTCATCTATGTATATTGTAAACAGTTGTGGTCCCAGCACCGATCCCTGTGGCACACCACTAACCACTGATTTCCAACCCGAAAAGGACCCATTTATCCCGACTCTCTGCTTTCTGTTCGCCAGCCAATTCTCTATCCATGCTACTACATTTCCTCTGACGCCGCGTACCTCTATCTTCTGCAGTAACCTTTTGTGTGGCACCTTATCAAATGCCTTTTGGAAATCTAAATACACCACATCCATCGGTACACCTCTATCCACCATGTTCGTTATATCCTCAAAGAATTCCAGTAAATTAGTTAAACATGATTTCCCCTTCATGAATCCATGCTGCGTCTGCTTGATTGCACTATTCCTATCTAGATGTCCCGCTATTTCTTCCTTAATGATAGCTTCAAGCATTTTCCCCACTACAGATGTTAAACTAACCGGCCTATAGTTACCTGTCTTTTGCCTGCCCCCTTTTTTAAACAGAGGCGTTACATTAGCTGCTTCCCAATCTGCTGGTACCTCCCCAGAGTCCAGAGAATTTTGGTAGATTATAATGAATGCATCTGCTATAACTTGTTATATTTTATTTAATACTGAAAGCCACTTCTATGAGGTAATGTACAGTACACCTATATGTTTCATTACTGAACACTTCTAACCTAGTGTTATCAGTGATCTTGGTGAAAAGAGAGACAATAGTGGTCTCTTTGGCTTCAATTCTTCACACATAGAGGATTCAATTCATTGAACATTCCATGCTTCAATTTGCTCCATTAAATTGCTTCTTTACTGCTCAGCATCAGTCTCCCCTCTTTCCGCCACCCCGCACCCCAATACTGACACTGTGTAAAGCACTATAATCCATTGTTGGCCATGAACTACAACAACAACTTGTATTTATATAGCACTTTTAATGTAACAAAATGTCCCAAGGCACTTCACAGGAGTATTATGTGATAAAAATTTGACACCGAGTCGCATAACTAGAAATTAGCGCAGGTTGGTCACAGTATGTTTTAAGGAGCGTCTTGAAGGAGAAAAGAGAAGCGGAGAGGTTGAGGCAGGGAGTTCCAGAGATTGGGGCCTAGGGAACAGAAGGCACAGCCACCAATGGTTGAGCGATTATAATCAGGGTTTCTCAGGAGGGCAGAATTAGAGGAGCGCAGACATCCCGGGGGGTTGTGGGGCTGGAGGAGATTACAGAAATAGGGAGGGGCGAGGCCATGAGGGATTTGAAAACAAGAATGAGAATTTTGAAATCGAAGGTGTTGCTTAACCGGAAGCCAAGGTAGGTCAGCGAACACAGCGATGATGGGTGAGTGGGACTTGGTGCGAGTTAGGACATGGGCAGCTGCATTTTGAATCACCTCTCGTTTACGTAGGATAGAATGTGGGAGGCCAGCCAGGCGTACGTTGGTATAGTCAACTTTAGAGGTAACAAAGGCATGGATGAGAGCTTCAGCAGCAGATGAGCTAAGGCAAGCCAGATGAACAGCATCTACATACAAGTTTCATACTATCAAAAATCACATTCCTAGACATTTCAAAGCTGTGAATTTCCATGATCTTTTTAGTATTTCTTTTAATTACAGTAAAAAAATATCTTTCTTCACCTTTTCATAAAAGGGGTATGCCAGCCCTCAAGCTGTTCATTTACATATAGAAAAAAAATTGATACGCACTTTTTGATGAAAACAATGCTCCTTTCAGGAATGTTCAATGAATTGAATCCTCTATGTGTGAAGAATTGAAGCCAAAGAGACCACTATTGTCTCTCTTTTCACCAAGATCACTGTTAACACTAGGTTAGAAGTGTTCAGTAATGAAACATATAGGTGTACTGTACATTACCTCATAGAAGTGGCTTTTAGTATTAAATAAAATATAACAAACAGGAGGAATAGATTAAAAAAGTACTCTACAGAGTTTGTTCCATATCATGTAAATCAAGGCCTGAAGTTCACAATACCAGCATGCTTTAATCTTGATGAATAAGATTAAAACTAGCAATGAGTACCTGGAATTCATAGCATGAACGTGTAGGGTGCATTAAGGAAGTCTGCTTCACTGTGCCTTGAAATTAAACTTTGTTGACTTTAAGTACAAATCAAGAAGAGCTTGTCTTTTTTTTAATTAGTAGATATAAGTAGACCTTCCACTGCTGACTTCGCTATAAATTGGCCTTGCATGTCGAATCTTGAGATTTATTCAAATTCAATCAGCTGTGCTACTGACTAATGTCCTGTATGAACTTGTGAGGTATTTGTTTTTTTATATATGAGCTTTTTGGGGGTTTTGATTAGTTAGTAAGAATGTGCCTGGCAGATTGAACGACTGTGTCTATTTGCCTTACAAAGGCTCTTGGATCTTTGGCATAGAAGAGCTGTAAGATTTTAATTGGAAAAGAATCAAATGACATTGATGTGATAAACAATATGTCAACACCATCAAGAAATCTGAGAAATGTCTGACGTACAGCAAATTGTAGGAGTTACCTTTCTTCGATCCAGCTCAAATCTGCAGTATCACAAGATCTTTGCAAAATTGTATAACAGTTTGTAAACTATCTGTGCACCTTAATCTTTATCTAGACTTTATGATTCCAACGAGATTAGATTCCAGTTCACACCCCAAAACTGATAGGTATTTGGATACCAGTATGTAAATATACCAAGATTTATATACACCTAAAGAAAAACTTTGATCAAAATGATTTAATGTTACTTTAGGCATAGCTGTGATACTGGGTTTCAATGGGTGGAGCTGTACTTTATAATCGCTATTACTTTTTATCACTGAGCTGTGTACTCCCTGTTATAAATACTGTGCTCATCAGGGACTTAGTGATTAAACTCCAGCAAGTGCGAAGAACTCATGAATTTCTTGGTCGCTAATGTTGAAACCATCCATTCAGCTACCTCCAACGCTTACCTGCAATCCAAACTTCCCTTGTGTCCTCCGGCCCTAGTCTAGCTTTCTCTAGATTCTTTCCTATTTCCCCATGCTCTCTTTGAGCTCATTTTTTCCATGAAACCCACATACTCCCTTTACCTCTTTGCCACTAAACTGATTGACTGGCATCCAGTCTTGGATGAGCTGCAATATCCTCCAGTTAAGCATTAGGAAAACTGAAGCCATCGTCTTCAGCGTTTGCTATAAACTCTGTACCTTTGCCACCGACTCCAAACTGCTGGCAACTGTCTTGGGCTGAACCAGACAGTCTTGACATCCTACTGGATCCTTAGCTGAACTTACAACCCTATATCCTCTCCATCCAAAAGACCGCCTAAATACACCTCCACCTCCATAACACACCTGCCTCCACCCCAACCTCAGCTCACTGCTGCTGAAACCCTCCTCCATGCTTTTATCAACCCCAGACTTGATTATTCCAATGTTCTCTTGGATACCTTCTATGACAAGAAAGCACTGCATGCAATTATTGCTTTGATTTCTCCCAGTTAAATTGTTCTGATTTAATTTTGTTATTTCAGTTGTTTTTCTTGATTTGTCCCAGAGGGATTGAGCTTCAATTAGCCCTGATTTCACTCGTGATTTTCTTTTCTTTTGATTGCTCTATGTTAGTTTTATTTTGTTTTGTTTGTTTAAAATTAGTCTTGATGGGCCATCCTTTCTTGTAATTTTAATGGTTTTACCCTTTTGAGGAGACATACCTGTCCAATCCCAGTGGGGTTGTGCTCATTCCAGTCTCACAATTTCCACCAACCTAGCCTAAAATAGGATGCTTTTAATGTTTTGCCTGCTAGCCCTTGAATATCAACATGCAGACCAATTATGTGGCTCTATGGATGGCTCCTTTACCAGTGGGCACTGCGTACAATTTTTGTTTTGATTAGCTTTAATTTCATTGCTTAAATATTGGGAAGACTGAAGCCATTGTCTTTGGTCCCTGCCACAAACTTCATTCCCTGACCACCGCTTTCATCCCTGGTAACTGTCTGAAGCTGAGCCAGATCCTTCGCAACCTTGGTGTTGTGTTTGGCCCTGAGATGAGGTTCTGACCACATATCCACTCCATCACCAAGACTGCCTACATCCAGCTCTGTAACATCGCCAGACTCCAACCTTGCCTCAACTCATCTGCTACTGAAACCATCATTCATGTCTTTGTTACCTTTAGATGTAACTATTCCAATGCTCTTCTGGCCGGCCTCCCATCTTCTACCCTACATAACGTTGTGCTCATCCAAAACTATGCTGCCTGTATCGCACCAAGTCTTGTTCACCCATCACACCCATGCTTACTGACCTGCACTGGTTCCCGATCGGACAACACCTCAATTTTAAAATCCTCACCTTGTTTACAAATCCCTCCTTAGCCTTGTCCCTCCCTATTTCTGTAAACTCTTCCCGCCTATAAGCCTTCAAGATCTCTGTGCTCCTCCAATTCTGGCATCTTGCACATCCCCTATTTTAATCGTGCCTTCAGCTGCTTTGGCCCTAAGCTCTGGAATTCCCTCCCTAAACCTCTCTGCCTCTCTTTCCTCCTTTAAGATGCTCCATAAAATCTATCTATTTGACCAAGCTTTTGGTCATCTGTCCTGATATCTCCTTATGTGGCTCAGCGTTAACATTCTTTATTGATAATGCTCTTGTTAAGCACCTTGGGATGCTTTGCTATGTTAAAGGTGCTATATAATGCAAGTTGTTGTAGAGTTATTTTACTTTCATCCAATTTGAGTGGGTTACCCCCCCCCCCCGCCCCCCTGAAATTTGAATAGTGTTACCCCTTCAAAAGGAGACACTTGATGTGCCATGGTTGGATTTGGTTTAGCTCAATCCCACAGCATTACTGGCCTATCTTAAAATAAGACCCTTTTATGTTTTCTACACATATTTACTGCTATTAATATGCATTATCTTATGCATATATACACATTGGAATCTATCTACCACATCTCAGTCCACCTACATAATTGGCCCAAGTCTCTCTGAAAATAATCAATCTCCCTTTGGCTAATTACCTGTCCATTCAGCTTTGAGTCATTAACAAATTTAATAATGTTGCTATGTTCACAAAGTATGAGTCCAGCTGGGGTTTTAGAACAGATCTATGTAGACCACCAGTTGTTACTCTTTCCCAAGTAATATATTTTCCATTTACCTGTCTTCTGTTGCTAAGCTAATTCCCCAACCATTTAGACATCTATTCCATAAGCCTTAATTAGTTTCAGTTGAGGGACTTTATTGTTCAAAATTCAGGTAAATCGACTGAATTACACTCATCTGTTTTCTTAGATACCATCTCGAAATAGGTTTGTAAGGCAATACCCATTACTTTTCAAACCATGCCAACTTCTCTCAGTGATACCTATTGTAGGAAGGCGGTGTTGCAGCTCTTTTAACCTCTTGGGAAGGTAAGTGGTATACAATGGAATACCCGGAAGGTTCTAATAAGACTATGTCCAATGATGTTGCTAATCTGTAGCATAGTTCCCATGTGTTATTAAACTGGGGTTAATTTTCAACTTTGCCACCTGAGTGGTAAATTATTGAGATGGAAATTGGGTGGTTTTGACAATGGGTGGGCGATTCTCTCTGCCAGATTACAACCCAGACTGTAAATTGCCCCCAAACTGTTCTGTAAATAATCATGTCTGGAGTTTGTTTGGAAGATGTTAAAGAACCTATTATCTACATTACAGGTACAACAGTGAGCGACACTTCAAAAGTACTTCATTGACTGTAAAGTGCTTTGGAATGGCCTGAGGTTTAAAAATGAGTTACGTAAATGCAAGTTCTTTATTTCTTTCTTTTATTATCTGGTGCTGTATATTGTTCCTTACAGTGTGCTCTTCCAATCTTCACATATAACAGCCACAGAATGCCCTTAAGCATTTTTCCCCACTAAATATGTTAGGTTAATTGGTCTATAATTACCATGACTTGTTTTTTCTGAATACAGGAACTACCTTTGCTATCCTCTAGTCCTCAGGTACTACTCCAGTCTTTGTGGAGCTCTGAAAAATATCAACTAAAGCATCATTAATTTCCTGCTTTAATTATTGATGACTTTAGCATGCATCCAGTCTGGCCCCAGGAGCCTTGTGGATATTTTATACTTCCAGATTCTGTGTATCATATCCTTTGGCAACTTCTGTATGTGCTATTGCTTAGCCCAGGGGTATCTAACATGCAATCTAGGGCCAAATGTGTGTCTTGATAATCTGGCACTTGAAGCACAGTTCTTTTTTTCCATTTATATTTCTTATTAACTGGTTTGTCTTATTTGAATGTTGTGGCTCTGCAAGTTTGTGAACAACAACACGTATATTTATATAGCACCTTTAACAAAGTGCTTCACAGAAACGTGTTCAGACAAAAATAGATACCTAGCTAAAGAAGGACATATGAAGAGGAGTGGCCAAAAGTTTGGTCAAAGAGGGAGGTCTAAAAGGAGAAGAGAGAAATAGAGAGGTGGAGAGGTTTAGGGCGGGAATTCCAGAGCGTAGGGCCAAGGTAGCTGAAGGCACCGCAACCAATGGTGGGGCAAAGGCAAGCAGAATACACAAGAGGATAGAGCCAGAGGAGTAAAGAGTGATGGGGAGGGTTACAGGGCTGGAGGAGGTTACTGAGATAGGGAGGGGTGTGGCCATGGAGGAATTTAAACACAATGATCAGAATTTTAAATTGGAGGCATTGGAGGACCAGAAGACAATGTAAGTCAGCAAGGATAGGGGCAGTGCATGATAGGATACGAACAACAGAGTTTTGGATGGGTTGAGGTTTACAGAGGTTGAAGAATATGAGTTGACAAAGCCATGGATGAGGGTTTCAGCAGGAGAGGGGCTGGGGCAGAGTTGGAAGCACAGATATTATAGAAAGAAAAAGACTTGCATTTATATAGCGCCTATCATGACCACTGTACGTCTCAAAGCGCTTTACAGCCAATGATGTACTTTTTGGAGTGTAGTCACTGTTGTAATGTAGGAAATGCGGCAGCCAATTTGCACACAAGCAAGCTCCCACAAACAGCAATGTGATAATGACTAGATAATCTGTGTTTTTGTTATGTTGATTGAGGGTTAAACATAGAGGTGATTGAGTGGTTGAGGGACAAACATAGAGGTGATTGAGTGGTGAAAGTGATGTTCTTAGCACTGTCTCTTCATTGGTCAATAAATCCTAAAGCTGAACAAGATCTGTTAGTATCAGAAACTTATATATGTTAATGAATGAGAAATGGATTTCAATTCTAAATGTGGCCCCAGAGCTCTATGATAACATGTGTGGATGGGTTGCAGTATATATGAAAAGAATGTCCAGGTTGGGTTGAATTTGATTGAATTTGATTGTTGAGTTTGTATTGAAACTATAGTATAAATATATAAGTTGGCATCAAGAAAGGACCTGTATGCATAGGGATGTCTGCGTGCTATCCCTAGCCATATTTAATTACCGGTTGCAATCCATACATGATGCATGAGCTCACTAAATAGCAATTGAATACTTTACTGATTTTGAGCACTCCAGCGCCATTTTGCAGTGGTCTAAGCTGCTGTAATGATCACTGTGGCGTAAATTCAGCAAACTCGATCTTGCCATTGATTTTAATGGGGCCGGAGCTATGATAATTAGCTGTTCAACATTTTTGGTGAAAGTCTCTGTTGAGTAGAACAAAAGTGGCAGCATAGCGATTATGGCTTGGCGTGGGTAATGGCATAAGACAGTCATGCCTTCATTTCCTGGAATTTCTGCACCATAATAATGGCCTACGTAGTAGCTGCGCGATTATGCTGGTGCAATTTTTCGGCAAATTTCAGCCCAATATAAGAACATAAGAACATAAGAAATAGGAGCAGGAGTAGGCCACCTGGCCCCTGAGCCTGCTCCGCCATTTAATAAGATCATGGCTGATCTGATCATGGACTCAGTTCCACTTCCCTGCCCGCTCCCAATAATCCTTTATTCGCTCAAAAATCTGTCTATCTCCGCCTTAAATATATTCAATGACCCAGCCTCCATAGCTCTCTGGGGCAGAGAATTCCATAGATTTACAATCCTTTGAGAGAAGAAATTCCAGTTCATCTCAGTTTTAAATGGGTGGCCCTTTATTCTGAGACTATGTTCCCTAGTTTTAGTTTCCCCTGAGTGGAAATATCCTCTCTGCATCTACCTTGTCGAGCTCCCTCATTATCTTATATGTTTCAATAAGATCACCTCTCATTCTTCTGAACTCCAATCAGTATAGGCCCAACCTACTCAACCTATCTTCATAAGTCAACCCCCTCATCTCTGGAATCAACCTAGTGAACCTTTTCTGAACAGCCTCCAATCCTTCCTTAAATACGGAGATCAAAACTATTGCGTGGGCCCCTGTAATAATTGCTGCTTGTGTCAAGGAGCTTGCTTCGTAGCAGAGAAGGAAATCACTGCTGTGGGGCTTGGTAGCCTTCAATAACATAGCATGGTTATCAGCCTCTGGGATAGCGGCAGAATTCTTTAAAAAAAAAGTTGGGGCATAGGGAATGTAGATTCATTTGGGCCGTTAAAATGTAAATGCTACTTTCGTCCTATTGCAGCGCTATATGCCAGGAATGTTATGTGGTGCTGTAAAGGCACAGATGACAGAAAAATATCAAATGACCTATTGCTATAATTTGCATTTCAATATAGAATGACTGCCCATATTTGGGCAGAAAGATGGGACAGAGCCCTGCCACTTCCAGCAGGATGTCCCTGAAGTAGACGAGAGCCAGCGGAAAGGCTCCCCACCTGATATTCTCTCCTCACTGCTGCTGTAATGTTGTCATTTTTCACTTGTTTGTTAGGTTTTTTTAAACCCCCTTACTGAACCATTGTTGTCCAGGCTTGTTACTTACTTTTTCAAAATGTAATCTGCTTTATTTCCTTCTCCTGCTTAACAGAATTAAATATAGCCTGAAATTCGGATTGAGGTCTTCCCCGCGGGCAAACGAGTGAAATAGGGAAAAAAGATGCGCACTTACCTGTTGCTGCTGCGCCCGTTTGAACTTCCGAGCCTGAGGCCTCTGGTGACTGCGCGTCGCAGCGCGTGCACGTGGGGACGTGCGCAGGCCGGGAGCTGGAGACAGCAGCCAATCAGGTGAAGCATATTTTCTCATTCATTGTAATAGGAGTTCCGTAAGTCCAGAACTGCTATTACTATGAATGAGACCCCCCCCCCCAAACACCCAAAACGCAATAAAAAATAGAAAATAAACTACATATTTAACATTAATTTAAATTAAAGTTCTTATAAAAAAAATGTTCCCGACTTTTTAAAAAGATTTTTTAATTAAACCTTAAAATAAACTTACCGTAATGGGGAGGGTTTTTAAAAATAAAATGTGTTTTTATAACTTTATTTTAAAATGTTTCTGTGTATTTTTAAACACTTGCGCCTGTAAAAGTAGGCTATATGCCTGCTTTTTCAGGCGCAAGATTTTAAAGGACATTTGCAGAGCAAGATATTCGTAAATATCGGAAATCTTGCCCTGCAAGTGTCCTCGCTCCCGATATGCGTTGGATCTGTCAAGCCAGAAACTTGACAGATCGGAAAAGCCGGTTTTCAGTGCATGTGCATTGCGCGCTGAAACCCAGCTTTTCCGATGCCTTCCCGGGTCCGTAGAAACTTTGTGCGGACCCGGGACATCGGAATTTCAGGGCCATTCAATTTTTGTTCTGTTCAATTTTGTATAGTTTCCCAATTCATTTTCCCTAGGATTCTTCTCACAGTTTTCAATGTTTAAAATTTGTTCCTGGGATGTGGGCGTCACTGGCATGGCCAGCGTTTATTGCCCATCTCTAATTGTCTTGAGAAGGTGGTGGCGAACGACATCTTGAACTGCTGCAGTCCTTGTGGTGAAGGTACTCCCAGAGTGCTGTGAGGGAGTGAGTTCCAGGATTTTGACACAGCGACAATGAAGGAATGGTGATATATTTCTAAGTCAGGATGGTGTGTAACTTGGAGGGGAACTTGCAGGTGATGGTGTTCCCATGCGCCTGCTGCCCTTGTCCTTCTAGGTGTTAGTGGTTGCGGATTTCGGAGGTGCTGTCGAAGAAGCCTTGGAGAGTTGCTGGAGTGCATCTTGTAGATGGTACACACTGCAGCCACGGTGTGCCAGTGGAGTGAGTAAATGTTTAAGGTGGTGGATGGGATGCCAATCAAGTCAGCTGCTTTGTCCTGGATGGTGTCGAGCTTCTTGAGTATTGTTGGAGCTGCACTCATCCAGGCAAGTGGAGAGTATTCCATCACACTCCTGACTTGTGCCTTGTACATGGTGGAAATGATTTGGGGAGTCAAGAGGTGAGACACTCACTGCAGAATATCCAGCCTCTGACTTGCTCTTGTAGCCACAGTATTTATGTGGCTGGTCCAGTTAGGTTTTTGGTCAATTTTGACCCCCAGAATGTTGATGGTGGGGGATGTTGCAATGGTAATGCAAAGTACAATGCTTAGACTTGTGCTTATTGGAGATAGTCATTGCCAGGCACCTGTGTCGCCCAAATGTTACTTGCCACTTATCAGCCCAAGCCTGTCATCCAGGTCTTGCTGCATGCGGGCATGGACTGCTCCATTATCTGAGGAGTTGCAAATGGAACTGAACACTGCTGTTATCAGTGAACATCCCCACTTCTGACCTTATGATGGAGGAAAGATCATTGATGAAGCAGTTGAAGATGTTTGGGTTTCGGACACTGCCCTGAGGAACTCCTGCAGTGATGTCCTGGGCTGAGATTATTGGCCTCCAACAACCACAACCATCTTCCCTTGTGCTAGTTATGACTCCAGCCAGGAGAGTTTTCCCCTTTACTTTAATTTTACTAAGATTCCTTGATGCCACACACGGTCAATTGCTGTCTTGATGTCAAAGACAGTCACTCTCACCTCACCTCTGGAATTCAGCTCTTTTGTCTATGTTTCAACTAAGACTGTAATGAGATCTGGAACCAAATGTTCCTGGCGGAACCCAAAACTGAGCATTGGTGAGCAGGTTATTGATGAGTAAGTGCCCCTTGATAGCACTGTCAATGACCCCTTCCATCACTTTGCTGATAATTGAGTGTAGACTGATGGGGCGGTAATTGGCTGGATTGGATAAGTCCTGCTTTTGTGGACAGGACATACCTGGGCAGTTTTCCACATTGTCAGGTACATGCCAGTGTTGTAGCTGTAATGGAACAGCTTGGCTAGAGGCATGGCTAGTTCTGGAACACAAGTCTTCAGCACAACAGCCAGGATGTTGTCGGGCTCCAAAGCCTTTGCTGTATCCAGTGCGTTCAGCTGTTTCTTGATGTCATGTGGAATGAATCAAATTGGCTGAAGACTTGCTTCGGTGATGGTGGGGACCTCAGGAGGAGGCCGATATTTTTCATCCACTCGGCACTTCTGGCTGAAGATGGTTGCAAACGCTTCAGCCTTGTCTTTTGCACTCACGTGCTGGGCTCTGCCATCATTGAGGATGGGGATATTCATGGAGTCCTGCAACATCCAATTGTGTATGGTGGTTTAATTGTCCACTACCATACATAACTGGATGTTGGAGGACTGCAGAACTTTGATTTGATCTATTGATTGTGGGATCGCTTAGCTCTGTCTATAGCATGCTGCTTCCGCTGTTTAGCATGCATGTAGTCCTGTGTTGCAGCTTACCCAGGTTAGTACCTCATTTTCAGATATGCCTGGTGCTGCTCCTGGCATGATCTTCTGCACTCCTCATAGAACCAGGGTTGGTCCCTGGCTTGTTTGTAATGGTAGATTGAGGGATATGCCAGGGTATGAGGTTATAGATTGTGCTGAAATACAATTCTGCTGCTGCAGATGGCCTATAGGCCCTCATGGATGCCCAGTTTTGAGCTGCTAGATCTGTTCTGAATCTATCCCATTTAGCACGGTGGTAGTGCCAGACAACAAGACAGAGGTGTCCTCAGTGTGAAGACGGGACTTCGTCTTCTCAGGGACTGTGCAGTGATGACTGCTACCATTGCGGTCATGGACAGATGCATCTGCGACAGGTAGATTGATGAGGACGAGGTCAAGTAGATTTTTCCCTTGTGTTGGTTCTTTCATCATCTCTGCAGGACCAGTCTGGCAGCGATATCCTTCAGGACTCGGCCAGCTCAGTCAGTAGTGGTGCTACCGAGCCACTCTTGATGTTGGACATTGAAATCTCCCATCCAGAGTACATCCTGTGCCCTTGCTATCCTCAGTACTTCTTCCAAGTTGTGTTCAACTTAGAGAAGTACTGATTCATCAGCTGAGGGAGGGCGGTATATGGTAATCAGCAGGAGGTTTCCTTGCCCATGCTTGACCTGAAGCTATGAGACTTCATGGGGTCCAGAGTCAATGTTGAGGACATCCAGAGCCACTCCCTCCGACTGTATACCACTATGCTGACACCTCTGCTGGGTCTGTTCTGCCCGTGGGACAGGACATACCCAGGGATGGTGATGGAAGGGTCTGGGACATTGGTTAAAAGGTATGATTCTGTGAGTATGACTATGTCAGGCTGTTGCTTGACATAGGATACACAGCACAGAAACAGGCCATTCAGCCCAACCAGTCTATGCTCCACTTGAGTCTCCTCACGTCTTTCCTCATCTCATCCTATCAGCATAACCCTCTATTCCCTTCTCCCTCATATGCTTATCTAACCGCCCCTTAAATGCATCATTTCAACCACTCCCTTATGGCAGCGAGTTCCACATTCTCACCACTCTCTGGGTAAAGATGTTTCTTCTGAACTCCCTATTTGGTTTCTTGGTGACTATGTTATATTTATGGCCTCTAGTTATGCTCTTTCCCATAAGTGGAAACACACTTTCTGTATCTACTCCATCAAAACTTTTCATAATTTTAAAGACCTCTATTGGGTCACCCCTCTGCCTTCTCTTTTCAAGAAAAAAAAGAGACCCAGCCTGTTCATCCTTTCCTGATAGGTGTACCTAACATTGCTGTGGGTCTGGAATCACTTATAGGTCAAATCAGCAAATTTCCTTCCCTGAAGGATGATAATGAACCAAATAGGTTTTTATGACAATCCGATAGTTTTCATGGTCACCATTACTTATACTAGCTTTTTATTCCAGATTTATTTAATTAACTGAATTTAAATTCCCCAGCTGTTGTGGTGGGATTTGAACTTGTGTATCTGGATTATTAGTCCAAGCCTCTGGATTACTAGTCCAGTAACATAACCATTATGCTAACGTACCCTGAAATCTGCTCTGCCAAAACTTTGTGCCACTATCTTGTTGACAACTTAAATTTAATAATACAATTATTGCTATGTCACAGGTACACACTAACCCCCAGTTACTATCCAGATGTGGTGGAGTGATCTACACTAAATCCAATCCAGCCTCTACTGCAGTAGCCTGTGAATCTGTTTGCACTTTCACCTTTTCTTCTGGTTGCCCTCGCTTGGTCTTTGCTGTAAGCAAGATTTACCATGAGGGTGGATATTTTCACTTTCTCTAAATTTACAGGTTGCCTGTGTGTTCTTTGCCAATTCAATAGATTTTGGTCAGATTAACAATCTGGTTTACTGGGACAATCCATACATATTTTATTTCTGCATAATCTTCTACTCTCACAGGGTACATGTTGGAAGTGGAAGATTGTTAATAGACCTAATCTTGTAAAACATGAGCAACAAAAACACAAGTAGGTTATGATCGCGATTTAAAATTATTTGTATTGCTGTGGATATATAATCTATTTTTCAATACTCAGAAGCTATAAAGACATGAATGATATATAGACCTGATTTGACAGTTTGTGTTTTATCTATGACTTTTGTGAATGCGCATTACACCTGTGGGAATCTGGAAGGTAAAAGAGGGGTTTCATAAAATATAATTGCGACATATTTGCTCAGAATACTTAAAGAATGAAAACTGCTGCTCCGCATCAACAGGTGAAATATATAAGCCAAATACTAAGGAATATGGGAGTTGTCCATCACTGAAGAAAAAAAATAACTTACCTGTGATGGAGTCTCAAAAAGATAAAATACTCAATGATTAGGCATGTGCCACAATCTAGTCCTGCTCCATAAGGATTCCAATTATTTTAACACGTGTGATGTTGAAATATGTCATAATTACTGTAGATGTGACTCATACTCGAGTGACCTTGTTTATCTGGCTAATTTGGCTCTGATAATTGTGGTTGTACAAACAAGTTTTGACTGTGTAATACGCATGGGAGCTTTCATTAATCTCCACATAAAATATCTCCAGATTTCTCAATGATGTCAGTATTAAAGGGTCCTTAGAGTCCAATTTTGATCACGCAATGGTTCTTAAACTACAATTCTTGCATAAAAAAAATTTCAAAAACACCCAGCTAAAGAACTCAGTCTGCTGGATTGGAAAAAGTAACCTCAAGCATCTGCATGAAATTATCTATTAACCAATTGAATATCACTTTAAAAAATGTATACAAACTAACTCTATAAATTTTAACCTGACTGTTTTTCTTTAATGGGAACAGAAGGCGGCAATTCGATCACTGAACCGGCTCTGCCTTCAAAGAACATGATTTATTTCAGTAACATAAAAATACTGCATATGCCTTTAAGAATATATATCATTATGCTATGAATCTACAATGTCCATTTTATGATGATTTCCATTGTTTTAGACATAGGATTGGATTTTACCAACCTCGGCAAGTCTGTGGTAAGCAACGTCGGTGGTGTGTCCTGGCCTTGTGTACAATGATTTTCCCGATTGGGCTTGTTAAGCCTGACCAGCGCGTTTTCCGGCCAGTTGAAGGAAGCGGGTCTGATGACATCATCTGATGATGCATCAACTGCCAGTTTCTTTAAAAGAACCATGTGCAAATTTATTTTAACATTTTTGCTGTCAGTATTCTACAGCATTGAGGTGCTGCAAACACTGACAATGACTGCACAAAGGTGCAGGGCTACACCCAGGCTCTCCCATGACTCCCTCCATATGCTTATGGAGGGAGTCACAGCACGCAAGACAGTTCTCTTCCCTTCCAAAGAGACCTCCCAGGACACCAATACAGCCTGTTTTCACATTACACAGAAGGACACAAGCAGTGATGTTGTCAGGAGGACCAGGCTGCAGTGGTCCAAACCATTCAATGATCTCAGTAGATCACAAAATCTTACTTCAAAGCCACTCTCAACCTCATGCTGCTGTGCCACTCATCACATTCCCATCACTCTGTCTTCCTTATCCTATTCCTGCTCATCCTTACTCACACCAACCTACCTTGCACCTTCACACATCCCTCTCTATCTACATTATCACTGTTCTCTGTCTTATGCAGCATCAGTTGATTGCAGCGAAGTTTGGTGTTATTGTTGGTGCTGCTGGTGTGCCTGATGCTGCTGATGTTGGGGCTGATCGTGGTGGGATTCTGAAACTTGCAGCATTCTGAATCTGTAGTGGAAATGCAGTTAAGAGAAGCTAGTGGCTAGGAAGATATCTGAATCATCTGGGAGCTTTGACTTGACATTTGAAACTGTCAACTCATCAGCTGAAACAATAGGAAGTCACCTCCTACCTCAGCTTCACTAACGAGGTCTAGGCACAGCGGAAAATTGCTGGGCGACCTGTTAAATTCAAAAAGCGGAGAAAAAAGCATTGTTAGGTGGCTGTAAACAAGCCACGAATAATTTCAATTGCCTCCCCCGCCGCTGTGTGTCGGGTCTGCACAGTGCTGGCAGACCCGACATTTGGTAAAGGTGCATGGCGGCGGGTTGAAAGCGGGGTTCCGACTCTAAAAAAAATACTTTCCTTTCCGACCCGCCACCGATCGCGCCCACTAACCCCCGGAAAATTCCCCCCATTGCTCCTAGAATATTTATTACCACATTAACAAAGACAATTTTATTCCACACTCTCCAACATATTCTCATCACCAGCCTTTTTTGTAGCGCATTAATTAACTGTAGTGTAAATCTCGCGAGTAGAACCCATTCTAAAAATCAAGCAGTTATAAAAACTTCGGATTAACTTCAAGACCCTTTCATTTTTGATGCCCATTTCAGTTGATCTATAAACATATATTTTTGCTTAAATGGTGCATCTTGTTTACATCGTCAAGGATAACAGCTGGATAAGCTAATCAGCCTGACAACGTGAAGGAGCTGAATTAACTTAACAAGCTGATGCTGAAGCATGCAGGTTAGTAAATGTATTTCTACTGATGAGAATTTAGCTCTCTGATAGTGTCAGTCTCAGCAACTTTCAAGGAGGTGTCCCTGATAATAGCACTAATAGTGCTATTTTAACATTGACATGATCAACAGAAGGAAATAAAAGTCTTATGTTAATCATGGTTCTTTGTAACAAAGATGTTTTTATTGTGTTACAGCCAAATCAGTCAAAGTTCAACATGTTGCCATACTATAAGTTACTAATATTAGCTTCTTGTTTTTCACCTCCCATCATATCTGGTACTGCACTTCCTGGTGGCTGAGCAACTAAGCCATACAGACCAGGAACATTCCACGTTTGATGCTGATTTCAGCTATAATGGCAATAAAAGTGACAATGATTTATTGACTCACTTTCCTTCTCCATTTCCAATTATAATGATCTTGGTTAAAAAAAACTCCCTCTGCTATGTTTTACCATTTTGACTGACATCAGAAAGGGATATATGCAGCAGGTCTGTGGGATTTCATTCACTATCGACTCCAACAGGAGCTTTGTTTCTAATGGTACCCCTCAATCACCCTCAAAATATCTGCTTCCAAACATACCCCGTAATAGTTATTCAGTTACTCTTTGGAAATTTGCACATGCTGACCCGATCCCTTTTATCCTTTTAACCACCACTATAATACCCTTACATTAGTACTTTCTAAAGTTAGTATTAACTCACAAATGATTCAATCCCTCAAATGTTCTGGCCTAATCCATTATCACCAGTCTGGTTTTGGCATGAGCATTCCATTGGGGATTTTGTTGGCTTTGTGAAGTATTTCCAGAATTCTGCTTTTGCAGCACTTTGGTGAATTGTTTGTCATTGCCTTAATGTCTTTTACTGGATCTGGAACTGGACACTTTTAAACAAATTACCATCAAATGGCTTCCCACCAAAGAATGTTGATGGTGATCCAGATTTTTTACAAATCATTCTATTTGTGCTGTGGTTGACAGCTGATCCTTTGACTCGTTTTCCCTTAACTCAAGGATTCCCCAGTGCTCAAACCTCTCTTCCACTCTTTCTTTATATAGAATCATAGAAATTACAGTTCAGAAGGCCATTTAACCCATCAGACTTATGCGAGTGCTAGTTCTTCAACTAGAACTATCAATTCTGATTCCTTTTCCCTGCTCTTCCCTTGTATTCTTCTATGTTTTTAAATGTCATCTAATTTTGTTGCAAATTCTAGTCTGCAGTAGATATCTTCTTCAGTTGTGTGACATCAGTCACTCCTGTGAGTATGTTACTTTTATGGGAGTTGACTCACACTGCCCTACATTTACTTATACAAATGGTATCCCATTGTGACCTCAATCCGATATTTGAGTCTTTTGCGTGTTTTCTCCTTGAATCTCGCTGAAGGTGAATCAAGCAAACACTTAGTGAGACGAGGTCTGATGCGAATAGATAACTTGCTTTATTTCACAGTATGGTGAACTTACAGAATAGAAGTTATGATCAAACTCAATCAGTACAACTTATTTTTGTGCAATAAGACAAAATAAAATAAGAATGCTTTCCCCCATTAGTGGGTCATCTTATTGATTTAAATAAGATGACTTTTAATTGCAGGTGAGCGGTTAAAATCGCAAAAATCAATTTACTCCCCTGCCCAACCCCCTGTTCCCGCTGAAAAGTTGCATTTTTTGCACTTTTAAATTGGAAGGTTATCCTCATTTGGTGCAACCTGCCTCACCCTGCAGATGGAACTCCAATCCTTCACCATCAAAAGTACGACTGCTGTCCCACATGTCTCCACTGTACCATTCTGAACAATGAATTAACTTTTCTGCCACCAGCACAACCTCCCCTTAAAAGGCATACTGTAGCACTTGAAGAGCATTTGCCTTGTTGAATTTTCCACTTCCCACTGAACCTGAAAACCAGACTTTTCATGTGCCAGTGACCTATTCAAATTAGGAGGAAGAATTCCAGTTGGAAAATTTAGTATGGCCTTCCCTCTTATGCTGTTGGCGCAGGCTAGTCTGTGCCATTGAATATCTCAACCCCATTTTTAACATTTGGGGGAAATTGGAACCTTCAAAAACCGACTTCATGAATTCTCCCAAAATGCATGATTATTTGTTGTGCATTGAATCCAATACCCAGTAGTAACTTAAACATCTAGGGCCGATTTTATGAATGCGCACTCACCCGTCAGGAATGCACATCAGGAAATCGCAGGCACGTTTCCCACAATTTCCCATCCAATCATTTCAACAATATTCATTATGGGTGGGCAAAGCTCTACATCTTTAGCCCAATTTTGTGAAATTGTTCCATTTTACAATTGTCAGTTCAGTGAAGAGGTGCTCTACGGTGCTTGCAGCATGCGTGTGGTCCCAGAACTGTGGAAATAAAAACCTTATTTCTGCACTTATGAATTACGAGATCTTTGGGGAGATGAGCAATTATATGGAGAATCAGTGAATGGGTTTCCTCAGCCAAAAGGGAGTTTTAAGGAGGATTGGCAGGATTTTTTTTAGTATAGAATTTGTAGTACACTACCAGATGACTGTACATAGTAATCAAAATTAGTTCTAAAACTAGTAACATTGCATGATGTTATTTTTCTTTTTATATACTTACAGAATCTATGTGCAAAGTTATGTTATATAACTTTTTTTTGAGTGTATGTACTATGCTTAACGCCTTTTTTTCCTTGATCTTCACCTTTTGCTGGGACTCTTGGTGGCCGCAAAAGGTACACTTGTGTAGTATGATGGAAAAACCCTATCTGATTGTGCCCACGATGGAAATATCTGACTCTGCTTAAGAATGTAGGAAATTTGGGGAATAGAACATAACCATATGGTCCATCCCTGGTTTGTTAGTGGAGGTGAAATTGGCCTTAGGTGCCAGTATAAAAAAGGAGCATATAGAAATCGGCAGCCCATCTTACACCTTGCTCAATTTGTTTTCTCCATTGACGTCAACTGATTTATATCTCAAACCCCTGGAAAAATTGCACCAATGATCTGAAATTTTTCTGGGGTTTCAGTGACTCTTCCACCAAAGTTATAATGAACGAATGGAAGATACGCTTTGGAATTTCATGCCTTACATCTTTAATAGCATAATATGCAGACAATATCACACTATAATATAATAAAATATTTATGCACATTACAATCCCACAGAGACCTCCTTCTTCCAATCACTGCCATTCTTAGGAATTGCTGCTGCCCACTCCTGTCAGTTCTCTGTGTGGCAAATTCCCTCTGGTTAAGTGCCAGCATCCTACCTGCCGACCTCTTAAGTCTATGCAGCACAATTGCTGTGACTTGCACTTCACCGTGAGTTTTGCTGTAGTAGCCGAGATTTCCTGATTGTATAATAGGATTTAGCAGCAGCAGCAGTCATGGTACGCCACAAACTTACGACATAGGTAGAAAGATATGGTGACTCTGAATCACTGATCTCATTCATAGGAAATAGATAATTGCTCATGACAACCTCACAACCATTACTTGTAGCTGTCAGGTGTTTCCACCATCACTGAAATTATTCACTATTTTATATTTCAGTCTGATGATAAATTATATTCATTTTAAATGGATAAAAGTACTTGATACCACAAATGGTACACAATTGCAACTCTACACAGAGAGTGGTTGGAAACTGTTAGCTTTCTGACTAAGTTATAATTATCTGAAGTCTCATTGTGTGCATTTCATTATCGAAGGCTGGAAAGGTTGGATGAGCCCATGCAACAAGTGGACAACATAGGAGAATGTTTTATTTAGTGCTTTGAGGTCAAAACCTAAACAATGTCAAAGGGCATTTTTCATGTTCAAGATTACAGGCACCTAATGTCAACTTGCATTTATTTGTTTGGTTATACCTGTAGTAATGTCTGTCTCCAGGGTACAATCGTAAGCCACCAGCTGTGCCAACCTTAATAAATGTATCATTTTTTCTAGGTCTATCTTAAAGTGCAAGTTGCCATTGAATCCCTCCAGGTGACATCATTGCAAAATTAAACCATGCCAAAATGTATGCCCCTTTAATTAGCCTTTCATTTGATCTGAGTGAAAGTAAAGGATTTAATTTACAAAGCATAGAGTTGATTAACAACTCAATGATTGGTCATTCAATGCATAATCAGAAGATCAGGATTTTGTTTCTCAAAACTGCTACTTGACTCACTAATCATCGAATCATGAAATAATATAGCACAGGAGGTCATTCAGCCCATCGTGACTCTGGTTCTTTTACCAATAATGATAAATCTGTGTCCTCTGGTTACTGACCCTTCTACCACTAGAAATCGTTTCTCTTTATTTACAGGTTCATCGAGAGAACCACTCACTCACTCATTTCTCACAAAACCTTTCATGATTTTGAATACCTCTATCAAATCTCCCCTTAACCTCCTCTGTTCAAAGGAGAACAATTCCAGTTTCACTAGTTTCTCCATGTAACTGAAGTCTTTTATCCCTGATACCATTCTAGTAAATCTCCTCTGCACCCTCTCTAAGGCCATGACATCCTTCCTAAAGTGCGGTGCCCAGAATTGAGCACGATACTCCAGCTGGGGCCTAACCAGTGTTTTATAAAGGTTTAGCATAACTTCCTTGCTTTTGTACTCTCTGCCTCTATTTATAAATCCAAGGATCCCATATGCTTTTTTAACAGCCTTCTCAACTTGTCCTGCCATCTTCAAAGATGTATGTATCTAATGGCATGGAAGGAGAAATTTCTGTAATTTTAAATAATGGTGGTAGGTGCACCAAAACACTGAGGGGCCGAAATTGCCCACCGCCCAAAATGAGGCACATCTACCATTTTCAATGTGTTCTGGCCACCCCAATGCATGGGGCAGCCAAACCATTGAAATTCAGCAGTTCGGTTTTTTTCGAGTGGGGCGGAAATAGTCTTATAATGGGGGCGGAAGTGGGGCGGGACGGAGTTGCCGTCACTAGCAGGGCAGATGTGGGGGCGGGGCAGAGTGACTGACACTGCAAGACATCAGTACCGCGCTGATGACATCATCGCGCTGGCGCGTCACCGCGCTGGCGCATCACAATGTTGCTCCTCTTCAGTTAAATGGGAGGGCCACTGCGAACTCTGCAGCCACTTTAGTGGCAAACAGTGGGCCACCAGGGAGGTTTTCGGCCGGGCCAGCAGCCTGCCACCCAAGAGGGGGTGCCAGGCTGCCCGACCGAATCCGCGGCCATAATTGTCGGCCCGACCTGGCAGTCGGCCAACAAAAAAAATAACTTGGCAGCCGCGGCAGTGCACCCCCCACTTTAAGGGTGGCTGCACTGCCAAGGCACAGACAGTGTAGCGACAGCAAAGCTGTCTAGCGGATTGCGTCAGGGGCACCGATCAGCTGTGGGGCCGCTCCCGCGGGTCAATTCTGGGAAAGGGACAATTTCCTGAGAGGAAATTTTGGGAAAGGGTCCCCACCAGTCAGTAAGGGGTCGGCGTATGCACGCCGCGGCGGGAAAGCGGGTGGAGTGATCCAGGACACCGCTTCAAAACTGAGGATGGGCAACTTTCAAAATGGCGACCCCTATGTGGAGACTCGGCGGCCATTCTGCATCGACCCGTGGCGGCCGCTTTCAGGTGGCCAGAGGCCTTATAGAAAGGAGCAATTTCGGCCCCCGGAGGTTTTAGTGCACATGATTCGTCATTACTTCAGTACAGTTTAAAAATCCATCCTCCTTTAGTTTATTTTTTTCTGTGTTTCATTTTACCATTTCTTTGTGTTTTTACACTTCTGAAGCTCACCTTTTATCTATTTTGCTTCCTAATCTTTTAGCCCCTGTTCTTTTCATGATACTCAATCCGCTAAACAGAATCAAGCGTGAGTCTGCTTAAAAGCAACTTCTCTCAAAGGTAGGTCTTCAATAAGGTCCTAATAGCCTATTTGTAAAAAATATTCCCCCTCTATTTTTCCTGATTCTCCTCAGGCCAAGGACCAACTGTAGTCAATAGAGTGTGTGACCCGCTTCCGGGCCTCCACCAATGCTGCATGCATCCAGCTCCTAGGAAATGAGTGAGTGGCTCTCTCAATGAACTTCCTCCCTTAGATGGAGGTATCTGGCTCCTGCTGAACACTTCCCACCAGTAACACACCCAAGATTGGAAATCAGCTGTATGGAGATTGTGGGCTCAAACCCATATCTCACCACTTTGCCTCAGAACCATCAATAGGCATTTCTTACAGATCTATTATGCTGCTTGTCATAGTGTTTGTTGAGAAGAACTATCTACTCTATAAAGTGTGCAATACAGGTGCAGTGCTTAAAATCCGGAACTCTTGGGACCGAGGCCGTTCTGGATTCTGGGCTTTTCCGGACTTTCGATTTGTTTTCTGACGTCACAAATCCGGAAACACCTGAGCCCATGTTCGGGAATTTCCGGATTTCAGAACGTCAGAAAGGGAGGGGGGAGATTCCCGCCAAAGAGCTGTTCGGGCTGTCCGGCCCCGCCGAAGAGGATGGTGTCGGGCGGGGCCCCGCCGAGGATGTTGTCAGGTGGGCCGGCCCCCGGCAAGGAAGATGTCGTTGGGTGGGCCCCGCCAAAGATGTTGTCGGGCAGGCCCCGCCGGGTATATTGTCGGGTGGGACCCGCCAAATATATTGTCAGGTGGGTCCCTCCGAGAGTGTTGTCGGAAGGGCCCCGCCGAGGTGTTTGGGCAGGGCCCCGCCGAGGAAGTCATCAGGCGGGCCTGCGAGGAGTCCCCGAGGTAATGCCAGCGGCGGTGGGGCGAGGTGAGGCCCGAGGTCGGGCAGCGGCAGTGCCCCAAGACCGGCAGGGTCGCCGAGTCCGGATTCCAGAACATTTTATGGATTCCGGACAACCCTGCCACCGATCGGTCCGGAGTCCGGATTCTGGAACATTCTGGATTCTGGAACTCCAGATTCCCGACGCTGCACCTATACTACAATATTGTTTGGAAAATACTGGAAACATTTAAAAGGAAATGAAAAGTGACATTGTTTGACTTCCCTACTTGAATTTTGCATCCTGCTTGATACTCACCGAGTATCAAGTGCTCTCAAATTCCTCGACTGGCAAGACAGAATATGAAGTAGCAAAATGCTTCCCAAACCGTTATAAAACAAAATGAGAGGAGGAAAAAACCCAGTAAAAATAAGTCAATCCACTGCTAGTGGAAATTTGGAATCAATGTAGTTTATATTCCAATAATGAGCACAGTATTGTTAGAACAATATTTTTTGTTTTTGTAACATATAATTGTAAAATATTTAAATACTTACACAATTCTACTGAATAGTTTTGGAAGAAAATGCAATCTACAGTATCACTTATGTTTTTCAACAAACACACAGTTGCAACCAAATTGCTAAACTACTGTCTTACCTTTACACTGGTTTTGTTCATTAATTGCATATCCATGTGCACATCGAAGCTGCTGGTAGTGAGGGAGGATTGGATGTGGTCGTCGAGTAGGAACAGGAACATGACCATGAGAAAAAGGAGTCGTGGACACATTCCCTCTTTCAACGCTATTATTCATGATAATGATGGCTGTTTTAGGCAGGCATAAGTATCCTCCGTAATGGTTTATACATTTCATTTCGCCTTTGCAAGCATCTGGGATAGTTTCACATTCATCAATATCTGAAAACCAACAAAAGATTTTTTAACCCATGTGACAGATCCTGTATTCAGACTAGTCAATAAATGGATCAGATTTTGCTGCAGTGGAGCATCCCGTGGCGTGCCCCGTTAGTTAGACTTGTTTGTGCACATTTAGGTTGAAAAACTTTTGCCCACAAAGTTGCTGGCAGTGTGAGCTAATAATGGCACAGCAACAGGATATATAGGACCTGAGTGAATAGTGTGACTGACTGTGTATCTCCTTAACTAATGATATTAAAGGATTAAGAAATAATCAGAGGAAGGACTGAGAAAGAGGGTTAATTCAATGTCAAATAAGGCACAGAAAGAGAAATAAAGGAAAAGATTGGATTAAGAGAGAGAAAAATGTGATATTTTTAAAAATCTCCTAAAACAATTCACAACCTGAAGGAATGAGACTCCACACATAATTTTGGACAAGAGAGGTTGATTGGCAGTCGTTAACAATTATCACATTTTTAAAAGGGTGCTTACGGTGTTAATCACTAGACTTAACTTTCTGTGGAAAGATTAATGAGTAAATAATGTACAAATGCACGAACTTTATGAAAGTCATGGGGAGGTTAAGCACGAGATATCATTTACGCGAAGCTAGTGGTGCAAATCGGCCAGTAAATTCACGGGGTATCTCTTCCTCGCTACAAGTTGCTGGCTAATTTGCACTTTAATAATGGTGTGTATCATTCAGACTCTGTTATTTTTGTCAGCAAAATCTGGCCCAAAGTCATTTATTTTTATATGCATTAGATTCTTTTTTATTTGCATTGCATGTATACAATGATTTGTTTCCAACAAATATGTTGAATTTGCTGCAGTTCCAATTATTGCTTTGTTCCGTGCAATCATTAAAGGTTCACAAATGCTAATTTTAAAATATAATTTAAATTTTATGTAAGTCAATGTTGAAACAATTAATTTTGATGTCACTGTAAAATGTAAAAATACAGAAGAAAAATGAATTAGGGAAAGAAAAAAGCCAAATATGCAAATGTAAATAAGTAAGAAAATGTAGAGAGAAGGAAGAAATCTACCCTATTTCCACATTTATTGTCTCACCTCTGCACTGCTGCCTTTCAAGATCCCATTGATACCCATCTGTACACTGCTGTAGGAACATAAGGACAAAGGGGGTTTCAAAGTGCAGCACTATTTTTGCATTAATAGGTAAATAACAATATTCTGCAACATAGCAGGAAAAATCAAAAAGTAAGAGAATGCCAGTGTCTAATCCAACAATGTTTTCAGTGAGAAGCAACTGTTAGATGTAAAAAAGTGTATCTTTCTTCAATTATAAATTAAATAAATATACCATTGCAGATGAACATACTAGAACAATAATATTTAGGATTGATCACATCACACATTTATGTTTTGTCATTGAAAAACTGTTGTCAATTCAATTGTAATAAAATCTTATGTGGGCTATCAGTTTGCTCAGTTCTTGGAGACATCTTACCGTATATGTGATGGTTTCATCGGCTTCCTGTGAGGTTATGCTACGCAAAATAAATGCGACCAGCAGACACCATTGCAACATCTTGTATCTGAATAATATTAACAGACAACCTTTATAGCCTTTAACAAAAACAAGCTCTACAGCATCTTTCAATTAATTTATATTTATTATTCAAGAAATACATGGTGAACATAAAGGGTTGTTTTCACTGGTTTGTTGGAATGAGTTCAAGTTTAATCTAACAATATTTTTACAAGTCTTGACAAGCAGCAGAGCATTGTGAAGAGAAAAAAGAATTTATGGTTTATAGCTCCTTCTACACATGTTTTCAAATGAAGTATATTTATTCGTTTATATTGTATTAAGTATTTTCAGGAACTTAATGTATGTAATGACTTGAAGGTGGTTTCAAAATAAAAATCCCCTCCATTTCAAAACATCTCATTTCCACATATCTTTGTTATCTTATTCACTTATATACGTTTTAAAACCTGCACACATAAAAAGCCATTACAATAGTTCAAAATACATCACATCAACAGGTTACCAGAGAGTCTAAAATGAAAATAAACAAGCATAAAGCTAGAAAGCAGTTATACATGAGATACAGAATTGTCACCCAGAATTTAAGTTTTATTTATCTTTTTATTTATATGAGCGGCATATACATATATTGACGTTACCTTTAAAGAACAGCAGGTCTTCACAACTTTTAAAAATTCTCCTGGTCGACTTTTGGCTGTTTTTTTTAAATCACTTGCTAGAAGAGCAGTGTTGAGTGTGTGAGTTGCAGTGGTTTGTGAGGAGGTTCTTGTGCGGCAGTGGTGTTGCTCCCTCTGCAGGTTCACAGGCTAACCACAACCCCCAAATTAATAACAGAAGAGCGAATAACAAACCCTTCAGGAACAGTTAAACGGGAGTGTCACTACAACTGAAGCTCGGTCAGGTGGTACAATACAGCGCAGGAAGGCGGGACTATCAGTCAGTGCTCAGTCACACCACAGCCAAATAGGTTTGCAGCTAACAGTTACTTACCAACGATTTGCTTCGGAATGGAGCAACTGACTGCGATAAATGCTTCTCCAAATATCAACGAACGATTTCGTCATCTGTAGTTGGTACAAAATATAAACAACAAAAAGCGAATACCAGCGTGTGTGGCATTTTCTAATATTTTGATTCAAGCTAGTATACAGAAAAATAAACTTACAAGGCAATTGACATAAACTACACAAGTGTGGTTCTTAGAATTAGGCGAGCCAGAATTAAACAGCAATAATGCGACAATGTATGTGAGTGGGCAAGTTTTCAGAAGGTTGTTAGAGGGCTCAGTCGGTGTTAGCAGCTCTGAAACGGCCTCTGTTTGCTCTACTTGCTCCTCGATTCTGAGAGCCAAAAACAGCCGCCAACACCAGCACCGCGTGTGGGTGATTTACTACGGGAACCTTTGGCTGACGTGTCCGAGGGGGTCATCCAAGCAATGAATAATAAAAAAAACCACAAATAAACAGGCGCTGAGCTCACAATCTTTGTCAGGCCACCTGCAGCTTGAAGACTTTCTGACAAGCGGCGCGGGTTCCTGGCTCAGGGACCTGGTTTGCAATGATGAACCTGCATTTTTTTTAAAGCGGAGGGAAATAAGGATATTGAGACGGGAGGAGTGCCGTTACAGGTGATCTATGATGTCTCACTTATTTCCCACTATATACCTCATGATTACTTAGTGAAACTGTATGTGTGTCTCTTTCTGTGTATCCCGTACTTCATCCATTTCAGTGGACTTGCAATCTCTGACTGTGTCGCTGTTTTTACTGCACAAGACTCACTATTTGCAATGGTTTGACCTCAACGAGTGCATTTAACAGATGGTGTTGGCGTTGGAGTGAAAACACGTAAATAGAAGAAACTAATCTTAGACATCATCAAAATATGAAAATGTTTAGTAAAATGGATCAAGTCAGACAGCTAGGCGCGGGAAAAGGATAGAGGTGTTAAAAATTGATAAGTGAACATATTACAGAGATAAAGAAAATATATTAGAGAGGATGCATGTTGGATAAGAATGACATATAGAAAGAACACCACCGAGTAATGCCAAGTCTAAAAACTCTCAGCGGGTTCCCCAGTGCTGTATTTAACATGCAGCAACAATTACCCAGTGTATGTTCTTTACAGAACGTACGTTGGTTCTGTGAGAATTTCAAACAAGCACACAGACTCCCATCTAGCGGCCACCATGAGACAAATGACTTCACTTTCACATTGCAATACCACATACATTATGATGTTAAAATAGTTTGGTGATATTACCAGTGGTACATCAGTTATGTACACTTCATCTGAGTGTCAGAAACATATTGAATGAAAAAGTCATCATCATAGGCGGCCCCTCGAGCGAGGATGACTTGCTTCCACGAGAGTTCACAGATGTTTCAACGAAGGACCCAATGTTCCAGTCCTGAACTCCAGTTGAGGGGGTGGAAGATGCCTGTGCGTGAATTTTTTTAACGTGTGGGGACCGTTGCACACCAGCCACCACATGGCTTGACAGAGCTAGGCCTTTATCCAGTGGCAAGGATTAACCAGGACGACTGGAGACCTACTCTGCTGCACGACCTAGTGCGCACACATATCGCAGTGTGGGCTGGTCCGTGCTGCCTCTGGGCCCTTGGCTCTTCTGGGCCCCATACCCTCAGTCGCTGTACCTCGGCCACAATGTTCCAGGGCCCGGCGCTCCAGCTCTATTTATAGCCCCGACCTGCGGTGGTGTTCTCTCACAGGTTGGGGCAGGCCACGAAAAATGAAGAAGTACAGCAGTAATGGAAACACTTGTGCATGCAAAGAAAACAAGTTGCACAAATAGAAACCAATAGGAGACAAGAAAAATCTCAGTGATAAAAAATGTAAAATTTGTAGTTTAAAACAATAATATTGAATAAGCCAAGTAGATAAGCGCATATCTGAACAAAGTAAGTGGAAGGTAAATAAACATTCTTCGAATTGGATGAATTGACTGATTAAAAGGGGAATAAAAAGAGAAATACAAAACAAAATATACAAATGCTACAGAGAAAAAGGGAGGGGACTGTGTAGGCCCAGTGGATCTTGTTGTGTGTCTGTAAAGCATGCACTCCCATATTCCGCCACCAGGTAGCGCATCCCCTGAAGTCCCAAGGGATCCCAGCATCCCTTGGGAGCACTGTATATAAGCCGGCCCCTGATGCCTGTTCCAGACTCTGGAGTGTCTTAATAAAGACTGAGGTCACTGTTACTTTAACCTCCCTGTGTGCAGTCTCATCTGTGTTAGGAACACAATAACTGGCGACGATTATACGAATCCAACGCAAAGATGCAGAAAACTGTGGGCATTCTCGGAGGGTGAGGACTGGGAAGCCTATGTCGAATGGCTAAACCAGTACTTTGTAGCCAACGAGCTGGACGGAGAAGGATGCGCTGCAAAAAGGAGAGCGGTCCTCCTCACGGTCTGTGGGGCTACAGCCTCATGAAAAATCTTCTGGCTCCGGTGAAACCCACATATAAGTTTATGAGGAGCTGTGTACACTGGTTCAGGAGCATCTTAACCCGAGGGAGAGTGTGCTGATGGCGAGGTATTGGTTCTACATGTGCCAGCGATCTGTAGGTCAGGAAGTGGCGAGCTACGTCGCTGAGCTAAGGCAACTTGCAGGACAATGCGAGTTTGATGGCTACCTGGAGCAGATGCTCAGAAACTTTTTTGTACTGGGCATTGGCCACAAGACCATCCTATGAAAACTTTTGAGTGTAGAGACACCGACCCTCAGTAAGGCCATTGCGATAGCACAGGTGTTTATGTCCACCAGTGATAACACCAAACAAATCTCTCAGCAGACAAGTGCTAGCAATGTTCATAAAATAACTGGAACTGTATTTGCGAGCAGAAATGTACAGGGCAGAAATCACGAGTCTGCAACTGCCAGCAGGCCCCAGGTGACCTAGATGACTCCGCAACAAAGGATGAATGCAAGGCAATTCACACCTTGTTGGCGTTGTGGAGGCTTCCATTCAGCCTATTCATGCCGCTTCAAAGGGTATGTTTGCAAGAGCTGTGGAACAATTGGGCACCTCCAATGAACTTGCAGATGAGCTGCAAGCTCTGCAAAACCTGCTAACCACCATGTGGCAGGGGAAGATCAGTCCATGGTGGATCAAAGCAATTTCGAGCCTCAGAGAGAGGAGGCAGATGCTGAAGTACACGGGTGCACACATTTTCGATGAAAAATTGAATGGCTTACCAGTAGACATGGAACTGGACACTGGCGCTAGCCAATCCATCACGAGTTAAAAGATGTTTGAGAGACTGTGTTGCAACAAGGCACTCAGACCAGCCCTGAGCCCCATCCACACGAAACTGAGAATGTACACCAAAGAGCTCATCACTGTCCTGGGCAACGCCATGGTCAAGGTCACCTACGAGGGCACGGTACACGAACTGCCACTCTGGATTGTCCTGGGCGATGACCCCACACTGCTTGGAAGGAGCTGGCTGGGCAAAATCTGCTGGAACTGGGATGACATCTGAGCACTATCACATGTCGATGAGGCCTCATGTACCCAGGTTCTTAACAAATTTCCTTCCCTTTTTGAGCCAGGCAATGGAAACTTTTCTGGGGCGAAGGTGCGGATCCACTTGGTCTCAGAGGCACGACCCATTCACCACAAGGCGCAAGCGGTACCTCACATGATGAAGGAGAGAGTGGAAATCGAGCTGGACAGGCTGCAACGCGAGGGCATCATGTCTCCAGTCGAATTCAGTGAGTGGGCCATCCCGATTGTTCCAGTACTCAAAAGTGATGACACGGTCAGGATTTGCGGCGATTATAAAGTAACTATTAATCGTTTCTCGCTACAGGACCAATACCCGCTACCTAAAGCAGACGACCTATTTGCGACGCTGGCAGGATGCAAGACGTTCACCAAGCTCGACCTGACTTCGGCCTACATGGTGCAGGAGCTGGAGGAGTCTTCAAAGGGCCTCATCTGCATTAACATTCACAAGGGACTGTTCATCTACAACAGATGCCCGTTTGGAATTCGGTCAGCTGCAGCGATCTTCCAGAGAAACATGGAGAGCCTACTCAAGTCGGTACCACGCACGGTGGTTTTTCGGGACGACATATTGGTCACAAGTCGGGACACCGTCGAGCACCTACAAAACCTGGAGGAGGTCCTCCAGTGACTGGATCACGTAGGGCTGCGGCTGAAGAGGTCGAAATGCGTCTTCATGGCAACAGAAATGGAGCTTTTGGGGAGAAAGATCGCGGCGGACGGCATTCGGCCCACAGACGCCAAGGCAGAGGCTATCAGGAACGCGCCTGGGCCACAGAATGTCACGGAGCTGTGGTCGTTCCTGGGACTCCTCAACTATTTTGGTAACTTCCTACCGGGGTTAAGCACTCTCTTAGAGCCCCTACATGTGTTATTGCATAAAGGTGAGAACTGGGTATGGGGAAAGCCAGAAACATTTTATGCTCCAACAAGCTGCTTGTATTGTATAATCCGTGCAAAAGACTTGTATTAACATGTGATGCGTCGTCGTATGGAGTCGGGTGTGTATAACAAGCAGCTAATGTTGCAGGGAAGCTGCAACCTGTTGCCTATGCCTTCAGGAGCTCGTCTAAGTCCGAGAGTGCCTACAGCATGATTGAGAAAGAGGCATTAGCGTGTGTGTTCGGGGTAAAGAAAATGCATCAGTATCTGTTTGGCCTCAAATTTGAGCTGGAAACCGATCACAAGCCCCTCATATCCCTGTTTGCTAAAAACAATGGGATAAATACGAATGCCTCAGCCCGTATACAAAGGTGGGCACTCGCGCTATCAGCGTATAACTATACCATCCGCCACAGGCCAGGCACCGAGAACTGTGTGGATGCTCTCAGTTGGCTACCATTGCCCACCAAAGGGGTGGAAATGGTGCAGCCTGCAAACTTGTTGATGGTGGCGCAGCCCGCAGACTTGTTGATGGTCATGGAAGCGTTTGGAAATGATAAATCACCTGTCATGGCCCGCTAGATTAGGACTTGGACCAGCCAAGATCCTCTGCTGTCCCTAGTAAAAAACTGTGTACTGCATGGGAGCTGGGCCAGCATCCCTGTTGAAATGCAAGAGCTAATCAAGCCGTTCCAGCAGCAAAAGGACGAGCTGTCCATTCAGGCGGACTGCCTGTTGTGGGGTAACCGCGTAGTGCTACCCAAAAAGGGCAGGGAGCTTTTCATCTCGGATCTCCACAGCACACACCCGGGTATAGTAATGATGAAAGCGATAGCCAGATCCCACGTGTGGTGGCCCGGTATCGACTCTGATTTAGAGTCCTGTGTACGGCAATGTAGCGTATGTGCTCAGTTGAGCAACGCGCCCAGAGAGGCACCACTAAGTTTGTGGTCCTGGCCCTCCAGACCATGGTCGAGGATCTATGTCGACTATGCGGGCCTGTTTCTCGGTAAAATGTTCCTGGTGGTGGTGGATGCTTTTTCAAAATGGATTGAATGTGAAATAATATCAGAAGCACTGCCGCCGCCACCATTGAAAGCCTGAGGGCCATGTTTGCCACCCACGGCCTGCCTGACATACTGGTCAGTGACAACGGGCCATGTTTCACCAGTGCCGAATTTAAAGAATTCATGACCCGCAATGGGATCAAACATGTCACTTCGGCCTCCAATGGGCAGGCAGAGCGGGCAGTAAAAACCATCAAACAGAGCCTTAAACGAGTCACAGAAGGCTCACTCCAACCCGCCTGCCCCGAGTACTGCTCAGCTACCGCACAAGACCTCATTCGCTCACAGGGGTGCCACTGGCTGAGCCACTCATGAAAAGGACACTTAAAATCAGACTCTCGCTGGTCCGCCCCAACCTGCACGATCAGGTAGAGAGCAGGCGGCAGCAACAAAATGTAAACGATGGTCGCGCCACTGTGTCACGGGAAATAGATCTGAATGACCCTGTGTACGTGCTAAACTATGGACATGGTCCCAAGGGATCGCGGGCACGGTGATAGCTGAAGAAGGGAGTAGGGTGCTTGTAGTCAAACTAGACAATGGACAAATTTGCAGAAAGCACCTGGAACAAACGAGGCTGCAGTTCACAGACTGCCCTGAACATCCCACAGTAGACACCACCTTTTTCGAGCCCACAACATACACCCAAAGGATCAATGACACCACCCCAGACCAGGAAATCGAACCCATCACGCCAAACAGCCCAGCAAGGGCCAGGCTCACCCAGCAGCCCTGCAGGGCCAACAACACGCCAGCCCAGCGAGGGCACAGCCAACACACCAAAACAGACATTTGTACCGAGGCGGTCCACCAGGGAAAGAAAGGCTCCTGACCGCTTCACCTTGTAAATAGTTTTCACTTTGACTTTGGCAGGGGGCAGGGGGAGTGATGTGTAAAGCATGCACTCCCATATTACGCCACCAAGGAGCGCATCCCCTGAAGTCCCAAGGCATCCCAGCATCCCTTGGGAGCACTGTATATAAGCCGGCCCCAAGGCCTGTTCCAGACTCTGGAGTGTCTTAATAAAGACTGAGATCACTGTTACTTTAACCTCCCTGTGTGCAGTCTCATCTGTGTTAGGAACACAATAGATCTCATGCCAATTGAGAGTAGGAATGAGTTCTGTTGTGAGCATTTTAACGGCCCAAAGATGTTACGGCCTAAAGTGATCTGAATGCTGCCCAAATATTCCCTGTGGGGAATGACATTTGTCCTGATAACATTGTATTATATATCCCTGGCCCCAAATCACAGGGAGATGGTGACTTACATACTTGTGGCAGCCACCCTGTGCCTGTAGAGGCACAACAATCGGAGCAACACTTTGCCACTGTTGTAATGTAGGGATTATGTACTCTTGGGCAGATGGTATATGTTATTCTGAAGAAGGGGAAAACACAGTGGATGCTAGCTATCCTCGTGGTACAATTAGAATGCATGTTTGGCTTTGCTTGACAGAGTACAAAAAAAGTTGATGAATGTACAGTTTTGTGCAGATATCAGGTTCAACCAGCAGCACATGGGCAAATATTATTTGCTTTGGGGTTCCTCCACTGGTTGCAGCTCAGTTCTGCATCCAATTTGGCTGAAGTATTACATCCTCAAATAACATCAGTACAGCCCGATGTGATACACTCAGAGCTCGCAGTGAACAGCTGAACACACATTAGTGATCCCCCACTATGAAGATGTGCATCAAGGGCATCAATTTACAATTCATCTGTTCCTGTAAAGCTATGACAGTGTGGAATTCCCTTTCTCAATCTTATTGTGGATCCTGTATCTGACAGTTCTTTTCAGTTTTAAGAGACAAATAGGTATTTGTTGAATAATTAATTACAATGAATTCCGAAGTTCACACAATTAACTTACTCTTAACACCATGCTTCTCCTGGGTACCTAAACTTGCACTTTTATCACCTATTCCACTGCTCCAGCTAAGTGTGGTTATATCCTTTCACATGAATAGTAGATGCATCAGAAAATAGTTATGTATATATTAACAAGTCTATTCCAAAATGCTAGAAAAAACTCCACATACCACGTCAAAAATCAACATTTTCTGGGAGTAGGGGAAGTCTGCACTCTGGATCCCCAAGGAAAAAAATCACCACATGATGCACAGAATCCCCACCTCTTACATTGTCACTACACCATTGAGATTAAAGGGAACCTCATTAAAATACCCAAGCTATATTACTTTAAAGAATGCCAAGAAAGTAGGACAACAGGACACCAGTAACAGTCAGTGAAAAGTATTTTAAAACAAATACCAAGGGAAATGTTCTTCAGAGAGTGAAAATGTTTGTAAGGAAAATACTGAAAAAATAGAGGCAAAAACATTGGACTTATTCAAACAACAAGTAGATGCCCTGACGAGGGAGCCAATGTGCGACATGGATGAACTTTGATAGACAAAATTGGTTTTTATTATTCTTCAGTTTTCTTAATTTTTTGTGTGGATATCACAAAAAATAAGAACAGGAATTAATATAAAATATGTTAACATCTGCCTAATGTTGGCAGTGGCAGGAATTTGATGCAAGTACCATCGCCTATAGGAAGATTTCCTTTCAGGTTATTCAGAATACAGTTGATGTCGAGATGGGAGAGTACTCGAGGGATGAGCTTTACTGGGTTGAATAACTTTTCTTGTCTCTGACTTAACTTACTTATTTTTAGATTTTCTGTTTTATTCTATAGTTCGCTATGTGCTTTGCCCGATATAGAAATGTAAGAAAAACAATACAGGCCAAGTTTGATCTTGGGCTTTCTGGTGATACATTTTGCATGAAGCAAGATTTTCAAGTAGACCCAGTGTTCTCATTTTGCTGCAAATGAAGTGCAACAACTGGCAAAGCATTTTGTACTGACAAAGCTTGATGGCTGAGAGTAGACAAAGCTGGAATCACTACAAAAAATAGAAAGGCTGGTGATCAAAGCATTTGGTAAAGTTGCCAATATCAATGCCTAGATGACCAAAGTGGTAACCCTTTTGGCATAAACCACTGAGTTCTCAATGAGTAAGCTAAAATAAAGATTCCATTGTGGTAGAGGCATAGCATGTATGACAATGGAATCTTTCTCTCATTTTAACAGTTTTTGCTTAGATAGGGACCTAAATGTTGTAACTCTTGCAATTCCATCATATTCTTTGATCTTTTTCATAGACTTTCACAGGAGGCTCAGGTGAGTGTTTCTTATGATTTTTTAAAGGCTCTTTATGGGCATGCCTCCTGGCCTCTCTGTCCTGGGCTTCTCCTGATTGCAAAAGTTACCGATCCCCCGCTTCTTTACTTACCTTCCATGGATCTCTGGTGGTGGCCTTACTCTCTGCGTATTCCCACCCACCGCCGGTGTGTGACCTCCCAACAGTTGTAGTGCTGAAATGTCTCCACTAGAGAGAGAGGGAAATTGCATTGGGACAAATTTTCAGAGGTATTTTTCTATTATAAATATGGACAGCATTATATCTCTCCTGTGCAGGATTTTTAGACATGTGGAAAGGTGCCTGAGCCATGGGAGGAGAGTATTATCCTTGTTGTACAGGAACCAACCAGACACTTTGGGATGAAGAGCTGCAGCCCAGATGGCAACATAGTATTGTCCCTTGTACTCTGGAGAAGCCTGCAGCATTCTAAACATTTAAGGCCCTTTCATGTTTTTGTTGTGGGGACATGCCGAAGCTGTTAAAAATAAATCAGTCACTGTTGTATGCAGCAATGGACAGCATATTGACTTACATTCTCTGTATCACTCTGAAAAGAACCTGCATCACAAACATTAATTGCAGTTGTTACCGTTACAAGGACAGTTTAAGTGCTGTCTTAGTTGCGGTGATGGGTTGCAGGTTAGTCTGTAACAAAGAAAGAATCTGCATTTATATAGTGCCTTTCACATCATTAGAATGTCCAAAGTCATTTACAGCCAATGTAAGTGGTTTTGCCTCTGGTGGTTTTGAATCACCCCTCTTACAATATAGACACCGGAATTATAGTCGTGAACACTAATATACCGTAATAGAATGACCTTTTTGGTCTCCACCGTCACAATGCTTTTATTCAAGTTAAAACACACCCTGGTAGTGTAATACAAAGAAACACAGTACAACGCACAATCTGGCTTGTCTAAACAGGCCCCTAACGCGAAGTACCCACGTCTAAACCACCCTTGCTCAGATTCAAAATTGCACCACTGAAATCTGTCCAACAGAATGTGCATACACTTATGAATCTTGCAAAAATCTCCCCACTAAAACCCCTAAGGCTTGGTTGAGACACAAAACACCCTTTTACACTATGCGGTGGTCTTAAAGATGTGTGGGCTGTGATAAATGCTCACCAATTACCTCTCTGGCTTTCTCGCTGCTTCTCCTGATGAGGCATATCTTCTGGGTCTTCAAGTCCAGTTTCAAGGTCAGCTTCCCAGTCGAAGTAGCAAGGCTCTCTGGTGTTTCTTCTCTCCGTCCCAGACGGAGTGCTCAGTCCTTGTGCATTGTAAGCAGGCATAGAAGAGGGGAGAGAGAGTGAGATGGCAGCCAAAACTGCCTCTCTTATACTTGTAGAAATGCGTCTTCTCTCTGAGGCTGTGCAACTCAAAAGCAAAATCAAGTCTCTGGCTTGTACCTTGATGTATGGCTCCGACGAGTCTGTGGTCAAATAGCTTTCCTTTCTCTTTCGATGGCCTGAAACCCTGGCCACTTTAGTTTATGTCTCACTGATGGGTTCTCATTCCATAACAAAAGGTACCCATCAACCATGATGTTCCTGCTTTCAGCCATTCTCATTCCCGCCCAGCTGATGTGTATTCAAGTTAAACATGTTTGGACCTGCCCCAGGTCAGTGCTGTCTGCTCTCTGCAGTAACAGAAAATGTGTCCAGGAAATGTCAAAAAGTTTAAGTTTTTGCTGTCGATGTTTTCGCTGAATCTTACACCAATCAGTTACTTTCGTAATGCAGTACTGTTACTGATATGTCTTTACTATACAGTATAAATGCACACGAGGCCCATACTTGAGAGATGTCACTCTGTGACCAGTTACCTTTATTACCAAGACCTCAAGTGATGAAGGTGGGTGGAGCTTCCCCTTTTATACCTGAAAGTCCAGGTTAGGAGTGTCTCCCCCAAGTTCACCCCCTTGTGGTCAATGTTCTCAAGGTGTACAACTTAGGTCAGCTTATACATGGGTTACAATGATAGTTGAATACATGACATCACCTCCTCCCCAAAGTCTTATTGGGATCACAGGTTAAGTCTCTCTGGTGGTTTATGCTCCCTTGTAGAGCACCTGAGTTGGGGCTCCGGTTGTTGGGTGCTGGCCTGAGTGCCTGCTGTTTGCGATGCCTCAGGCCTGTCCGGACTGCCCACAGTGACTGGGCTCTCCTCCACTTGGTTCCGGTGTTTGGTCACCTGTGGTGGAGTGAACTCTACCTTGTGTTCTTCCTCTGCTTTTTCTATGGGGTTGCTGAACCTCCTTTTAATTTGATCCATGTGTTTGCGGCAGATTTGTCCATTGGTAAGTTTAACTACCAAAACCCTATTCCCCTCTTTGGCAATCATAGTGCCTGCAAACCATTTGGTCCCTGCAGCGTAATTAAGGACAAAAGCAGGGTCATTGACATCAATACATCGCGTCCTCGCATTCCTGTCATGGTAGTCACGTTGTGACTGATGCCTGTTCTCAACAATTTCTTTCATAGTGGGGTGTATAAGGGATAACCTGGTTTTGAGCATCCTTTTCATTAGCAGCTCTGCGGGTGGAACCCCTGTGAGCGAGTGTGGTCGGGATCTATTGGCAAACAGGAGACGTGATAAGTGGCTTTGAAGGGAACCCCCTTGGATTCTGAGCATCCCCTGTTTGATTATCTGCACTGCCCATTCCACCTGGCCATTTGAGGCTGGCTTGAACGGTACCGTTCTGACATGGTTGATTCCATTGCCTGCCATGAAGTCATGGAATTCAGTGCTTGTGAAGCACGGTCCATTGTCGTTGACCAAGACATCCGGTAGACCATGGGCGGCAAACATTGCCCGTAGACTTTCTACCGTAGCAGAGTATGTGCTTGAATTTAAAATGGGACACGCAATCCATTTGGAGTAAGCATCTACTACAACCAAAAACATTTTTCCCATGAAAGGACGTGCGTAGTCCACATGGATGCATGACCATGGCTTGGCGGGCCAGGACCAGGGGCTAACGGGGGCTTCCCTGGGTGCGTTGCCCAGCTGAGCACACGTGTTACATAAGAACATAAGAACATAAGAATTAGGAACAGGAGTAGGCCATCTAGCCCCTCGAGCCTGCTCCGCCATTCAAAAAGATCATGGCTGATCTGGCCGTGGACTCAGCTCCACTTACCCACCCACTCCCCATAACCCTTAATTCCCTTATTGGTTAAAAATCTATCTATCTCTGATTTGAATATATTCAATGAGCTAGCCTCAACTGCTTCCTTGGGCAGAGAATTCCACAGATTCACAATCCTCTGGGAGAAGAAATTCCTTCTCAACTCGGTTTTAAATTGGCTCCCCGTATTTTGAGGCTGTGCCCCCTAGTTCTAGTCTCCCCGACCAGTGGAAACAACCTCTCTGCCTCTATCTTGTCTATCCCTTTCATGATTTTAAATGTTTCTATAAGATCACCCCTCATCCTTCTGAACTCCAACGAGTAAAGACCCAGTCTACTCAATCTATCATCATAAGGTAACCCCTTCATCTCCGGAATCAGCCTAGTGAATCGTCTCTGTACCCCCTCCTAGGCTAATATATCCTTCCTTAAGTAAGGTGACCAAAACTGCACGCAGTACTCCAGGTGCGGCCTCACCAATACCATGTACAGTTGCAGCAGGACCTCCCTGCTTTTGTACTCCATCCCTCTCGCAATGAAGGCCAACATTCCATTTGCCTTCCTGATGACCTGCTGCACCTGCAAAGTAACTTTTTGGAATTCATGCACAAGGACTCCCAGGTCCCTCTGCACTGCAGCATGTTGTAATTTCTCCCCATTCAAATAATATTCCCTTTTACTGTTTTTTTTTTCCAAGGTGGATGACCTCACAGTGTTGCACATGTGAACACAAAGTTCCAGGTCTGCATCTATCCCTGGCCACCAAACATTTGACCTGGCAATTGCCTTCATCATGACAATGCCCGGGTGCTCATTGTTAAGTTCTCTGATAAACACCTTTTTGCCCATCTGGGGCATGACTACTCGGTTTCCCCACAGTAGGCAGTCGGCCTGAATCGAGAGTTCATCCTTGCGCCTATGAAACGGTTTAAATTCCTCAGGGCATGCCCCGTACATCGCTGACCAGTCCCCATTCAGGACACATTTCTTAACTAAAGACAGTAGAGGGTCTTTATTTGTCCAGACTTTAATCTGACGGGCTGTCACAGGTGAGCCTTCGCTTTCAAAAGCTTCAACAGCCATGACCATCTCAGCATCATGCTCAGTTGCCCCCTCAGTGCTGGTTCGTGGGAGTCTGCTGAGTGCATCGGCGCAGTTTTCAGTGCCCGGTCTGTGCCGAATTGTGTAGTCATAAGCAGCTAATGTGAGTGCTCACCTCTATATGCGGGCCGATGCATTCGCATTTATGGCCTTGTTGTCGGCCAAAAGGGACGTTAGGAGTTTGTGTTCTGTCTCCAGCTCAAATTTCCTGCCAAACAGATACTGGTGCATTTTTTTTAATTGCATTTACACATGCTAGCGCTTCCTTTTCTACCATCCTGTAGCCCATTTCTGCCTGGGACTGACTTCTGGAGGCATAAGCTGCCGGCTGTAACTAACCATTGGCATTCACATGCTGCAACACACACCCGACCCCATAGGACGATGCATCGCACGTTAAAACAAGTTTCTTACATGGGTCATATAACGTTAACAGTTTGTTGGAGCATAACAAATTGCGTGCTCTATCAAAAGCCCTTTCCTGGCTGTTCCCCCAGACGCAATCATGACCTTTGCGTTGGAGCATGTGTAGCAGCTCTAACAGCGCTCTCACTTTGGGAAGAAAGTTACAAAAATAGTTCAGGAGCCCAGGAACGAACGCAGCTCCGTCGTGTTACGGGGTCTGGGTGCTCTCTGGATTGCTTCCGTTTTGGATGCAGTCGGTCTGATCCCGTCTGCTGCTACCCTCCTCCCCAGGAATTCTACCTCTGGAGCTAAGAAGATGCACTTCGCCTTTTTCAGTCGCAGCCCTACCCGGTCCAGTCTGCAAAGCACATCCTCCAGGTTGTGGAGGTGTTCTTCAGTATCGCAACCCGTGATGAGGATGTCGTATTGAAAAACCAACATCCTTGGAATCGACATGAGGAGGCTTTCCATATTTCGCTGAAAGATCGCGGTGGCCGAACGAACCCCGAACGGACATCTGTTATACTCAAACAACCCCTTGTGTGTCGTGATGGTGGTCAGCTTCTTCGACTCACTCACCAGCTCCTGGATCATATAAGCTGAGGTTAGGTCCAATTTTGAAAAAAGTTTGCCACCGTATAGCGTCGCAAAGAGGTCCTCTGCTCTCGGTAGTGGGTACTGGTCTTGGAGTGACACCCGATTGATGGTGGCCTTGTAATCGCCACATATCCTGACCGACCCATCCGCCTTGAGCACCGGCACGATCGGGCTCGCCCAGTCACTGAATTCGACTGGCGAGATGACGCCTTCCCTCAGCAGGTGGTCCAATTCACATTCTCACTTTTCCCGCATCACGTACGGCACCGCTCTGGCCTTGTGGTGTACTGGCCTGGCGTCCGGGTTTATGTGAATCACCACCTTGGTCCCCATGAAAGTGCCGATGCCAGGTTGAAATAATGAGTCAAATTTGTCCAGGACCTGTGAGCATGACACTTGCTCCACAGAAGAAATTGCATTAACATGGCCCCATTTCCAGTTCATGACAGCAAACCAACTCCTCCCCAGTAGTGCGGGACCGTCCCCCAGGACAATCCAGAGTGGCAACCTGTTCTCCGAATCTTTGTGAGTCACAACTACTATGGCGCTGCCTAGCACCGGAATGATCTCCTTTGTATATGTCCGTAGCTGTGCGTCAATCGGCAATAATTTTGGCCTCCTGGCCTTGGACACCCACAACCTTTCGAACTGTTTGATACTCATCAGGGACTGGCTGGCCCCCGTGTCTAGCTCCATTAATACTGGGATGCCATTGAGGAGCACTTTCGTCATTATCGGTGGCGTCCTGGTATCTGAACTGTGTATGTGCTCCACATGAACTTGCTGAACTTTAGCTTCCAGCGATTTCCCCCAGTATTCATTTCGCCTCGTAGGGCTTACATCGGGCCCTCCTCGTATATCAACCTGGCTGCAGGCTTCCTGCACATACGCGCCAAGTGACTGCTGACGTTGCAGTTTCTGCAGGTATATTGCTGATACTTGCAAGCTCTGGCTGGGTGTTTGCCTCCACACCTCCAGCATGAGCTGGAGGCCCCGTTGTTGGAAACAAAAGGTCCATTACCAGTCGATCATCTCTGACTGTCTCTATAACTGTCCTTAAGCGCACCATTAACAGGTTTTGATGGCCCCATTACTGGCCGCATTGTCCACTGTGATGGCATGAATCGCCGTTCAACTAGCCATTGTCTCTGTTGAATTCCACCTTTGGGTTCGACTGCATGCTGGGGCATGTCCGATTGCCCTTGTCTGCCTGGAGAACTGTGTGCCGTGATAACAATGTTGACTCCCTGGTCGTTTGCCACATTTGAGCCAAGATTTTTGTCATACATCATTCTGGTCTCTTCCTTCCCTGAGATAAATGTCTGGGCTATCAGAGCCGCCGCTTCCAAGGTCAAGTCTTTGGTCTCAATCAGTTTCCTGAAAACCCCAGCGTGCCCGATGCCTTCAATAAAAAAATCTTGCAGCATCTCTGCTCTGCATGCATCTGAGAACTTACATAGGCTCGCCAGTCGCCGGAGGGCTACCACGAAGTCTGGAACGCTTTGCCCTTCTCACCGCCGGTGTGTGTAAAACCGGTGTTTCGCCATGTGCACGCTGCTCGCCGATTTAAGGTGTTCCCCGATCAACTTACTGAGCTCTTCAAACTTCTTGTCCGCCGGCTTCTCTGGCGCTAGAAGGTCCTTCATCAGGGAGTACGTTCTGGATCCACAAACCATCAGGAGATGAGCCCTGCGTTTGTCGGCCGAATCCTGTCCCAACCATTCCTTAGTGACAAAACTTTTCTGTAGTCTCTCAATAAAGTCGTCCCAATCATCACCAACACAGTACCTCTCTTCTGTGCTACTAGTGGCCATGCTCGCGTGGTTTAAATCCCAGTTTCTCGTCGCCAATGATATGTCCTTACTATACAGTATAAATGCACACGAGGCCCATACTTGAGAGAAGGTCACTCTGTGATCAGTTATCTTTATTACCAAGACCTCAAGTGATGAAGGTGGGTGGAGATTCTCCTTTTATACCTGAAAGTCCAGGTTTGGTGTGTCTCCCACAAGTTCACCCCCTTGTGGTCAATGTTCTCAAGGTGTACAACTTAGGTCAGCTTATACATGGGTTACAATGATAGTTGAATACATGACATTTACTATGCATGTAAATGTAGCAGCCAATTTTCAGAGAGTAAGATCCCACAAAAACAATGGAATAATTGACCAGCTAATTGTTTTTTTATGGTGTTGGTTGAGAGATAAATGTTTTGGTCAGGACATCAGAAGAAATCTTCAGCTCTTCAAATAATGCCATGAAATCTTTTGTCCACCAGGACAGAAATATGGGCCTCAGATTAACATCTCATCCAAAAAAAAACACTTTAAACACTGCAGCACAACCTCAGTACTGCACTAAAGTTTCAGTGTATATTATGTGTTGGATTAGGACTGAAGTCTAGAGACAAACTCTGAGGCAAAGGTGTCTCCACTAAGCCAAGCTGACACTTTATAGGACACAAAACTCCTTAGGTGAAGCATAGCTTCGTTAAACAGATCTTTGAATGACATCCTGAAAGGAGTGGCAAGGTCTATATACATTGATGCTAGGTAGAAGCAAGTGGGTCTTATCCTTCTCCTATGTTCTCTTAAGAAGTATGCTTCCCCTCCATCCTCATCTTCTTGCTCCTGTCATGCCTCCATTAATAATATAGAGATTGTAATCCCCATTGGGAAGCCCATGGCAGTGAATCTGTTAAGTCTAAGTAAAACATTGTCCCAGAGAGTAGATGGAGATTGGCAAAAAACCCAGCTCAGCAAAAAAATTAAACAATAGACTTTAGGATAATTGTGATGTGAGAATATTATTACTAGTTTGTTTGGAAACAGTGCAATTCAACATGTAGTTAAGCTGTGATACAGTTTCCAAGTATCAAAATTGGTCACTATATAAGATGAAATGTAAGATTATTCACAGGTCTTTATACAAATGGTAGATATATTTCACTTCTGCAACATCTGTTAATTTAATTTAGGTCATGCACTATCTGTGTTCTGTTTTGGAATGCAGCAAATGCTGGCAATAATTAACTTGGCAATGATACTGAAGAAATCATTTGTGGTAGCCAAGCAATTATCCCCAATTGAATTTTGTGAAAAAAATAATGGAAGTAAAACACATTAGCATACATCAATAAATTATTCTGAGTTACGGTAGTTTGGGGGCCATAGGCATTTGTACAGATAGCAGTGGAGTAATTTTGTAATTGACTTGACATCCACAGCTCTCATAATAAAGCACTAACTTTACTTTTCATTATATGTAATGCTGACGCAGAAAATACATGACGAGGAGTTATGGAATATGATTTATATCCCACAAGTGTGTTGACTGATAATTCATGTGATGAAATCACAAGTCAGTTATAACTAGCAGAAATGTAATATAAATCGTATCCCATTACTCTTCCTCATATATTCTGTTTGTACCACGCATTAGGTAAATAATTTCACAGCTGCTACTTTGTTCAATGCTTTATGACATTTTTATGAGGACTCACAGTGCCTATTCCTTTTTGTGAAATGAAAAGGAGGCATGTAAATGGAGATGAGATACAGATCAGGCTTGATCTAATTGAATGGTGGAACAGGCTTGCTGTGCTAAATGACCAATTCCTATTCCTATAGGCCAAGAGACGTTGCTGCAGTGAGTCGCACATGGTTCTTTCATCTTTGCACCTTGGGTTTGACTTCAGTCCAGACTGGTGGGATGACAGTTTCAGTTGCGACAAGGATGATATATGAAGTGAGAATGAACCCTGTGTGCGCCATAGAACAAACTGCTCGATATTCAGCATCCATTGGCACGACAATGACCAATTTCATTCAAAAGCTGTTAGGATGGACTGCTGTAGAAAATGGTAAAAAAATGGCACACTGGCACATTATCATTGTTCTTTTGAGGTTGAGATAAAAGATAATTTTGGCAAAAAGCAGACATTATAACATCTGTGCTACATGTAACACAGTAACTAGGAGCCTTACACATAAGACAGTTGTCAATAAATCCAATAGAGAATTCAGGAGAAACATCTTTACCAAGAGAGTGGTTATAATGTGGAACTTGCTACCACAAGGAGTAGTTGAGGTGAATAGCATAGTTAGATAAACACATGAGGTAGAAAGAAATAGAAGGTTATGCTGATAGGATGAGATGAAGAGGGGTGGGAGGAGGCTCATCTGGAGGATAAACACCAGCATAGACCAGTTGGGTTGAATAGCCTGTTTCTGTGCTATAAATTCCATGTAAAAAAAATTAAAATGATAAAAGTTAGATGTAAATTTTAACATTAATGACAAGAAATTCCTCAGAACGGCTTCCACTCCGCCAGGTTCCCTTGCCAGAAGTGCAACAGAGAGCCCCCATTTATGGCATAATCAGGGTTTCTGCTGCACTTCTGATGAAGTAATGCCAGAGGAATGGGAGCAGGTCTGAGGAATTTACCAGCCTAAAAATGAACTAAAGGGTGCACCAATTACAGAGTGGTTCCAGTCACATCACTGCAATTCTTTTTTTATAATGCTATGTTCTCAGTTGTTAAGTGATTTCCATAAATTCTGAAAAATATTTTGTCAAAATGTTTGCTTGAACATCAATTTATTTTCCTTTAAAAGATAATTCATAGAATCATAGAAATTTACAGCATGGAAGGCGGCCATTTTGGCTCATTGTGTCCGCGCCGGCCGACAAAGAGCTATCCAGCCTAATGCCACTTTCCAGCTCTTGGTCTGTAGCCTTGTAGGTTATGGCACTTCAAGTGCACATCCAAGTATTTTTTAAATGTGGTGAGGGTATTTGCCTCTACCACCCTTTCAGGCAGTGATTTCTAGACCCCCACCACCCTCTTGGTGAAAGCATTTCCCCTCAAATCCCCTCTAAACTTCCTATCAATTACTTTAAATCAATGCCCCCTCTGCTAAGGGAAATAGGTCTGACCTATCCACTATCAAAGCCCCTCATAATGTTATACATCTCAATATGGTCTCCTCTCAGCCTCCCCTGTTCTAAAGAAAACAAACCCAGCCTATCCAATCTTTCCTCATAGCTAAAATTCTTCAATCTAGACAACACCCTCGTAAATCTCTTCTGTACCCTCTCTAGCGCAATCTTTCCTGTAATGTGGTGACCAGAACTGCACGCAGTACTCTTAACTGTGGCCTAACTAGTGTTTTATACAGTTCAAGCTCCCTGTTCTTATATTCTATGCCTCGGCTAATAAAGGCAAGTATTCCGTATACCTTCTTAACCACCTTATCTACCTGGACTGCTACCTTCAGGGATCTGTGAACATGAATTCCAAGATCCATTTGTTCCTCTACACTTCTCAGTGTCCTACCGTTTATTGTGTATTTCCTTGCCTTGTTTGCCCTCCCCAAATGCATTACCTCACACTTCTCCGGATTGAGTTCCATTTGCCACTGTTCTACCCACCTGATCAGTTCGTTGATATCTTCCTGCAGTCTACAGGTTTTTTCTTCATTATCAATCACACAGCCAATTTTTGTGTTGTAATGTATTTGCTTCATGAGTTCTTTGCTTAAGAATTCATAGCAACACATTGCTATTAAGAACTAATTGGTTTATTCGCAAAGGTTTAACAATCACACTACACATTACAGTTCATCCACCAGGCTCACAACCACCTGCCTCAGCGTGGATTCCCTGAATCCAACTGGCTGAGGTTTTATTGAGTCTTGTGAACATCATGTGACTGGCTAAGCCACTCCCAACTCAACAGCTCTACAAACCTTAGAGCATACTCGCAGATGCATATATTACACTGCTTCCCCTTTTTTTACAAGCAAGGTATTTATACACTATTTCAAAAAGATTAGTTATCTTGATTACAATTTTACAAATCCGACTGCTGAGCCTGAGTACCTTGTAATCATTTAGCTTCCTCCTGCTCTTTGCATTTTTCTTCCATCTTCCTCCATTTCTTTGCAATTGGCTGGCTGTGCCCTTTTTCTACATTCTTATTTGACTCTGGAGACTGTCTTGGGGAATTTCTGTTTTCAAGGCATGTAGCCCAGGATTCCTGACCTCTAGCTTCCTGTGTTCTCTTGAGTTTCCTTGGAACCCATACATCCATCCTAGTGTTAGCTTTCTTCCTAAGATCATGATATTCGCAGCTATCAATATCCTGCCTAGTTGGTTTGCATTTCCTTATTGATCTTCTCAACTGAACCCCAACTCCACCTCTCCCAGAAGATACAGAGTCTCTGTGAGATTGTCCCATACCCACAGAAGTGCCTTCAGTCGGCTGCATCTGAGTTGGTGGAGACATGGACATTGTGACTGTTGTGTCTGCTGAAGTACTTGGACCTGCCAACTCATTCTGATCGTCGTCCAAGTCAGGCTCATAATTATCTACTTGTGGTACCGAAGGTGCACATTCACTAGCAACATTTGATCCACATGAACCTTCCTGATCTATTCACCAATTTTGACCAAGTGCTGCATGGTGCCACATACCCGAATAATTGTACCAATTTCCCATTTGTGTGGAATTGCCTTTTTCGATGGACTGAGAACTCTGACCTGATCACCCTTCTGAAAGCACCGCTCTTTAGTACCGGAATGATAATGATGTTTCTTCTCTACCTTATCAGATAAGTTTGGTTGCAATAAACTGAGACGCATCCTCAGCCTATGCTTCATCAATAATTCAGCAGGTGTGTAACTTGTCGTAGAATGAGGTGTAGTTCTTTATTTGAAAAGAAAATTCGCTAACCTTTACTTCACGCTCATCGATGATCCAGTCTGTAGAATTTGTTTCCGCAAAGCCACCTTGACAATCCTGACCGACCTTTTAGCTGCACGTCTAAGTCAGGCTCATAATTATCTACTCGTGGTACCGAAGGTGCATGATGATATGGCGCTACCAACGTGTGTTTGATACCGTTGTGTCTGGCAAAATTCGCAAATTGCATGGACCGAAATTGCAGCCCATTATCTGACACCATTTCTTCAGGCAGGCCACGGCATGCAAAAATGTCCCATAATTCATCCAATGTATGCTCTGTAGATGTAGATGACCTCATATGCCGTACCTTCAGCCATTTCGAATGGCTATCAGTTAGAACCAGAAAATTATCACTGCCCCTCTTGCAAAAATCAATATATATTCTGTGGAATGGTCTCGTTGGCCAAGTCCATGTTTGCAGCGATGTTTTAGCTGGACATTTTAGACGTCCTGCAGTCTTGACAGATTGTACACTTACTTACTTACTAATACTTCTAAGTTTTTATCCAACCCAGGCCAATAAACAAAACTTCGGCCACCACTTTCATGCCTATGATGCCAGTTTGCTCAGGACTTTGGCCTGTAGTGCACTGGGAATAACTACTCTCAGGTTCCATCTTAGACATCTCTGCTCACATGATAATTCATGCCAATAATGATAAAAGGACTTTATCCCCTCATCTAAATGCGTCTGATCTTCAGGATGCGCTCATAGGCCCACTGTAACATGGCATCTTTCTGTGTGTGCTCTGCAATAACAGAAGTGGTGACAGGAAAGACCTCATCAATGACATCAAGAGTGAAGATTGACTGTCCGCGGTCAATATCAGAATCTTCATGAGGCAACCTTGAAAGGGCTTCTGCCTCTGCATTCTGCTTCGACGAGCGATACTTGATTTTGTAATCATACTGAGACAATATAATTATCTTTGCATCCTGGAGCTGCCATAGATGGAATTGCTGCCTTTGGGCCTAGGATAGCTAGTAACAGTTTGTGATCAGTTACTAGGATGAATTGGCGTCCCAAAAAAGAAACTGGTGAAACTTTTTAATACCAGATATAATTGTCAAAGCCTTTTCTCAATCTGGGCATAATTTTGTTCACTTTTGTTGAGCGTACGCGATGCAAATGCAACCGTTTTTTCGTGTCCATCATTCATAATATGGTTGATCACTGCTCCCACACCATACCCAGAGGCAGATTATGATGGATGAGAAGAGCACTACTGCTCAGGCATCACCTGCATGTGTCGTATGTATTCTGTTGCTCTTTGTTCCATAACCCACGCACCCCTTTCTTTAATAGATAATGGAGTGGTGCGAGCACTGTTGCTAGTCCAGGAAGAAAACGAGCAGAATATTGGACCAAACCAAAAAAGGATCATAATTCAGTAACACTTTTCGGTTCCAGAGCCATCATGATGGCTTGCACTTTCTCCTTAACTGGTTGAAGAACATTTTCATCAGTCCGCAACCTAGATAAACCACCTCATGCTGTCTGAATGCACATTTCTTCCTCTTCAGCTTCAGATTATGGTAATTGAACTGTCTGAATACTTCTTCTAAGATTTCCAGGTTTTCTCTCTCTGTGCCGGTGGCTATCAACACATCATCCTGATTGCACAAACAGTGATTCATTCCCTGTAAGATCTGATCCATAGTAGCCTGAAATATCTTTGGTGAGGATTTGATACCATAGGGCAACTTATTGTATGAATATAAACCTGTGTGTGTGTTGACTGTCAGACACTGCTGAGTATCCTTGTCAATGTGTAGTTGAGCGAAGGCGTGGGAGAGATCCCGTTTTGTGAAGACTTTGGCTCCTGCCAGTTCTGCATACAGGTCCTGTGATGTCGGTAAATGGTATTGTTCATCATCAACTGCTCGATTCAGGGTAATTTTATAATCCCCACAGAGCCGTACCATTTTGTTTGCCTTTGGAACTACAACTAACGGGGTGGCCCAGTCACTCCTATCAGTCTTCACTAAAACTCTGTTTTTCTCCAACTTATCAAGCTCTCGCTCAACCTGCGGTTTTAATGCGTATGGCACCGGCTTTACACTGGTCTACAAAAAATAAGGTTGACATTCGACCTAATGCGAATATGTACATTGTATCCCTTGATGCCCTCGTTATGAGTCTTCAAACATATTAGCATATTTCTCCAGTAGAGTATCTAGCCGAGACTTAACCATTTCTGCACTACAGATACTGTACCAATCCAAATGAAGCACTCTTAGCCAATCTTTGCCCATAAGTGTCAGCCGATTGATGTATTTCACTATAATAATAGATAATCTTGCTTGTTGCCCCTGGTATTGTACTATACACTCCATTTGTCCAAACGTCTGCAGTTTTTCCCCATAATATGTTTTCAGCTCTGCTGAGCTTGCCTTCAGTGATATGCACCTGAAATTCTTGTAATACACATCCTGAGTCATTATTGAGTAATCAACTGCTGTATCTATTGTCATATTAAGCCATCGATTATTAATCAGTACTAACGTTCTGAAATCTTGACAAGGAATGTACTGCCTTGCCCTTCACTGCATATACACTAAACCCAATACTGTTCTGATTTGTTTACACCCAATGAAGTCTTTGATTATCGTTGGGCCTGACCTTAGATTTACATGCAGCTGCAATGTGTGCCCTTACTTGGCACCGGTAGCATCTTGCCCACTTCAACCGACACTGTTGTGCGGTATGGTTGCCATTACACCTATGACATCTATTGTCCTTGGTTTCATAACTCTCCTTTCGACCAGAGCTCACCCTCTTCTGCGTTTCTACAGACTGTGAACTGTACTACTGCTGGGAATGGAATTCCTTAATATTTTTCGCTGCCATCTCCATGGAGGTGGCTATCTTGCAAGCTTTCTCAAAAGATAAATCATCCATACCTAACAATTTTGATTAGATGTGTTCATCCGTTAGTCTACATACAAATTTATCTCGAAGAGCCCTATCTAGAAATCCTCCAAAATTGCAGTGTAGAGATAATTTTCTTATGGCAACAATGTATTCGCTGATTGATTTCTCATTATGAACTTATAGCTCTCTACTATTTCTAAAAGCTGTGGATCAAAATCATTCTCCAATATCTATACTATGTCTGAGATTGAAGTATCCTGCACAAGATAGGAACTCAAGGGTTTGGTGGTAATATATTAGTATGGATAACGGATTGGCTAACTAACAGAAAACAGAGAGTTGGGATAAATAGGTCATTTTCTGGTTGGCAAACAATAACTAGAGGGATGCCACAGCTATTTACAATCTATATTAATGACTTGGATGAAGAGACCGAGTGTAATGTAACCAGGTTTGCTGATGATACAAAGATGGGTGGGAAAGCAAGTTGTGAGGAGAACACAAAGAATCTGCAAAGGGATATAGACAGGCTAAGTGAGTGGGCAAACATTTGGCAGATGGAGTATAATGTGAGAAAGTGTGAGGTTATCCACTGGCAGGAAAAATAAAAAAGCAAATTATTATTTAAATGGAGAGAAACTACAAAATGTTGCAGTTCAGAGGAACCTGGGGGTCCTTGTGCATGAAACACAAAAAGTTAGTATGCAGGTACAGCAAGTAATCAAGAAGGCAAATGGAATGCTGGCCTTTATTGCAAGGGGGGTGGAGTATAAAAGCAGGGAAGTCCTGCTACAATTGTACAGGGTATTGGTGAGGCCACACCTAGAGTACTGCATACAGTTTTGGTCTCCTTATTTAAGGAGGGATATGCTTGCATTGGAGGCAGTTCAGAAAAGGTTCACTAGGTTGATTCCAGAGATGAGGGAGTTGTCTTATGAAGAACGGATAAGTAGGTTGGGCCTATAGTCATTGGAGTTTAGAAGAATGAGAGGTGGTCTTATTGAAATGTACAAGATACTGAGGGGGCTCGACAAGGTGCAGAGAGGATGTTTCCACCCGTGGGGGAATCCAGAACTAGGAGGCATAGTTTAAGAATAAGGGGTCGCCCATTTAGAACTGAGATGAGGAGGAATTTCTTCTCAAAGAAATCTGTGGCATTCTCTGCCCCAGAGAGCTGTGGAGGTGCAATCATTGAACATATATAAGGTGGAGATAGACAGATTTCTGATCAATAAGAGAGTGAAGGGTTATAGGGAGCGGGCAGGGAAGTGGAGCTGAGCCCAAGATCAGGTCAGCCATGATCTTATTAAATGGTGGAGCAGGCTTGAGGGGTCTAATGGCCTACTCCAGCTCCAAATTGTTATATTCTTATGTTCTTAACCTTTCTCGGGGTTAACAAATTCACTAAGATACCATTATTCTCTGCACCAATCATGACTGACAAAAAAGCTTTCATCTTCTCATGCGCTGCTTGATTCCTTACTTGTGCATTTGCACACCTGCTGGGACTTCATTGAAGTCATTGGTTCTAAAAAAAAAATTTGCAATATTTCACTGTAGGATTTCTTTTTCTTTTTCTTGTCAAATGCTCCCAAATTACTGACATAACTCGTCACATCCATATTGCCTTCTTAGCTTAATAACCATTAATCGCTCTCAATAATCTTGAATTGCTTTTCAATGACTCTAAATGGCTTTCCACAAGCTCTTTTTGTCAGTTCAACACTGTTCAATACTCACAAAAAAAATGGCACTACCATACTCGCATTCGGGAATCACGCTGCTGGTATATCTCCTTGCTGTGCTTCACTTGCATTTGCCTTCTCATAAAAAGAAACTCCACCAAAAATGTCATCATGAATAAACTCCCATCCTCATCGCAATTTTGTAATGCATTTGCAAAGAATTAATAGCAACACATTGCTATTAAAAACTAGTAGGTTTATTAGAAAAGGTTTAACAATCAAACTACACATTACAGTTCACCCACAAAGCTCACAACCACCTGCCTCATCGTGGATCCCCTGAACCCAACTGGCTGGGGTTTATTGAGTCTTGTGAACATCACGTGACTGACTAAGCAACTCCCAACTCAACAGTTCTACAAACCTGTGAGCATACTCATAGGTGCATACATTACATGTATCATCTGCAAATTTCTTAATCATGCCCCCTACATTCAAATCTAAATCATTGATATATACCACAAAAAGCAATTGTCTCCATTTTTTTGAATGCAACCTAGAACATAGAAATTCTGCCAGCAGTCTTTTCTTTCATTGTGAGAATAAGAGCTGGGCCCTCAAAATAAAGTCATTTTAATTACTGAAATATTGTACTGACAGGGTGCTAAACTTGGCTAAGGACAGGGGAGGATCAGGGTTTGATGGCCCACAGAATTAAATAGCTCACTGAGCAATCATTGCCCAGACTGACACATGAAGAACAGATGAAATACTGACAGCCTGCTTGCTAATTGATACCTCTTAAACTGTACCTTAGCATGGATGAGAAGAGAAGAGGGTAAGAAGAGAAAATTAGAGGGAAAGATTGAAGGAGTAAAACAATTGGTAAAATCTATATGATTTTTCTGATTATTGCATGCCCATGCTGCAGCCTGGCTGGTTGTAAAGAGATTACCCATGACTGCCTGAAATGAGATGTATAATAAAAGTTGAACAGGGTTGTCACCTTCATAGCCAGAGAAGACGTGGCCAGGTGATCATGGTTGCAGCTCTTCATAAAGTAGGTGGCACAGCTGCCCAATTGCCTCTTTGGTTGCATTCTTCTACACATCTTCTCACTAAGACCCTCATATGACCTCATATATGGGAACGGTAGCATAGTGGTTTTGTTACTGGACTAGTAATCCGGAGGCCTGGACCAGTAATCCGGAGTCATGAGTTCAAATCCCACCACAGCAGCTGGGGAATTTAAATTTAGTTAAATAAATAAATCTGGAATATAAAAGCTAGTATCAGTAATGGTGACCATGAAAACTACAGGATTGTTGTAAAAACCCATCTGGTTCATTAATGTCCTTTAGGGAAGGAAATTTGCCACCCTTACCCGGTCTGGCCTACATGTGACTCCAGATGCACAGCAATATAGCTGACTCTCGACTGCCTTCTGAAATGGCCTAGCAAGTCACTCAGTTGCACCAAATCTCTACGACAAAGTCACTGGGAGTACCTTAACCACATGAACTGCCACAGTCCAAATAGGCAGCTCACCACCTCCTCACGAGCAATTAGGGATGGGCAATAAATTCTGGCTTTGCCAGAGATGCCCACATCCCATGAATGAATTTAAAAAAAACCTGTGTTGCCTGTATATCCCATGGGGGTGGGTGGAGCGTATAATATCTGGTGGGGTTAGTCATCTTTATATGTTGCTTTACTTTCCTTTGCTCTATCCTGTGCCATTGTTCTTCCTCCTCCTCCATAATTGTATACGAAGATATTTCCTTACTACAAATATTGCTCCTGAAACTTTACATTCTTCAGTCTCCCAAACTCCTCACTTCTGCTTACCTCAACTGATCCTGGCAACAGCAGTATCTTATAATTCTGAGTCTAACTTACTCCAAGTGCTTTGTAAATGGTAAAGCAGAAAACTCAAGTGCCAACACCACTAGTCCCCATTATAATTTATTTAAATTAGCTTACTCAGGACTTGGGGGGCAGATCAGGGAAGAGGCCAAAAAGTGCATAAGTCAGAAGTTTACATTTCCCCTGACATCTTCCAACAGTTTGCAAGCAATGAACTCAACTCCAAGTGGTCACCTTTGTGCCAACTGGAGCTCCTAATCTACTATTTCCATGAGGTGCTCCCTGAATCAGGTCTGTAGAGAGATGGATGGCTGGGAAGCTTCTAAAGGAGCCTTGCAGGCCTGTGAAGTCTTCCAATCCCAGGGAGCAGCTTTTCCATCGGGACCAGCTTCCAGCAGACTTCCTCTTGCAGTGTCCAGGGATGCTGGTCCATGTCTGAAGCTCCCTTATGTGCAGGCATTGGAATGGGACTTAGGCACACAGGCACTTTGCCAATCTTCGGAGAGACAGAACCACCTGTGATCACTACTGCAGCCCAATAGTCAGGGAATATGTTTAGATGTGGTACTGGTTGGTGTCATTATAGACCCAATAGTCCCAGTGAGGTCTTGGAAGCCTTGTGATGGTGTCCTGTCCAAAGTATCTATTGAAGCAGTGGTATCTTAGAGTCCAGAAGGCTTCATTGTCCTTAATGTGTGCTCCTGGCACCTTACTGATGCAGAAATCTCTTGGATGGTCACTCTCTCCAGAGTGTTCTACATGTCGTGGAAAAGTTCTACAATATTTTTGGAGAGGTGGGCAGTAGACTTAGCCCACTTCTCTATCATCTCAACCAATGCATGGCAACCATCTCCATGGTCTGCACATGACATAGCTCTTTTGAAGATTGGGCCAACGAGCTCTGAGTCCTTTGACTCCTTAGCCAAGGGCTGTCGTTTCTCCACCCTCTGTGGTGCTTGAAGAGTATGAGGCGAGGAGGTGAGTAAAGGTTGTATCAGTAGTTCAGGATGTGGATTGGCAACAATGCTTTGACTTACCTTGGCTTCCCTTGAGATGCTATTAAATCTCTTCATGCTCTGTATGGATTGCTTGAGGTTGCACTGTCAGCTTCTGTAACCTCCTTCCAAACAATCCCCTCAATGCCCAATGGTCAATCTCTTCTTGCCTTTATTTCAATCAGTAATATCTCCACAGATATATCAGATAGCTTGGGAGCCTGCTGACTGCACCCTTGGTACATTGCTGCTCTTCCAGACATCTTGCACTCTCTACTGTTGAAAAAATGATGTCCGTCTTTAATTGACTACAGGCTTTTAAAGGCTGCATTAGCACAGAGTTTCTGTTGTGTATGCATGCCTGTTTACTATGTGATGTCTGTAACACTGTTATGCAACACTGAATGTACCCTTACACTATACACACCTTGCCTGTATGCCAGAGGGTGCTGCTGCTGGAGACCTAAGGGTTACCTGCGCACTGCAGGTAACCCAGTATAAAAAGGAACACACAGCTTGTTGTCCTCACTCAGGAGCTGCAAATAAAGGACTACAGGTCTACACAGTTTAAGTATCATACCCTATCTCGTGGAGTCATTACTAAAGGTGCCTACATACACCACAACTGGCGACGGGAATACAGGATCACGAACTACACGCTCAACATGTCTAACCTCAGCAACTTTCAGCAATTTACAGAGGGGGAGGATTGGGATGCTTTTGTGGAAAGATTGGAACACTTCTTTATAGCCAACGACCTGGACAGGGACACACTGGCTACACTACTGAACAAACTCAGGGCCATCCTGCTTAGCAGTTGTGGGCCCACCATCTGCGGTCTCGTCAGGGACTTAATAGCCCCGGAGAAGACAACCACCAAGAGCTATGAGGAACTTGTAACAATCATACAGGAACAACTAAAACCAAAAGAAAGCATCCTCACAGCCAGGCACCGGTTCTACACTTACCGGCGACCTGAGGGCCAAGAAATTGCCAAGTATGTCACTGCCCCGTGTGATTTTGGCGACCACCTTAATGAAGCACTAAGGGACATATTTGTCACCGGAATTGGCCACGAAGGCCTCCTACACAAATTGCTCTCGGCTGACATCACGGTCACCCTGCAGAAAGCAATTCAAGTGAACCAGGCCTACATGGTTTCGGCCAGCGACTCCAGGCGAATACTGACCCAGGACTCTAAACCAGCGAGTGCAGTGCACTGCATGGACACTTCTAAAGGCAGAAATGCTGCCCCGAGTCCCACAACCCTGAGTCCGCCACATGGGGTAAACCGGATGGCCCCATGCTGGCGCTGTGGAGGAAACCACGGGGCCCACCAGTGCCGCTACAAAGACTATGCATGCAAAGGCTGCAAAGAGAAAGGGCACCTTCAGAGAATGTGCAGAAAAGGCTGTACTCACTGTGTCTCTGATGAGTTGGCCGATCACTGGGGCTCCAACACAGATGAAGATGAAGCTGCTCAAACCCTGGAAGAAGAGTTTGGAATCTTTACCTACTCCACCAGAAGTTCTCCGTGGAAGATGGGAGTGGACATCAATGGGGTCCCAGTCTCCATGGAGATCGACACAGGGGCGAGCCAGTCTGTGATGAGCCAAATGACCTTTGAAAAAATTTGGGTGAATCCTGCCACTCGACCAAAACTGTCTCCTGTCCTGGCAAAGCTGCTCACCTATACCAAAGGTAAAATCCAAATCGTTGGCAGTGTAGACATCCAGGTCTCCCAGTGCCGCGTGTTGAACAAACGCCCCCTGTGGACGGTCCCACGCTGCTGGGCAGGAATTGGATGAACTGGGTCCACATCAGGCGAAGTGGCGCTGTGGAAGAAAAGACCACCACAGCCCTCCTGCAGGAAAGCCAGGAAATGGCTGCAGCACCAGCAGCACAAGGAGAAACACGTAATCAAAATGGCTGCCGCCATGCCACCAGTGAGCATGGAGGAGCATCACATGACACCGAGCGACCAATCGGATTTGAAGGCTTCCTTAAAGGAGACCGGTAACCAAAGAAATTTAAAGGGGAAGTTTCAACTATTTGAGTACACGGGCTTTAAAGCTAAAGATGCGATTAAAGGGTGCAAGTATGAAAATGTATGCAATGTAACAATGAATTGTGATGCTGGTTTAACTAATGTGACTAATGATATGAATGCAGGTGTCAGTAAGGTTAAGAACAAGTTTATTATGCTTAACAGTAATGATAGAGATTATGAAATGCCTAATGTAACCATGTCTGTTGAAACCAGGACACCCAAAAGTGATGCAAATGCTAGAATGTATAATGCAGGCTCGATTATGTGTGATCAGAGCCAAGGTGTCATGTATACCGGTAGGACACTGCCAAAGGACATTGGGTCCTACAGGGACCATGCTGATGCCAATGGAATCCCCCTGTGGGAGACCACAAGGTCCAGCAGGCTACCTGACCATGTAGCCTGGATCTTTGGAACGAATGTGATGCCCCTTGCAGGACACACACACAGGCAGTGGGAGCAGACCCACTACAGGGACAGTGGTCAATGGGCAGCTCAGCCACCACCAATGGCAACCTGCACCAGGGCCAACACCAGGAGCATGAGGCCAATACCCTCCAGCTTCCCTGGCAAACCCTGGGAAGACCTGACCCTCATCCCCATGGGTGGACAAGGAGCCCACCCAGTCTTGTGGCCCTGCCCACCACCCCACAACAACAGTGGACAAGGAGCCCACCCAGTCTTGTGGCCCTGCCCACAACTACCCACATCACAGTGTATACACACCACCCACTGCTGCCGTGGCTACCCCCCCGAGGGATCCCACAACAGTGACACCTACTTGGTCTGTGTGTGAGGGAGGGGAAATGTACGAGGCCAGCCTCAAGCACAGGGGTCACACCTGGCAAGCACACAACCCTCACCACAACCTCCCATAGCCCACCACTGATCACCTCCCCTGGACATGACAATAAGGATCTGAAAAATGCTTACGGGGGAAGTGTTGTTGTGTATGCATGCCTGTTTACTGTGTGATGTCTGTAACACTGTTATGCAACACTGAATGTACCTTTACACTGTACACACCTTACCTGTACACCAAAGGGTGCTGCTGCTGGAGACCTAAGGGTTACCGGCACACTGCAGGTAACCCAGTATAGAAAGGAACACACAGTTTGTTGTGCTCACTCAGGAGCTGCAAATAAAGGATTACAGGTCTACACAGTTTAAGTATCATACCCTGCCTCGTGGAGTCATTACTGAAGGTGCCTACATACACCATAGTTTCCATCCCTCCCAGCACGATAACCTTATCAGGAGCAGCATTACTGCTCCAAACCTGCCATTCACAGCAAATAAGGGCCACGGGAGGAAAGTTCAGTGGGTTAGCAGCGGAATCACATGAGCTGGCAGTCTTCCCTCTCCACTGCTAATCTGCCAATGGGAGGAAAATACAAGTTAATCCTGGAAGGGAAAACTTCAACTCAGGAGTTCCAGATGTCTGGTAAGTTGGCAATACAGCTTTTCTTTTATGCAATTTCCTAGTCCAGTAAAAATAATTGGAAAACACTTTATATAAACTGCGCTTTAAAAGGCATGCCAATATCAGTCTGTAACATATCTAATATATGTGTCTAACGTATATTCCACAGCTTCAATTCACCTATATCCATTTAAAAAAGAAAATTATTTGATTTGTTCTCATTGCTGCATTCTGTAGCATTCTGTGCCGTAAGATTCTATGATTCAAAGTTACGTTTCACAGAATATGATTCAGCAAAATTATACAATGAGAAACATTTGCAAAAACTAACAATGTTCTTCTGTCTCTAGAAGTTAGAGTTTAGATCTGCCTTTACTTTGGAAAGCTGGTGCCTGAGTGTGTTTTTTTCTTTGCTGACTTAACACACCAGTGCCCTTATATTATTTCCTCTTCTGTTTACTTTTCAGTGTTATTATAACTTAACAGCAAACCACTGCAGGAAGTCAAACAGTGAAGGTAGCAGAACTGTAACAAGTACGCATTAGTTAATGAAATTTGGCAAAAGTAACTTTGTTTGCTAAAGTTTTCCTTCCCTTACATTTCCTCTCCAGGGATTTTTGTTCTTTTTCTCCATTTTTCCTTCTTATTGACATATAACAGACCAAGTTGATAGTGTGGGCTGAAATGCAACTTAACCTCAGATGAATACCTAATAATTGATATGCAGCTTGCTGCATCAAGTGTAGCCTGTGTGGTTGTGATGCCACGGATAGATGAGTGAGGCCTATGATAAGTTCCCGATCTATGCCTTTCTTTTTATTTTAGCTACCTACCTTCCGTCGATACTAATCCTGGTCTATGGCCACACACATTGCTCTCGGAAAGGGCCAAGTTAGGCTTTGATAAGGAAGTCCACCGTTTTGATAACCCGTTCGTCTCAGCATGTTTTCATTAACATATGCACAGAGATAACTAAAACAGTCAATGCTGGTGACAGGTCAGAGATATAGAAAAAGTTTATTGATTGTATTTTCAAATGTTCTGATGGAGTAAAAGATCTGATAGTAATTTGACAGTTGGGGTGTGTGTTTAACTTTACAGCTAATTGGTTTCCACTTTTCACCCATGATTATTCTAAGGGTGATCAATTCCCACAAATATCTGAAATTTGTTGAAAAATATATTATTCGTCTATATATTTATAATATATTAAAAGCCCTGAGCTGTTTGTGTTATGTCTGAATAAGCATTTAAATTGCTGCCAAACTTACTGCTGTTTTATTCCAAATCCTCTAGAATCTGCCATCAAAGAATAACAGAAGTACGCCACGAGCAGAGGTTGGAGTGTAATTGAGGGTGACAATACGTCCCCGTTTTCTGGGGACAGTTCCCGGATGAGGTACAAAAATCTACACTTATAAATCAGGCGTAGGGAACGAGAGATGGGGGGGGGGGGGGTGGGGAAAGGGGGGTTTACAAACATTAAGCACTTCACTTTTACAAATAAAGAGCCATCAGCAATAATAAATGATAAATAAATCAATAAATCAACCAATAAATCAACCAAAAAATAAAAAATCAAAAAAATCAATCAATCAATAAAAAATTAAGTTTCTACTCATCTACTGCAGCACCGGGAGCCCTCCAGCAGCGTGCTGGGACGGCCCCCCACCTAGTGTCACTCTCTCTGTCTCTGTCAGTGTCTCTCTCTCTGTCTCTGTGTTTCTGACAGCGAGGGGTGGGGGGAGAGAGGAGGGGGAGAGGAGGGGGGGGGAGGGGAGAGGAGGGGGAGGAGGGAGGGGGAGAGGGGGGGAGGAGAGCAGGGGCGAAGAGAGGAGGGGGGAGGAGGGGAGGGAGAGGAGAGGGGGAGGGAAGGAGGGGAGAGGAGGAGGGGGAGGAGGGGAGGGAGAGGAGAGGGGGAGGGGAGGAGGATAGAGGAGGAGGGGGAGGAGGGGAGAGGAGGAGGGGGGAGGGGGAGAGGAGGAGGGGGAGGACGGGGAGGAGGGGGAGGAGGGGAGAGGAGGAGGGGGTGGAGGGGAGAGGAGGAGGGGGGAGAGGAGGGGGAGGGAGGGGGAGGGACGGAGGGAGAGGAGGGGAGGCAGAGGAGGGAGAGGAGGGGAGGGAGAGGAGGGGGAGGAGAGGAGGAGGGGGGAGGAGAGAGGGGGAGAGGAGAGGGGGGAGGAGAGCAGGGGCGGGGAGGGGGGAGGGAGAGGAGAGGGGGAGGGGAGGAGTGGAGAGGAGGAGGGGAGGAGGGGAGAGGAGGAGGGGGAGAGGAGGGAGGGAGGGAGAGGAGAGGAGGGGAGGGAGAGGAGGGGGAGGGACGGAGGGAGAGGAGGGGAGGCAGAGGGGGGAGGGAGAGGAGGGGGGGAGGGGAGGTGGAGGGAGGGAGGGAGAGGAGGGGAGGGGAGGGAGAGGAGGGAGGGAGGGAGAGGAGGGGGAGCGAGGGAGGGAGAGGAGTTGGAGGGAGGGAGGGAGAGGAGGGGAGGGAGGGGGATGGAGGGGAGGGAGAGGGAGGGAGGTAGAGGAGTGGGAGGGAGGGAGAGGAGGGAGGGAGGGAGAGGAGGGGAGGGAGGGGATGGAGAGGAGGGGAGGGAAAGGATGGAGGGAGGGAGAGGAGGGAGAGGAGGGGATGGAGAAGAGGGAGAGGAGGGGGAGGGAGGGAGAGGAGGGGGGGAGGGAGAGGAGGGGGATGGGGGAGGGAGGGGGAGGGTGTGGAAGAAAGCAGGGTGGGGGGGGGAAGAGGGAGAGAGACTGAATGGACCGGGCTGGGCCGCCGACACTCCGGGTGGGGCCCGCCCCCAGCAAGTTGCTGGGCAGGCGGGCCCCGCCGACGACGGGCAGGGAGGGGGGAAAGGCTGAATGGGAGGGAGGGGGGGAGAGGCTGAATGAGCCTGGCCGGGCCGCCGCCGACACTTTGGGTGGGACCAGCCACCAGCGAGATGCCAGGCGGGCAGGCCCCGCCGATGACCAGGAGGGACGGGGGGGACGGTGGACGAAGAGGGCGGGGAGGAGAAGAGGGGGCAGGGAGGGCGGGGGGGGGGGGGGAAGGCTGAACAGGAGGGAGGGAGGGGAGGAACTGAACGGGAGGGAGGGAGCTGAATGGGAGGGAGGTCCGATCTTCACCCAGGGGAGCCCATTCGGCCAGGGCTAGGATCGGGCCCCTCCCATGCAGCTTCGGGGACGAGGAGCTACTGCACATGCGCGCATACTCCAGCGCGCATGTGCAAGGTCCCGGCACTGTCTTCAGCGCAGGGACCTGGCTCCGCCCCCGACCCCTTGTGCTGTGCCACGCCGAGCATGAAGGCATCCTGAGGAGACCGGAGAATCACAAGGTAAGTTTTCGGCATCCTTTTTATTCCAGAAAGTCGGCGCACCTTATGGAGATGCGCCGTTTTTCCAGAGGCCTGAAACTTGGGCCCTATATCCCTTGGATTCAGTTTAGAAAAGTTGCTCAACCAGTGTAATTGCTTCAATGTGATTACTCCCAACATGGAGATGCCTAGTGTTCAGTTAACAATATTCAAGTGCCATATATATCACTGTACTTCGTGTAGGCAAAACACTTGTCACACTTTTGAGACAGCCTTCTATGTCACCTTGAATTATAGTCAAATTTATTACAATTTATTGATATGAAGGTCGATTTTCCCTTGGGAAAATTGGCTTTGATAGGATGGTGAGGGCCAGAACATAGGGCCGTTAGCCTTACTATCCTGTTAACCCCATTGAAAGGGATATTGAAATGTAAGTTTGAAATTATTTTTATGGTGCCAGGAGGAGCAGGGGTGCTCCTCCGAGCCTCACAACAATAATTTGGGCCGCTGTCAACCCGGGTCACTCCCCACTTCCGCAATCACAACACTCACACCCCCGCACTTGGCTTGCTGCTGGCCGGGGCAGCTTAATATTGGCCCATTTGGCAGTCAGCAGCTCGCCGCCACTGTAACTGAGACCGGGGCCTCAAAAACATGGCTGCCTCTTCGTCACTGAGACGGGACGTCATCCAAATCTCAAAGTCGAACCCACTGATTCTAATCGACCTACATTTTTCTTACTTATCTCTGATTAGCTCATTCTTACATATAATTGACCCCCAGCCTCGACTTTCACTTTGTCAAGAGCTACAGCAGATCATGGACACCTGAGTTAAAACAAAACTAGAGACAATTGAACAGCTATGAGCAGTGATTCTTGCAATTAATATCGTTTACACTTTCTACCTTCTGCACTCTACTATCTTTCTTACAGATGTACAGTAATCTGAAACCACTGTGTGTTTTAGTTCCCTCTCCAGGAAATTCCTCGATGCACTGTCTCCAACTTGTTAATTGCGCTGTCAGTCAACAAACCCAAGGTTCTGAACCACAGCTGACCTATAACAGAACCCAGCACTCATTTCAAACATTCAGAGCTTAATGTAACACCCACTGACATTCTATTGCCTAATGTTTCTTTCCTTATAAAACAGGGCACAGTCTCATTTACCGTTAATAGCACCGTGGCAGATTCACTAGTAACATATCAAAAATCCTCGGTATTCATGCATTTCCTCGAAGGGTAACACATTTGTTACACTTTTCAATTACCCTTCTTAGTCACCCTTAATTATATTAACATTTATTCTAATCCACCCAGATCTCTTTTATTTCCCACTCATTGCTTGACACCAACTCTGAGCTCTGACTTCCACTTCGTCAACAGATGCAGCAAACCATGGAGGACTAGGTTAAACATTGGGAATACTGAAGCTATCGTATTCATCCCCCGCCACAAGCCCCGTCACCTCGCCACTGATTCCATCCCCCTCCTCAGGCACTGTCTCAGGTTCAACCAGATTGTTTGAAACTTTGGTGTACCCCGAGCTGAGCTTTCAACTCCATATCGTCTCCATCATAACCAATTCCACCTCTGTGACACCACCTGTCTCTTCCTCTGTCTCAGCCACCTGCTGCTGGAACCCTCATCCATGATCTACATTGGCTCCCTGTCCCCCAGTGCTTCCAATTTAAAATTCTCATCCTCGTATGCTCATCATGCAGAAGTACTGATTCATCAGTTTGATTGGTTGTAATCAGCAGTAATTAGCAGAGGTTGCCTTTGTCATGAGATTTCATGAGGTCCGAAGTCAATGTTGAAGAGTCCCAGGACTAAACCCACCTGATGTATACCACGGTGCCCCACCTCTGGTGGGTTTATCCTACCTGTAGGACAGTACGTATCCAAGATGGTGACGTAGGGTGATAGATATGACTCTGTGAGTACAACTATACTTGACTAGTCTGTAGAGCTCTCCCAAGTTGGACACCAGTCCCCAGATATCAATCGAGAGGACTTTGCTGAGTTGACTGGGATTGGATTTCCTGAGTCTTGTCCTGGGTTGATAGGTCCATTGATATCTCTTATGATTGTGTCTGTAGTGACTGTTTACAACTGAGCAGCTTGCTACGTCGCTTCACAGAGCGTTAATATTCAACCACATGCTGTGGGACTTGAGTCGTATGTGGATCAGACTGGGTAATGACGGCAGGTTTCCTTCTGTGAAGGACAGTAATAAACCAGTTGGTGTGTTCTATGAATACAAAAGCAAAATGCTGCGGAATCTGAAATAAAAACAGAAAATGCTGGAAATACTCAGCAAGTCAGGCAGCATCTGTGGAGAGAGAAACAGAGTTTATGTTTCAGGTCGATGACCCTCGTCAGAACTGGTTTTCTATGAATATCCAGCAGATTTTTTGGCCACTTTCCCTGATGCTAGCCCATATATTACCAGATTTATTGAATTCAATTTCATTCCTTGCCATGGTGGCATTTTGCCTCTGAGCTGCTAGTACTATAACCATGACACAATCATACCCAGTCTTAATTGCAATTACTGGTCGGAAGCTGTTGGACTTGTTGTTGTACTTTTGCCTGGACAGGAATTATTTGCTGTGTGTCAGCATGGTTCTATTTGCTTGTCCCGGCTGGTCTCAGCTTGATATGGTTGTATTTGCTGTAGAGTCCACGCCTGGGCTTGTACTTGCTGCAAGATCTCTATGCAGGTTTACATTTGCTACAGAATTTTTCTCTGGGCTTGTACTCACCAAAGGATCTCTGTCTAGGCTTGTATTTCCTGTAGTAATAAATATTTCTAAAACAAATGCAATGGTAAATTACCGGAGCATCAAACACATATGGAGGTTCTGTGGATCCTCTCGCAAGATGCATTGCAGATATCTGGGATAGCGGTATTATCCACTGCCTCGCTGCGCACCAGGGCTGCAAAACATTGCAGTACCTCCTGGAGAAAGTGACAGCTGCAGGAGTATCTACTAACCTTCTTAAGAAATCCAGGCAAGTCAGCCAATTCAATGGGGAGGCACTGAATGAAGAACTGAAGAATTTGGAATTTGGACTATTCAGAGAGGTGAAAATCAACTGGATTGTGAAGTATACAGTGCAGCATCTAGGAGGGGACCACAGGATATTCTATTGGTTTTTACTCTCAGGTATTTAAGGATCTGCTTCCATAAGGTCAGTTCTCTGACTGATCGCTGACACTGGAATCCTGTTCCCAGTGCCAGTGGAGTAGCTGGTGTACATGCTGGCAAGTCTGCATTCCCTCATGGTTGCAGTACAAAGGAGCTCTCCATGCATAAGCCTTCAACTTTGGAGAACTGGGACTCCTTAATAACGAGTCATCCCAAGATTTCTTCTTCTTAGGCGGTCCCTTGTATCAAGGATGACTTGCATCCACCAAAAAGGGATGAGTTCACAGGTGTTTCAATGAAGGACCTGATATTCCAGGTCCCGAACTGCATATTGAAGGGTGGAAGATGCCTGCGCGTGGATTTTTTTACTATGTGGTGGCCGTTGCACACCAGCCACCACACGGGCTTGACAGAGCTAGGTCTCGGTCCAGTGGCAAGGATTAACCAAAACGACTGGAGACCAGCTCTGCTGCACGACCTAGTGCGCACACATATCGCAGATGTAGGGACCCTGAGAGGAGTGGCATCTTCATCCCAAGAAATTTATAGAAGTTTGGAACAGCTGAGTATATCTCAGACTCCAGGACGTCAGGTAGCACTTAGAAGAAGCATCAGAATAGGGAAAAGAAAAAATTGCTTAGTCACAAGGGATCTGCATGGCGAAAGCATCAAATAATATTTCTATAAATAGTTGTAATAGCTCATTAGAATTATTGATGCACTGATTGCTTGGTTTTTGGTTGTCTTGTAAAAGAATGGTGAATGGATCCTGGGGTGATGCTGAAGCTGATGATTATGATGTGATGGATAGCTATGAGAAGAAAGAATGCAGGTTGGTGAAAGGAGGCGGATCTTCAATGGGCTGTGACCTCAGAAAAATATAGTTTCGGTATCTGTGAAGGTGTCCTGAATGAATTTGAATATCAGGTATCTTATACCATTTGCCTCTTGACCTGCTCTATGTTTTGGACCTTAAACTACCTTTAAGCATTTTAATGACTTGCTCAATTCTAATTCTTGTCTTACAGTGTGCTTCATTGTAGCGTTCCCCTGAGGAACAGGTGGTCCTATGTAGTGGTATTTTGAGTTATAGGAGCAGGGGTATATCTTGCCACTTATGAACCATACTGCCCCTTACCCCAGCTGTTGAACTGGAGCAGGGGCATTGGACCACTGATACAACAACTTCCAGCATATTATAAACTCACATGCAAGAGCTGTGCCTATGGTTACAAACATTTAGGGAATTTAAGTGTTTGTGGTTCATGTGGAGATTTACATTTGGTGCACACAATGCCACAATCAATAGCCCAACGATCCTGGGGAATCTAGTAATTCTGAAAAATGTATTGCCTTCTCAGTCTGGCACCACTACCGTGATGTATAAACTGAGCTTCCCTGGTAGAGCGTGAGTGACTTGCCATAGACTTGAATGTACAGCGATTTGGCAGATCTGGCAAAAGTTGATTGTGGCTCCCTGGAATAAGCCTGTAGCATAAAAGAGCTGTGGTCACTTTCTCTGCCACAGTTAAACCTGTACATGCCGTGGACCTTGGGTGCAGATCTGGCTGCAACAACAAATGAAGCTTTTCCAAAGCTTCATGATTGAAGCATAGCCTCCTCAGACATAGCTCAAGAGAAAGAACTTGGGAAGTTTTCATGGGTCATTAAATCCTGCTGGATGGGTAATTCTGGAATGATCTGGCTCCTGTATTGTTATCTAATTTTTCTGGCTTCCTTTACAACAGTCTGCTGCTCCTCTTCATCCTACTTGGGAAGGACATTTTTCAGCTTTGAGACCCTTGGTTCCTAAATCCCCTTCAGTACAAGCCTCTCCATGAGCAATGAAAAGTGTAGCTGGTCTTTATGAATGAAATAATGCAAAAAAATTCAGATACCTGCAGACAATTTCAAGACATTTCACCTGCAACAGCTTTCCCTTAATCAAGCATGTCTACTTTGATGAGCAGGTCCTGGCACCTGTACATGTTATACAATGGCATACAGTTAGATGGCCACATGGGATGGCAGAAGTCATGGAATGCAGGATGGATGATGCCTTCTCAACCTAACTCTGTGATTTACATAAGAGTGCCACTGAAAAGCCAGGTGCTTCTTCAGTCCATTCTGAAACCTGTTGGAATTTGTGATATGGCCCTATTTGGGGCTGTAATCCAGTGAATCCTCCCCCACATAAGTGTAAATATTGACTTCCATCCTCAATCAGCCCAGGAATTTTGGAGTCTTGTGTTTAACAACTCTTCAAACTCTTCAATCTATTGCTAGTCATTCTGAATAAAGATAATGAAGACCACTGGAGCCACGACTACCTATTACCATATTTTCAGGCACAACTTACTCTGCTGTCAACAGGGAAAGGATACTCACACCGTGCAGGCCTGTCCAGTGCTTCAATCGAGCAATATGAAAATTCGCCCAAACCCCCAGTTGGTGTGAATTTTGCTCAATTCAATAAAAATCTGAAAAAGGGGGATATTCCATTCTACCACATCATTAATAAAATGCCTGAGATGTTTTGAAACTTTCAGAAGTTTTTTTATTTCCAATAAATTGTAATACTGAAATAACGTGAACAATTTACTATATTGGGATGTTGCATTGAGTTGCAATAATCATTGGAGGAATCACAGATCTCAAATAGAACATCAGTGGTTGGGGGCCGAGATATATTTAGTAATAATGTTATGCTCTGTATGATTACATCGAGACTACAGCATAGAAACAGGCCATTTGGCCCAACTGGCCTATGCCAGTGTTTATTCTCCACATTAGCCTCCTCCTACTCCTTCGTCATCTAACCCTATCAGCATATCCTTTTCCTTTATCCCTCAAGTGCTTATCTAGCTTCCTCTTACAGGCATCTATGCTATTTGCCTCAATTACTCCTTGTGGTAACGCACTCCACATACTTATCACTCCTTGCCGAAAGAAGTTTCTCCTGAATTCCCCATTGGATTTATTAGTGACTATCTTATATTTATGACCTCTAGTTTTGGACTCCCCCACAAGTGGAACTATTTTCTCTATGTCTACCATATCAAACTTTTTCATTATTTTAAAGACCTCTATTAGGTTACCCCTCAGCCTTCTTTTTTCTAGAGAAAAGAGCCCCAGCCTATTCAGTCTTTCCTGATAGGTATAACCTCTCAGCTCTGGTATCATCCTTCTGAATCTTTTTTGCATCTTCTCCAGTGCCTCTATATCCTTTTTATAATATGGCGACCAGTACTGTTCTCAGTACTCTGTGTGGTCTAACCAAGGTTCGATACAAGTTTAACATAACTTCTCTGCTTTTCAATTCTATCCCTCTAGAAATGAACCCCAGTGTTTGACTTGCTTTTTTAAAAATAAACTTATTAAACTGCACCGCTACTTTTTGTGATTTGTGAATGTGATTTGCTCTGTATGGTGTAGTTATTTTACATCATCTATACGGGGAATTAAACTGCACAAATGAGAACCAGTTACTGTTCTTGGAAACGATCAGTTTATGATCAATTGTTGAACATTGTACAAAATGTATCTGCTGTTTTCCACTCCGTTGGGCGGGCTACATTGTTCGCATGCCTGACACGAGACTCCCAAAGCAAGCGCTCTACTCGGAACTCCTACACGGCAAGCGAGCCCCAGGTGGGCGGAAGAAACGTTTCAAGGACACCCTCAAAGCCTCCTTGATAAAGTGCAACATCCCCACCGGCACCTGGGAATCCCTGGCTCAAGAGAGCTCGAAGTGGAGGAAAAGCATCCGGGAGGGCGCTGAGCACCTCGATTCTCGTCACCGAGAGCATGCAGAAAACAAGCACAGGCAGCAGAAGGAGCGTGCGGCAAACCAGACTCCCTACCCACCCTTTCCTTCAACCACTGTCTGTCCCACCTGTGACAGAGACTGTAATTTCTGTATTGGACTGTATAGCCACCAGAGAACTCACTTTCAGAGTGGAAGCAAGTCTTCCTCGATTTCAAGGGACTGCCTACGATGATGATGATGTTTAAACATATATAATGAACAATATTCAGTAATAAAGTCATGACATTGGGGTCAAGTTTCGGCCTGATGGTTTAGAATGGAATATCTTAGAAATTGCAATTCTCGGCATTTAGTTTGCTCCAGTTCTAATCAGTTAGAACAGTTTCATTTTGGAACAGATTTTTTTTTTCAAAACAGGTCGTGTCCAGCCACTTACGCCTGTTTTGAAAGTTTAGGCAGTGAAAACTTACTCCAAACTAACTTAGAATGGAGTAATTCTAGATTTTTGTACGCTCAGAAAAACCTTGCCTACACTTTAGAAATCAGGGATAGGTTACAAATCAGCCGTAGGGAATGAGGGGGAGGGGGGGGTGGTGGGGGGAGAGGGGGGGAAGGGAAGTAATTAAATTCTACAAGCATTCAACAGTCTTACTTATACAAATAAAGAGCCATCCTGAATAAAAAATTATAAACAAAGCAAATACAAAATATTGAATATTCCTACCTGTGTGAAGCAGCAGCAGCCTTTGAGCTACGGTGCTTCAGGCAGGCCTTCCATGTAGGAGACAGGGGCAGTGCCAGTGACTCGATGGCAGCCGAACAACAACGGCAGCAAGCAGCCTTCGAGCTGCGATGTTTCAGGCAGGCCTTTCTTCTATGTAGGAGACAGGGGCGGAGTCAGTGGCTCGACGGCAGCCGAAGACACAGCAAGCAGCCTTTGAACTGCGAGGGAAGCTGAGGCCATTCGGCCACGGGATAGGGGCGGCGGCAGTGGCTGACGGCGGCCGAAGACGCAGTGTCATGTATCTTACATTATTATATATAACTGTATCCTAACATGCTATACATGACTGTAATAAGATATGACCTGTAACCACCAGCATACCTTACCACCAGGGGTGCACTTGCAAGAGACAGGGATATAAGGACAAGTCTCAGGCAAATGCAGCATTCCAGAGCTGTGAAATAAAGGTGCAGGTCCAGAGTGACCTTGACTTCACTACATGCCTCATGTGAATCTGTACTGAGGGGACAGGACTTTACAGTGGTGACGAGTTAAGGGATTACAGAATCCACAGAATGGCGAACAACGGATCAGATGAAAAGTACAATGCTAGAGACAATTGGGAGGACTTTATAGAAAGGCTCCAGCAAAGCTTTGTAACCAAAGACTGGTTAGGAGACGATAAAGCAGACAAGAGATGAGCCAATCTCTTGACCAGCTGTGGCTCGAAAACATACGCTTTAATGAAGGATCTGCTGGCACCCGAGAAACCAGCAAGCAAGTCGTTTGAAGAATTGAGCACACTGTTAAGAGACCACCTGAAGCCAGCAAGCAGCCTACACATGGCCAGACACAGGTTCTACAACTACAGATGCTGTGTGGGCCAGAGCATACCCGACTTTGTGGCGGAACTTCGGAGGTTGGCTAGTTTATGTGAGTTCTCCGATGAACTGAGGAGAGAAATGCTGAGAGACTTTTTCATTGATGGAATAGGCCACGCAGGCATATTCCGAAAGCTCATAGAGACCAAGAACCTGACCTTAGAGGTAGCAGCACTGGTTGCACAGACATTCTTGGTAGCGGAAGAAGAAATGAGTTTGATTTACAATGCAGGTACGACAAATAACGAAATATCGGAACAAGAAGCTCACAGCATTAAACAAGCTGCTATCCCCACACACAGACAAAACCGGGAGAACAAGCTCTTGACAGCAGGCAGTGGCGCCAGAAGCCATCAAGGGCCACAGGAATGGCCGTTCACACCTCATCAACCCACAATGCGAGCAATCAACTACAAACTGAGAGAAGCTCAAGAGAGATCAGCCAGACGCAGCTCATTCTTTGGGAACAATGGACGCAGTCTGTGCTGGAGGTGTGGGGGTGGGCACTCGTCAAGGGGATGTTGATTTCAGCAGGCTGTTTGCAAGAACTGTGAATATACAGGACATTTGGCCCGCATGTGCAAAAAAACGGCAGCTCGGCTGGTATACGAATCGGATGGGTCAGAAAGCGGACCAGAAGACGGTGGGGACAGTACCCGGGATACCGATGTACAGCGGCTCAACACGATCAATGGCCGCTGCTCCTACAACAGGACGCATCCGATAATGATGAGGTTCCTACTCAATGGGATACCTGTCAACATGGAGCTGGATACGGGAGCGAGTCAATCTCTCATGGGCGCTCAACAATTTGAACAACTGTGGCCGCATAAAAGAGACAGACCAAAACTCACAAGGGTCGACACCACACTAAGGACCAATACCAAAGAAATCGTACCAGTCCTCGGCAGCGCCATGCTCTCGGTCACACACAAAGGGACAGTGAACCGACTTCCCCTGTGGATGTCCCCGGAGACCCCCCAGCACTGCTGGGGAGAAGCTGGCTGGCAAAACTAAACTGGAAATGGGATGATGTCCATGCCATGTCATTAGAGGAATGGACGTCCTGCTCAACAGTTATAAAGCGGTTCGAACATCTCTTTCAGCCAGGTGTGGGCACTTTCAAAGGGGCCAAAGTCAAAATCTACATCACACAGGATGCTAGACCGGTCCATCACAAGGCCAGAGCTGTACCCTATGTGATGAGGGAAAAGATTGAACACGAACTAGACAGGCTTCTGCAGGAAGGCATTATATCATCTGTGGAATTTAGCGACTGGGCAAGTCCCATCGTCCCAGTCATGAAGCCTGATGGATCCATACGAATCTGTGGGGACTACAAATCTACCATAAACAGAGTCTCCCTACAGGACCAGTACCCACTGCCCAGAGCGGAGGACTTATTTGCCACATTGGCTGGAGGTAAACTTTTTTCAAAACTGGACCTCACATCTGCGTATATGACGCAAGAATTGACCGAGGAATCCAAGCTACTCACCACCATCAACACACATCGAGGCCTTTTCATGTACAATCGATGCCCATTCGGCATCAGGTCGGCAGCTGCCATATTCCAGCGCAACATGGAGAGTCTGCTCAAGTCCATCCCGGGGACGATTGTATTTCAAGACGACATACTTATCACGGGCAGGGACACCGACTCCCATCTCCGTAATTCGGAGGAAGTACTAAAGCGGTTGGATTGGGTAGGCCTATGAGTCAAGAAATTCAAGTGCCTGTTTCTCGCACCCGAGGTTGAATTTTTGGGCAGAAGGATTGCCGCTGATGGAATCCGCCCAACAGAGTCCAAAACAGAAGCAATTCGCCTGGCACCCAGGCCCCGGAATGTCTCAGAACTGCGCACCTTTCTCGGGCTACTCAATTGGGAACTTTATGCAGAACTTAAGCATGCTGCTGGAGCCTCTCCATGTGCTACTCAGGAATGGGTGCAATTGGTTTTGGGGGGATGCCCAGGAACGCGCCTTCAATAAGGCACGCAACCTTCTGTGTTCCAACAATGTTTTGACTTTCTTTGATCCAGGTAAAAAGCTAGTTCTCACATGCGATGCGTCAGCGTATGGGGTCGGGTGCATTTTGCAACATGTCAATAGTGCGGGCAAATTACAACCCATAGCTTTTGCCTCCAGGTCACTTTCGCGGGCGGAGCGCGGGTACGGAATGGTAGAGAAGGAGGCGCTCGCGTGCGTGTACGGTGTCAAAAAGATGCACCAATACCTTTTCGGGGCCAAGTTCGCGTTAGAATCCGATCACAAGCCCCTCAAGTCCCTCCTATCCGAGAGCAAGGCAATAAATGGCAACGCCTCAGCGCGAATTCAACGGTGGGCACTCATGCTGGCGTCCTACGACTATACCATAAGGCACAGACCAGGCACAGACAACTGTGCCGACGCGCTCAGCAGGCTACCCCTAGCGACCACGGAAGATTCTGACGAACAGGACTATGAGATATCATGGCAATCAATGCCTTTGAGTCCACAGGTTCGCCCATGACGGCCAGCGACCCACGTTATCCTTAGTAAAAAGATGTGTCCTAACCGGTGACTGGGCAGAGGCTCGCGATGTCTGTCCCGTGGAATTAAAACCCTTTCACAGGTGCATGCATGAGCTATCACTACAAGCAGACTGCCTGATGTGGGGTAGCCGAGTAGTCATGCCTCTGCGAGGCAGAGAGGCATTTGTCCAGGAGCTCCACCGCGAGCACCCGGGGATCGTTCTCATGAAGGCCATAGCCAGATCCCACGTCTGGTGGCCTGGTATTGACGCGGGCTTGGAGCTCTGCGTCCGAAGGTTCACCATTTGTGCCCAACTCAGCAATGCTCCCAGGGATGCTCCCCTGAGCCCCTGGCCCTGGCCTACCAAACCGTGGTCGCGGGTGCACGTAGACTATGCGGGCCCATTCATGTGCATAATGATCCTCGTAGTTTTAGATGCATTTTCAAAGTGGATCGAATGCACCATTTTAAACTCGAGCACAAACTCCACCACTGTGGAGAGCCTCACAACCATGTATGCAACGCACAGAATCCCTGACATATTGGTCAGTGACAATGGTCCGTGCTTCACCAGCGCAGAATTCCAAGATTTTATAATTGACCACGGCATAAATCACGTCAACACGGCACCTCCAACAGCCAGGCGGAGAGAGCAGTGCAAGTCATTAAACAAGGCATGCTTAAAATCCAAGGTCCCACGCTGCAGGGTCGCCTGTCGCGACTGCTGCTGGCATACAGATCTCGTCCGCACTCATTGACTGGGATCCCCCCCCCGCGCAACTGTTGATGAAAAGGACTTTAAAAACAAGGCTCTCATTAATCCTCCCAGACATGCACGAAATCGTTGAGGCAAAGCGCCGTAAGCTGACTGAGTACCATGACAGAAATTTGAGGGGGGAGATGGAATGAGATGGGGGACAAAGTGTTTGTACTAAACTATGGCAGGGGTCCCAAGTGGCTTGCAGGGACAGTAATGGGCAAGGAAGGAAACAGGCTACTGGTAGTACAAATGGACAATGGCAAAACCTGCCGGAGGCATGTTGACCAAGTCAAAAGCAGATTTACCAAGAACACTGCGGAACCAGAGGCAGACTACAATGTGGAACTCGCACCACACCTGGTGGACAGACAGAGGGAATGACCTGAGGAAAGGGCAATCCCAACAGACAGCCCAGGCGAGTCAACAACAATCACACCAATCGAAACAGACAGCCCAGGCGAGATACCAGCAACCACACCCAAAGAAAAACAGACACCAAGGCAAACAACTGAACCACAACTCAGACGCTCCACGCGAGAGCGTAGACCACCTGAGAGACTGAACCTATAAAGACAATAAGACCTTGGGGAGGGTGATGTCATGTATCTTACATTATTATATATAACTGAATCCTAACATGCTATACATGACTGTAATAAGATATGACCTGTAACCACCAGCATACCTTACCACCAGGGGTGCACTTGCAAGAGACAGGTATATAAGGACAGGTCTCAGGCAAGTGCAGCATTCCAGAGCTGTGAAATAAAGGTGCAGGTCCAGAGTGACCTTGACTTCACTACATGCCTCGTGTGAATCTGTACTGAGGGGACAGGACTTTACACACAGGCAGCAGCCTTCGAGCTGTGAGGGTAACTGAGGCCATTTGGCCACTGGATAGGGGTGGCGGCAGTGGCTGACTGCGGCTGAAGACACAGCAAGCAGCCTTCGAGCTGCGAGGGAGGCTGAAGCCATTCGGCCAGGGGACAGGGAGAGGCAGCCAGATAGCCAGTTTGAAAATTAAATTTGTAATTGCAGAATGGGTGTAGCATTATCAACACCACGGATTATGCAATGGTTCGCCAGCAATTCACTGCATAGGAGAGAATTGATTAGAGCTCACCGCACTAGGAATGTCATAGCCCGTAGACTGATGGGCAGGAGACCCTACCCACGTCGGCAATATCGAGACAGGCGCTCGTACCTGGACATGAGCGAGGCTGATTCTGTCAAAAGGCTGCATTTCCGCAGAGAAGCTGTTGTTGAGATCTGTGATATGCTGAGAGCAGATTTGCAGCCCAGAAGCAGAATGCCAACTGCCTTGTCTGTTGAAGTGCTGCACTTGCTTTCTATGCCTCGGGATCGTTTCAGGCTACAACTGGAGATGTGTACGCCATCTCTCAACATGCAATACATGCCTGCCTTTACCAGGTCATGGCTGCACTGTATGCGCAGAGGAGTGACTTCATCAATTTCCCAATGACCACACAAGCGATCCATGAGAGGGCTGTGGGTTTCTTCAGCATTGCTGGCTTCCCAAAGGTACAGGGCTGCATTGATTGTACCCACATCGCCTTGCGAGCACCTGTGGAGGATTCCAAGCAGTACAGGAATAGAAAAGGTTTCCACTCTATCAATGTGCAGCTCGTGTGTGACGACAAGCAGCGCACCATGTCAGTCGATGCGAGATACCCTGGCAGCACCCACGATGCGTTCATCCTACGCGACAGCGTTCTATCTGACATGTTTGAGCAGCAGCCAGAAGGGCAGAGCTGGCTACTGGGAGACAAAGGGTACGGCCTGACCACCTGGCTCATGACGCCCCTACGCGTGACATGGACAGAAGCTGACCGTTAATACAACATGGCGCACATTGCGACGCGCAGCATCATTGAGAGGACCATTGGCATATTGAAACAGCAATTCCGATGCCTGGACCATTCCGGAGGCCACTTGCAATACTCTCCTCAGATTGTCGGTCACTTCACTGTTGTGTGCTGCATGCTCCATAACTTAGCGATCATGAGGCAGCAGGAGCTGGTAATGGAACCAGAAGACCAACGTGAGGGTCCAATGCCTGATGATAGTATTTTGGAAGAGCAGGATGAGGATGATGATGACAATCAGGAAAGCATTCAAGTGCCTGATGCCGGAGCACGAGGTCGGAGGAGGGCCGTCCATCGTGCTCCTTTAACGATTGCTCGAGCCTTGTGCCAGCAGCTCATCCGTGAACACTTCAATTACTGATGCCTGAGGGCTCTGCGACCACTGTTGTGCATGGACATGTTTATTCTTTGCAGTTGTTCCTACGTTGTGTTGTGTTAATGGAAGATGATTCAGTTTTAATGAAAAAATATTTTATTGAAAAGTTAACATTACTGTAATAAAATATTTGTTGTATCAAACTTCACTTTTTAATATGACTCTTGAAGATCACTTACAAACTTTAAGATCACTTATAAACTTGTAAAGTTACAGAACAATTTCAATGTGAAAAATCTTACACTCTTAAGATCACTTAAACTTCAGGATCACTTTTTAGGTGCAAAATTAAATAAGATACAAAATGTGAGAGCAGTTACACTATAAGATCACTTAAAAACCCGAAGATCACTTATAAGTTGTAAAGTTACAAAACTTACAAAACAATTTCAATTTGAAAAACGCTACTACAGTTACATCAAGAACAAGAACTAAAGCAGCAAAGAAAGGCTGCAACCATCTCTCATCCACATCCCAGTGAATGTTCACTTCTTCATGGGGGTGTCATTTGATTGCAGGGCTTTGTGCCCTTATTGCAGCAGCTATCTCCATGACGGCCTGTGCCATCACTTGCATGCCCTCCCTGACGGCCTGTGCCGTCGATTGCACTCCCTCGGACATTCCCTCCCTAAGTTCCTGTCATTACTGCTATTTCTCCCGTCAGGACCATCACCTCTTCACCCACTGCACTGACTCTGCCGATGAGTGATCGGGTAAGCTCATTGGTCTCCATACCCAATGCCACAACCTGAGCCGCATCTGTTGCATGCTGCATCTCAGGAGAGCGTGTCTCCAATCTCCTCCTCCTCTGCCTGGGTCTGCCTCATGGCACCACTACACTGGGAGGCACGGGCACGGATGGTGGGACGCTCGGTGTTCCAAAAGGCACCACTACACAGGGAGGCGCGGGCTGGGATGGTGGGACGCTCAGTGTTCCAGACGGCAGTACTAGAGAGAGAGGCACGGGCTGGGACGGTGGGACGCTCTGTGTTCCAGACGGCAGTACTAGAGAGGGAGGCGCGGGCACGGACGGTGGGACGCTCAGTGTTCCAAACGGCACCACTACGCAGGGAGGCACGGGCTGGGACGGTGGGGCGCTCGGTATTCCAGACGGCAGTACTAGAGAGAGAGGCACGGGCTGGGAAGGTGGGACGCTCGGTATTCCAGACGGCAGTACTAGAAAGAGAGGCACGGGCTGGGAAGGTGGAGCGCTCGGTGTTGCAGACGGCAGCACTCAAGTGCGAGCCATGGGCTGGGAAGGTGGGACGCTCGGTGTTGCAGACGGCAGCACTCGAGAGCGAGCCATGGGCTGGGATGGTGGGTGAATGGGTGTAAACTGCTCCATTATATCACCAGCACCACTGGGACCAGCAACGTCAGAATCCAAACCATGGAAGGTGGAACCAGAACCTATGCAAGTGGGAAGCGCAGGCTCGGACGGTGATGCACTGGCTGTAAACTGCTGCATTACACCAGCAGCACCACTGGGACCCGCAACATCGGAATCAAAACCATGGAAAGTGGAATCAGAACCTATGCAAGGGGTTGAAACTCTGATGCCCCTTAATGGGGGCTCATAAACATTAATTTGGAAGCTCTCCCCTGTAGACATTTCAGTCATCGCCGCCACCATCCAGTCTGGATCGTCCGCATCTGGTTGTACTGGTTCTTGTTCTGGATCCTCAGGATCCTCAGGGTTGGCAGCATCATCATCATCATCATCATCATCATCATCATCATCATCATGTTCTGCAAAATACATCAGAACAGTTAAATGTTTAACAACAAGGGAGGGGGCCGGATGGGTGGCATGAGTACTCTCACACATAGCAGGCCAGGCAGCAGGTTGATTTGAAGGGACACGATGCATTTTCAGGACTTACCTTCTTCCTCGCGTGCGGGCCCAGCTTGTGCTGCACTGATTGCTTTTTTCCATGTACGACTCATCATAGCAGCTACCCTCTGTTCCAAGGGTGTCAGTGGATGCAGATTGGGCGTGCCTCCTCCTGTTCAAGTTGCTTCTCTTTTGTTGTGGGCCAATTTCTTCTGCAAAGGGTTAAAATATAACTTTTTACAGAGTGCGTCTTTCTGCAGGGTGGGACATACAGATAGTCACGTTACAATTGCGATTATATTAAAAAATGAAAATATTACTTACACTAACTACTTGACCAAGGTTGTGCCATTTCTTTTTACACTGGCTTCCAGATCTCCTGGTATGCACCACTGCGCAGTAATCTTCTGCAACTTGGTTCCAGCGTTTCTTCATTTCTTTAGGTGCCACTTTTATGTGACCTCTGTTGCTGGTATCTAGCTCCTGCCATCTCTCCTCAATGACGTTGACTAATATCTCCACTTCCTCATGCAAGAAATTCTTTGTTCTTGGTGGATGTTGTTCCATTGCTGTATTGAATTGACCCTCTTATTTTTCAAAACACACAGTCCTTAATTTGCATGCACCAATGCAGCACTTGTTCTGGAAGTTTAGCAGTGAAAAGCAGCACTCACTGATTTCAGCAGGTGATTTCTTCAACAGTGCTGCTAAAAGCACTCCTTCAGACACCAAAAAATCAACAAAATTCAATCCCAAGCCTTTCCAGAGGTCCACGAGACAAATCAGCACTTTTCTTTAAGTTCCTTTAAAAATGGCCGAGTGCCAATGTTTATGGGCTACTGCGCGTGCGCGCTCCAACATGCACACGCAGGGCTGCCGGCACGACGCTCCCTCATTTGACTTAGCCCTGCTCCCCTTCACTTGCAGAATCGGCGCGCCTCTGTGGCTCCGCCCCCCGCTGCTGTCTGCGCGCCACGCTGAGCTCCCAGAAACCAGCAAGGAACCCAAGAATTACGAGGTAGATTTTTGTCGCGCTTTTAGGCGCGAAAAACAGGCGTCCATGTCGGGGCTACGCTGTTCTAGGCGCGGCCCGAAACTTGACCCCTCTATGTGTGACTCATAGTCCAGTGACCTTGTTTTTTAGGCCAGTTTGACTCCGATAAATATAATTGCATAAGCAAGTTGTAACTGAAATACTCACAGCCCGCTCCCATTAATCTCAGCATAAAAGGCCTCCAGGCTTCCTTATGATGCCAGCATTAATGGTCCTTGGAGCCTAATTTTGTTTATATAATGATTTTAAACTGCACTCTTGGTAATACAATATAATTTCAAAAACATCCACTAAAGCTGTGAGTAACACCCCGCATTGCTGGGTTGGAGAAAAAAAAAATGCGCATCTGTGTGAAATTAATGGCCATTGCTCCACTTAATTCAATTTATAAAACAAAATAAATAGGTTGGTTGATAATTGAACTTGACCAAATGACCATTACTACAGAATGCAGCTAACAATAACACAAGCTTACTATATGAGTGTATATACAAATGCTATCCTTCCAACAGGTGACTGGAGAACAGGCATGCTGAATTGCCAGAAAATTTAACACAGAGGTAAGAAGTATTAACTTAGTGTTGGCGATATTATATAAAATGATCCCTTAACGAGTCCATATGACATTTCCTCTGTCTATTGTTTGAGCAAAGACATTCGACCATTTATATCTTCATTAAAAAAGTGGATGGAGGAATGTCATACCAATGTGTTAAGAGTTCATTTACCAATATTTAATGGAGCATGAGAATGCAGTAACCCTGGCCCTAAAAATCCTCAGGAGAGGAAGAGAGAGAATGAAGAGGAGGGGAGGGAAAGGATCCTGAGGACAGCACTTGGTCGGTGGGAGGTGATGAGCACACCAGTGTGTACTGGGTGATGGGTTGGACAATGGCAACATGAATTGAGATGGGGGAGGAAGATGAACTGGTGGGGGTTGGACGGGAGAGATTGTCTGTGTAGCCTGGGGTGTTCTTGGAGGTGAGAGTGTTTCTGTGATCTAGGGTTGTTGAAGTGGGAAGAGTGCCTCTGGGATCTGAGAAGGGGTTTACAGGGACAGAGACCTTCAACTTCGAAGGTGCCATGCCCGTTTTTCAGCCATTACTCGCTGGAAATGTGCTGCTCGCCATATTGGTAAAGGCAGAAAAAGAGGAATCTAAGGCCCGTTTCTAAAATGGAGAAGCGAGAGTTGGACAAATATCACCAACTCCGCTCCCTCAGCGCAATTCCTACTAACCCTTTTCTGCACATGCGACCATCACCACATTGCCTCCAAGCCCCGAGCCCTGAGCCCCGAGCCACCCGCAGCACCGAGCCCCGAGAAACCCGCAGCATCTGCTTGTTGAGGGGGGGGGGAGCGGGGGGGGGGGGGGGGGAGAGAGAGCGGGGTGGTGGGGAGAGCGAGAAGTGGGGCAGCGGGGAGAGCTAGAATCGGAGAGAGAGCTGGGGGGGGGTGAAGAGAGATTTGGGGGAAGAGCGAGAGAGAGAGTCTGGGAGGAGAGAGAGAGCTTGCGGGAGAGAGAGAGAGCCTAGGGAAGAGAGAGCGACTAGGGGGAGAGAGAGAGACTGGGGGGAGAGCGAGATAGAGAGAGCCTGGGGGGCGAGAGAGAGCTTGGGGGCGAGAGAGAGAGAAAGAAAGCTTGGAGGAGAGACGGAGCCTGGGGGAGAGAGAGAGAGAGGCTGAGGGAGAGAAAGAGAGAGAAAGAGAGCTTATGGGGAGAGAGCCCAGACGGAGAGAGAGAGAGCCTGGAGTGTGAGGTGGGGGAGGGTGCGGGGGGGGGGGTGGTGGTCGGGGAGAGCTTGGGAGGGGAGAGAGAGAGACAGGTGGAGGGAGGGGGATCGGAGGAGAGAGGGAACTCAGAGAAGACGGATCACGTTCTTCCAACCTGCGGGTGCATGCAAGCTCGGTGTGCGTGTTACAAGGGACATTGTTGGAGTGGATGAAATCCAGAAGTCACAAAACTGTCACTATTCACTTCATACCCAATAAACCTGTTAACAATCCGCACACAATGCCCCATCTATGGAGGGGGGGTGGGCGTAAGGTCTTGCGCTGGGGTAAGGGACTTCGGCTGGAACTTGGCTGTGGGAGAAAGGCAGCACATGTGATGGGGTAAGGGTCTTCAGCTGGCGGAGGCAGTACATGTGCTGGGGTTAGGGTCTTCAGCTGGCGGAGGGATGCACTTATGCTGGGGTAATGGACTTCGGCTGGAATGGTGGCTTTTGGGGAGATCTATCCACGGTGGCTCCTGAAGTCAAAATGGATTGAATTACAAATTGGAAATTCACTCAGAATTTGGGCTGGGCGATTCCAGTTACACATTCCAGAGGAACTTCAGAGTGTGGCTTACCCTCCAAGGGGGCCAATCAGCAATAGGTCTGGAGAGCCAATCAGAGAAACGGCTGCCTTTCAATTAGTGCAGCCTTCTTAAACTAGGTGCTGGTCTCTTTCATATTCAAATTGACGCTGAGTGCCTGATTCTCCACTATGCTCACTGTGGCATTTTATAATTAGATAAACAGCAACATTTGGAGAAAGTTAGATGAAATTGGCATGCTAGACAGTGATATTTATGGTGCAAAAACAAAATACTGGAAATTTGAAATAAAAACAGAAAATGCTGAAATACTCTGCAGGTCAGGTATAAGCTGTGGAGAAAGAAACAAAGATAACGTATCAGGTCGATGACTTTCATCAGAAGTGGAAAAATTTAGAGATGTGACAGATTTTAAGCAAGTGCAGGGGCAGGAACGGGGTGCGGAGGGGAGGGAAGAACAAAAGGGTAGATCTGTGATAGGGTGGAAGGCAGGAGAGATTAAATGACAAAAGGGACAATGGTGCTAGGCGAAAGGAGATGGTAATGGGACAAGTAATGAAACAAAAGATGGGTCAAGAAGAGGTGTAAGTGGGTATAGCAGAATCATCAACTACTGCCATCTGAAAAAATAGGGGCAGAGGTTATGGTCTGAAATTGTTGAACTCAATGTTGAGTCCAGAAGGCTGCAAAGTGTCTAATTGAAAGATGAGGTGCTGTTCCTCGAGCTTACGCTTAGCATCGTTGGAACAGTGTAAGAAGCCAAGGACGGAATGGGAGAGGAGCGGACAATTAAAGTGATAGGCGACCGGAAGCTCGGGGTCACGCTTGCGTACAGAATGGAGGAGTTCAGCAAAGCGGTCACCCAATCTGCGTTTGGTCTTCCCAATGTAGAGGAGACTACATCGTGAGTAGCGAATAAATAAATTGCAAGATGTACAAGTAAATCACTGTTTCACCTGGAAGGAATGTTTGGGGCCCTGTACAGTGGGAACGGAGGAAGTAAAAGGGTAAGTGCTGCATCTCCTCTGCTTGCATGGGAAGGTGATGTGGTGTATGTTGACAATCTTGCCATTTCAGGAAAATCATGGCCAATGAATTCCCAAATGGCAAATAGAGAGTAGTTCTCAATAAAATTGAGCAACTGTTCTGTCAGCTTTAGATTTAAAAAAATGCAATGCTTATCTTCATTATAGAATATATAATGCTGGAAAATGCACCAAATAAGGTGTTAACATTTTCTGGGCCATTAACCCATCTCCCACTCCCCCCAACCCCCGCAGAAAATAAATCTTGTGTCTTCAATACTTATGTCACTCTTCATTATTTAATGTATTCCAATTGATTTCTCCCAGTACAAATGCAGGAATGTTGGCTCTAATACCCTAATATTTTTCAGGGCTACTTCCAGTCTCCAGCTATAACTCCAGTGGAAGACTAGGAGAAACCCCAGAGGAAGACAGTAAATTGCTGCTTTTAGACATTTCTGTAGGGTTTCACTAATCTCTCACGATGGAGAACCCCCATGGAATTTCAGTGCCTAGGTTTCATGCATATGTTCCACCCTACTTCTAGTGTAATTACTTCATTTGACATATCACATGCTTATATTGATTGTAATTTTGGAGTTGTCAGCTTTTTTGCAGCTGGATGAGGTTTTTTGAAGCTGTTGATCAGCTTTTGTTACTTTTCCAGGCTGGCATGTAAACTTTGAGAGTCTCGGAGCATGCTCACTATCAACTTCCTATGGCTTCAGCAAGTTACTTCCACTTTTACCATCCTATAATCTTAGACAGACCTCCAGTAGCACTCGCCTGTAATTCCCTCAAGTTCCGATTCAATGAGAGGTTCTCAAGAGGTTCCACACTAATAAAGTTGGTAGTATTGCACCAAATTCAGAAATTGGAGAATAACTTATTGTTTCCCCTCCTCCCCTGGTTATCTATTTTCTGGTGCGATCCTGTTGACCAATTGAAGGACAACATTTTACTTGTTTCCATCAACGAATTTGGAAATCGATTTCTTGATCCCTGTGTCTGTGAACATGTTAACATCCCAGCTACTGCAGCTTTTCTCCAGCCTCTCTTACCCTTCTGTCTAATTGCCTGATAAAAAAATAATTTATACTTCTTCCCCATAGATCGTAAGTGAAAGAGGCCAGTTGGCTAGACCTCAAGGATTGTCTTGGCAATATCCATAAAATGCAAGCGACATATTTGTTGCCAAGGTAAATGTAATAAAATTTTAGCTTTAACTCGCTCAACCTCTTTGAATAAAGAGTGTAAAAAGAAAAAAATGGTCCAACGTAGCAGGAATTAAACATTTTAATAAGTAACGGGTTAGTTTGAAATAATTACTATCATTTCTTGTATATTGTATATAGAAGATTTTTCTGAAGTGCAGTTTATAGCTAATATGTCTGTCAACAGAATTTCCTTTTACAATAACACTTATAAATGCTTATTATTTAAATCATTGCATTTATGAACATGGAGGAACATATATTTTCCCACTGCAATTAATTGTTGCTTGTAAAACTCAATGGCATATAAATTGGAGTAGTCCGGAAACCTGCCGATGCCCCCGAGGGCTGCAATTAACGGCCGCCTAAAATCATAGCACAGGCAGCGCTAAATCTACTGTGCAACACATGGTTTTCTGCTGCTCTCAGCAGGATAAATCCCAAATGGGAGTCTTCAGCTCTTAAAACTGACTGAACTGCCTGCCGCACCTAAAGAAATGGTAAAAATGCTTCAGCATTAACACACATGACTCAACAGGCCAGGGAAGGGGCACCCAGGGTCTCGCACGCAGCACTCCAGCTTTGTGCAGGGGGTCAACATTGCAAGAGTGGTCCTCTAACCAAAGGTGCCAGGAGGCCCTCCAGAAAAAAGGATATGGAACCAGATCACCGTGGCCATCACTGCCAGCAGTGTCGCCACCAGTGGATATGGCTCCAGTGTTCAAAGAAGTTTTATGACCACAGACCACTGGTCAAGGTCAGTGAATGCATCTTCAAAAGCCATCTCCTACCAACTGCACCATTAGCCTCACACACTGCTCATTGCACGATCCGTCTCTTCCCCTACCATCACTTACCTACCAACAATCTGTACTGAACCTCAGCCTCTTGGAGGAGACGGTGCCTGCTATTATTGGCAGGGATATGGCTGAGCCCTTAGCCAGCAGCAGGGCTGAAATAATTCAAGATGCCCATATCCCCATATGTTACAAAAGCAATATACTGTAGATGCTGGAATCTGAAATAAAAACAGAAAATGTTGGAAATGCTCAGCTGGTCAGGCAGCATCTGTCGAGAGAAAAACAGAGTTAACGTTTCAGGTCAATGACCCTTCGTCAGAACTGGAAAAAGTTAGAAATGTAACAGGTTTTTAAGTACGTGTGGATGCAAGGAAAGGGGGGAGGGGAGGAAAGAACAAAAGGGAAGATCTGTGATAGAGTGGAAGGCAGAAGAGATTAAGAGATAAAAGGGATGATTGTGCAAGGCAAAAGGTGATGGTAATAGGACAAGTTAAGAAACAAAAGATGAGTCTACATAGAGGAGATGGCAGCATCATCAACAGCTGCCGTGGGAATGAGAAAAAAAACAGACAAAAAGAAAAAAAAATAGGGGCAGAGGTTATGGGGGCTGAAATTGGTGAAGGGCAAGGGCTGCCTATAATATACATACCTCCATCCAGTGGTCTACTGTAGCATTGCAGCCATTGCTGTTTACAACAATAAAGAGGGAACAAGTCACGTGACGGGCTTCCTGAAATTATCAGGCATCTTACAGTCTGTGTGTGTTTGTAATGTTGTACTGAAAACATAACATTTGGCGACGAGAATGGGATAATCGGATAACAAAGCTGAAATTATTGTTGGTGGATGATTCAGCCATCTGACAGAGAGACTTTGAGAGCTTCTCTGTTTTGATTAACAGCTATAAAATCCAAGGTAAATTACAAGCACACTTTGCTGAACTGTCAGAGTCCAGATGGCCGCACCTATGGGAATAATAGGGTGCTTGGGGGAGTTTCAACGTGACTGTGAAAGTTTCGGAGCGTATGTGGAGCGGCTAGAAATGTTTTTCACCGCAAATAATATCATCAAAATCCCCGATGATGAAAACCATAACCAGGTGGTGTTGGAAAAAAAACGGGTTATTTTCTTAACTGAAACCCTGAAAAATTTGCTTGTGCCTGACACTCCAAAGGACACATCATTTAAGCAGATTCTAACTGTTAGAACAGCACTGCAGTCCTGAGCCCCTGGAAATTGCTGAAAGTTATTGTTTCGGAATACGAGATCAGTTAACCGATGAAAGTATCAATGAATACATTGTAGCATTAAAAAAGCTTTTCACTGTAATTTCGGAAACTTTCAGGACCGAACATTGCGTGACCGCTTTGTTTGTGGGATGAAAAATGATGCGATCAGAAGAAAGTTATTGACAACGCCTAACTTGACTTTTGATTTCGCTTGTCAGACAGCTATGTCAATGGACATGGCCGACCAATATTCCCGAGAATTTCATACCATTTCCAGTCGTCAGACAACTGAGGTGAATCGCCTGCAGGTTAAAAGTAAAAGACAGTTGGGCCCCAAGGTCTCAGCAACTGGCAAGGGTAACAGCTCATTGAAGTCATGCTATCAATGCCTGGGACAACACATTGCTCAAAGTTGTCCATCTGTGAAGGCAGAGTGTTTCTTCTGCAGGAAAACTGGGCATCTTGCAAAGGCATGCCGACTGAAGAGTAAACCAACTTTCAAAGTTACAAGTAGAAGTCCCCAGAGACTAGCATGGAAGAAAAACAACAGGATGAGGAGGTTTTAAAGCTACACATCATCAGGAGCACGAGGGTAACTAACAGCGATTCAAAAAGTATCATCTTCCAAGTAGATATTGCAGGAACCAAGATACCCATGGAAATCGACACTGGTGCATCCATGAGTGTAGTACCGGAATCGCTATATCTCAACAAATTGCGTGATTTCCCATTGGAGAAATCCAAGATAGAGCTTCGAGGCTACTCGAGAGAGAACATTCCTGTGGTAGGTCGTATCACTGTACTGGTGAAATACAAGGATCAATTTCAGAGCTTTCCTCTCTTAGTAGTGACAGGAGACAAACCTGCTTTACTAAGAAGAAATTGGTTGGGATCACTAAAGCTGGATTGGAGTGAGATTTTTCGTGTTGAAACAAGATTTGCATCAAGAAGTATCCGAAGGTGTTCTGCGAAACAGGCAGTCCGATCCAAGGCGAGTGTCAGGGTACAGAAGGACGCTAGGCCAGTTTACTGCAAGCCACGTCCCATACCATATGCACTCAAGGAGAAAGTTGAGCAAGAACTCAAAAGACTAGAGACTGAGAACATTAATTCTAAGATAGATCTATGTAATTGGGCTACACCCATTGATGTTGTACCTAAGTCCGATGGTAAGGTAAGGTGTGGTGATTATAAAGTAACCGTAAACCAGGTTCTAGAGGGTAATGTAGAAACATAGAAACATAGAAAATAGGTGCAGGAGTAGGCCATTCGGCCCTTTGAGCCTGCACCGCCATTCAATGAGTTCATGGCTGAACATGCAACTTCAGTACCCCATTCCTGCTTTCTCGCCATACCCCTTGATCCCCCTAGTAGTAAGGACTTCATCTAACTCCTTTTTGAATATATTTAGTGAATTGGCCTCAACAACTTTCTGTGGTAGAGAATTCCACAGGTTCACCACTCTCTGGGTGAAGAAATTCCTCCTCATCTCGGTCCTAAATGGCTTACCCCTTATCCTTATAATCTCCCCAATACATTGCCAAATGTAGAAGATTTGTTCACAACACTAACAGGTGGTCAGATCTTCTCAAAGTTGGATCTTACGAATGCTACTTACAACTTGAACTAGATGAGGAGTCCAAGTCATGCTTGACTATAAATACTCATCTCGGCCTATATCAATTTAATAGGCTATCATTTGGAGTGTCTTCCACCCCTGCCATATTCCAAGGGGTGATGAACCAGATTTTGCATTTGAAGGGGTAGTATGTTATTTAGATGACATACTAATTTCAGCACCAAACAGACAAATTCATAATAACATATTGAATGAAGTCCTCAAACGTCCTTAGATGCACAGAGTATGAGTGACTGCTCGCAAGTGTGAGTTATTTCAAAACTCAGTGGAGTACTTATGGTACAGAGTAGACAAAGATGGTTTACATCCAACCAAGGGAAAGCTGGATGCAATCAGAAATGCACCCACTCCCAAGAATGTCACTGAACTTCGATCATTTTTGGGTCTTTTGAACTATTATGGGAAGTTCCTACTAAATTTGGCTACAGTGTGACATCCACTGAATGAAATATTGGAAAAACAGATCCATTGGAAGTGTTCAGAAGAATGCGACACAGCATTCAAGGAGTGTAAAAGCAAATTGGTAGAGAACACCATGTTAGTTCACTATGACGTATCTAAGCTAGCATGTGATGCCTCTCCGTATGGAGTTGGGGCAGTAATCTCTCATGTACTATATAGGGAGGAGAGACCAATTGCTTTTGCTTCATGCACTCTGTGCTAGTGAGCGTAATTATGCGCAAATCGAAAGGGAAGCTTTGGCATTAATTTTTGGGGTCAAGAAGTTCACAAACACTTGTATGGTCGTAAGTTTACCATCATTACGGACCATAAGCCCCTGACAACAATCCTCCATCCAAAGTCCCCAGTTCCAACATTAGCTGCAGCCCGAATGCAGAGATGGGCTTTGATTTTGTCAGCATATACATATGATATCGAATACAGACGATCAGCTGATCACAGTAATGCTGATGCAGTGTCTAGATTGCCTTCCCCATCACAAGTTACACCCGATAGGGAAGAAGTGTTCTATTTTTCATACATTGATGAACTGCCAGTCACAGTTGAAGAGATTGGTAGAGCAACCAAACGTGACCCAGTTATGTCAAAGGTGTATGATTACATAGCAAATGGCTGGCCAAACCAGGTAACAGACAAAGATATTCATCCATTATTCATTCGTAGGAATGAATTATCAGTCGATAAAGATTGTATCATGTGGGGTGCAAGATTGGTTATACCAAATAAATTCAGGTCCAAATTATTAGGAGATCTTCATGACCAACACCTGGGAATGTGCTTGACCAAGAGTTTTGCACGCAGTTAGTTATGGTGGCCAGGTCTAGATAAAGATAAAGAGTACATCATCCATCAATGTATGACATGTCAATCGGTAAGCAAGAAACCACCATCACTACCATTACAGCCATGGAAATGGCCTCCCAGGGTGTGGAAAAGGCTATATATTGATTTTGCTCAACTAGAAGGACAACAATTATTCATTGTGATTGATAGCCATTTGAAGAGTTTCCAATGCGGAAAATAACAACAAGTAAAACATTAGACATTTTGCGAAGATTATTTTCTTCATTTGGCGTCCAGAAGAAATTATTTCTGATAATGGACCACAATTTTGTCCAGAAGAATTTGCACAGTTCACGAGCAAAAATGGTGTGAAACATACCGAGCGTGCGCACAGTACAAATTGTAAAACATGCCTCAGCAAACAGATGTTGGATCCCAATCCAAAGAAACAACAGTTGTCATTGGAACATAAATTGGCTAATTTTCTAATTACGTATCGTAATACTCCTCATACAACTACCAGTAGAACACCTGCAGAGTTGTTTCTCAAACTACAGCCACGAACCAGATTCTCGTTGTTAAAAACCAAACTTGGCACAGTCTGTGGAAGAGAAACAATTAAGACAGAAAGAGAATCATGATAGAGGTAGAGTAAAAGAGAGAAGTGTGAAATTAAATCATAAGATGAGAGTGAAGAACCATCACCATAAATGGTTAAAGTGGTTACCAGGAAGAGTGGTGAAGATATGTGTCCCTCGCACATATTTGGTCATGATGTTTGATCATGGATAGGTTAGATTTGTTCACATTGATCATATTTTACCTAAAGACATGGAAAGAGTTGAAGGTTGGAATAATTCAATTATTTCTGACTCATCAGATAGTTTTGATACAAATAAAGTACCCCAGTAGCATAGCCTACATCAAATGTACTGGAAACAAGTCCAAGAGAAAGTCAGAAATTAAGTCTGAGTCCGAGTCAGGCAGACAAACAGTCTGAAGTTGTAGAGAGTTCAAATGTAAATCAAGGACATCCCTTGGATTAAAACTTTCCTCAGGATCAGCCTCGAATGAGTCTAAGTTCAACATCATGTTTGGAAGGTTCTGTTCGAGAGTGAAGGTGTCCTCTTCGAAACAGCAAACAAGTGGTTAAGCTTGATTTGTAAATATGGCAAAATAAGTCCATATATTTTGTTATGTATAACCGTGCAAGTTATATATGATGATTATTTTGTTATAATTACTTCTTCATTAAGGAGGGAGAAGTGTAATCTACTGTGGCATTGCAGCCATTGCTGTTTACAACAATAAAGAGGAAATAAGTCACATGACTGGCTTCCTGAAGTTATCAGCCACCTTAAAGCCTGTATGCGTTTGTGATGTTGTACTGAAAGCATAACACCGCCCAAGTGCCGTTGAAAGGACAGCTGATGGCCGCCGAGATTCCTGACGGCACTCTGGGCAGGGCTTTCGGCAAAAAGATCCTTGAAAGGGCAGCCTAAGGCAAAAGAGGGACTTACACCATCAATCTGGGTGGCAGCGGGCGGGAGCTCTCATTCTCGGCTGCAAAGGCGCTTGCCACCAAGTGTCGCCAAGGATGGAGTCGGGCCCATGGAGCATCGAAGAGCTGCAAATAAAAAGCATTAAAAAAAAACATTGGAAGACTTTCAAGGTAAGTCGCTGTAAAGAAAATAAAAAAAAATAGTTTACTAACCTTTTTTTCCAGCTCTTCATACTCACCGTCGGGGATAGACCAGCCTCCTCGTAGCAATCCACCCCCTTTCTGGTGCCGACTCCTGCCCGCACCAATCTGGCATCTTGGCGGGCGGGAGGTCAGTTGCGCCACCTGGCTGTCCGCTGATGTCAGCGGGCGGTTCCCGGTGGTTCTCCCCTCCTGCCCGCCTCACACCAAATTGAAACTGGCACTGGGCGCAACTCGAGGAGTAATGTCGGCGGCAGTCGGTCGCAGTGGGTGGTAAGGCCATCAATTTCGGCCCCATGGTTTGAAATTGTTGAACTTGATGTTGAGTCCAGAAGGCTGTAAAGTGCCTAAACAAAAGAAGAGGAGCTGTTCCTCAAGCTTGCGTTGAGCTTCATTGGAACAGTGTAAGAGGCTGAGGACAGAGAGATCAGAGTTGGAGTGGAGTGGAGAATGAAAGTGACAGACAATTGGAAGTTTGGTCTCATGCTTACGGACTGAACGGAGGTGTTCTGCAAAGCAGTCACCCAATCTGTGTTTGTTTTCCCCAATGTAGAGGAGACGACATTGTGAGCAGCGAATACAGTATAGTAAATTGAAAGAAGTACAAGTAAATCGCTGTTTCACCTGGAAGGAATGTTTGGGGCCCTGGACAGTGGGGAGGAGGACAAAAGGGCAGGTGTTGAATCTCCTACACTTGCACGGGAAGGTACTGTGGGAAGGGGAGGGGGTGCTGGGGGTGATTGAGGAGTGGACCAGGGTGTCACAGAGGGAGCAGTCCCTTCTGAATGCTGAAAGCAGAGGGGAAGGGAAGATATGCTTTGTGTTTATCCTCCTTCTCACATCCCACTTTCCCTTCATCCCACAATATCTTCTGATTTACATGGTATGCATGGTGTAAGCATGTAACTCTTGCTTTCCTGCCCGCCCCTCACCATAACTCTACCCTTGTGCCTTCCTCATTTCACACACCCAAGAAATGCAGCTTACCCAACAAGTGGTTGACCATATAGAGGGAGAAGAGCGTGAAGAAGAAGAATAAACACTGTCACTCAATTTGACATTCCCATCCACCAGCTGCTTGAGGTCATCCTGCAAGGCCATCTGCATTGGCCCCACTGAAAGTCAGCAGCCTTCCACCAGACAGCAAATGGTATGTTGGCCTTTATTACAAGATGATTTGAGTATAAGAGTAAAGATGACTTACTGCAATTATATAGGGCCCTGGTCAGACCACACCTGGTGTATTGTGTACAGTTTTGGTCTCCTTACCCAAGGAAGGATATACTTGCCATAGAGGGAGTGCAACAAAGGTTCACCAGACTGATTCCTGGGATGGGGGGATTGTCCTATGAGGCGAAATTGAGTAGACTAGGCCTATATTCCCTAGAGTTTAGAAGAATGAGACATGATTCCACTGAACCATACAAAGTTTTTACAGGGTCTGACAGGGTAGATACAGGGAGGATATTTCCCCTGGATAGGGAACCTAGAACCAGGGGACACAGCCCCAGAATATGGGGTCGGCCATTGACCGAGATGAGGAGAAATTTCTTCACTCAGAGGGTTGTGAATCTTTGGAATTCTCTACTCCAAAGGGCTGTGGAAGCTCAGTTGTTGAGCATATTCAAGACAGAGATTGATAGATTTTTGGATATTAAGGGAATGAGGAGATATGGGGATAGTACAGGCAAGTGGAGTTGAGGTAGAAGATCAGCCATGATCTCTTTGAAGGCAGAGCAGGCTCGAGGGGCTGAATGGCCTACTACTGCTCCTATTTCTTATGTTTTTATGTTCTTATCTCAGTAGGATAGGCAAAGGCACAAAAAGACAGTTGCTAGGAAAATGCACAAGGATGATTCATTGATTTCTTAATGTCTTATTGGATGGATAGATATATAAAGTTGGATTGGTAAGTTTGCTTTGTGGTGGCTTTTATTTCAGAATTGTGTCCAACAGGACGCTGTGATGGTCGGTAACAGAGGGAAGATAAGGTGTGGGATCAATGTTGAAAGGGGAATTGGGGTTGTGGTCACAGACACTACAGGAAGATGATTCCATCCTAGATATCGGTCAGAAAGGGACTGTCTGGGTTGCATCTTCCCTTCCACTTCCTCCTCTTGTGCTTATTTCTCCTCTGTGTTTTGGTTTTCCTCATTGATTAAAAAGAAAAAAAGGTGATCTTATTGAAAGATATAAGATAATAAGGGGGCTTGAAAAGGAGATGCCGAGAGGATGTTTCCACTCATGGGGGAATCTAGAACTAGGGGGCAGAGTTTCAGAATAAGGGGTCGTCTATTTAAAACTGAGATGAGGAGAAACTTCTTCTCTGAGGATTGTAAATCTGTGGAATTCTCTGCCCCAGAGAGCTGTGGAGGCTGGGTCATTGCATATATTTAAGGTGGAGATAGACAGATTTTTGAGCGATAAGAGAGTAAAGGGTTATGGGGAGCAGGCAGGGAAGTGGAGCTGAGTCCATGATCAGATCAGCCGTGATCTTATTAAATGGCGGAGCAGGCTCAAGGGGCCAAATGGCCTACTCCTGCGTTTATCTCTTATGTTCAATTTGCAGGACGGAAGAATTTTCCTCCCATTCTTTTGTAGGAGATACCCTCACATCTGGGTAAGACTATCTTTGGGCCATGCTGTGATGACCCAAATTCTCTGCACTGATGTGCTGTTGGGAAACTGCTAATACAGAGTAAGAGGAAGAGGAAACCAACAGGAGAGCGTGATCTGACCCTCATCAAAATTACTTGTTGCAGACACATTTGTCCACAATAGCATTGACAAGAGTGACCACTGCTCAGTTCTTATGAAGACAGAAGTCCCGATTTTAACAGTGCAGGAGTTGGACAGGCAGGAGCCGAGGCGAACGAGAAACCATTCTGACCTTGGCAGCGTGGTGAGATTTTAACCTCGAGGCTTCATCTGCATGATTCCAGTTTTCCGCCTGAAACTAGTGGGAAGTTGCAGCTGGTCACAGGACAGAGTGGGTAATGTTGGGCAGCTGGAGGCCACCGCTGGGGACCAAAGGTATGGTCCCCAACATTCTGGTAAGTCAATCGGTGTGGGAGCTGGGGGTGTGGGTGCAGCCCAGGGCAGGAAAGGATTAAAGTTGCCTTGTGAGGCCAAGGTGCACACTCTTGATCCTCTTGGCTCCACAAAGAAAGTCACATTTTTTTTTAAAACTATCTTTTGGGCCTTGTCCTGCCTCAACATTTCTCCCTTTAGGTTGGCATGGCGGGAATGCCACAACAAGTTCCCTTTGCAGACCTCGGGTTAAAAAAGCTGAGCCAGGCTGAGAAGGCAACGTCTCTGCGGTGGAGGGCTGGTCAATTATTAATGGTTCTGAAATTCTATGGGGGTTCTCTTGGTCTGCTGTCTTATCATCGCCCAGAGACCAATGGGTGGAAATTTGGTAATGAAACCATTTTGAGGCGCTAATGGCGGTGAGGCGGTAAATGTTGCGTTGGAAAATGGTTTGCGTCTACAGCCATAAAATTCATCAGCTGGGCCCTGAGTGTGGAGCGGAGCGTTAAGGGAGGTGTTCCACACCTTCTTTAGGGCTGAGCAACTGAAAATTCGAGGTAAAGAGCCGGCCTCGGAGTGCCCTAGGAGACACTTCCTGGGGAAAATAAATCGGCAAAAAAAACACCAGAAACATTCCCAATACCTTACTGATGCCACATAAACATAAATCGCAAAAATAAAAAAATAAAAATCAATTGCACTTACCTCAGGTAGACATTCCTTCCCTCACTGCTGCCGGTACAGCTCGGACTGCCCGCTTTCCCAGGTGGTCCCACTAGGGCCGCAACGAGGCGCTACGGGTACCCCAGAAAACGAACTTAAGAGCGGTGTCGCAACCAGGAGCGTTGCACACTGGCTCACCTTTCCCGGGCAGTACTACTCCGCGCCCCTGCAAAACCGCAAAACTGGCACTGAATGTCCCAGCGGTGCGCTGGAAACTGGCCACCCACCTGGAAATTATTTCCGCCACCATTACCGCCCCTCCGGGGTACTAACAGAGGTGGCAACAGACTGAATTTCCACCCCTAGCACTATTGCCAGAGAAATAATGCCAATAACTGAGTTACGGCGGGAAACCAAGAGAACCCCTGGACAATTTCACAGCTGATCAGTTTACTACATCGGTTTAGAAGCCAGAAACTGTCCTTCACAGAGCTCCAAGGTGCTTACCATTTGGATCTGTATAACCAGACTAAACCTAACAGTTTATTTGTCGATGTATATAATCTATATCTACACCAAATTGTTTAAATGCTAATAGCAACATAATTATTTATAACTAATTAATATGAATGTTGTGGACGGTGACGTAAAGTACTAGTTGGCAAGTGTTTGTAGCTGTTCTAAATAAAACAATTACCGTACAAGTGACCTGTTTATGAAAAAAAGCTAGAGGGTATAAAGCTGTGTTATTTAAACTCAATTGGTGTCTGTGAGGGGATTCTGTCTATTAAAGAAACTAACTGCAGGACATTTACAGTAATTGTGATCACATTAATGCCTTATTAGATAGACTAGGGAAATATTCCATTACTCTAATGCTTATTACAATGGGAATGATTATGATGTCTGTTGTGTTCATATTCTATTTGTTTGTTGCACGAACTCTCACTAGACAGGCATTAGGACCCCGAGGGAACTATTCACACATTGCTGTAAATATTTTGGTTCATGCTGGTTTTGGGGACACCATTTTTGGAGTTGCTATAAACGACACAGTTAAGTTACACTACTCCTGTTTCAGTTAGTCTGTTTATTTACATACACAACATAATTTGGCGACGAGGATGAATCAAATTAACCTCCCTATCCCCCTGCCTTTTCTCTCCACACCCGGAGACCCTCCAATCCCATGGCCGAGATGGATAAAAAGCTTTTCTGTGTACATCAGGTGAGTGGGTTAGATGGCGACAACGTAACACCAGCTCGCTGCCGTGCAATACTTATCCACTGCCTTGGCACCGAAGACCAATGCATCTTTGGCCAAATCGAAGACACGGAGTCCTACAACAAAGCGGTAAGCGCCCTAGATAAATATTTTGGGCCAAAGAAAAGTATCATGATGGAGAGATACAAATTTTGTCAAAGGGGGCAAGGGAACGGTGAACCAATAAACAGTATATTATTTCATTAACTGAACTGGCCGTTATGTGTAATTTTGGAGGAGGATTTGTGGATCAAAGTGTAGAGAATTGGATGGAAAGACAAGTTAACCATGAGTGCTGATGCAACACATGAAATTTCTGGCCCTAACTGGACCTTATCTTGTCTGGTTTCTTACTTTTTCCACCAAAATACATAATACACCATAAAACTAATAAACTGATTTTGGAACTATAAACAGAACAATTTCTATTTCAACATTTATCTTAAGGATAATTGACAATATTAGCAGTGTGAATATTTCAGTCAGAACTGGGTACCGTTAATTAATTCAGAATATACATAGAGAGCATTTGAATGACTGCATGGATGTATGCAATTGCTGCATATACATGACTACTGGACTACAATATCCATTATAATAAAATTATGACATCACAAGGATGGAGGACAGTGATTGGTTCTTCCAGATTAATTGAATCATTGGACAGGGAATGAATCTTAAAGACAGCTAATAACTGATTTAATTTGATTCAATTGCTGATTTTCTAATTTTAACTTAATTTATAATTGTGGTATATATGATTTAATTTTGTTTAATTATAATTAATCTTTATTATACTGATTTGTCTATCTGCGTGCGCATTTTGGCTGCCGCTTCAGACTAGAGCCTTTAACCTCTTTTTACACTTCCTTCTCACGCTTTTTCTCTCTTTCCCTCAATGGTCAATATCTAACATGTTGTAAAATTGTTGTGATGCGCCTTGGGACGTTTTACTACGTTAAAGGCGTTATATAAATAAAAGTTATTATTATATATGACAATTGAATCCTCATAAATTATCCTCATAAAGGCATAATTTGTTATCCAAGAAATGATGTGCTGAGGCCAGGATTTTAAGTTGATAATTGTTCTTCTCATAGTTCAGGTGAGATTCTTTGAAGAAGCATAAAATGATACAGCACAGAAGGAGGCCATTCAGCCCGTTGTGTCTGTGCCATTTCTCTGAAAGCCCCACTCCCCTGCTCTTTGCCCTGCAAAATATAATTCCGATCCATTTGATTTTGGAGCGATTAATTGTGTTGCTGTTCAGGCCATCAGTGCCATTATTTTCTAGTCTAATTGCCAGTAGCAAGAAAACAAGCATTCATTCAGGAAATTTTTGATTGTCATTGATTATAATGAGGGGGTTGGCGGAGCTACAATAATGACCTTTTGGCGAGAGAATGACAGAGCAGCACAAAAGTCCCAGGAAATTAGTGCAGGGCATCATAATGGCATAAGTCACTTATGCCATAATTTCCCATAAAACAGGCCCTGTGATGTAGATGGAGTCTCCCGGAAATTCTTGCTTACATAAGCCCTAGTTCCAAAATGTCTGCGTTTTCTCTGTTGACATCAGAACACCGGACACCTGGGGCTATCAGCTCATACATTCACGTTCAAATGGCAAAAATACTGGGTACTATATCAGAGGATGTAACGCATCGATTTAACATATACCTGGTGGCTGCGGGGGGGAGGGGGTGTGGCTGGTGGGGGAAAGGCACAGTGAAGCAGGTCCCTGAACAACTTTCTATCAGATACGCCTAAAAATCCTTCGAAGGCTCCAGAAAATCTAGGTCTGTGGTAACATTTTCTGAGTGCAAAGCTATAATTAGGTGGAAAAACGTGAAGCACGAGTTCAAAAATTCACTGTGTGGGGGATCCTGAGCATCTAACCAAAACAAGTCACTACATTACTGACCTAATATGACATTGCGTGGGAAAAATACAGAACCCACTGTCTAGTAAAGAATCCACAATGTCTGTTGTGAATATAGAAGGTATCATTATATTTATGTTCGCGGCTCTATATTAGAATGTGTGGAGTGATGTGAACACTTTCAAGCTAATGGTTGGATTGGAGTGTGGTTTGTGGGTGTAATTAGTTGCTCACACTGCTGACACTCTTGAATATCTGCCCACATTTCTTATCCCTCCCGCATTGTTGAGACTCGCTTTTAAATAATTTGCTGCTGATTCTTTGATAACGTTTTGTGAGGTTTAGATGTGCCAATTTGTTATGTTTTCAGCGATATCTCGGGCCAGCCCACACTGCGATATGTGTGCGCGCTAGGTCCGTGCAGCAGAGCAGGTCTCCAGTCATCCTGGTTAACCCTTGCCACTGGATAAAGGCCTAGCTCTGTCAAGCCCATGTGGTGGCTGGTGTGCAATGGTCACCACACATTAAAAAAAATTCACGCACAGACATCTTCCACCCTTCAATTGTAGTTCAGGAGGGAACATCGGGTCCTTCATTGAAACACCTGTGAACTCGTGGAAGCAAGTCATCCTCATTCGAGGGACCGCCTATGATGATGATATGATAGTTTGCTTAGTTTACTACTTTTTGTGAAATAAGAAAAACCAGCAAGCACCCTTACAGCATTTTGTAACAATGCATCATCATTTGCTAAACACACGGTAAAAATAATGGGCAATTGCGCTTTGATCTGTTATAAGTTTAGCAATACCATGTTCTTTTCTCTGACATTTGAACCGGCAAATTATTCATAGGTTGATGAATGTTGAATTTGATGAAATAATTGTATGGACGTTTGAAATATGACAATATTGTTTTTTTCTTACAGCTTTATTATCACTTAGCAGAATGGAAATTTATTCAGGTTATGTTTTAAAAGCAACAGGTCTTCATAATTTTTTATTCTGCTGGTTGACTTGTTGACAGTTTATGAATCACCTGTTGAAAGAGTTGAATGCATGAGTTGAAAGAGCAGTGCTGAACGTGTGAATTGAAAGGGTTTGTGATGTTCCTCTTTCTGCAGAGCATGAGTGTGGGGCAGGCTTGATGGACCAGCTGGTCTTTTCCTGCCCATCAATTTTGTATGTTTGTGTGTGAGTCTGGATAAATTTGCATTATGTTCCCGGGAGGTCAAGGAATGATCTGAATGAGATTTTAAAAATAAAAAAAGGAATTGACAAGATATGTGTAGAATGATTCTTCCATTGAGTAAGAGAATCCAGAACAAAGGGAATTCATTTTTTTAATTTGAGCTAAACCAGTTAAAAGTGAATTGAGAAAATATATCTTCACACAAAGAGGTCGATTTTGACTGGGTGGTTGAATAAAATGAGGTCATAAGAACAAAGAACATAAGAATTAGGAACAGGAGTAGGCCATCTAGCCCCTCGAGCCTGCTCCGCCACTCAACAAGATCATGGCTGATCTGGCCGTGGACTCAGCTCCACTTACCTGCCCGCTCCCCATAACCCTTAATTCCCTTATTGGTTAAAAATCTATCTATCTGTGATTTGAATACATTCAATGAGCTAGCCTCAACTGCTTCCCTGGGCAGAGAATTCCACAGATTCACAACCCTCTGGGAGAAGAAATTCCTTCTCAACTCGGTTTTAAATTGGCTCCCCGATATTTTGAGGCTGTGCCCCCTAGTTCTAGTCTTCCCGACCAGTGGAAACAACCTCTCTGCCTCTATCTTGTCTATCCCTTTCATTATTTTAAATGTTTCTATAAGATCACCCCTCATTCTTCTGAACTCCAACGAGTAAAGACCCAGTCTACTCAATCTATCATCATAAGGTAACCCCCTCATCTCCGGAATCAGCCTAGTGAATCATCTCTATACCCCCTCCAAAGCTAGTATATCCTTCCTTAAGTAAGGTGAGCAAAACTGCACGCAGTACTCCAGGTGCAGCCTCACCAATACCCTGTACATTTGCAGAAGGACCTCCCTGCTTTTGTGCTCCATCCCTCTCGCAATGAAGACCAACATTCCATTCGCCTTCCTGATTACCTGCTGCACCTACAAATTAACTTTTTGGGATTCATGCACAAGGACCCCCAGGTCCCTCTGCACCGCAGCATGTTGTAATTTCTCCCCATTCAAATAATATTCCCTTTTACAGTTTTTTTTTTCAAGGTGGATGACCTCACATTTTCCAACATTGTATTCCATCTGCCAAACCTTAGCCCATTCGCTTAACCTATCTAAATCTCTTTGCAGCCTCTCTGTGTCCTCTACACAATCCGCTTTCCCACTAATCTTTGTGTCATCTGCAAATTTTGTTACACTACACTCTATCCCCTCTTCCAGGTCATCTATGCATATTGTAAACAGTTGTGGTCCCAGCACCGATCCCTGTGGCACACCACTAGCCACCGATTTCCAACCCGAAAGGGACCCATTTATCCCTACTCTCTGCTTTCTGTTAGCCAGCCAATTCTCTATCCATGCTAATACATTTCCTCTGACTCCGCGTACCTTTATCTTCTGCAGTAACCTTTTGTGTGGCACCTTATCGAATGCCTTTTGGAAATCTAAATACACCACATCCATCGGTACACCTCTATCCACCATGCTCGTTATATCCTCAGAAAGAATTCCAGTAAATTAGTTAAACATGATTTCCCCTTCATGAATCCATGTTGCGTCTGCTTGATTGCACTATTCCTATCTAGATGTCCCGCTATTTCTTCCTTAATGATAGCTTCAAGCATTTTCCCCACTACAGATGTTAAACTAACTGGCCTATAGTTATCTGCCTTTTGTCTGCCCCCTTTTTTAAACAGAGGCGTTACATTAGCTGCTTTCCAATCCGCTGGTACCTCCCCAGAGTCCAGAGAATTTTGGTAGATTATAACGAATGCATCTGCTATAACTTCCGCCATCTCTTTTAATACCCTGGGATGCATTTCATCAGGTTCAGGGGACTTGTCTACCTTGAGTCCCATTAGCCTGTCCAGCACTACCCCCCCTAGTGATAGTGATTGTCTCAAGGTCCTCCCTTCCCACATTCCCGTGACCAGCAATTTTTGGCATGGTTTTTGTGTCTTCCACTGTGAAGACCGAAGCAAAATAATTGTTTAAGGTCTCAGCCATTTCCACATTTCCCATTATTAAATCCCCCTTCTCATCTGCTAAGGGACCAACATTTACTTTAGTCACTCTTTTCCGTTTTATATATCGGTAAAAGCTTTTACTATCTGTTTTTATGTTTTGCGCAAGTTTACTTTCATAAACTATCTTTCCTTTCTTTCTTGCTTTCTTAGTCATTCTTTGCTTTCGTTTAAAATTTTCCCAATCTTTTAGTTTCCCACTAACCTTAGCCACCTTATACGCATTGGTTTTTAATTTGATACTCTCCTTTATTTCATTGGTTATCCATGGCTGGTTATCCCTTCTCTTACCGCCCTTCTTTTTCATGGAATATATTTTTGTTGAGCACTATGAAAGAGCTCCTTAAAAGTCCTCCACTGTTCCTCAATTGTGCCACCCTTTAGTCTGTGTTCTCAGTCTACTTTAGCCAACTCTGCCCTCATCCCACTGTAGTCCCCTTTGTTTAAGCATAGTACGCTCATTTGAGACACTACTTCCTCACCCTCAATCTGTATTACAAATTCAACCATACTGTGGTCACTCATTCCGAGAGGATCTTTTACTAGGAGGTCGGCAGCCTTACCGTCCCGTTAACACCAGAAATGCAGAAAGAGGTGAACTGCCGGGTGTCCAAAGCACATGCCTGTTTCAGACCCTCCTTTAATTGGAAATCGGGCCCTATTACATAACTAGGACACCGATTTCCTTTTTAGTGATACTGGGCCCGGGTGAAAGGTCGTTTGCGACCCGTTAGCATCCCCGGGAATGCTAACGGTAGTCGCAAACTACACAAATTTTTTCCCCTTAATGTCTTAAAATAGCAGGCATTGGAAATTCATATAATTATAGTAAGCATACATACATTAATAGTCATACACAATAATTTTGAGATCTTGTAAACTAACATATCATAAGGTTTTTCATTTTAAAGAGACAAACATTAAGGTAAAAACATTTTTGTGTAATGCAATTTGTTGTTACTGTATATCATACATTCAGAGTTAATAATTTATATAATGTTAAAAAACCCTGTAAATACTGACATTCTGAAATGCCCATTTCTATTGTGTGATTATGCCTAAAATGTTAACCAGTCTTTCTCTGTTAAAAGCTAATTGATCTGCTATACATTTTCAGCAATTGCTGTTTTTATTCAAGATTGTGTAAAATGCAACTATGAAAAAAAAGTATGCAATAAAAACATTTGTTTTTCACAGAGTAAAAATAACTATTCAATTTTGAAGAGGGGCAGAATTCATTACATTTATGATTTATTTTCACAGGGTCAGGTGTACAGGCGAGTACTTTAAAGGACAATTTATGCTTATGCATTCTTAGAGGAACAGAAGTGGAAGTGATCAATAAAGCATCCATTATTGGGACCTCCAGAGAGTACCTTTATCCCCTGCCAAAACCACTTTGTATGCTGCGCGCACACATTTTCATTTTGAAGCTCTAATACTAATATTTGTGATGCAAAACTTTCTTCCCCCTTAATAATAATAAATAGTCCTATGACTGGAAACAGTTACTCTACATTGAATCAGCCACAGTTCAGGTTATTGAGCGAAATTAGTGTTTGTATAATTGAACACCTTTCATGTCTTATTTTAAATATTTTAAATTCCATTTAATTTGTCAACTGCTTATTTTTTCCTGCGATTATTAATTATTCGAAATATAGTTGACAGGGCAAACACTTTCAAAAATAATTTGAACTTAAAATTCCTGGGGGTTCACTCTCCTGGTGTAAGTACAGCAGAGTGGAACCTGCACCCACCCTAACCCTGGCCTGGGACTCCAGCCCAAACCCTAGAGACAGGGTGATCTGCATGGCTGAGCCGGCTGACTGCACCAGCCGGAGGAATGTCAGTGTGATTCCAATGCCATTCTGAAGGCAGAGAAGAGGCCCGGTAAGGCCCTAAAGAAAAGTGTCCTCTAATGTTCCTCTGCTCCTAATGGAGCTTAAGGGTCCCTTGGCGAAGGTTGACAGATATAAGGGGTGGTTTTCATGGAGTCAGCTTTCCCTTCTGACCTTATATGAGCGGTTCCGAATCGCTCCCACACCCTTGGTTCTAGACACTGGAATTATGAAGGGACTGTGACAAACTTGGACAGACAATCGGTTTCAAGGTAGGAAGCAGGTATGGCTTTATTGTGTTTAAAAAGAAGTAAAAAGGCACACCTTTAATAACACACACAGACCAATACACACTGAGGGGTACAACACATTGAATAAAATGTCAAATTACAGCCTGTGGGGAAAAGAATACAGCTTAAACTCTAAATGGGGTAAAGAGGAGAATGCAGATACATTTACACAAGTTATCCCAGCCTCCCCCTCCCAATTCCCCTAACTAACTAAGTTATAGCTCTGGGGGTTCAGGGGCTATGCTCACCAATCCCTTTAGACAGTTGCGGTGAATCGCGGTTTCGGGGTTCGCTGCACTTGGCATTCTAGGCGAGCCGCACCCCGGATGGAGGAGAGGACTTCGAACTGAGTAGTCTTCGGTTGGGGTGCGTCCGTTGATGCGGTAAGTTGCGTTTTGGATGTATGGGGGTAAGTACCCACTTTCTTTGGTTAGGAATAGTTTTAGTTAGTCCCTTTGGTAATTTCTCCCTCGTTGGGTTGTTCAGAAGTAGATTGTAGAGTGGTTGTCAATTTGGTTGCTGACAACCTTCCGTTTCGTGGACCTCGTGGTCGGTCAGTTCTTGATGAGTTCTGGTAGTTTCCTTCACTATTCCATTTCTTCGCTGTAGAGGAAGCAGGCTGCTTGTGTCTGTGTCTGTGTTCCAGTCTGTGTCCTTGTTCGAGTCTGTGTGAGTTCCAGTCTGTGTTCTGTTAGTTTTTCCTTGTAAAACTGGGGGATAGATATATCCCAAAAAGGCTTTCTTATCTCCTCCCCCCCCCCAAAATCTTGCCCAGCTCTTTGTTTCGATTGTCCAGCCCAGCTAACTGAAACTTTATTAAGTAGTTTTAATCTGGTGTTAATAGGCTTTTCGAAGTTGATCAGCTCTCGTCCATTGTGCTAGTCTGGCCTGAGCCAAATATTTCTATGCCTGTTGAAAAGGTGTTGGAATATGTATGTGACATTTGGATCCTCTGGGTGGGGTGATACTGTTTCTTCCATTGTTTGAATGCTAATGTTTTCTAGGGGCAAGTTTTTGAGAGTAAACAGTTCCCAGGCAATTTGATTAGCTCCAATGTCCAAACTGGCCCTTTAGAGATGGACCCCACCCCTTTTCTTGCCGATCCAACATCCATCTTTTAAAAATCCCAAATTTGATTAAAGTTCGTAGTTTCTTCCATGTGCACTTTAGGATTTACAACTTTCTGGTAGATAGTTCCAAATTAAATTCCCTTTCCTATGCGTCCAAACACTAGCGGGGCGGGGGGGCGATCTCCATGAATGCATTTTAAAAGTCCAGAAAGGGGTTCTTCTCCTCTGCAGGGGAAAGGTACCAGGAATCTTTGCGAAATATTAGTAAATTCTACACAGAGGGGGGATCAATGACCTTTCCTTTGTGAAGGTCTAGGTCCAGGCATGAGTGGGAACCATACCAGATCTCAGTTGGCATAAATTCTGCTGAGGCCTATAGAGGACATAAAGGGTGAAATTCCTGGGCTAAACTGGGAAGTCTCTCAGACATGCCCCTTGATGTAGAGTGGGCAAGCAGAACATCCACCTATACACTCCTCCTACTGGAAAATGGCAGAACGAAAAAGTGCTGGAACCATTTTCCGGCCCCTTTCTAGAGATCCACCAGGATTACGCCTTGACCTGATCAGAATTTTGGGACTTTAAGTTTGTTCATTTATGCTGGAATTGAAGAGGAACTTATCAATACAACATATTTAAAGGGACCTCCAGAAATTGCCTTCATTCCATGCCAAAACTGTATTCTGGATTGGATAATATGTAATTGAATATTTGCTAATTGAATTGAAATCAAAAGCGGCAAGCTATTTTGTATCTACATCCCATTCAATGATATTAGGTTGCATGAGGCAGCTTAGCTCAGTTGTAGTACTGTTGTCTCAGAATCACAAGACTGTAAGCACATGCCCCACTCCAGGAGTTGAGCACATAATTTAGGCTGATATTTCAATGTAGTGCTCATAGAATCATAGATATTTACAGCACAGAAGAAGGCCATTTGGCCCATCGTGTCCGTGCCGGCCGACAAAGAGCTATCCAGCCTAATTGCACTTTCCAGCTCTTGATCCGTAGCCTTATAGGTTACAGCACTTCAAATGCATATCCAGGTACTTTTTAAATGTGGTTAAGGTTTCTGCCTCTACCACCCTTTCAGGCAGTGAGTTCCAGACCCCCACCACCCTCTGGGTGAAAGAAAATTCCCCTCAAAACCCCTCTAAACCTCCTACCAATTACTTTAAATCTATGCCCCCTGGTTGTTGACCACTCTATCTAGGCCCCTCATAATTTTATACACCTCAATCTTGTCTCTTCTCAGCCTCCTTTGTTCCAGAGAAAACAGCCCCAGCCTATCCAATCTTTACCAATGCTCACTGGTGCTGAGGGAATACTATATTATCAGAGAGGTTGTATTTCAGATGAAGTAAGCCCTTCTCTATCTGTTGAGGTGAATGTTGAAGATTCCATTGAACTATTTGAAGAGCAAGTGTCAAAATAAAGTTTTGTTGTATGCAAAATCGCTGTTGCATTTACCCACAATGAAACCAGGGGTCACAGTCTAAGGATAAGGGGTAAGCCATTTAGGACCGAGATGAGGAGAAACTTCTTCACCCAGAGAGTGGTGAACCTGTGGAATTCTCTACCACAGAAAGTTGTTGAGGCCAATTCACTAAATATATTCAAAAAGGAGTTAGATATAGTCCTTACTACTAGGGGGATCAAGGGGTATGGTGAGAAAGCAGGAATGGGGTACTGAGGTTGCATGTTCAGCCATGAACTCATTGAATGGCGGTGCAGGCTCGAAGGGCCGAATGGCCTACTCCTGCACCTATTTTCTATGTTTCTATGTTTCTATGAAACAATAACCCCCCCTTCGCTGTATATGTTCTAAGAGATGTGATTAACTGCTATATAAATGCAAGTTCTGTATTACTGTTTCTGGCAAGGGAATTCTGCACTAGCCTTTAACCTCTGGACTTTAGTTGAAACCCAACTGGGATTCGTGTAGAAGCAGGGTAAATCAAAATCTGGCAATAATTTTGGCTACATTTCCGGTCCCTTGCATGACAAAGAATGTTGATGCAGTAGGGGTGCTCTTTTGAGGATGCAGGTAAGGCACATTGTTGAAGCTTTATTCTTCATCTGGCCCATCCTGTACTTGAAATAGGATTGCTCAGCATTACCAATAAGTGCAAAATCATGGATAATGTTCCATTCCTCATGATTGCCATTCCTCAACCTCATGAACAACAATAGCCCTCCTGAAATTTAAACTATATCAAGCCAAAAGTAATCAGTTTAAAACAATTAACACTTTTGCCATTCTTCCAGCAAAATTCCACACATAATTGTGAATAGAACATTTTTACTAATATGTCACTGTGAAGTCCTGATAAGAAAATAAAAATTTGCCACAAATCTTAATCATTTATCAGTACGCAATTGGAATTAATATATTCAGGAGTATATCAGAGGAATGAGAAGGGAAGATTGCAATTAATTATTTTTGAGTAATATTGTTAAGCAAACAATTGAAAACAGTCAATGAGTTCACGACCAATGCCCATAATAAATAACTTGGGTTCTGATAGTCCACAGTGTGGCTCATGTGAGGATATTACACTTTCTTTATGATAATATGGTCTACTGTAATAGTAACATTTCAGCACATGCAACTTCATGGTATTTGACATTTTTGGTGTTTCTGAACATCTGTTAAACTTGGCACTCGTTCTTCACTTCCCATGAAAATTCTGTGATATGCCAACCAACAAAACAACAACCCACTGTTATGTGCGTGGGTGGAATTGGCAAGGACTCTGATTCGAAGACCTTTTAATTGAATATCTTGCCTATAGGAGAGGAAAAGCTGCACTGAGCACCTGCAGCAACAGATCTTATTACCAAAATAAATGTGGATTTAAATGCGAGTATGCAGTTAAAAAGGATGTCTTGTAATCCAAGTAAGCCAGGATTTTGACAGTTGTTAAACAGTTGGGAACACACCCGAATAATTACATGAAAAGTTAGAGCTTTTGTAGCACGACAAGCAATTCCAATGAATTATCATTTCAAGGCTACAATTGCAAAATAGAAAAGTGATGAATTTTTCAGAGTGATGTAAACAGTGTTGGACACAAAATTCTGGACTAAAAGCTTATTTTTATGTATTAATACACAAGAACAGATTTTTTTGCTTGCATTTAATTTGCCAACAGCTTTCAGCCCTACAGAGCAATGAATCGCTGTGTATAATAAGTACTTTACTTGAGCTGAAGAAATGTTCTTTCAAGTATTAATGGGATTATAAGATACAAAGAAATCCAAAGGTTATTTTACATGCTGTCTTTTCAAAGTAAAGTAACATGTCTTGTAATTCTTGTCAATTTTGCAGTGTAATGCTGCAGGGAGTATATCTCAGTTGATATAAGTGTTATTATTTTTAATGGGAAAATAGAAACATAGAAACATAGAAAATAGGTGCAGGAGTAGGCCATTCGGCCCTTCGAGCTTGCACAACCATTCAATGTGATCATGGCTGATCATGCAACTTCAGTACCCCATTCCTGCTTTCTCTCCATACCCCTTGATCCCTTTAGCCGTGAGGGCCATATCTAACTCCCTCTTGAATATGCCTAATGAACTGGCCTCAACAACTTCCTGTGGTAGAGAATTCCACATGCTCACAACTCTGAGTGAAGAAGTTTCGCCTCATCTCGGTCCTAAATGGCTTACCCCTTATCCTTAGACTGTGTCCCCTGGTTCTGGACTTCCCCAACATCAGGAACATTCTTCCTGCATCTAACCTGTCCAATCCCGTCAGAATTTTATATGTTTCTATGAGATTCCCTCTCATTCTTCTAAATTCCAGTGAATACAGGCCCAGTCGATCCAGTCTTCCTTCATATGTCAGTCCTGTTATCCCGGGAATCAGTCTGGTGAACCTTTGTTGCACTTTCTCAATAGCAAGAATGTCTTTCCTCAGATTAGGAGACCAAAACTGTACACAATATTCAAGGTGTGGCCTCACCAAGGCCCTGTACAACTGTAGTAAGACCTCCCTGCTCCTATACTCAAATCCTCTCGCTATGAAGGCCAACATGCCATTTGCCTTCTTCACCGCCTGCTGCATCTGTATGCCAAACTTCAATGATTGATGTACCATCACACCCATGTCTCGTTGTACCTCCCCCTTTACCAATCTGTCACCATTCAGATATAATCAGCCCTCCTGTTTTTAACCACCAAAGTGGATATCCTCTCACATTTATCCACATTATACTGCATCTGCCATGTATTTGCCCACTCACCGAAATTGTCCAAGTCACCCTACAGCCTCTTAGCATCCTCCTCACAGCTCACACTGCCACCCAGCTTAGTGTCATCTGCAAACTTGGAGATATTACATTCAAGGGCTTGACAAAGCTATATATAACAAGCTAGGACTAGACTTCCTGTTTAAACTTATATTGAACATCATGGGATTGAATTTCCTCGCAACTTTGGGCAGTAACAGTGTAACTATGTCCTGAAACATCAAGGAAATGTGTGTTTCAACGTATTATGCCACGTAAGCACTGTTGTTGTGCTAAACTCAAATTGTGTAGGATAGCGATTTGTTATGAACATACGGACAAGGAATAATGAAGGATAAGTAATGACCATCTGGTCCATTGAGCTTGTTCCACAAATTATGATACCTTGTGTATCACAACATATACATTCCGCCCCACCTGAAACCAGTGGAAATCCTGGGAGAGGCAAAAAAACCCAGATAAAAAACCCAAGCCAATTTGTGAAAAAAAATCTGGGAAATTCCTCTCCGACCCATCTAGGTGATTGAAACTAGTTCAGGAGATCACTCTGGCCCAGAATTCCCTGCAGTACCTACCTCTGTAAGAAGTGATCTCCGCCCTAGCCAGAAACAAATCCAGCTTTCGCTTGAATAAATTCAATGAGTCTGGCTCTGCCCCACAAGATGCCAGAGGTCCACTATTCTCTGGGAAACGAACCACCTCCTGACATCTAACCTAGATCTAGCCTTGTACAACTTAAATTTGTGACCCCTGGTCCTGCCTAACTTGTTTAATTGAAATAAACTGTCAGCTGGAACACAATCTATTCCCTTCAGTGGCCCAGAAATCCCAGTTGGCTGCTTCCCGCGGACGATTGGGTAAAAAACTTAAAATAGAAGTGCACTTACCTGAAGCTGCTGCGGGTTCCAGGCCCTGAGGCCTCCACTGACTGCGCATCGCAGCACATGCACGTCAGGAATGCGCAGGGCTGGAGCTGCAGTCACATGGCTCTGGGCAGCCAATCAGGTAAAGGACGTTCCCATTCATAGTAATGGGAACTTTGTAAGTTCATTGTTATGAATGAGAACCCCTCCTTCAAACACACAAAACATTAATAAAAAATAGAAAAAATACACTACATATTTAACATTCATTTAAATTAAAGTTATTTATGTATTATTAAAATTATATATTTTTCCAAATTTAAAAAAAGTTTTTTTTAATTATGCTTCAAAATAAATTTAACATAGTAGGCATGGTTTTTAAAAATAAAATGTTTATGTTTTAATTGTGTTTTAAAACTCATGCCTGTAAAAGTAGGCTATGTGCCTGCTTTTATCAGGCGCAAGAGTCTTCAGGACATTTGCTGGGCAAGACATGGGTAAATCCCGCAATCTTGCCCATGCAAATATCCTCGCTCCCAAGATACGGCTTTTGCGATGCCTTCCCGGGTCCGTAGACATTCAGTACGGACCCGGGAGGCCAGAATTTCTGCCCCATTATCTTATAAATTTCAATCAGATCCCTTAAACAGAGTGAAGTGCTAAGGGGTAATAGTGCGTATGTTGCTTTGAGAGGGTCGAAAGTGTGATGGTACCCAGGGTGTCAAGGCAGAAAAAGACAATGGGGTGGAAATTGCGGTCGAAGGCTTGTCGCAGGTGAACGCCTCCGAACCGCAAGAAAAATACACACCTACCTGATTGCTCCGGTCCTTCGAAGACTTGCGGTCTGGGGCCTGCTGGTGTACACTTGCCTGAAGGCCCACATATCCCGGCGTGCATGCGGTTCACAAAGGGCGATTCCTATTATGCCTACGGGGATTCCTTTTATGGACGGAATCCCCATAAGCTTAATAGGAATCACCTAAAAAATACACTTTCACAGCACTTAAATAAAAATAAATTAACACATGTTTAAAACTAATTAAATTATAATTTAAGTAAACATTTAAACAAAAATTTAAATTTTTGAAAAATAAGTTTAAACATTTTTTAAAGGGCCAAAAATAACCTAAACTATTTTTAAAGGTTTTTGAATGTCAAAATCATTTAAAAAATGTATTTTAATATTTATTTAAACCCTTACATTGGTAAAAGGCCTTATGCCTGTGTATATCAGGCATAAGAGTTTCATGGGCATTTGTTGGGCAATAGTTGGGCAAATAGTCCAACCTTGTGCCAGCAAATGTTCATTTCCTGAGGATGGGTATGATCTGTCAAGCAGAATTTTGACCGATCGCAAGTTTGGGGTTTTTGCGCATGCGCATCACATGCGGAACCTGAAACTTGCAGGGCCCTTCCGACCATGTATGCGTTATAGGCCCCAGAAAATCCTAGTCAAAGTCACTTGGACTTTACCTTGCCTTGAACTTCTGGCATTGCTGGACAGTCTTTGGCGTGAGGGAGTTAGCATTGAATGCCTGGTTCAGGTAGCAATGTTGGCACTCCTGGATGGTTTGCTGCCTGGCACTTCTGAGTCTGTCCCTCCTATCTTCTTGTGAAAAATACACAGACCTTTGGTGACTTGCAGTCCTGTCATGGTGCCCCATGAGCACAGCTGGCCTGTGGCTGCTCATGTTTCTAGCAAGGAGCACTTCAAATGAAGGTGGGAAATACCCTGAGCAAAGGGGTTTAGGAAAGATTCTCTGTAGCCTTCCTCTGTTGACCCACAGTACTCTGATGAAGAACGCAGCCTTTACAGAACGTGTGCTGCTTCTGCACTGACATTTCCTGGGAGATTTCCGTGACACTCCCCCTGCTGGTGAATGGTATCATTTTCTGACATTCGAATAATGCTATGGACATCGAGGAAATTTCTCCTTCATATTTCTCCTTCAGATCTGCTTATCGATACACAGCCACTACAGGCAGAATGGACTCCCATTCACTGCCAGGTAGCGAGTTCAAAGTTGCGTGGAAGATTATAGTTTTGCATGAAATTCAGCTTGTCCAAATCATTCAGCTCATATTGAACAAGGTGGGAAAAATGTCTACATGGTTTTGAAGGGAGATCCAATCTAATTAAGATTCAGTGTGATGGTCTACTGTGACGACAGCCTTCCATCACAAGCAGGATTTAGTTTTACTCAGAGTAGGTTTAACAGTCACACTGTCTGCAAGGCATAATGAAAACATATTTGCTATCAGAAATATAATATTCAATTTATAATATAATGTATTGTGCAACTTTTTTTGGATTACAATTACTTGCAGCAGTAAACCTATGACGCTGTTATACTGGTTCTGACGGCTGAGATTTTATAATGTCACTGAACTTACATGGAAAGAACAACCATTGCAAAATATGCTTTCAAAAGTGAATGGTTATGGGAAATACAACCTACATGCTGCATTAACATGCAAGACCTGCAAAGTAAAAGGCCACATGGGACAGATGGTTCTAGAATCATTCCAAGAACCACACCTCAGGTTTCACTGCCAAGCTAGGGCTCACGGGCAACTCTTAGATGAAATGGGAAGGAAATATGTCATGGCCAAGAAAAAGAGAAGCGAAACAAAGAAACGATTGATGAAAAAAATAACTTTTATGGTATGTGGAAAAATATTTGGATTGTAAACATCATGAAAGCTAAAAGATGGAAAGATAAATGAGGTGTTCGCTACATAACTGGTGACCTTAAAGCATGTGTAAAAATCCACAAAAAATAATTGAATGCAGTAATATTATTTCTGAATGCTCAAGTACTGCATTAAAAATTCTTCTCTATAAATGAGTGCAATATCAAAGTTGAATACATGTAAAATTAAACATGACTACAGGACAGGAATTGTGAGGTAAGATAAACAACATTTCAAAAGTCAGATTACAGTTACACTATACATATTTTGTATATATTTATTAATTTCATGTAATTATCTGTGAGGCATCATCAATGGAGCTATTCCTTGTAGGATTACTCTGCATTAAGGTTAGGGCGAGGGTTAGGGTGGGATGGTTCTAAGAATAAAAGTGTATGTTCATGATAAAATTATGATGTGTGATGGACTCGAGACTATTGATATGGGATGTATGTAATAGAGATGAATTTGGTGTGTATGTATAAACTTACAAACACAAAATGGATACAAAATGGCTCTTAACCGATGAAAGACATCAAGTTCAAATCTCCTCTTGAACTTGATGTCTTTCATCTGTTAAGGGCGAGCAGAGCTTAAGGGTGGGCAGAGCTTAAGGAAATGGCGCAAAACTTAACAAAAGATAGCATGACTTTCAAGGTAAACAAACCCATCAAACTCACCAAACTAGCAGAACCATTAAAAAGTGTTAAGATGATGATTATAAAGGTATGTATAGGAAAATGATTAACTTGATCAAGAAATGGCACCAGCTTCTGCAGACAGGCACATGGGTAAGGAAAGCCAAACAAAGAACTGCCATGAAATTAAGACCTAATCCTGTGGTTTTACCGGGATATGCTAGAATTTCCTAAAAGCCCGCCAGCGCCCGATTGCTGCCCAAAAGATTCCCAAGATTATCGCCGGTGAAAACTTCCCTCCAAAAAATAAAAAAATCCGTCGAGCGAAAAACATGGGCATTGCACCCACAATCTGGGCGAAAAAGTGAAATTTAGGGTCGATTGGGCACTTCCTAAAGAAAATGAGTGATAAATTTTTAAAAATCACAAAAAATTTACCCCAAGGCTGTGGGTTGGGTTTAGCAGCAGAAAAACACTACAAATAATTTTTCAAAAAATATCACATAAAAAAATCAAAAAAACATTCTCAAGATCCTTGTAAACTAAATCACAACAACAGAATTTAAAAATAATGAATAAAAAACAAATTACTAACTTTTTCTTGCAGAGCTACTCACCTACCGCCCAGCTCCGCTGACCCTCGTGGGTGTTTTTTTTCATACTTACCTACGGAACACTGTTGAGCCAAATATCGCGCCAGGGCGATTTCAGGACGGTGCACACCGGCAGTCCGCTCCCCAGCAGTACCTCGAAATCGCTGGCATAACTCAGGCAGGGAATTTTTCGCTCACCTGATTATCGCCCACAATGGCGAATACCGCCCAGAAACCGGGCGGAAAACATTGCAAATTTTAGCCCAATGGACTTAAAAATTATAAAAAATGGAACCCAAAACCTGCTTGCTCCTTTTTGATGACCACGCAGCAAAGCAGGAAGTCTCCCTCTACAGACCAGACCAAGAAGCAAGGAAGAAGACCGTGAGCTTTACTTGACTCAGAGGGAAGTATAAGTCGATCTAAATCTGTAACTCATGATCTTACCTGTTGTGTATCTGTAAAGCATGCACTCCCATGTTCCGCCACCAGGGAATGCATCCCCTGTATATAAGCCAGCCCCTAAGGCTTGTTCCTCACGCTGGAGTGTCTTAATAAAGACTGAGGTCGCTGTTACTTTAACCTCCATGTGTGCAGTCTCATCTGTGTTAGGAACACAATAACTGGCAACGAGTATATGAATCCAACGCAAAGATGCAGCAAACTGGGCATCCTGGAGAAGTTCTCGGAGGGTGAGGACTGGGAAGCCTATGTCAAATGGCTGGACCAGTACTTTGTAGCCAATGAGCTGGATGGAGAAGGAAGCGCTGCAAAAAGGAGAGCGGTCCTCCTCACGGTCTGCGGGGCACCGACCTACAGCCTCATGAAAAAACTTCTGGCTCCGGTGAAACCCATAGATAAGTTGTATGAGGAGCTGTGTACACTTGTTCAGGAGCATCTTAACCCGAGGGAGAGCACACTGATGGCGAGGTATCGGTTCTGCACGTGCCAGCGATCTGAAGGTCAGGAAGTGACGAGTTACGTCACCGAGCTAAGGCGACTTGCAGGACAATGTGAGTTTGATGGCTACCTGGAGCAAATGCTCAGAGACATTTTTGTACTGGGCATTGGCCATGAGACCATCCTATGAAAACTTTGACTGTAGAGACACCGACCCTCAGTAAGGCCATTGCGAAAGCACAGGCATTTATGTCCACCAGTGATAACACCAAACAAATCTCTCAGCACACAAGTGCTAGCAATGTTCCTAATTTAACTGGAACTGTGTTTGCGAGCAGAAATGTACAGGGCAGAAACCATGAGTCTGCAACTTCCAGCAGGATTCAGGTGACCCAGATGACTCAGAATCCGCAAAAAGGATGAATGCAAGGCATTTCATACCTTGTTGGCGTTGTGGAGGCTTACATTCAGCCTGTTCATGCCGCTTCAAAGGGTATGTTTGCAAGAGCTGTGGAACAATGGGGCACCTCCAATGAGCTTGCAGGTGAGCTGCAAGCTCTGCAAAACCTGCTAACCACCACGTGGTAGAGGAAGATCGGTCCATGGTGGATCAAAGCAATTTCGAGCCTCAGAGAGAGGAGGCAGATGCTGAAGTACACTGGGTGCACACATTTTCGACGAAATGTCCACCTATAATGTGAAATGTAAAATTGAATGGCTTACCCGTAGCCATGGAACTGGACACTGGCGCTAGCCAATCTATCATGAATAAAAGGATGTTTGAGAGACTGTGATGCAACAAGGCACTCAGACCAGCCCTGAGCCCCATCCACACGAAACTGAGAACGTACACCAAAGAGTTTATCACTGTCCTGGGCAGCGCCATGGTCAAGGTCACCTATGAGGGCACAGTGCACGAACTGCCACTCTGGATTGTCCTGGGCGATGGCCCCACACTGCTTGGAAGGAGCTGGCTGGGCAAAACCTGCTGGAACTGGGATGATATCCGAGCGCTATCACACGTCGATGATGCCTCATGTACCCAGGTTCTGAACAAATTTCCTTCCCGATTTGAGCCAGGCATTGGAAACTTTTCTGGGGCGAAGGTGCGGATCCACTTAGTTCCAGAGGCACGACCCATTCACCACAAGGCGCGAGCGGTACCTCACATGATGAGGGAGAGAGTGGAAATCGAACTGGACAGCCTGCAACGTGAGGGCATCATTTCCCCAGTGGAATTCAGCGAGTGGGCCAGCCCGATTGTTCCAGTACTCAAAAGTGATGGCACAGTCAGGATTTGCGGCGATTATAAAGTAACTATTAATCGTTTCTCGCTACAGGACCAATACCCACTACCTAAGGCAGATGACCTATTTGCGACGCTGGCAGGAGGCATGACGTTCACCAAGCTCGACCTGACTTCGGTCTACATGATACAGGAGCTGGAGGAGTCTTCGAAGGGCCTCACCTGCATCAACACGCACAAAGGACTGTTCATCTACAACAGATGCCCATTTGGAATTCGGTCGGCTGCACCGATCTTCCAGAGAAACATGAAGAGCCTACTCAAGTCGGTACCATGCACGGTGGTTTTTCAGGATGACATATTGGTCACGGGTCGGGACACCGTCGAGCACCTACAAAACCTGGAGGAGGTCCTCCAGCGACTCGATCGCGGAGGGCTGTGGCTGAAGAGGTCGAAATGCATCTTCATGGCAACAGAAGTGGAGTTTTTGGGGAGATAGATCGCGGCGGACGGCATTCGGCCCACAAACGTCAAGACAGAGGCTATCAGGAACGCGCCCAGGCCACAGAACGTCATGGAGCTGCGGTCGTTCCTGGGACTCCTCATCTATTTTAGTAACTTCCTATCGGGGTTAAGCACCCTCTTAGAGCCCCTACATGTGTTATTGCGTAAAGGTGAGAACTGGGTATGGGAAAAAAAACAAGTAATTGCTTTTGAGAAAGCCAGAAACATTTTATGCTCCAACAAGCTGCTTGTTTTGTATAACCCGTGTAAAAGACTTGTGCTAACATGTGATGCATTGTCGTAAAAAAGGGGGCAGACAAAAGGCAGGTAAGTATAGGCCGGTTAGTTCAACATCTGTAGTGGGGAAAATGCTTGAAGCTATCATTAAAGAAGAAATAGCGGGACGTCTAGATAGGAATAGTGCAATCAAGCAGACGCAGCATGGATTCATGAAGGGGAAATCATGTTTAACTAATTTACTGGAATTCTTTCTGAGGATATAACGAGCATGGTGGATAGAGGTGTACCGATGGATGTGGTGTATTTAGATTTCCAAAAGGCATTCGATAAGGTGCCACACAAAAGGTTACTGCAGAAGATAAAGGTACGCGGAGTCAGAGGAAATGTATTAGCATGGATAGAGAATTGGCTGGCTAACAGAAAGTAGAGAGTCGGGATAAATGGGTCCTTTTCGGATTGGAAATCGGTGGTTCGTGGTGTGCCACAGGGATCGGTGCTGGGATCACAACTGTTTACAATATACATAGATGACCTGGAAGAGGGGACAGAGTGTAGTGTAACAAAATTTGCAGATGACACAAAGATTAGTGGGAAAGCGGGTCGTGTAGAGGACACAGAGAGGCTGCAAAGAGATTGAGATAGGTTAAGCGAATGGGCTAAGGTTTGGCAGATGGAATACAATGTCGGAAAATGTGAGGTCATCCGCCTTGGAAAAAAAAACAGTAAAAGGGAATATTATTTGAATGGGGAGAAATTACAACATGCTGCGGTGCAGAGGGACCTGGGAGTCCTTGTGCATGAAACTCTTTTAGAGTTTATCTGTAAAACAAAACATTAAACCGTGCCACCCGAACTGGGTGACACACCAGACATTTACAAGGCCCTTTTTTTTCCCTTTTTTTGTTTTTTTTTGTGTTTTTCTTTTTTTTTGTTTTTTTTTGGGCACTAAAATCACAATTTTTCCCCAGTGCCCCCTATAAAAGGGAAGGGGGACACTAAAAGCACCGGCAATTAAAACAAATTAAACTTTAAAACGTAAAATCAAATTAAAATTTGGTTGCCGGGCGTGATGATGCACTCCAGTCCCTCCGGTGCCCAACTCTCGCAGAAGGCCACGAGCGTACCGGTGGACACCGCGTGCTCCATCTCCAAGGACACCCTGGACCGGATGTAAGAGCGGAATGGAGGCAGGCAGTCAGGTTGAACGACCCCCTCGACCGCCCGCTGCCTGGACCGGCTGATGGCACCCTTGGCCGTGCCCAGGAGCAGTCCTACGAGGAGGCCTTCGGACCTACCCGCTCCCCTCCGCACAGGGTGCCCAAAGATCAGGAGAGTGGGACTGAAGTGCAGCCAGAATTTCAGGAGCAGCCCTTCAAATAATAAAACAGGGGCTGCAACCTTGTGCATTCCATAAAAACATGGAACACGGACTCTTCCAGACCGCAGAAATTGCAGGCGGCCTGGGAGTCCGTGAACCGGCTTAAAAATTTGTTGCACGGCACTGCTCCATGCACCACCCTCCAGGCCAAGTCCCCGATGAATAGTGGGAGGACCCCTGCGTAGAGTGCCCTCCATCGGGGACCCCCGCCTCCTCCGGACGGCAAGATGGTACGCCATGGCGTGTCCAGACGGCCGGCGAGGATGGCAAAGTTGAGAGTGTGCAGGAGCAGCCCGTACAGGAAACCCCTCCGCGCGGAACTGAAAGGCACGGAGGGGATTTCCCCGAGGCGGCTCAAGTTGTGAGGCGCCGGCCTCCGAGGGAGGTTCTGGGGTTTGGCGCCGATGAGGAATTCCGTGCGGACGGGGGTCAGTTCGGACGGGATCTCCCCACGTGCTTGAGCCTCCTCGATGCACCTAACGGAGTCAGGGCCCAGAGCTGTTTTTAGCGACTCGATGGCATCGGCCGCGTGGCGGACGTTGGCAGAATTTAGGCGCCGCGCCAGCGTGTCTGGCGCCATCCAGCCCGCACCTCCGCCATCGAGCAGGTCCCTGACCCTGGTCACCTCACCAGCCACAGCCCTCTCTTCCGACCGCCACATAAAACCTCGGTCGTGGAGGTACGGATTCCTGAGCAGCGGCTCCTGCAGGACAGCCGCCACTCCAGCCGGCGGAGAGCTGCGCTTGGTGGAGACTTTGTTCCAGACCCTGATGAGTTCCTTGTAAAAGACAGGCAGCTCCCGGAGGGTGGTCCTGACACCCCCCAAGTTCACAAACAGGAGCTGCGTGTCGTAATTGAGGTCGCGCTGCTGGCGGAAGAAATACGTCGCCAGAGCACACCACCTAGGAGGGGGCTCGATGTAAAGGTATCTCTGCAGGGTCTGAAGACGGAAAGTCGGAGCTGGGCGCTGACGCACACCAACGACTGACCGCCCTCCTCAAGCGGGAGACTCAAGACCGCAGCAGAGACCCAGTGCTTCCTGTTGTTCCAGAAGAAGTCCACCAGCTTCTTCTGTATCTTGGCGACAAACGCAGGGGGAGGGGTCAAAGTGACCAGCCGGTACCACAACATTGCGGCCACCAGCTGGTTTATGACTAGCGCTCGACCCCTGTAGGTCAGCACTCGGAGCAGTCCTGTCCAGCGCCCTAGGCGAGCGGCGACCTTGGCCTCCAGCTCCTGCCAGTTCGCTGGCCAGGCTCCCTCGTCGGGGCTAAGGTAGACTCCCAGATAGAGGAGATGGATCGTGCTCCAGGCAAAAGGCATGAGCTCCTCCGGCAGGGAGTCCACCCGCCACTGACCCACCAGGAGTCCGGAACATTTCTCCCAGTTGATCCTGGCGGAGGACGCGGCCGAGTAAATCTCCTGGCACTCACGCATCCTCCGCAGGTCAGCGGGATCCTTTACCGTGAGGAGCACGTCATCGGCGTAAGCCGAGAGGACGACCCCCACGCCCGGCCCTTGCAGAGCCAGTCCCGTCAACCTCGTCCGCAAGAGGCGCAGGAAAGGCTCCACGCAAACGGCGTATAACTGGCCGGACATGGGGCATCCCTTGCGCATCCCTCTCCTAAAGCGAAGGGGCGCCGTCAAGGACCCGTTAACCTTAATCAGACACTCCGCGGCGGCGTACAAAAGTCGGATCCGGGCGACGAAATGCGTCCCGAACCCGAAAGCGCGCAGAGTTCCGAGCAGATAGTCGTGATCCACCCTGTCGAACGCCTTCTCTTGGTCGAGGGATAGGAAGGCGACCGACAGACCAGCCTCCTGGGAACAATGGATGAGGTCCCGGACCAGATGGATGTTATCGTGGATTGTCCGGCCCGGGACCGTGTAGGACTGGTCGGGGTGGATCATGTGGTCCAGCACGGCACCAAGGCGAGCAGACATCGCCCTGGCGAAGATTTTGTAGTCCGTGCTGAGGAGGGAGACCGGGCGCCAGTTCTTAAGGAGGCGGAGATCGCCCTTCTTAGGCAGCAGGACGATGACTGCCCTGCGCCAAGAGAGGGGCATCTCCCCGGTCGCCAGACTTTCCCCCAGGACCCACGCGTAGTCGCTCCCCAGGACGTCCCAGAACGCCCTGTGGAACTCCACGGTCAGCCCGTCCAGCCCCAGGGATTTTCCCTCGAGAGCCGGTCGAAGGCACCGGTCAGCTCTGCCAGGCTTAGCGGAGCTTCCAGATTTTCGGCGCCCTCCGGGCTGACCTTCGGCAGGTCCTCCCACAAAACTCTACGCGCTTCCTCGCTGGACGGATCCGGAGAGAACAGAGCCCCGTAATATTCACGGGCCCTGTTGTTGACGCCCTCCGGATCCGAGACGAGAGAGCCGTCGTCGGCCAGCAGCATCAAGAGCTGCTTACGGACACTCTGTCTTTTTTCCAGCGAGTAGAAGAAGGGGGAGCCGCGGTCCAGATCCTGCAGGAACCGGATCCGCGACCTCACGAACGCGCCTCGGGTCCCGACGAGCTGCAGGTCCTTCAGCGCGGCCTTCTTCGCTTCGTACACTGTCCGCAGGGCCGGGTCCTGGACGACTTGACCGAGACGGGATTCCAGGTCGAGCACCTCTTTTTCTAGGCGCCCGACTCTGGCCGCCCGCCTCTTGGTCGACTCCCTCGCGTACTCTTGACAGAAGACGCGGACGTGAGCCTTGCCCACGTCCCACCATAGCCTCAAGGAGGGGAAGCCCCCCTGCTTCCTTCTCCAGTCGGACCAGAATCGACAGAACGAGTCCTGGAACCGCACGTCCTCCAGCAGCCGGTTGTTAAAGTGCCAGTACGCGGACCCCGTCCTCGCGCAGAGCGAAGCGAGCTCTGCCCACACCAGGTGGTGGTCCGAACACGGCACCGGCTGCATGGAGGCCGCCGGGACGCAGGAAACGTACGCCCGAGACACGTAAAGGCGGTCGACTCTGGACCATCCTACTCCAGGCCTCACCCAAGTAAAGGCGCTGGAGTCGGGGTGGAGATTTCGCCAGACGTCCACCAAGTCGAAGGACCCGACCAGGTCCCTCAACTTCTCCATCGCCGTCATGCACTATGGGGCACCGGAGCGGTCCCTCGCCTCGAGGGTGCAGTTAAAATCCCCCCCGAGGACAATGCAGTCGCCGACGTCGACGGAGCCAAGAAGAGCGGACACCTCTTCAAAGAAGCGCGTTTGCTGCGGGCCGGGCTGAGGGGCGTACACGTTCACGAGATGGAGCGGCACGTCCCCCAGGCGAACCGTTACGTGCAGCAAGCGGCCTGGCACGGGCTCCTCGACCCCCAAGATCTCCGGCTGAAAATGCGGGCCCAGCAAGATGGCCACCCCACTAGAAATGGCGGTGAGGTGGCTCATGCGGACCTCTCCTTGCCATTCCAGGAGCCACGTGGCTTCGTCTCCCGGAACGGTGTGGGTTTCTTGCAGGAAGTACACCGCATATTTCCCCTCCCGCAGGAGCGAAAAATTGTCAAATCTACGGCGTGCCCCTCTGCCGCCGTTGATGTTGAGGCTGGCTATGGTTATCTTCATGGCAAAAGCATAGTGCAACCTCTACCTTAACCTATTGTGGGGGAGGGAGCGGAGTCTTTTGTTGAACTCCACTCCCTCCGCAGCCCAGCGAGGAGTCTCTCGAGCTCGCGCAGCTCAAGGTGTTGCGCCTTTGTCAAGGGCCCGCCCGCGGCCAAGGTTTTAACGGTGGTGCGGACGGACCCCTTGATCAGCTCTGGCTCGGACCATTTTTCCAGGGCCAGTCGGGCTTGGTTGCAGCGACCCCGGCTCTGGGCCAAAAAGTCCCAGAGTTCCTTTGCAGGAATGAGGATGGTCTCGGCGGCGGCCGCGAGCAGATCCACCGCCTCGCTGGCGGTGGTCTCTAGATTTTCCCCCGCGTCCCCCACCGAGTCCCCGTCCTCCTCCGGGAGGTGGCCGCCAGCAGCCGGCCCATCGACCACACAAGGTACGGCAAATGAACCGGCCGCTCCAACCGGCCTTGGCTATGCCCCGATCCCACCCCCAGGATCGTCGGCAGAGGAGTCCCCACTGGGCTCTTTTAAAAATGGTGCTGGGTCGGGAAATGACAGCGGAAGGGGTTCCCCCTCCGCCCCAGGAACCGGGGAACAAGGAGAGACCCGGCCATAGGAAATCCCCAGGCTCCCCAAGTGCTCCAGCTCCAAAGTAAGGGGCGAGGGTGGGTGTTCCTCCCCCTCCCCGCTGCCACCCCCCGGCCCAGCATGTACAGTTTCATTAAATTTGTTCATTTGTGTTTCTGCCGGGTCGAGCAAACCCCGGGGGAAGTTTGATATTGGCTGGGCGGGCTCAGGTTCGGCCTTTTCGGCCCCGCCCGCCTCAGTCCCCGGGACGCTCGGCCCGGCGGCAATGCTTTCCTCCGCGATCCCCACGCCCCCCATGACAGGCAGATCCTCCACGCCCTCCCCGGGAGGCAGAGGCTGGGCAGCCTCGACTGTCTCACCCTCCCCGGGGACAGACTCCTCTCGCCTACGGCGCTGCTTGGGGGCGCTGGTGGGGGACGCGGGACACGCGGCGGGCACCGCCTCCTCCACGGAGGGATGTTGTTCTCCCTCCGCCTCAACGGAGCGGCGCCTCCTTTTGTTGCTGGAGGTGCGCTGAGGCAGGGAGACCTCCATGTCTGCCGAGGCCTCCCGCTCCGCCCCCCCCCTTTTCCTTATCTTGCCCTCGCCCGAGCCCCTCTGCGGTATTGGTCAAGGGCTCGGGCACGGGCTCAGGGCACCCCGCGCTCGCGTGTGACTGGGTTGGGCTGAGCGCGATGGTCAAACTTTCCGGCGCACTGAGGGGACCCGCCTCTAGATGTCTCATCTTCTTCCACGCCTTCTTTTCGATCGGACGCTCTCCCTCCCCCCCGCCGGAGGCCATGAAAACAAAGGCCCCCGACGATGCCCGCGCACCTACGGCTCCCGGCACGCGGACGCAACTCGGGGGAGGGGTGGCGGCGGCGCCAGCCTTGGCCGCCCTCGGTGGTTTGGCGGCCTTGGAGGTGGGGCAGTTCTTACGAACATGCCCCACCTCCCTACAGGCATGGCACCGCACGCCGTCCGACGTCCAGTAGACGCGGTAGGCAGTCCCCTCGTGCACCACATTGAAACTTCCCTCCGTCGTCTCCTCCCGCGCCAGCCGGACAAAGAGCTGGCGGTGGTAGGAGAACACGTGGCGCAGGCTGTTCTCCCTGAGGCCGAGCGGTATGGGGTTGATCCCCGACCTTACCTCCCCCAGTTGGTGTAGGTGAGGGAGGAGGAGCTCAGCGGGAACAAAGGGCGGGACGTTTGAAATGATGACCCTTTGCGCGGTGGCCTCGAGAGGGTCCACCGGCAGGAACGTCCCGCCCACCGTGAGCCCCTTTTCAAGGGCCAGGGACACCGCCCGCTCCGACCCCAGGAAGAACACGGCCTTCCCAGACATCTTGGAGGCCGCGACAATGGCCGAGGGGCCGACTACCCCAGCCATCGCCCGCACGCACTCCTCGATGCTCATTGTGGGGTGAGTGTAGCTCTTGACCCCGTGTTTTTTTGTAATAAGTCTGAATGGTGGCAGGGCAGCGGGTGGCGCAGGAGATGCCGTGGAAGCGGTTGCCACCTGCGCATATGTCCTCGCTGGCTCTGCCACCGGCGTGGATGGGGTTGCCATCACGGGGTCCCTTTAAGGGCTACACCCACCCCAAAGTCACAGGCCTTAATGGTCTTAATTGGCCTCTTATAGTAAGACTGAGCAGAGGAGCTCTTAACGAGGCACACCTCTCCCCTAGTTGGCAATTGGGGAGGGGCCTTGCTCCCTCTGCTCAGTTGTCTCAATTGTTTTATATTTTTTACAAATTAATTTGGGAGGAAGGGGTCTCAGAGAGAGAGGGGAGAAACAGAGTGACAGAGAAAGAGAGAGGGGGGTGGGAAGGGGGGGGGGGAACTGCGAGGGCAGGTCTCCCCTCGCATCTGTGGGTGGGTGCAATCCCCAGATGGTAAAACACAAAATAGTCTTTGGGATGGTCTTCGGGTGAGGGGAGAAGATGTCTTCACCTGGGGCAGCTAGAGCCACCAGGCACACACTCCTAATGATGTTAAATAAGTGATAAATAAAATCTTCAGCCTGGTAGCTCCAGATATCCCAGGCTAGGCAATTGGGGGGGGGGGGTTCAATTGTGGGGGGGGCCTAGTTGTAAGCAAGGCCCCCACACACACTTCCACACACGCACACCCCCCGCGATGTTCTGGCCCTCAGTGGTCTTCTTTCCTCCCCCCACCGATATAACAAAGTCTTTTTGGGAAATGCACCCACACCCACCTGTAGAAGATGTAGAGTCACCCTCCTTCCACACTGGATGTTGTTTTGGTCTTTCCCCCTCTCTCCAACTCTTTGCAGAAATGATAAAAGTAGTAAAAGTTTTCTGCTTTTTCCTCCTCTCCCTCTGGGTGAAAGTTGGTGGTGAAGCCCCTTCCTTCCTTCTCTTCCTGGGCTGTTCTCAGGGCACTCCAGGCCTTCCAAAACAGGAGCTCAAGTTGGTAGCTGCTCCTCTCTCAGCAGCTCAGCTCCAACTGTGCAGGACACGCCTCCACTGCTCCACAATTGGTCCTTGTGCATGAATCCCAAAAAGTTAGTTTGCAGGTGCAGCAGGTAATCAGGAAGGCGAATGGAATGTTGGCCTTCATTGCGAGAGGGATGGAGTACAAAAGCAGGGAGGTCCTGCTGCAACTCTGCAGGGTATTGGTGAGGCCACACCTGGAGTACTGCGTGCAGTTTTGGTCACCTTACTTAAGGAAGGATATACTAGCTTTGGAGGGGGCACAGAGACGATTCACTAGGCTGATTCCGGAGATGAGCGGGTTACCTTATGATGATAGATTGAGTAGACTGGGTCTTTACTCATTGGAGTTCAGAAGGATGAGGGGTGATCTTATAGAAACATTTAAAATAATGAAAGGGATAGACAAGATAAAGGCAGAGAGGTTGTTTCCACTGGTCGGGGAGACTAGAAATAGGGGGCACAGCCTCAAAATACGGGAGAGCCAATTTAAAACCGAGCTGAGAAGGAACTTCTTCTCCCAGAGGGTTGTGAATCTGTGGAATTCTCTGCTCAGAGAAGCAGTTGAGGCTAGCTCATTGAACGTATTCAAATCACAGATAGATAGATTTTTAACCAATAAGGGAATTAAGGGTTATGGGGAGTGGGCGGGTAAGTGGAGCTGAGTCCACGGCCAGATCAGCCATGATCTTGTTGAGTGGCGGAGCAGGCTCGAGGCCTACTCCTGTTCCTAATTCTTATGTTCTATGTTCTTATGTATGGAGTCGGACGTGTATTACAACATGCTAATGTTGCGGGGAAGTTGCAACCTGTCGCCTATGCCTCCAGGAGCTTGTCTAAGGCCGAGAGGGCCGACAGCATGATTGAGAAAGAGGCATTAGCATGTGTGTTCGGGGTAAAGAAAATGCATCAGTACCTGTTTGGCCTAAAATTTGAGCTGCAAACCGATCACAAGCCTCTCATATCCCTGTTCGCTGAAAACAAGGGGATAAATACTAATGCCTCAGCCCTCACACAAAGGTGGGCACTCGTGCGATCAGCGTATAACTATACCATTCGCCACAGGCCAGGCACTGAGAACTGTGCGGATGCTCTCACGGGGGTGGAAATGGTTCAGCCTGCAAACTTGTTGATGGTGGCGCAGCCCGCAGACTTGTTGATGGTCATGGAAGCATTTGAAAATGATAAATCACCTGTCACAGCCCGCCAGATTAGGACTAGGACCAGCCAAGATCCTCTGCTATCCCTAGCAAAAAACTGTGTACTGCATGGGAGCTGGGCCAGCATCCCCGTTGAAATGCAAGAGCTAATCAAGCCGTTCCAGCGGCGAAAGGATGGGCTATCCATTCAGGCAGACTGCCTGTTGTGGGGTTATCAAAAAGGGAGACGTTCATCTCGGATCTCCACAGCCCACAACCGGGTATAGTAATGATGAAAGCAATAGCCACAGCCCACGTGTGGTGGCCCGGTATCGACTCTGGCTTAGAGTCCTGTGTACGGCAATGCAGTCAGTGTATGTGCTCAGTTGAGCAACGCACCCAGAGAGGCACCACTAAGTTTGTGGTCCTGGCCCTCCAGACCATGGTCGAGGATCCATGTCGACTATGTGGGCCTGTTTCTCGGTAAAATGTTCCTGGTGGTGGTGAATGCTTTTTTAAAATGGATTGAATGTGAAATAATATTGGGAAGCACCGCCACCACCACCATTGAAAGCCTGTGGGCCATGTTTGCCACCCACGGCCTGCCTGACATACTGGTCAGTGACAACGGGCCATGTTTCACCAGTGCCGAATTTAAAGAATTCATGACCCGCAATGGGATCAAACATGTCACCTCGGCCCCGTTTAAACCAGCCTCCAATGGGCAGGCAGAGCGGGCAGTACAAACCATTCAACAGAGCCTTAAACGAGTCACAGAAGGCTCACTCCAAACCCGCCTGTCCCGAGTACTGCTCAGCTACTGCACGAGACCCCACTCGCTCACAGGGGTGCCCCCGGCTGAGCTACTCATGAAAAGGACACTTAAAACCAGACTCTCGCTGGTTCACCCCAACCTGCATGATCAGTTAGAGAGCAGGCGGCAGCAACAAAATGTAAACGATGGTCGCGCCACTGTGTCACGGGAAATTGATCTGAATGACCCTGTGTATGTGCTAAACTATGGACATAGTCCCAAGTGGATTGCGGGCACGGTGATAGCTAAAGAAGGGAGTAGGGTGTTTATAGTCAAACGAGAGAATGGACAAATTTGCAGAAAGCACCTGGACCAAACGAGGCTGCGGTTCACAGACTGCCCTGAACAATCCACAGCAGACATCACTTTTTTTGATTCCACAACATGCACCCAAAGGATCACGACACCACCCCGGACCAGGAAATCAAACCCATCACGCCCAACAGCCCAGCAAGGCCAGGCTCACCCAGCAGCCCTGCAGGGCCAACAACACGCCAGCCCAGCGAGGGCACAGCCAACACATCAGAACAGACATTTGTACCGAGGCAGTCCACCAGGGAAAGAAAGGCTCCCGACTGCCTCACCTTGTAAATAGTTTTCACTTTGACTTTGGGGGGGAGTGATATTGTGTATCTGTAAAGCATGCACTCCCATGTTCCACCACCAGGGAGTGCATGCCCTGAAGTCCCAAGGGATCTCAGCATCCCTTGGGAGCACTGTATATAAGCCGACCCCTAAGGCCTGTTCCTCACTCTGGAGTGTCTTAATAAAGACTGAGGTCACTGTTACTTTAACCTCCCTGTGTGCAGTCTCATCTGTGTTAGGAACACAATATTACCTGTTGTAATTAAGTAGAGTCCATAGGATGCAAGTAGACTGTTGTTTTGTCCGATAGGCTACGTGCATGTGTGTGTTTAATTAACTTATTCCAAATTGTTTTCAAAGAATTGGTCTTGTTAATTTAATGCCAGAGGGAGACAATCTTAAATGGTGCATAAACTTGTTCCCAGGCCACCACAGTTACTGCTTAAAGCTGATTGCCAGAAGATGTGGTCTGATGGACAGTCCTGGGAACAGACTACTTGCATCAGTTTCTCTGCAAGTTAAATGTAATGTAGATCCAATGGCCACAGGATGATGCACTAACATTCCCCTAAAGTTGCTTTCAACTGTCACTGTTAAGGTCCAAATAGTGACTTCAGGCATGATAATGGAGTTTCATAAGTTTGGATGCCCGCTGCAATGACCAGAGAAACACAACACTGGAACAATTGGGCTCCACATTTTTGTAAAATGATTTGCAATATACTGATACATTGATATCCCGACACATGTGACTACACCCACATTGCTGTGTTAATAAGAACATAAGTATTAGAAATAGGAGTAGGCCATACGGCCCCTTGAGCCTGCTCCATCATTCAATAAGATCATGGCTGGCCTTCGACCTCAACTCCACCATCCCCATATCCCCTGATTCCCCAGGAGACAAAAATCTATCTATCTCAAGCGTGGAATAAACTTAACGACTCAGCATCAACAGCCTATTGGGGCAAAGAATTCCGGAGATTCACAATCCTCTGAGTGAAGAAATGTTTCCTCATCTCAATCTTAAAAGACGACCCCTGATTCTGAGACTATGAGCTAGAACCTCCACTTTTATGCTTATCGCCCAAAACCAGGCATTATTTCCGGCGTGGGCGTTAAAAAAGGGTTTTCAGATCGCCGGCTTCTCGCCCATTCTGAAAGCACTTAGTCTCCATTTTTGAAAATGGGTGTTACCGCGAGCGATATGAAATGGGTGGTGGCGTTAAATTTTTTTGACCTTCTGCTGTAAAGTGCGGCTGTCCTTAGCAACGGCATGGCAACTCTCGATTCCCGCGATTCAGGAGGTCAAGGGTCATCATGACATGCATAGAAGAGGAGACAGAGAGAGAGGGAGCTCAGAGGGACTGAAGGCATGTCTGGGTGTGGTGTGGCTGCTTTGGGAGGAAGGAGGGAGACTTTAGAGCTTCACAGCAAGTAGGTGAACAAAAATTAGCTGTTACCAGCCACATATTTGCCCAAATTTGGCCTATAATGGTGAGAGAGGAGGAGGCATCACAGCACGCTGTGGAGACTGACGCTGGAGAGAGCAGTGAGATGGGAGAGGAACACATTAGAGGGCGCAAAAGAGCCAGGAGGTTCTCGGACGAGGCAAATGATTCCCTCCTGCAGGAGATCGAGTTACGTTGGGGTGATTTGACACAGGGAGGGCATGGGAAGCCCACCTTAAAGGCATACCAGAGGATATGGACCGAGATAGCAGAGGTGGTCTTGTCAGTGACCAACGAGATGTGTGAGGGCAACCAATGCCGCAAACGATGGAACGACCTTGTGGGATTCACAAGAGTAAACATTACATTGATTTTTCATGTACTTATATATTTATATAATTTGATTTGTAACAGTCATGAGTGACTATCATCAGATGTGAGGTCTTTCACTTTTACTGGGAATGTTTTACTCAAAGTCTGCGGTCACGGTGTACGTCTTTAGGTAAAGAATGATAATTTTCATAATAATCACGATTACATCTGTCGGCCATGTGTTGTATAAGTCTCTGTGACAGGACCTAGCAATTATAACATGCAATGATCTCATGCCATGTCATCCTGTCACCTTTTACAGAAGAAGCTATTGACGATGAGGTCCATGCAGAGGTGAACGGGTGGGGGGCCACCAGTCCCCAGCGACATTACTGAGATGAATGAGCGGGTGCTCACACTTGTGGGGAAGCACCCCCAGACAGCCACGGATGCATCTGCAGACCCTGAAGTGATGCCTGTGATTAAAACTTACACCATTGCGTGATGTGGAGTCAATAGATGCCACACCCACTCATATCCGGGCAATCATATATGATAGATGATTTCTAAAATTGTCCGAGAAATAATGATGGCCTAATGAAAATCATTGCAATATAAATGTGTTGATGGTTATGAAATGTGATGTCTGTGATGATTTTGATGGCGGTGGTGCTTTTGTTGTGCATATGCTGTATGTAGCGCTGGACTCACCTTGTGACCCTAGCACCCCCTTCTCCTCTAATAACCTCATTTGTGTTTTGCAGCTCAGCCAGCAGCGCATCCCAAGGCAAAACCACAGAGGCCAGAAGGTGGGGGCGCGGGGCCCGACTCTCCGGACGATCCAACATCTGGTGCTGAGGAGCTCCGATTCTCGACCGTCAATCCGCTGGGTCGCGGATGAGAGCGCGGACTTTGAGGAACCTGCATCGCCACGCTCCAGAAGCCATTCCACCTCAAGGCCATCTAGTGGTCCTCCGGTCATTCCTGCCTCCACTCTGGAGGTACCTGCCCCTAGCACCTCGCCACAGGGCACCTCATTTGTCCCCAGGACGGTGCCGACCCTGCAAAGGCCTCGGGGATGTGGCAGGTCTGTTCCACAAGCACCACTTGACAGCAGAGAGATGGTACAGTTGGCCGGAGGCTGTAGACATTGGTGACCAGCTCATCGAAGCATTGGGGGGCATATCCTGATAGCTGGCCACCATGACTGAGTACGTTCCACGGATGGCGGAGGCTCTGAATGCAATAGCCAGGAACACTGCTGGCACAGGCCTCCCAGTGGTCCCCGAGCGCAGCACTCCACCCCTAGGTTCCGCAGCATCACTGTGAACGACAGATGAGAGCAAGGGCCAAGATGCTGCTTCTGGATCAGAAAATGTTGTCCCCTCGGCACCCCCCGCTCTCGTACCGTGCAACGACCGCATCTGCCTTCATCCCCCCCCCAATGGGGCACCACCTGAGGAGCACCTCGGCCAGGTGCCGTGGAGCGAGGAAGGGAAGGGGTAGAGGTGGGGAGAAGAAGGGGAGGGGGGAAGGAAAGTGAGGTGCATGTCCACAGGTGATGGCTGTGTTATATCACCATCTGGGTGTATGCAATTTGTTGCAATGTATGGGGGCTGGGGACCACGCTCCTGCTTTACCTTTGTATTCTGTGTTGCTGGACATGTTGAACATGTGATTGATGTCAATGGTGGAAAAAGCGGGGTGTGGGCGGGCGTTGGGTGTTATTGCCTGTGATACTTATGATTTCAGACCAATGTTGGTATAAAATTTTTGTTATTGAACATAACCTTGTTGTGCATTGTCTCAGATAGCTGCACCATTACACACTGGTGATTCCTTAAGATGAAAGGGTTAAATACAACTTAACATCAATCAACATAAATTTTAACTGGCACCAAGTTGATGGGCACCATGATGTCTGAGCTGCACACACACAGCAGTGTGTCATCATTGTCACTCACATCAACGCTCTTTCAGGCAAATCATTCAGATCTCAGCTCCTCACGTAAGAGTCTTGCAGCTATGTAACCACCACGAGCCCTTTCCTGCGGTCTGGAGGGGGTCGTGGGCATGGTTGCATAGCCAGCCTGATTGTCTGGCAACAGGTCAGCGTCCAGCCCCTTGTCACCCTCTTCCTCTCCTGAGGTGGAGCATCAGTGCCTTCTGGCAATTCTTGGCCCCTCCTGATAGCCAGGTTGTGCAGCATCGAGCACACAACCACGAATTTAGCTTCTTGCTCAGGGTTGTATTGTAGCTCCCCTCCTGAGTGGTCAAGTTATCTGAAGCGCTGCTTAAGCACAGTTATTGTTTGGTGGCCCCATTGCATTGAAAGTATAATAGCAATTGATCTGAAGCACAGATTTCCTCACTAAAATACACCTGGAGTAAAGCCCCACTAGTCCAGAGTCTGAAAATATGTTATGTGAGATGGTCACCTGAGAAGAACTCCAGAGTCAATGCAAACTCCCCCGAAGTTGAGGCAGCCTTCTAAATGAAGCGACCTTTCATTTTAAAAATGCCAGCCACACCGCTGGCATTCATTCAGGACAGTTCCACTTTTTCTGGACGTTTTTTTGGGCGAGCGATATTGTGGGCGATGTGTGCGAGGTGGTGAAAGTGACGGTGGCCGATCTCCTGGGCGTTAGTTTCACCAAATGTGGTCTTTACGACAAAAAAAAATGGGCGGGTGGTATTTTGAATCTCGGCGTTAATTTAGTGCGGAAAGTAACGCTGGGCGATATTATGGGCGTTGATTTCGCCCATTCTGATGATTCCGCCCCAAAAAAGTGGGCCGGCGGTAATATTTTTTCTCGCCGTTAAGCACATGGGGAAAGTAACGCTCGGCGATAAGTTTCCTAAAAATGCCCGTCAGTTTCCATTTTGTGCCAAAATGGGCGATTTATGGGCGTTATACATAATTTCAGCAGTAAAATGGGCGTTAAGTGGGCGTTAAGCATGCAAAAATGTGGAGGTTCGAACCCTATGGCTCCTAGTTCTAGACTCCCCAGCCAGAGGAAACAATCTCTCAGCATTTACCCTGTCAAATCCCCCTCAGAATCTTATATGTTTCAATGTTCACAACTTCTGTCACATAGGGTACATTTTGTGAAGCTCTGCATAGAGCCTTGCTTTATGGGAATATGGGCCAGAGAATTGAATTAACTTCTAAGATGGCTCAGTACTGAAAAATCAGAGCATTGTGAAAATAAGGCGCCCTGTCCTTCATGCCCAAATCTGTAATCCACACTCCTGTAATGTGATGCGCTGTGCTGGGAATCTCACCTTACTAAATGTACTCTATTGGGCTACGTTATCCCTTCTCTGTGTGTTGGGGGAATTAAAGGGACAGAACCTTTGCCCGTTGGCTGATTTGTCCTTCTGACCTCTGTTGGCCCTGTGGATATGATGGATTCCCTTCCTTTGCCTCTCTAAACACTCTAATGTCTGCTCACAACAAGGACTCTGTGGCACCTCTTTGATTTCCATACCTCACTCAATTAGAATTACCTCCTCAATTAGTTTTCAACTAAAAATATATGATTTTAATGAATTATTATGTTGATGGTGTCACAGTGGTGCCGAATGTTAGGCAGCAACATGGAACAGGGTGACATCGGTTTACAACTTCAAGAGTTCTTAATCTCAGCTAAACTGCCACAGCAGGTTAAGGCCATGGGATAGAATTTTATGGGGGTCCTCCCATTTTCCGGGAGATAGCTGAAAAGAGATTCTTTTGCTTTTTCCAGTTACTTAGTGTACAGTATGTTTTGTTACATCTTTTTTTTTGCAGAGTAAGTGGATATTTGAACCTTTAATGTATTAGTCATAGAGCTTGTTGTACTGACAATGTGGAGTCCCTGTGTACTCAGTAGGATATAGCTTACAATGACCAGTGGTCCTCAAGGCATTTCTATAAGAGAGTAATAAGATTTTTGCTTTTGACAGATATCCACCTGGAACAACCTCGATGCAGAAAGTCGCTGTGGTTCACAGTGACTTCTTTGCTGAAATGTGTCAAAACCATAACTCAGAATAAATGCCTTTGATGTGAGCCCAAATCCCACTGGAGCCAAGAGTTGCTGCCTTTACTTCTAGTCTATATGTTTTTCCATCGTCTTGAAGTTTGTTTGCTCGTAAATGTTTTAATCATTCACTTGTTAAATTGAATGATAATACTCCAATTGTGGGCAGCACAGGCCATCTTCTCAAATTAAATGTCTGAGTTCCAAGTCTTTCCAAGAAATGACCCAACATTTATGAATTTAAATGCTTAACCAAATATTTATTGCTGAAAGTATTGGTAAAAGTATCAGTGGATGTTGTTGATGTGGATTTCTTCTTCACAAAAATGGCATAATATTTAATACTTGCAAATAGTTTTCTCCGGTTTCTTCTGTTAGCTATAAAATCATATCTATTACCCGAGTACATTAACAGACTAGAGGGAGGCAATTTTCATCCGCTGATGGAATTCATTTCTAAATGGTTACGAATTGATTCTAATCCTGGTGGAACGGTACTGAGCTAATTGCACTTAAATTTTGCAGGTCAGCGTTTGCATGATTATTCGCGTATCTAAATGTAGATTTGGGCAGATGTAGGGACCATATGAGTGTAGATGCAGGTGAAGGGATGGGAATAATTAAAAGGGAGTGTGTCACAATAGGGTGACAAAAATTCTGAAAGCCTTGAAAAAGGTTCAAAGAGTATAACAAGCCATCAACAATCTTTACAAAAGCAAAATACTGCGGTTGCTGGAATAAAAGCAGAAAATGCTGGAAATACTCAGCAGGTCAGACTGCATCTGTGGAGAGAGAAACAGAGTTACCGTTTCAGGTCGATGACCCTTCATCAGAACTGGGAAAAGTTAGAGATGTAACAGGTTTTTAAGCAAGTATAGAGGCAGTGAAAGGGGGGAGGGGCAAAAATAACAAAATGAAAGGTCTATGATAGGGTGGAAGGCAGGAGAGATTGAGAGACAAAAGGGATGATGGTGCAAGGCAAAAGGAGATGGTAATAGGACTAATTAAGAAACAAAAGATGAGTCTACATTGGGTGTAAATGGAAATGGCAGAACAGCTGCATGGGAAAGAGAAAAAAAAACCCAGAAAATAAAAATAGGGGCCGGGGTTACGGTTTGAAATTGTTGAACTCGATGTTGAGTCCAGAAGGCTGTAAAGTGCCTAAACGAAAGCTGAGATGCTGTTCCTCGAGCTTATACTGAGTTTCATTGGTACAGTGTAAGAGGCCGAGGATGGAGAGATCAGAGTTGGAGTGGAGGGGAGAATTAAAGTGACAGGTAATTGGAAGCTCAGGGTCACGCTTACGGACTGAATGGAGGTGTGCTGCAAAGCCGTCACCCAATCTACGCTTGGTCTCCCCAATGTAGAGGAGACCGCATCGTGAGCAGCGAATACAGTATACCAAATTGAAAGAAGTACAAGTAAATTGCTGTTTCACCTGGAAGGAATATTTGGGGCCCTGGATAGTGGGAAGGGAGGAGGTAAAAGGGCAGGTGTTGCATCTCCTACGCTTGCATGGGAAGGTGCTGTGGGAAGGGGAGGGGGTGTTGAGGGTGATTGAGGAGTTGTCGCGGAGGGAACGGTCCCTTCAGAATGTTGTGGGGGGAGGGGAGGGGAAGATGTGATTGGTGGTGGGTTCACGCTGGAGGTGGCGGAAATGGCGTAGGATGATCTGTTGAACGTGGAGGCTGGTGGGGTGAAAGGTGAGGACAAGGGAACCCTGTCGTGGTTCTGGAAGAGAAGGGAGGGGGTAAGAGCAGAAGTGCAGGAAATAGAATGGTCACCGTCAAGGCCCATGTTAACCACGGCGGAGGAGAATCTTCGGTTGAGGAAAAAGGAAGACATATAGGAAGCACTAATATGGAAGATGGTGTCATCAGAACAGATGCGACGGAGACAGAGAAACTGGGAGAATGTAATAGAGTCCTTACAGGAAGCGGGGCGGGATGAATGTAGTCCAGGTAACTGTGGGAGTCAGTCAGAGGAGCAGTTTGGAGTGTTGAATTCATACTCTATTTGTTTGTTAAAGCTCACTAGACAGGCATTAAGACCCTGTGGGAGCTATTCACACATTTTCGTTGGCGTTCTGAAATCTGGGATGTGAGTGTGGTTATCTTCGCGCTAGGTTTGGCTGGGGGTTTGATAATGTCCAGTAGCCAGCGAAGATTCAATCCAATCACGAGCTCAGCGGGTGTCTTCACCGTTAGCGAGTGCTTTGTTGAACGGTATGTGCAGAGAATGGTTTGAACTGCTTCGTCGAATGTTTGGCCTGCTGCGTGATTGGCTTTCAAACTCTCTTTGATGATGCGGTTAAATCTCTCAACACCTCCGTTGCTTTGAGGATTGTACTGGGCAGTAAGGCGATGCTCGATAGAATGAAGAGTGAGGAAATCGGCGAACTGGTCGGACACAAACTGTGGTCCATTGTCAGTGATTATGACCTCTGGGAGGCCCCACTTCGTGAACATACGCTGCACAATACTGATGATCGTTGATGAAGTCACTGAACTTGTTGTAGCGATTTCTGGCCATTTGGAATGCAAGTCATGTACTACAACAAGGAAACGCTGGTGCTGTGGAGCGGCTTCAACTGGACCGAAGTTATCCAACTGAAGTTGTTGCTATGGTCTTTGTGGCCATGGAATGGGCTTCATTGGCGCTGGTCGGATGTTTGTGGCCTTTTCGCTCAGACTGCATGCTTCGCAGTGTGAGACAAACTCCTCGATGCGAGGATCAATCCCAGGCTACCATACTGAATCACGACATCTCTGCTTCATGCGGACAATGCCAGGGTGTCCATCGTGTGCCAATGAGAGAATGGGCTGTTGAAGTGACTTGGGAATTACTGCTCTATCACCATGAGCTAGGCAGCCATCGTTTCAAACGGAAAATTCATCACGAAGTCTGTGGAAGGTTTTCAGCTCTTCCGGAATTTGCTTAGGCCACTCTGTCTGGAGGAAATGGCACACATGCTGGAGCGTAGCATCACGCTATGATTCAGTTTTCTGTTTGTTGCAGGAGACAAGGTTTCTGATGGACTGAGTGATGATTGACGTGACATATGTGTCATCATCTGTGAACAAGTCAGTACCAGAGTCCAAAGCAAGTGTCGAGCGGCTGAGCATGTCAGCTACGTGGTTGCGACTGCCAGCGATGTACTGTACATCAAAGTTATACTGATGAAGGCGATCTGACCATCGGCTGATTTGTAGTGTTCTGTGCCCAGATCCTGTCGTAGCGAATAGCGTAGTTAGCGCTTGGTGATCCATGCGGAGGGTAAATTTACTGCCATAGAGGCAGATGTGCCAGCGTTCACATGCGTAGATGCAAGCGAGTGCTTCGCGTTCCCCTGTAGAGTATTTACGTTCTGCAGATGAGAGCGTGTGAGAGGCAAAGGCTACTGGGCATTCCAGGCCGTCAATCCATTGCGAGAGCACAGCACACAAGGCAGTGCCTGATGCATTCGTGATGATGGACGTAGTGGCATTCAGATCAAACTGCGCTAGGATAGGAGGGGATGTGATTTTCTCCCTTAAGTGTGGTGAATGCCCGAGCCTGGGAATCTGTCCATTCCCAAGAGATGTTCGAGCGCTGCAACTTGCGAAGTGGTTCGGCATTGTACGATTAGTGCGGGATGAACTTCAGATAGAAGTTGCAAGTGCCGAGGAATGATGAAAGTTCTTTGACATTGGTAGTATTGTGTTCCTAACACAGATGAGGCTGCACACAGGGAGGTTAAAGTAACAGTGACCTCAGTCTTTAATAGTGAGGAACAGGCCTTAGGGGCCGGCTTATATACAGTGCTCCCAGGGGATGCTGGGATCCCTTGGGACTTCAGGGGATGAGCTCCCTGGGGGCGGAACATGGGAGTGCATGCTTTACAGATACACAACATCACTTGCCCCGCAAAGTCAAAGTGAAAACTATTTACAAGGTGAGGCGGTCAGGAGCCTTTCTTTCCCTGGTGGACCGCCTCGGTACAAATGTCTGTTCTGGTGTGTTGGCTGTGCCCTCGCTGGGCTGGCGTGTTGTTGGCCCTGCAGGGCTGCTGGGTGAGCCTGGCCTTGCTGGGCTGTTGGGCGTGATGGGTTCGATTTCCTGGTCGGGCGTGGTGTCGTTGATCCTTTGGGTGTGTGTTGTGGGCTCGAAAAAGGTGGTGTCTGCTGTGGATTGTTCAGGGCAGTCTGTGAACCGCAGCCTCGTTTGGTCCAGGTGCTTTCTGCAAATTTGTCCATTGCCTAGCTTGACTACAAGCACCCTATTCCCTTCTTTAGCTATCACTGTGCCTGTGATCCACTTGGGACCATGTCCATAGTTTAGCACATACACAGGGTCATTCAGATCAATTTCCCGTGACATAGTGGTGCGACCATCGTTTATATTTTTTTGCTGCCGCCTGCTTTCTACCTGATCATGCAGGTTGGGGTGAACCAGCGAGAGTCTGGTTTTAAGTGTCTTTTTCCTGAGTAGCGCAGCCGGGGGCACCACTGTGAGCGAGTGGGGTCTTGAGTGGTAGCTGAGCAGTACTCGGGACAGGCGGGTTTGGAGTGAGCTTTCTGTGACTCGTTTAAGGCTCTGTTTGATGGTTTATACTGCCCGCTCTGCCTGCCCATTGGAGGCTGGTTTAAACGAGGCTGAGGTGACATGTTTGATCTCATCTCATGAATTCTTTAAATTCGGCACTGGTGAAACATGGCCTGTTGTCACTGACCAGTATGCCAGGCAGGCCGTGGGTGGCAAACATGACCCACAGGCTTTCAATGGTGGCGGTGGCGGTGCTTCCCGACATTATTTCATATTCAATCCATTTTGAAAAAGCATCCACCATCACCAGGAACATTTTACCGAGAAACGGGCCCGCATAGTCGACATGGATCCTCGACCATGGTCTGGAGGGCCAGGACCACAAACTTAGTGGTGCCTCTCTGGGCGCATTGCTCAACTGAGCACACACGCTGCATTGCCGTACACAGGACTCTAAGTCAGAGTCGACACCGGGCCACCACACGTGGGATCTGGCTATCGCTTTCATCATTACTACACCCGGGTGTGTGCTGTGGAGATCCGAGATGAACGTCTCCCTGTCCTTTTTTGGTAGCACTACGCGGTTACCCCACAACAGGCAGGCTGCCTGATTGGACAGCTCGTCCTTTCGCAGCTGGAACGGCTTGATTGGCTCTTGCTTTTCAACGGGGATGCTGGCCCAGCTCCCATGCAGTACACAGTTTTTTACGAGGGACAGCAGAGGATCTTGGCTGGCCGTGGCAGGTGATTTATCATTTTCAAAAGCTTCCATGACCATCAACAAGTCTGCGGGCTGCACCACCATCAACAAGTTTGCAGGCTGCGCCATTTCCACCCCCGTGGTGGGCGATGGTAGCCGACTGAGAGCATCCACACAGTTCTCGGTGCCTGGCCTGTGGCGGATGGTATAGTTATACGCTGATAGTGCGAGTACCCACCTTTGTATGCGGGCTGAGGCATGAGTATTTACCCTCTTGTTTTCAGTGAACAGGGATGTGAGGGGCTTGTGATTGGTTTCCAGCTCAAATTTGAGGCCAAACAGGTACTGATGCATTTTCTTTACCCCGAACACACACACTAATGCCTCTTTCTCAATCATGCTGTAGGCCCTCTCGGCCTTAGAAAAGCTCCTGGAAGCATAAGCGACAGGTTGCAACTTCCCCGCAACGTTAGCTTGTTGTGATACACACCCGATTACGTTCGACGATGCATCACATGCCAGCACAAGTCTTTTACACGAGTTATACAGTACAAGTAGCTTGTTGGAGCATAAAATGTTTCTGGCTTTCTCAAAAGCAATTACTTGTTTTTTCCCCATATCCAGATCTCTTTGCGCAATAACACATGTGGGGGCTCTAAGAGGGTGCTTAACCCTGGTAGGAAGTTACCAAAATAGTTGAGGAGTCCCAAGAACGACCGCAGCTCCGTGACGCTCTGTGGCCTCGGCGCGTTCCTGATAGCCTCTGTCTTGGCGTCTGTTGGCTGAATGTCGCTCACGCGATCTTTCTCCCCAAAAACCCTGCTTCTGTTGCGATGCAGACGCATTTCGACCTCTTCAGCCGCAGCCCTACGTGATCCAGTCGCTGGAGGACCTCCTCCAGGTTTTATAGGTGCTCGGCGGTGTCCCGACTAGTGACCAATATGTCATCCTGAAAGACCACCATGCGTGGTACCGACTTGAGTAAGCTCTCCATGTTTCTCTGGAAGATCGGCGCAGCCAACCGAATTCCAAACGGGCATCTGTTGTAGGTGAACAGTCCCTTGTGCGTGTTGATGCAGGTGAGGCCCTTCGAAGACTCCTCCAGCTCCTGCGTCATGTAGGCCGAAGTCAGGTCGAGCTTGGTGAATGTCTTGCCTCCTGCCAGTGTCGCAAATAGGTCGTCTGCCTTAGGTAGCTGGTATTGGTCCTGTAGCGAGAAACGATTAATAATCGTCGCAAATCCTGACCGTGCCATCACTTTTGAGTACTGGAACAATCGGGCTGACCCACTCGCTGAATTCCACTGGAGAGATGATGCCCTCGCGTTGCAGCCTGTTCAGCTCGATTTCTACTCTCTCTCTCATCATGTGAGGTACCGCTCGCGCCTTGTGGTGAATGTGTCATGCCTCTGGGACCAAGTGGATCCGCACCTTTGCCCCAGAAAAGTTTCCAATGCCTGGCTCAAAAAGGAAAGAAAATTTGTCAAGAACCTGGGTACATGAGGCCTCATCAACATGTGATAGCGCTCGGATGTCATCCCAGTTCTAGTGAATTTTGCCCAGCCAGCTCCTTCCAAGCAGTGTGGGGCCATCGCCTGGGACAATCCAGAGTGGCAGTTCGTGCACCGTGCCCTCGTAGGTGACCTTGACCATGGCGCTGCCCAGGACAGTGATAAGCTCTTTGGTGTACGTTCTCAGTTTCGTGTGGATGGGGCTCAGGGCTGGTCTGAATGCCTTGTTGCACCACAGTCGCTCAAACATCTTTTTACTCATGATGGATTGGCTAGCGCCAGTGTCCAGTTCCATGGCTATGGGTAAGCCATTCAATTTTACGTTTAGCATTATAGGTGGACATTTCATCGAAAATGTGTGCACCCCGTGTACTTCAGCATCTGCCTCCTCTCTCTGAGGCTCGAAATTGCTTTGATCCACTGTGGGCCGATCTTCTTCTACAACGTGGTGGTTAGCAGGTTTTGCAGAGCTTGCAGCTCATTTGCAAGCTCGTTGGAGGTGCCCCATTGTTCCACAGCTCTTGCAAACATACCCTTTGAAGCAGCATGAATAGGCTGAATGGAAGCCTCCACAACGGCAACAAGGTGTGAATTGCCTTGCATTCAGCCTCTGTTGGGGACTCTGAGTCCTCTGGGGCACCTGAAGCCTGCTGGCAGTTGCAGACTAGTGGGTTCTGCCCTGGACATTTCTGCTCGCAAACACAGTTCCAGTTAATTTATGAACATTGCTAGCACTTGTGTGCTGAGAGATTTGTTCGGTGTTATCACTGGTGGACATAAACGCCTGCGCTATCGCAATGGCCTTACTGAGTGTCGGTGTCTCTACAGTCTAAAGTTTTCGTAGGATGGTCTCATGGCCAATGCCCAGTAGAAAAAAGTCTCTGAGCATTTGTTCTAGGTAGCCATCAAATTCACATTGTCCTGCAAGTCGCCTTAGCTCGACAACGTAGCTCGCCACTTCCTGTCCTTCAGATCGCTGGCACGTGTAGAAGCGATACCTCGCCATCAACACGTTCTCTCTCGGGTTAAGATGCTCCCGAACCAGTGTACACAGCTTCTCATCTGTGGGTTTCACCGGAGCCAGAAGATTCTTCATGAGGCTGTAGGTCAGTGCCCCGCAGACTGTGAGGAGAACAGCTCTGCTTTTTGCAGCGCTTCCTTCTCTGTCCAGCTCGTTGGCTACAAAGTACTGGTCTAGCCGTTCAAAATTGGCTTTCCAGTCCTCACCCTCCGAGAACTTCTACAGGATGCCCACAGTTTGCTGCATCTTTACGTTGGATTCATATTCTCGTCGCCAGTTATTGTGTTCCTAACACAGAAGAGGCTGCACACAGGGAGGTTAAAGTAACAGTGACCTCAGTCTTTAATAAGACACTCCAGAGTGAGGAACAGGCTTATATACAGTGCTCCCAAGGGATGCTGGGATACCTTGGGACTTCAGGGGATGAACTCCCTGATGGCGGAACATGGGAGTGCATGTTTTGCAGATACACAACAGGTAGCCTCCTGCATTCGCTGGAACGTGTCAATGATGTCCTTATGCTGTGACTCTGTAGCCCAGAAAGTTTATTTCTCCAGCAGCGAATGTGCACTTATCAGCATTAAGTGTAATGTTATGAGTAGCAAGTCTAGCCATAACTGCGTGAAGTCGCTGGTCATGTTCTTCCATTGTCCGTTCATGGACGATGATCTCGTCAAGCAGATTGAGGGCTTCCTCGATGCCTGCTAGCATAATAGTTACAATCTTTTGAAATGCACTTGGTGCAGATGATAGTCCGTAGTCAATACTGATATAGACCATCATGCATCGTGAATGCCATGAGTGGTTTGCTGTCCTCCGTTAAGGGTATTTGCAGGTAACTGTGGTGCATGTCTAGTTTCATAAAAACTATTGAGCCGTGGAATTCTGAAGACAGTTTGTCAATGGTATTAAGAGGGTACTTGTCGGGCATGATGGCCTTGTTGACCTCTTTCAGGTCGATGCATAGGCGGATCTCCCCATTTTTACATAAGAACAATACAACATAAGAAATAGGAGCAGGAGTATGCCACCTGGCCCCTCAAGTCTGCTCCGCCATTCAATAAGATCATGGCTGATCTGATCATGGACTCGGCTCCACTTCCCTGCCCGCTCCCCATAGCCCTTTATTCCCTTATGGCTCAAAAATCTGTCTATCTCCGCCTTAAATATATTCAATGACCCAGCCTCCACAGCTCTCTGGGGCAGAGAATTGAATAGATTACAACCCGCTGAGAGAATAAATTCCTCCTCATCTCAGTTTTAAATGGGCGGCCCCTTATTCTGAAACTATGTCCCCTAGTTTTAGTTTCCCCTATGAGTGGAAATATCCTCTCTGCATCCACCTTGTCAAGCCCCCTCATTATTTTATATACTTTGATAAGATTATCTCTCATTCTTCTAAATTTCAATGAGTATAGGCCCAACCTACTCAACCTATCGTCATAAATCAACCCCCTCATCTCTGGAATCAACCTAGTGAACCTTCTCTGAACAGCCTCCAATACCTTAAATACGGAGACCAAAACTGTACGCAGTACTCTAGGTGTGGCCTCACTAATACCCTGTACAGTTGTAGCAGGACTTCTCTGCTTTTATGCTCTATCCCCCTTGCAATAAAGTCCAACATTCCATGTGCCTTCCTGATTACTTGCTGTACCTGCATACTGACATTTTGTGTTTCATGCACAAGAACCCCCCAGGTCCCTCTGTACTGCAGCACGTTGCAATTTTTCTCCATTTAAATTATAATTTGCTTTTCTATTTTTTCTGCCAAAGTGGATAACCTCACATTTTCCCATGTTATACTCCATCTGCCAAATTTTTGCTCACTCACTTAGCCTGTCTATATCCTTTTGCAGATTTTTTGTGTCCCCTTCACAATTTGCTTTCCCACCCATCTTTGTATCATCAGCAAACTTGGCTACATTACACTCGGTCCCTTCATCCAAGTTATTAATATAGATTATAAATAGCTGAGGCCCCAGCACCGATTCCTGCGGCACCCCACTAGTCACTGTTTGCCAACTGGAAAATTATCCATTTATCCTGACTCTGTTTCCTGTTGGTTCACCAATCCTCTATCCATGCTAATATATTACCCCCAACCCCGTGAGCTTTTATCTTGTGCAGTAACCTTTTATGTGGCACCTTATCGAATGCCTTCTGGACATCCAAATGCACCACATCCACTGGTTCCTCCTTATCCACCCTGTTAGTTACATCCTCAAAGAACTCCAGCAAATTTGTCAAACAGGATTTCCCTTTCATAAAACCATGCTGACACTGCTTGATCGAATTATGCTTTTCCCGCTACTGCTTCCTTAATAATGGACTCCAGCATTTTCACAACAACAGATGTTAGGCTAACTGTCTATTGTTTCCTGCTTTCTGACTCACTCCTTTCTTGATTAGGGGTGTTACATTTGCAGTTTTCCAATCCACTGGGTCCTGTCTTCCGCCCATGGGAAGGGAAGAGGACCTCCCTGTGTACTGTGACTCTCTCCATAAGCATATGGCAGGAATCATGGGAGAACCTGGGTGTAGCCATGCACCTCTGTACAGTGATTGTCAGTGTTTGCAGCACCGCAATGTTGCAGAACACTGACAGCACAAATGTCAAAATCAATGTGGACATAGTCACTTTAAGGAAACCGGCTGATGACACGTCATCAAATTATGTCATCAGAACCACTTCCTCTAATTGGCTGGGAAACGCGCTGGGTGGGCTTAACATGTCCAATCTAGGGAAATTCATTTCAGCGGCCAGGATGGAGACAGCAGCGGGGTCGGGACCCACCATCGACAGCACCCATCATGGACCCGCCGAGGTTCGTAAAATTCTGGCCATAGATTTAATGAGCTTGAGTTTTTGGACTAGAATCATGACTACAATCATTTTAATGAGGAGTGAACATGAATTTTACGTGCATTCTAGACAATTTTCAGGTGGCGCAGCTTTACCTTTTTTAGTCTAAACTCTGCCATTTCTTGACTAACGAGTTTCTAACCCAATATTTTTATGGATTTGGTGTTGGTGTTCATAGTTGTTGGTAAGACCCATGAGGCTGGACTGAAGGAAGTCCATCAGGTGGTGGTAGTAAGGACTGTGGTGATAACGAGTGCAGAACTGTTGGTGAATTGGGAAATGGAGTGATGGTTCAGGTGAAGCACTCTTGGATGAGCGGCTCTCAGAGATCTGGCAGCTAGGAGCACTGGCAGTCGATGCCATTCCTGCTCTTCCTCTTCCTCCTTCTCCTTCTGTATTATCACTGCAAAGGTGGTGGTAAGGGCTGGTCCCTCAGTATAGCAAAGTTATGCAGCATACAGTACATGACCGTACATTTTGAAACACGGTCAGAGCTCCTCCTTAATGTTTTAGACAGCGGAAGCGTTATTTGAGCACACCACACCAATAGTCTGCTCAATGATATTTCTGGTGACGGCATTGTAGGCTAGCTTTGCATCTGTACCTGTATGCTGCGCTGCCTGTGGTCACAAACAAGCTGGGAATTGAAGGAGAAATATCCCTATCTGTTGAGAAAGATGCCAAGTTGGTGGTCGGGAGCAAACATGGCAATGTGGTTCAGTCTATGAATATGCAGGCAAAGCCTACTGCTTTTGTCTGACTTTGCTCTGCCCAAGGGAAATATGTATATTGTTTTATTCATTCATGGGAGGTGGGTATCAAGGCCAGCATTTATTGCCCATTCCTAATTGACCTCGAATGGCTTGCTGGGTCATTTCAGAGCCACCCACATTGCTGTGGGTCTGGAGTCACATGTAGGCCAGACCAGGCAGATTTCCTTCCTTAAAAGGACATTGGTGAACCAGATGAGTTTTTGTGGTAGTTTCATGGTCATCATTAGTGATGCTAGCTTTTTATTCCAGATTTAATTAACAACATTTAAATTCCCCAGCTGCCGTGGTAGGATTTGAACTCTTGTCTCCAGAATTATTAGTCCAGGCCTCAGGATTACGAGTCCAGGAACATTGCTGCCCTTCCCATTGAAGTATGTGTTCCTCTTGGCATAGAAAGCCTTGGTGACCTCCCTGATGCAGCAAACTGCGCGACGTCGCTGATGTTACCTGGAACGACCATGTGGTGTAAAAGTTAAGGGCCATGGTGATCCCGACAGCCACAGTTAGTGCTCTTTATGCCCTGGTTTAAGGCTATAGTATTGGCTGCAGCAGGCGTCCTAGATCGGTCTTCATTGCAGTCTTACCTCATGGACAACCCCAACAGCGACAGACCGGAACACTGACCGCCATAGTTGCCCGGGAACTTAGACGCTTTGATATCGACATCACAGCCCGAAGCAAGACCCGGCGGGCAGGGGAAGGCCAGCTCAAGGAACAAGGTGGAGGTTACACCTTCGTCTGGAAAGAGAAACCAGAGGCAGACGCCGCCTCCACGGAGTTGGCTTCGCCATCAAAAATGAGCTGGTCGACGGCCTCAAAGACTCCCCTGCGGGACTAACGAACGCCTCATGACGCTTTGATTCACCCTATCCGGAACCAGTGCGCCACAGTCATCAGCGCGTATGCCTCAACACTCGATGCAACAGATGAGGCCAAAGAGGGTTTTTACTCCAACCTCAAAAAGTCCCTGATCGGAGTCCCCACGGGCGACAAACTGATCCTCCTCGGCGACTTCAATGCCAGGGTTGGCAGGAACACAGCCCTCTGGGGAGGCGTGATTGGCAGAGAGGGGATAGGGAAAGCCAACTCCAGCGGTACCCTATTCCTTACAAAATGCCAAGAGCATGAACTTGTCATCACCAACAACTTGTTCCGCCAGAGAGACAAATACAAGGCATCGTGGCAACACCCTCGCTCCAAGCAATGGCACCTGCTCTACTATGTCATCATCCGAGCCAGGGATCGCAAGGATGTGCACATCACCCATGCCATGACAGGAGCTGACAACTGCTGGATGGACCATCGCCTAATCCGATCCATCATTGACATCAACACAGCCCCAAAGCAAAGGGGACAGCAGAAGCAATGTTGCAAAAAAGTCAATGCCGGGGCACTTAAGGATCCAGCTAAGAGAGCCCTCTACAGTCAGCGCCTCACAGCTAACCTGGCGAGCCTTGATGACCCCGAGATGCAGAATGCCTGCAGCGCTTGGTTTGCCCTCCAGGCCTCCATAACCAGGGTCTGCAAGGAGACGCTCGGTCACTCAACCAGGAAACACCAGGACTGGTTTGATGAGAATGATCAGGAGATTCAAGAACTAATAGGCTGCAAGCGCAGGGCATTTCTGAGCCTTAAACAGCAACCCAATTCGGGAGCAGCAAAGCAGCATTACAGACAGCTAAAGGCAAAGGTCCAACAAAAACCCGGGACCGAAAGAACAGGTGATGGATGGAGAAAGCACAGGAGATACAGCAGCTAACCGACAGCCATGATGTGCGAGGATTCTTCACCACAGTCAAGGCCACCTACGGACCAAACTCCCAAGGCCCCACCCCACTCATGGCCAAGAACAGGGAAACATTCATCAAGGACACCGAGGCAGTCAGGGCCCGCTGGAAGGAACACTTCGAAGATCTCCTCAACCGAGACTCTGCCTTTGACTCGAGTGTTCTCGACTCCATCCCGCAGCATGCTACCCGCCACCACCTCAGTGAGACCCCAACACTGCATGAGGTAGAAAAAGCCATAAGACAGCTAAAAAACAAGGCTACTGAGCAGATGGAATCCCTGCTGAGGCACTGAAGTATGGCGGAGAGGCACTACTGGCGCAAATACACGACCTCATCTCTCCCATTTGGAGGGAGGAGAGCATGCCGGGAGATCTTAGAGATGCAGTGATCGTGACCATCTTTCAAAAAGGGGACAAGTCTGACTGCGGCAACTACAGAGGAATCTCCCTGCTATCAACCATTGGGACAGTCGTCGCTAGAGTCCTCCTCAACTGCCTTCTCCCCGTGGCCGAGGAGCTTCTCCCGGAGTCGCAGTGCGGATTTTGTCCCCTCCGGGGTACAACGGACATGATCTTTGCGACAGCTGCGGGGAAAATGCAGGGAACAGCGCCAGCCCTCATACCTGGCCTTCTTCGACCTTACAAAGGCCTTCGACACTGTCAACTGCGAGGTCCTTGGAGCATCCTCCTCCGTTTCGGATGCCCCCAAAAGTACGTCACCATACCCCGCCTGCTCCACGATGACATGCAAGCGGTGATCCTTACCAACGGATCCATCACAGACTCAATTCATGTCTGGACCGGGGTGAAGCAGGGCTGCGTCATCGCCCCAACCCTCTTCTCAATCTTCCTCACTGCCATGCTCCATCTCACAGTTGATAAGCTCTCCGCTGGAGTGGAGCTAAACTACAGAACCAGTGGGAAGCTGTTCAATCTTCGTCGTCTCCAGGCCAGGTCCAAGACCACTCCAACCTCTGTCATTGAGCTACAGTACGCAGACGACGCCTGCGTCTGTGCACACACAGAGGCTGAAGTCCAGGACATAGTTGACGTATTTACCGAGGTGTATAAAAGCATGGGCCTTATGCTAAACATTAGGAAGACAAAGGTCCTCCACCAGCCTGTCCTCGCCGCTCAGCACTGCCCCCCAAACATCAAGATCCATGGCATGGCCCTGGACAACGTAGACCACTTCCTCTATCTCCGGACACTCCTATCAACAAGAGCAGGCATTGATGATGAGATCCAACACCGCCTCCAGTGCAGCCTTCGGCCACCTGAGAAAAAGAGTGTTTGAAGATTAGTCCCTCAAAACGGTCACTAAGATCATGGTCTACAGGGCCGTAGTAATACCCGCCCTCCTGTATGGCTCAGAGATATGGACCATGTACAGTAGACACCTCAAGTCGCTGGAGAAATACCACTAGCGATGTCTCTGCAAGATCCTGCAAATCCCCTGGGAGGACAGATGCACAAACATTAGCGTCCTCATCCAGGCCAACATCCCCAGCATTGAAGCACTGACCACACTTGATCAGCTCCGCTGGGCAGGCCACATAGTTCGCATGCCAGATACGAGACTCCCAAAGCAAGCGCTCTACTTGGAATTCGTCCATGGCAAACGAGCCAAAGGCGGGCAGAGGAAACGTTATAAGGACATTCTCAAAGCCTCCCTGATAAAGTGCGACATCCCCACTGACACCTGGGAGTCCTTGGCCATAGTGGAGGAAGTGCATTCGGGAGAGCGCTGAGTTCCTCAAGTATCGTCGCCGAGAGCATGCAAAAATCAAGCGCAGGCAGCGGAAGGAGCATGCGGCAAACCAGGCTCCTTGCCCACCCTTTCCCTCAACGACTATCTGTCCGACCTGTGACAGAGACTGTGGTTCTCATGTTAGACTGTATAGCCACCTAAGAACTCATGCTAAGAGTGGAAGCAAGTCTTCCTCGAATCCGAGGGCCTGCCTATGATGATGACACTGGGAAATTCCTTGGAGCTGCTCCCAATCCGCTGCTGTAACCTCGCTAGGACTGTGGCAGAACATAAGAACATAAGAAATAGGAACAGGAGTAGGCCATACAGCCCCTCGAGCCTGCTCTGCCACTCAATAAGATCATGGCTGATCTGATCATGGACTCAGCTCTACCTCCCTAAACGCTCCCCATAACCGCTTATCTCTTTAAAATTTAAGAAACTGTCTATTTCTGTCTTAAATTTATTCAATGTCCCAGCTTCCACAACTCTCTGAGGCTGCAAATTCCACAGATTTACAACCCTCTGAGAAAAGAATTGTCTCCTCATCTCCGTTTTAAACGGGCGGCCCCTTATTCTAAGATCATGCCCTCTAGTTCTAGTCTCCCCCATCAGTGGAAACATCCTCTCTACATCCACCTTGTCAAGCCCCCTCATAATCTTACACGTTTCGATAAGATCACTTCTCATTCTTCTGAATTCGAATGAGTAGAGGCCCCGTCTATTCAACCTTTCCTTATAAGTCAACCCCCTCATCTCCGGAATCAACCTTGTGAACCTTCTCTGAACTGCCTCCAAATCAAGTATATCCTTTCGTAAATATGGAACCCAAAACTGCATGCAGTATTCCAGGTACGGTCTCACCAATACCCTGTATAGCTGTAGCAAGATTTCCCTGCTTTTATACTCCATCCCCTTTGCAATAAAGGCTAAGATTCCATTGGCCTTCCTGCATACTATCCTTTTGTGTTTCATGCACAAGTACCCCCAGGTCCTGCTGTACTGCAGTACTTTATACAATCTTTCTCCATTTAAATAATAACTTGCTCTTTGATTTTTTCTGACAAAGTGCATGACCTCGCACTTTCCAACATTATACTCCATCTGTCACTCACTTAGCCTATGTCCTTTTGCAGATTTTTTTGTGTCCTCCTCACACATTGCTTTTCCTCCCAACTTTGTATCATCAGCAAACTTGGCTATGTTACACTCAGTCCCTTCTTCCAAGTCGTTAATATAGATTGTAAATAGTTCCTTGCGGCATTGATCCTTGCGGCACCCCACTAGTTACTGATTGCCAACCAGAGAATGAACCATTTATCCCGACTCTCTGTTTTCTGTTAGTTAGCCAATCCTCTATCCATGGTAATATATTACCACCAACCACATGAACTTTTATGTTGTGCAGTAACCTTTTATAGGGCACCTTGTCAAATGCCTTCTGGAAGTCCAAATACACCACATCCACTGGTTCCCCTTTATCCACCCTGTTCGTTACATCCTCAAAGAATTCCAGCAAATTTGTCAAACATGACTTCCCCTTCATAAATCCATGCTGACTCTGCCTGACTGAATTTTGCTTTTCCAAATGTTCTGCTACTGCTTCTTTAATAATGAACTCCAACATTTTCCCAACCACAGATGTTAGGCTAACTGGTCTATAGTTTCCTGCTTTTTGTCTGCCTCCTTTTTTTAAATAGGGGTGTCACATTTGCAGTTTTCCAATCTGCTGGGATCTCCCCAGAATCCAGGGAATTTTGGTAAATTACAACCAATGCATCCACAATCCCTGTCGCTACTTCTCTTAAGACCCTAGGATGCAAGCCATCAGGTCCAGGGGATTTATCTGCCTTTCGTCCCATTATCTTACTGAGCAACACCTCCTTAGTGATTGTGATTGTGTTAAGTTCCAACCCCCTACAGCCCCTTGTCTATCCACTGTTGGAATATTGTTAGTGTCCTCTACCGTAAAGACTGATATAAAATATTTGTTCAGAGTTTCTGCCATCTCCATGTTCCCCATTACTAATTCACCGGTCTCATTCTCTAAGGGACCAACATTTACTTAAGCATTTTTTTTTCTTTTTATATACCTACAGAAACCCTTGCTATCTGTTTTTATATTTTGTGCTAGTTTACTTTCATCGTCTATCTTCCCTTTCTTTTTTTAGTTGTTCTTTGCTGGCTTTTAAAAGCTTCTCAGTCTTCTGTCCTCTCACTAGTTTTGGCCACTTTGTATGCCCTTGTTTTTAATTGGATACCTTCCTTTATTTCTTTAGTTAGCCACGGTTGGCTCTCTTTTCTCACACCCTTTCCTCTGCACTGGAATATATTTTTCTTGAGAGTTGTGAAATATCTCCTTAAATGTACACCACTGTTCATCAACCATCCTACACTTAAATCTATTTTCCCAGTCCTCTTTAGCCAACTCTGCCCTCATACCTTCATAGTCTTCTTTATTTAAGCTTAGTACACTGGTTAGAGATCCAACATTCTCACCCTCCATCTGAATTTGAAATTCAATCATGCTATGATCACTCATTCTGAGGGGATCCTTTACGAGGAGATTGTTTATTAATCCTGTCTCATTACACAGGATCAGATCTAAGATTGCCTGCCCCTTGGTTGGTTCCGTTACATACTGCTCAAGGAACCCATCCCTTATGCACTCTATGAACTCCTCCTCAAGGCTACCCTGACCAATTTGATTTGTCCAATCAATATCGAGGTTAAAATCACCCATGATTATTGCTGTTCCCTTTTTACACGCCCCCACTATTTCCTGGTTTATGCTCTGGCCAACAGAGTTGCTACTGTTAGGGGGCCTATAGACTACGCCCACCAGTGACTTTTTCCCCTTATCATTCCTTATCTCTACCCAAACTGTTTCAACATCCTTATCATTTGACCCAATATCATTTCTCACTATTTCAGCTTTATCAATATCTTTATCAATAGAGCTTTAATCAATAACACCTTTATCAATAGAGCTACCCCACCTTCTTTTATTTTCTGTCTGTCCTTCCGGATTGTCAAATACCCATGAATATTTAATTCCCAGTCCTGATCACCTTGCAACCATGTTTCTTTAATGGCCCAGCTCCCGCTCAAGCTCCAAAACACGGAGCCCGATTTAGTGCAGCTGGAGACACCTCCTGCACACATGGTCGCCCCAGCTGCGTAAAGCATCCGGGACTTCCCACATGCCCCAGGATGTGCAATCCACGGGATTGAGCTGCCCTGCCATCCCTCTAGTTACACTCGCAACTATCAAGTAGAACTAAACTCTAACTTTAGCACAACACACCCAGCCTCTACTCAGCAAACAGTCGATTTAATTAACTGGCTCTCTTTAGATAATAAAGATCACTATTTACTCGCAGATCCTACTTACAACAATGCCAAAGGTTTCCTACAGAAAAGAAAAAGAAAAATACCAATGCACCAGCCAATCACTTAGCCGCTTGGCTGTGATGTCACACTTTGATTTTGATTTTTTTTTTTACTTTTTGACCCTGCACCAGCTGGCTCCTCCCAAACTCCGCGCCCTTTTATCTGGGCCTCGATCTCCCGTTGCCATGGTTATGTGAGTAAATGGGCTTTCCACTGCACTTCCAGTGAAGTTATGGGCGCAGAGCAGGAGCAGCTGCAAGGAAATTCCCAGCCTTACTCTTGTCATAAAATTTTATTGGGCACAGTTTCATTTACCTTGGTGAAATGAATAGTTCAACAATCAAACTTTTAAATTAAAAATCTAACTTGTAGACCTTACTTAAATTAAGATTGCCAACTTTGATTACGCTTATTCCTGGAGGGTTGATCGTCTTACGTTTGATCACGTGACATTTGCTGCAATTTGCAAATGTTAGTGCATTTACCTTATAAAGATTGGGTCCCCAGTACGTTTTCATGCTTCCTCCCTCCAATTTAGTTAACCTGCTTTAACAATGGTACATCTAGTTCATCTCTCTATTGATACTGCCCCATTACAATATATAACTGGCTCTTGAACTATACCAGTTTTTAATTCCACTTTCCTACCTGGAACACCATTCCAAGTATTACTCATTGCATGATGAAATGGTCCCTAACTCTCATGCTGAACTTACCTTTTATCAGTTAAGCCCCAGTTACTTGTGTATCGTTTGAGGTAGAGGGATTTGACTACTGAAGTTTCCAAAGAAATGGACAATATCAGGCTGTGAAAGGAGTTTTCCTCCGACATTTTAAACTGGGAGTGAATCTGCCTATAAAATGTCCAAACGAGTCTCCTATTAGGTTTTGAGCTTGGTATGAAACTAGGGCCTAACCCTACTTAAATATACCTGCACATTTTAAGAGGGTGGCGTGTGACGGGCATGCTTGGGTCCAAGTCAGGCTGCCGCTATTCAAGAAAGGAGGGAGCGAGAAAACAGGGGACTCATCATCCATCATAGGCAATCCCTCGAACTCGAGGAAGACTCTAAAAGTGAGTTCACAGTGGCTGCACAGTCCAATGTAGAAATTAGTCTCTGTAACAGGTGGGGCAGACAGTGGTTGAAGGAAAGGGTGGGTGGGGAGCCTGGTTTGCTGCATGCTCCTTCCGCTGTCTGCGCTTGGTTTCTGCATGCCCTCCCCATGCTCATTCTCCACTTTGGGCAGTCTTGGACGACAGACCAGTTACCCGGACATCAGTCATCAGTAAAATGCTGGAATCCACTGTTACGGAAGTGGTATCAGGGCACTTAGAAAATCATAACATGATTAGGCAGAGTCAACATGGTTTTATGAAAGGGAAATCATGTTTGACAAATCTATTAGAGTTTTTTGAGGATGTAACTAGCAGAGTAAATAAAGGGGAACCAGTGGATGTAGTATATTTGGCTATCCAAAAGGCATTCAATAAGGTGTCACATAAAAGGTTATTACACAAGATAAGGGCTCATCGGGTTGGAGGTAATATTTGCTGGAGCTCTTTGAGGATGTAACGAGCAGGGTGGATAAGGGGGAACCAATGGATGTGGTGTATTTGGATTCGATAAGGTGCAACATAAAAAGTTACTGCACAAGACGAAAGTTCACAGGGATAGGGGTAATATATTAGCATGTATAGAGGATTGGTTAACCATCAGAAAACAAAGTGTAGGGATAAACAGGTCTTTTTCAGGTTGGCAGGCTGTAACTAGTGGGGTGCCGAAAGGATCAGTGCTGGGGCCTCAGCTTTTTACAATCTATATTAATGATCTAGATGAAGGGACCAAGTGTAAAGTATCCAAGTTTGCTGATGATACAAAGCTAGGTGGGACAGTAAGCTGTGAGGAGAACACAAGAGTCTGCAAAAGGATATAGATTGATCAAGTGAGTGGGCAGGTGGCAGCAGATGGAGTACAATGTGGGGAAATGTGAGGTTATTCACTTTGGTAGGAAGAGTAAAAAAACAGAATGGGACCGGAATTGCCCTCCGCCAGAAACGGGTCGCACCGACCGCATTTTTGCGTCCCTTACTGCCGATATGGATGGGGCGGTGTTAAGAGCAAAATTCCACTTTATCGGCAGCTAAACAGAGCAGAGTGGTAATGACTGGGGTAATGGGCTGGTTGCAGTGGTGTGGCATCGGAGTCGCATTTGGACCGAGAAATTCCGCGCCGAACCAATTGATCCCAACGATGCAGCTGCTCCCTGGCCTTAAAGGGCAGGTTTTGCAGCTGTGTCTTGACTTCGGTCTGAGTTGCTTCAGAGGAGATGTCTGCAGGGGGACCTTTGAGGAGGGCCAGCTGCTTCAGCGACACTGAGCTGGAAAGCCTGATGTAAGCTGTGAGGAAGGAGGCAGTTACTCGACCCAGATACTGGGCGACTAATTAGGAGTATCTTCCTAAATGCCAGGCGGGAGATTGCAGAGGTGGTTTCGGGGACCTCCATTCCCAGTGCACCCCCACCAATGCCGGAAAAAGCTCACCGACCTTATTCAACTAATGAAAGTGAGTACACGATCCCCCAAATCCTCACCTTACATCTGCAAGACTCTCTTGCACCTTAAATTCTCTCTCACTAACACTATGTATTAGTTGAAGTAGTATTTGATTGCTAAGGCATGTATATGCACACTCACAATGGAGGCTCCCTTGCGTGAGATTCACAGATGCATGTAATGAACCCACACTTGCACTAATTGCCAAGGCCTCAGTAAACTCTGACTTACCAACCCTTCTTTCCCTCTATCAGGCCAGGGTGGCGCGCAACCGTGCCCAGCAACAAGCCACTGGTGGGGGAAGAGTCCGAAAATGTTGAGCTGACTGATCTAGAGGAGAGGGTACAGCGGCTAGTGGGCACGTATGTTGGCTTCCCTGTGGCTGCTGGTTGCTCCATGCATGGGTAAGTGAAGGCCTTTGTACAGTGCCATCTCTCCATGACAGTACAATCGGCTACCTGGCAATTGCTTATGCTTGTGTGCAAGCTGCTTGCTGCATGGTGCAATGCAGCACCTCACCCTCACGGCAATCCTTGTCTCATTTATGATTACAGATGAGACCCCGAGTGTCCGCATGAGTGAAACAGACATCCTGGATGTGACTGGCAGCCAGAGTCAGGAGGACACACATGAGACCCTGGATGATCTTGGTGGCATGTCCGATGAGGGAAATGGAGAGGGAGAGAGCTCTGCCAGCACTACCACGTCAGTGCTTCCTCATCACACGTACCAGCTCAGATACTGGGAGTATGTGATCGGGTATCTTAGATTTAGGAGAGGGGTCTGCACTGGGTGAAGTACCGGGGCCTGGCGGGCTGCAACATGGTGAACAGCAAAGGGAACCACGGGTGCCATCTCTCCACGGAGCAAGTGCGCAGCCGAGACCTGCTGAGGAGGACTCAGACGTGTACATCGATGTTGGGTCTTATGAACAAAGGGTGGAGGCCATGCAATCCGAGCTCTTGGCGGCAATGCAAGGGGTGCCCGAGAGGCTGTCGCCAGTGGTCAGGAGCATGGAGGAGTCCGGCTCCCGCATGTGGACAGCTCTGCGCACACCATGGGGGCCATCATTGCCAGTGTACAGATGATGGTGGACTCCCAGAGTGACCGTGCTGATCCAGCTGCGACGACGCATCTTTTGGCAGAGGTGACAGCTGCCATTGCAGCATAGGTGCAAGGGAACGAGCTTCGCTGTGCTTCTTTGGCCAGGATGGCCACTGCCCTGGAAGCTCAGAATGCTCTCATGTACTCTGGGCAACAGGCCACAGAGTGTCTTACTTACTGCTGTCTTCTCTGATGGCTTCCAGAGTGTGGCTGCTCTCATGCAGTCTTTACTGGATGCTACGTGAGATCTGACTGCTGCCATTGCGGCTGGGTCCACCACGGTCCACTGGGGGCCTAAAGGTGCCCCCCCACCCCGCCGACCTGTGCTCTAGCAGCTTGATGGGGGAGGTGGGGGGCTGCCACGGGATAGTGGTGCTGGCTGCTTGGACCAGGATACTGATGTGGGCTCTCCGGTTCACAGCAGCCCTGAGCCGAGACCTGCCACTCTGCAATCACTGCTAACCATGGCTTCGCCCCAGCCACTTCCCACTGAAGGTGCAGAGGAGGATGCGCCCCAGTCTGCAGCCGGCCCTTCCAGGGCCAGAGCTGTTCGACGACGTCCTAGAAGGACATCTGTAGCTTCCTCTACAGACACATAGCAGCCGTCCCAAAGCCATGAGGCAGCCACAGGGGAGACACTGCGGCGCAGTGTAAGGATAGGTCTGTGTAAGAGGGGTAATAAAGGAGTTACACAAGGGTGATAATTGATCATGTTCATGTTTCGGCCACCCATTGTTTAGGGTGTAATAAATCTTTATTTTGTTTTGGAAATTTCTGAATACGTCTCTCATTTAACTGTGCGGGAATGATGTGTGAGAGAGCTCGTAGGTTGGCCCATGGACATGGCCAGATGCAGACTCAACTGGGCATTCAGTTATGTGAAACGCGCAGCTATGAGACGGTTTTGTGCTTCCCTTGCAGGGCACCCGCATCCTGCTCCTCCTCCTCGTGTGGTTCTGGACACTCCTCCTCCTCCACAGGTGCCACTGCTGCCTCGTCCTCCAATGGCTGTGACCACATCATGGCGAGGTTGTGGAACATGCAGCACACCACCATGAATATGGAGACACGCTCAGGCGAGTACTGCAGCACACCCCCCGAGTGGTCCAGGCAACGGAACCTCTGCTTCAGAATCCCAATTGTGTGCTCAATGATGGCCCTGGTGACCGAGAGACTGTCATTATAGGCGAGCTGAGCAGCAGCTCTCGGGTCGCGAAGAGGAGTCGTGACCCAAGTGCTCAGTGCGTAGCTCTTATCACCGAGGAGCCAGCCGCAATCTTGATTTGGACCAGTGAAGAGGCCTGGCACACCGGTCTGCCGCAGTATGAAAGAATCATGGCCGATGCCAGGAAACTGGGCATCAACTTCCATAATTTTGCGGTTGTGGTCGCAAACCAGTTGAACATTGAGGGAGTGGTATCCCTTGCGGTTTCAGAAGACCTCGGGAGTGTGTTGGAGTGGCCTCAGACCGACATGGGTGGAATCAATGACCCCCTTAACCCTGGGGAAGCCCGCAATGTGCAGGAATCCAGTCTACCGCTCCAACTATTTGTCCCTGCTCATAGGGAAGGAGATGTAATCGGCCCTCCTATACAGAGCATCTGTGACCTCCCGTACGGATGTATGGGCTGCAAACTGCGAGCTGTTGGAGATGTTTGCAGTCGCAGCTTGGAAGGATCCAGTCGCATAAAAGTTCAGGGCAATTGTAACCTTGGAGGCCACGCTTGCAGCAGATTGTAGAGCTCCGTCACTATGTCCTTGCGAAATTGTAGTCTGCACAGACACTGATATGAGGTCCCTGTATGAGAATTGGTGACGGAAGACCCTTTATCGATATGGCATTGCGCCCCCACGTCTGTGCAGCCACCTTGCTCTCTGTTGTGCCTCATTGGCTTCTCCCTGCTGGTCTGCTGGCTCCTCCACCTCTGCAGGCTGCTGCTGCCCAGCATCTGCCTCAGCTGTAGGCCGCCTCCTGTCCTGCTGGCCCAGTATCTGGTGCGGGGGGGGTCCGCGTACCTCAATCTCCTCCTTAGGGGATGCCCTTGCTGAGGGCCTTCCTGTGGCAGCACTCTGGCCTCCTCTCTGTCGCCATCTCCCTGGCCCTCTCCATGCTAGGCCACCATGATAGCTGCGGCCCTTGCCCGCTGCCTCTGCAGCCGTTGGACCCGGCCCCACCTTCTCCTGCGTGCCGCGGTGGCACGCACAACGTGCAGGAAGCGTTGGCCTGCCAGCACTGCCCTCATTTCCAACCCCTCCCTAAGCCCAGCCTCCTCGGTCGGCTCCCTGTTCCGCAGGTGGAGGTGCCTCCAGCTCTGTCAAACAATCGCGCACTGTATCCTCACACTGGTTCTCAAACACGGGGAAAAAGTCGCCGCTACAAATCCAACACACCTTTCAGGAACGCTGGCGGAGTGCATCAGGAACTATGCACCACCCAAAAAAACCTACTCTTGGCACTGTCGAGCGGTTAGAAGATTTTTATAGCGGGATGTGGCTTCCGGCCCGGGACTTCGGCGGTGCACGCTCTGCTGAAGCACGTGGGAGTGCTGGCCGGCAGTGCGGCAGAAGTGGAGGGAAACGGTGCGGTCATGCTTGTCATGTATGTAACCTTTATGTGACAACACTGCAATACTGTATATACGTAAGAAATGCACACCTTGACCACAGGGTGAACTTGTGGGAGACACTCCTCACCTGGTCATCCAGGTATATAAAGGTAGGTCCCATGCAGGGTCAGCACTTCTTGGTCCTGTGAATAAAGGTTCAGGTCATGGAGTGACCTTGTCCATAGAATGTGCCTCGTGTGGGTTTGTGGTATTGTGTAAGGACTTTACAATGCTCACCGCCGGGAAACCGCAGCAGGGCAATTGGGCGATCGGCGGCCATTCCACAAACAACCGGCTGCCATTCCACGGACAGTCCGGTGGTAACAGGCCTTAAGGGAAGGGGCAATCTTGGCCCCAATATCTTTTAAATGGTGAGAAACTTTTAAATGTTGGTGTTCAGAGAAATTTGAGTGTCCTCGTGCAAGAAACACAAAAGGTTAGCATGCAGGTACAGCAAGCAATAAGGAAGGCAAATAGCATGTTGTCCTTTATTGCAAAGGGGGTTGGAGTATAAGAGTAAGGGGGTTGGAAATTGCCATCCGCCCCGGTTTAACTCGAATTAGTCGGAGGGAATAGGCAGAAAATTCGGCACTTTAACCTTGTCATAACCTCCCAGTGCTTTGGCGCACTGTTTAAGGCGGTGTAGGGGCAGTGTCCATCACTACTGAGCTGAGCACCATCCCTCCCCTTCACTTAAAGGGGAGGACGCTGCGAGGACCAGTGAGACCTCCTTGGCGCCCAGCAATTAAAACAAAATGGCAGCCATGGCGGTGCACCCTCCCCTTTAAGGGTGGCCACACCGCCCAGCCACTGTCAGCTTCCCGCCTTGTGAAGCTGCTGGGAGCACCGACCGGCAGGGGCCGCGCTCCTGCAGGGAAATTTCAACCGCGGGGCGGATCAGGGGTTGCCGCCGGACGGTATGGGGTCGGTGTGTGCCCAACAAGTGGTCGGAGTGTCGGCCGGGATAGAAAATCGGGACGTGGCGGAAACCCGTTTCAGCCGTCCCCGGGCCGGAGGCAATTACGATGGGTCACACTCTCCACCTGCCCCCGGTCGGTAAGGAAATTTCGGCCCCAGGAAGTCTTGCTACAGTTGTACAGGACCTTGGTGAGACCAGGGAGTGCGGTGTACAGTTTTAGTCTCCTTTTCTAAGGAAGAATATACTTGCCTTGGAGGTGGTGCAACGAAAGTTCACTAGATTGATTCCTGGAATGAGAGGGCTGTCCTATGATGGGAGATTGTGTAGAATGGGCAGGACCAGCGCAACCAGTAAGTGAACTAGGCGGTCGCCTAGGGCCCCAAAGTTTGGGGGCGCCAAAAAATTTAATTAAATGAATCTCCCCAAGGGACGCGCTGGGAAATGAGTTCGAATCCAACAGAAATGCTCCTAACTATAGACCTTAATAATGAGCCTGGAGTATTTTGTAACTAGGGCGCGACTGATGGTGCATTTAGTAGTATATAGAACACCAAGATCCCGCAGAACTAAAAGGAAGCAGGTTAGAGGTGGGACGGGACCGGGGTGGCGAGGGAGGAAATAAAGGTACCCAAGTGATATCGCCCTCTTTCTTTCTGGCTCATTAATCTGACGCTGCCCTGCGCTGTTCTTTCATTTAAACACCTTGACAGGTTTGAAGATCAGGGCAAAGTGGGAAGATTTGGAACTGGAGAAAAAAATGTAGCCAGGTGTTGCTGGTTGCTGAGCAACGGGAGAGCATCAAAGTTAGCAGTGGGTTCCCAGCTTTCCTTTTTATTTAATTTTCATTTGGTTTTCTTTGCTTGTGGAGAGTGGGGCTTTTGTTTTACTGTTCACACGGCGCACCATGTGAGCCGCTGAACTGTCTGATTGCCCCCCTACCTCCCTGGTGAAGCCCAACCGGTCTCCCAGAGACAGGGAGTGAAATGGACACGGTGAAACTGACAGCGGGAGACGGCAGGCACACTCCCGCCATCCCATGTAGATCAGCGCAGCTCAGCCCCATGCACTGTATGAACAGTGGGTGGAAACATCCTTTAAATGGAGACAGTTCTGTCGCACAGAGTTTGGCCGCTGCTTCTGATTTATCCTTTTAAGATCCTTTTTGTCTTCCGAATGATTCCCCATTGCAGATACTAATCTTGAAAAAGTCCTATTCTCTCCCATCTTTATCACACTTCTCGTTCCACAGTAAATCATCAACTCTCTGCCAACTGTGGTGCAGTATTTTATTAAGCGTCGCCTGGTCCAAAAAATGAATGGTGCCATTTTATATAATCTACTTTAAAATATAACAGAATTGTACTCTGCAGAGTGAAACATATCTGGGTCATGATACATGGATGGTCACAGGATACTCACCAATACAGATTGTGTTGTATAAACTGGTGTATAGTACTACTGGTGTATGGTACGAGGTGCGTAGTTAACATACACAGAGGTATACATAAAACTTATAATATACAAATGTATATGAGAGGGCTGAGTGCTGGTATCGCTCCAATGCTTCATCGCTCTAACCCTCTTCTCAATCTTCCTCGCTGCCATGCTCCACCTCACAATCAACAAGCTCCCCGCTGGAGTGGAACTAAACGACAGAACCAGTGGGAAGTGGTTTAACCTACGCCGCCTCCAGGCCAGGTCCAAGAGCACCCCAACCTCTGTCGTTGAGCTACAGTACGCGGATGACGCCTGCGTCTGCGCACATTCAGAGGCTGAACTCCAGGATATAGTCGACGTATTTACTAAGGCATACAAAAGCATGGATCTTACACTTAATACCCGTAAGACAAAGGTCCTCCACCAGCCTGTCCTCGCTGCACAGCACTGCCCCCAGTCATCAAGATCCACGGTGTGGCCCTGGACAATGTGGACCATTTCCCATACCTCAGGAGCCTCTTATCAACAAAAGCAGACATTGATTAGGAGATTCAACACCGCCTCCAGTGCGCCAGTGCAGCCTTCGGCCGCCTGAGGGAAAGAGTGTTCGAAGACCAGGCCCTCAAATCTACCACCAAGCTCATGGTCTGCAGGGCTGTAGTAATACCTACCCTCCTGTATGGCTCAGAGGCATGGACCATGTACAGTAGACACCTCAAGTCGCTGGAGAAATACCATCAATGATGCCTCCGCAAGATCCTTCAAATCCCCTGAGAGTACAGGCGCACCAACATTAGTGTCCTCAACCAGGCTAACATCCCCAGCATTGAAGCACTGACCACACTTGATCAGCTCCGCTGGGCGGGTCACATTGTCCCCACGGCGGACACGAGACTCCCAAAGCAAGTGCTCTACTCGGAACTCCTTCATGGCAAACGAGCCAAAGGTGGACAGAGGAAACGTGACAAGGACATCCTCAAAGCCTCCCTGATAAAGTGCGGCATCCCTATCGACATCGAGGAACCCTGGCCAAAGACTGCCCTGAGTGGAGGAAGTGCATCCGGGAGGACGCTGAGCACCTTGAGTCTCATCGCCGAGAGCATGCAGAAAACAAGCGCAGGCAGCGGAAAGTGCATGCAGCAAACCTGTCCCACACATCCCTTCTCTCAACGACTATCTGTCCCACCTGTGACAGGGACTGTGGTTCTTGTATTGGACTGTTCAGTCACCGAAGGATTCTAAGATTGGAAGCAAGTCTTCCTCAATTCCGAGGGACTGCCTATGATGATGATGGTAGCAGAGAGTGCAGCAGCACAGAGTGGGACAATTGAGAGTTTGGTAAGTGGGGCGGGAATTTCTTCCGCAGAGCGGCAGCGTACCTGAGCGGGAGCGGACTGAGGCCTGAGAGTGAGGATAAAAGCCGCAGCAGACCTGCAACTTCAAAGAATCAAATACGGCCAGTGTGATCTCTTGGACTAGTTTCGATCACCTGTTTGGGCCGGAGAGGAATTTTCCCAGATTTTTTCCCCCAATTGACCTGGGTTTTTATCTGTTTTTTTGCCTCTCCCAGGAGATCGCACGGCTCTGGGTGGGAAGAACTCTGCTGTGTGACATCACAGGTAAGGTAGGTAAGTGATTGGTAATGACTGTGGGCTAAGTTTTTCTTTTAAGTTAACATTTAGCATATAACTAAATTCTAAAAAACTAACCTTTATTTATTTAACTAATTTAATAAACTATATAAGGTAAATACTTTGATTAACGCTAATTGAATAATTAAAGTTAGTTGAAGGGGTATTAGTGGGAGAACACTTGGGTGCCAGCAACCATAGTTCAGTCAGATTCAAGTTGGTTATGGATAAGGACAAGAATAGGCCTGGAATAAAAGTCCCGAATTGGGGAAAAGCAAATTTTACTAAGTTAAGGAGTGATTTGGCCCCAGTGGACTGGAAACAGCTACTTGTGGGTAAATCAGTGTTGGGACAGTGGGAGGCATTCAAGGAGAAGGTCCAGGGGGCTCAGGCCAAACATGTGCCCTTAAAGAAAAAGGGTGGGAATAACAATTCTAGATCCTCCTGGATGTCTAGGGACTTACAGAGGAGCATACAGAAAAAAAGGGAAGGTTATGTCATATACCGACGGCTAAATACTGTAGAATCTCTGGAGGAATATAAGAAGTTCAGAGGTGAAGTTGAAAAGGATATTAGGAATGCTAAGAGAAAGCATGAAAAATTATTGGCAAGTAAAATCAAGGAAAACCCAAAGATGTTCTAAAATATATTAAGAGCAAGAGGATAACTAAAGAGAGGGTAGGGCCTATTAGAGACCATGAGGATAATCTGTGTGTGTGGAGGCAGAAGATGTTGAGAGGGTTCTCAACAAATACTTTGCATCTGTTTTCACAAAGGAAAGGGATAATGCAGATACCTGCTATTGAGGAGGAGTGTGATATTCTGGATGAAATAAATACAGTGAGAGAGGAAGTATTAAGGGGTTTCGCAGCTTTGAAAGTAGATAAGTCCCCAGGCCCGGATGAAATGTATCCCAGGCTGTTGAGCAAAGTAAAAGAGGAAATAGCAGAGGCCTTGACCATCAATTTCCAGTCCTCTTTGGATTTGGGCATGGTGCCGGAGGATTGGAGGACTGCTAATGTAGTACCCATGTTTAAGAAGGGAGAAAGGAATAGGCCGAGTAATTACAGGCCTGCCGGCCTAACCTCAGTGGTGGGAAAATTATTGGAAAAAATCCTAAAAGATAGGATAAATCTACATTTGAAAAAGCAGGGATTAATTAGGGTCAGTCAGCACAGATTTGTTAAGGGAAGATCGTGTTTGACTAACCTGATTGAATTTTGAGGAGGTAACCAAGAGGGTCGATGAGGGTAGTGCGTACGATGTAGTATATATAGACTTTAGCAAAGCTTTTGATAAAGTCCCACATGGTAGACTGGTCAAGAAGGTTAAAGCCCATGGGATCCAGGGCAAAGTGACAAGTTGGATCCAAAATTGGCTTGGAGGTAGGAAGCAAAGGGTAATGGTTGATGGATAGAAACATAGAAATTAGGTGCAGGAGTAGGCCATTCGGCCCTTCAAGCCTGCACTGCCATTCAATAAGATCATGGCTGATCATTCAACCTCAGTACTCCTTTCCTGCTTTCTCTCCATACCCCTCAATCCCTTTGACCGTAAGAGCCATATCTAACTCCCTTTTGAATATATCTAACGAACTGGCCTCAACAACTTTCTGTGGTAGAGAATTTCACAGGTTAACCACTCTGGGTGAGGAGGTTTCTCCTCATCTCGGTCCTAAATGGCTTACCCCTTATTCTTAGACTGTGACCCCTGGTTCTGGAACTCACCAGCAACATTCTTCCTGCCTCTAACCTGTCCAATCCCGTCAGCATTTTATATGTTTCTGTGAGATCCCCTCTCATTCTTCTAAACTCCAGTGAATAAAAGCCCAGAAGAGCCAGTCTCTCCTCAAATGTCAGTCCTGCCATCTCGGGAATCAATCTGGTGAACCTTTGCTGTACTCCCTCAATAGCAAGAACGTCCTTCCTCAGATTAGGAGACCAAAACTGAACACAATATTCCAGGTGTGACCTCATCAAGGCTCTGTACAACTGCAGTATAACCTTCCTGCTCCTATACTCAAATCCTCTAGCTATGAAGGCCCACATGCCATTTGCCTTCTTCACCGCCTGGTGTACCTGCATGCCAAACTTCAATGACTGATGCACCATGACACCCAGGTCTCGTTGCATCTCCCCTTTTCCTAATCCGTCACCATTCAGATAATATTCTGTCTTCCTGTTTTTGCCACCAAAGTGGATAACCTCACATTTATCCACATTATACTGCATCTGCCATGCATTTGCCCACTCACCTAACCTGTCCAAGTCGCCCTGCAGCCTTTTAGCATCCTCCTCACAGCTCATACCACCACCCAGCTTCGTGCCATCTGCAAACCTTGAGATATTACATTCAATTCCTTCATCTAAATCATTGATGTATATTGTAAATAGCTGGGGTCCCAGCACTGAACCCTGCAGCACCCGACTGGTCACTGCCTGCCATTCTGAAAAGGACCCATTTATTCCGACTCTCTATTTCCTGTCTGCCAACCAGTTCTCTATCTACGTCAATACATTACACCCAATACCATGTGCTTTAATTTTGCACACTAATCTCTTGTGTGGGACTGTGTCAAAAGCCTTTTGAAAGTCCAAATACACCACATCCACTGACTTTCCCTTGTCCACTCTACTAGTTACATTCTCAAAAAATTCTAGAAGATTTGTCAAGCATGATTTCCCTTTCATAAATCCATGCTGACTTGGACCGATCCTGTCACTGCTTTCCAAATGCGCTGCTATTTCATCTTTAATAATTGATTCCAACATTTTCACCACCACCAATGTCAGGCTAACCAGTCTATAATTCCGTGTTTTCTCTCTCCCTCTTTTTTTAAAAAAGTGTTGTTACATTAACTATCCTCCAGTCCATAGGAACTGATCCAGAGTCAATAGAATGTTGGAAAATGATCACCAATGCATCCACTATTTCTAGGGCCACTTCCTTCAGTACTCTGGGATGCAGCCTATCAGGCCCTGGGGATTTATTGGCCTTCAATCCCATCAATTTCCCGAACACCATTTCCTGACTAATAAGGATTTCCTTCAGTTCCTCATTTTCGCTAGACCCTCGGTCCCCTAGTATTTACGGAAAGTTATTTGTGTCTTCCTTAGTGAAGACAGATCCAAAGTATTTGTTCAATTGATCTGCCATTTCTTTGTTCCCCATTATAAATTCACCTGATTCTGACTGCAAAGAACCTACATTGGTCTTCACTAATCTTTTTCTTTTCACATATCTATAAAAGCTTTTGCAGTCAGTTTTTATGTTCCCTGCAAGCTTCCTCTCATACTTTATTTTCCCCCTCCTAATTAGACTTTTTGTCCTCCTCTGCTGAATTCTAAATTTCTCCCAGTCCTCAGGTTTGCTACTTTTTCTGGCCAATTTATATGCCTCTTCCTTGGAATTAACACTATCCCTAATTTCCCTTGTTAGCCCCGGTTGAGCTACCTTCCCCTTTTTATTTTTACTCCAGACAGGGATGTTCAATTGTTTAAGTTCATCCATGTGATCTTTAAATGTCTGTCATTGCCTATCCACCGTCAACCCTTTAAGTATCATTCGCCAGTCTATCCTAGCCAATTCATGTCTCATACCATCGAAGTTACCTTTCCTTAAGTTCAGGCTGCTAGTCTCTGAATTAACACTGTCACTCTCCATCTTAATAAAGAATTCTACCATATTATGGTCACTCTTCCCCAGGGGACCTCGCACAACAAGTTTGCTAATTAGTCCTCTCTCATTACTCAGCACCCAGTTTAGGATGGTCAGCTCTCTAATTGGTTCCTTGACATATTGATCTCGAAAGCCATCCCTAATACACTCCAGGAAATCCTCCTCCATCGCATTTCTACCAGATTGGTTAGTCCAATCTATATGTAGAGTAAAGTCGCCCATGATAACTGCTGTACCTTTATTGCACGCATCCACAATTTCTTGTTTGCTGCCTTCCCCAACCTCACTGCTGTTGTTTGGTGGTCTGTACACAACTCCCACTCGCATTTTCTGCCCTTTGGTATTCCGCAGCTTTACCCATACAGATTCCACATCATCCAAGCTAATGTCCTTTCTTACTATTGCGTTAGTTTCCTCTTTAACCAGCAGCGCTATTCCACCTCCTTTTCCTTTCTGTCTATCCTTCCTGAACGTTGAATATCCCTGGATGTTGAGTTACCAGCCTTGGTCACCCTGGAGCCATGTCTCTGTAATCCCAATTATATCATAATCGTTAATAGCTGCCTGCGCAGTTAATTTGTCCACCTTATTACGAATACTTCTCGCATTGAGGCACAGAGCCTTAAGGCTTGTCTTTTTAACACTCTTTGTCCCTTTAGAATTTTGCTGTAATGTGGCCCTTTTTGATTTTTGCCTTTGGTTTCTCTGCCCTCCACTTTAACTATCTTTTGCTTCTGCCCCCATTTTATTTCCCTCTGTCTCCCTGCATAAGTTCCCATCCCCCTGCCATATTAGTTTAACCCCTCCCCAACAGCACTAGCAAACACTCCCTCTCGGACATTGGTTACGGTCCTGCCCAGGTGCAGACCGTCCGGTTTGTACTGGTCCCACCTCCCCCACAACCGGTTCCAATGTCCCAGGAATTTGAATCCCTCCCTCTTGCACCACTCCTCAAGCCATGTATTCATCGTAGCTATCCTGCTATTTCTACTCTGACTAGCACGTGGCACTGGTAGCAATCCTGAGATTACTACCTTTTAGGTCCTGCTTTTTAAATTTAACTCCAGCTCCCTAAATTCAGCTTGTCGGACTTCATCCCGCTTTTTACCTATATCGTTGGTACCTATGTGCACCACGACAACTGACTGTTCACCTTCCCCCTCCAGAATGCCCTGCAGCCGTTCCGAGACATCTTTAACCCTTGCACCAGGGAGGCAACATACCATATTGGAGTCTCCGTTGTGACCGCAGAAACGCCTATCTATTCCCCTTACAATAGAATCCCCTACCACTATAGCTCTCCCACTCCTTTTCCTGCCCTCCTGTGCAGCAGAGTCACCCACGATGCCATGAAATTGGCAGCTGCTGCCTTCCCTTGGTGAGCCATCTCCCCCAACAATATCCAAAGCGGTATATCTGTTTTGGAGGGAGATGATCGCAGGGGACTCCTGCACTGCCTTCCTACTCCTGCTCTGCCTGATGGTCACCCATCCCCTATCTGCCTTTGTAACCTTTACCTGCGGTGTGACCAACTCACTGAACGTGCTATCCACGACATCCTCAGCATCGCGCATGCTCCAGAGTAAATCCATTCGCAGCTCCAGTGCCATCATGTGGTCTAATAGGAGCTGCAGCTGGATACACTTTCTGCACACATAGTCGTCAGGGACACTGGACGTGTCCCTGATTTCCCACATGGCACAGGAGGAGCATGACACAGGTCTGGGCTCTCCTGCCATGACTTAACCTTTAAAATTACCTAATTTGGCAACAATGCCAAAGGTTTCTTACTGACAAGATAAGGAAAAAAGAAAAACTACTCACCAATCAACCAGCCAATCATTTACCCTCTTGGCTGTGACGTCACACTTCATTTTCTTTTCCTCCCAGGTCGGGGAGTCAGCACTGCTGGGGAAAACAAGACAAAGCAATACCTGCCGCTCCTACTTACCAAATTCTTACCTTTGCACTCCGAGCTGCTTCTGCACTCCGTGCAGGTTTGCACAAAGCCCTCTCTTTTTATACTGTTTCTAGCTGACTCACCACTGGCCTGTTTAGGGAACCAGTTTTTACTAGCTGGCCAATTAACTAAGCTAGCTTGTTTGTTTGTCTCTGCTTAAACTACAAGAACCCTATCTGTTTAATATTTCAGTTTTACTTAAACGTGTAATCTTATTTTACCTTTAGAAGCTACTAGAAATTGTCACTAGAAATTTACACCACCCTTGAAATGGTTTAAAAGGGATTAACCCTTAAAGTTCTCCCACTTATCAAACTCTTACCTTTGCACTCTGAGCTGCTGCTGCTGTTTTTGTGACTGGTTTTGTTTCCAGTGGGGTTCCGCAGGGCTCAGTGCTTGGTCCCTTACTTTTTGTGGTATATATCAACAATTTAGATTTCGTTATAGGGAATATAATTAAGAAGTTTGCAGATGACACTAAAATTGGCTGTGTGGTTGATAATGAAGAAGAAAGTCATGGGCTGCAGGAGGATATCAATCTACTGGTCAGGTGGGCAGAGCAGTGGCAAATGGAATTTAATTCAGAGAAGTGTGAGGTAATGCACTTTGGGAGGGCTAATAAAGAAAGGGTAAATATACACATTAAGCGGTAGGCCACTTAATAGTGTAGATGAACAAAGGGACCTTAGAGTGCTTGTCCACAGATCCCTGAAAGTAGGCTAGGTGGATAAGCTGGTTAAAAAGGCATATGGAATGCTTGCCTTTATTTGCCGAGGGAAAGAATATAACAGCAGGGAGATTATGCTTAAATTGTATAATACTTTAGTTAGGCCACAGCTGGAGTACTGCGTGCAGTTCTGGTCGCAATATTATAGAAAGGACGTGATTGCACTGGAGAGGGTGCAGAGGAGATTTACTAGGATGCTGCCTGGAATGGAGAATCTTAGTTATGAAAAGAGATTCGATAGGCTGGGTTTGTTCTCATTGGAACAGAGGAGGTTGAGAGGAGACCTCATTGAGGTATACAAAATATTGAGGGGCCTGTACATAGTGGATAGTAAGGGTCTATTTCCATTGGTGGAGGGGTCTATTACAAGGGAGCATCGTTTTAAGGTGGTTGGTGGAAGATTTAGAGGGGATTTGAGTGGGGGAGGGGGCTTCTTTACGCAGAGGGTTGTGGGGATCTGGAACTCGCTGCCTGGAAGAATGGTGGATGCAGAAACTCTCATCATTTTTAAGAGATGGTTGTGCCGTAACCTGCAGGGTTACGGACCTAGAGCTGGCAATTGGGATTAGACTGGATGACCTTTTGTTGGCCGACGCAGTATTAATGGTAAATACTGCAGGGAATTGAATACGGCTAGGGTGAACTGCTGGACTAGTTTTGATTGGATGGGTCGGAGAGGAATTTCCTCAGATTTTTTTCTCCCTAAATTGGCCTGGGTTTTTATCTGGTTTTTGCCTCTCCCAGCAGATCACATGGCTCTGGTTGGGGTGGAGTGCAGAATGTTTCAGTATAAGGGGTGTCGCAGTTGTGTGAAGTGGACTGGTTGGGCTGGGTTCTCTTTGTTATGTATGTAATAACTCGATAGACTGAATACTGTAAACTCACAGGTATGAACTTGGCTCTGCTTTATTTAGGACCAAAGTGATTACATTACAAGATGGCTTGCCTTTTATACTTGGGCTGCACACACGTGCGTACAGCCCAATAACCTCCGACAGTGGTGCCAACGGGTGGCTTGTAACCCAAGCATACATACATGACAATATCCCCTTTTAAGATATTAGTAACAGTCTTTTTACAAATTGAGATGTTCTGGGGCTTTCCGCTCCTGAGTTGATCGTCTCAGTTCAACTCCAGCCTTGGGCGAGCGTTCTGAGTCTGTTATGACTGGGGGCTGGGTAGCCGATCTGATGGGAGTGGTAATGACCATGTCAGTGATTGAAAGTCCAGATTCATTGATGATAGAGGAGTCCTCTGATGACTGAGGATAGGTTGGTTGGTCACTGATTGTGTCTTCTTCAGACTGTTCCGGTTCATCCGTGTGCCACAGCTTTATCTGATCAACGAGTTTCCTGCATGTTTGCCCATTCTTGAGCATGATGATAAACACTTTGTTACCCTCCTTGGCCATAACAGTACCGACGATCCACTTGGGGCCTTGACCATAATTTAATACATGCACAGGATCGTTAACAGAAATGTCACGTGACACGGCAGCGCGATCATGATACTACTGCTGATTTTGACGTCTGTATTCAACATGATCGTTCAAGTCAGGGTGGACGAGAGAGAGCCTGGTCTTGAGACTTCTCTTCATCAATAGTTCAGCAGGGGGGATCCCAGTAAGCGTGTGGGATCTTGTCCTGTAACTAAGCAATATGCGTGACAAACGAGTCTGCAGTGAATCTTGAGTTACACGTTTCATACTCTGCTTGATGGTTTGGACCACACGCTCTGCTTGACCATTAGATGCGGGTTTGAATGGTGCTGACCTCACATGTTTTAATATTAATGAGTTTCATGAACTCTTGAAACGCCAGTCTAGTGAAGCAAGGTCAGTTATCACTTAAAACGATGTCGGGCAAACCATGAGTGGGAAACATGACACAAAGGCTCTCAATGGTAGCTGTGGATGTACTGGATGACATGATTATACACTCTATTCTCTTGGAATATGCATCCACCATAACTAAAAACATCTTTCCCAGGATGGGACCTGCAAAGTCGATGTGGATCCTTGACCATGGATAAGATGGCCACGACCACAGACTCAGCGGTGATTCTGCTGGTGCTTTACTAAGCTGCATGCAAGTGTTGCACTGATGCACACATGATTCCAGATCAGAATCAATTCCAGGTCACCATACATGAGACCTGGCAATGGCTTTCATCATGACAATACCGGGATGAGTGCTATGTAGGTCATGTACAATTTTCTCTCTGCCTTTCTTTGGCATAACAACATGATTACCCCACAGTAAACAATCTGACTGAATGGATAGTTCGTCTTTGCGACGGTTGTAAGGTTTGGTGTCATCACCTATTTGTTTGGATATGGCAGACCAATCACCACTAAGAACACAATGTTTCACAACTGATAATATCAGATCCTGGCTGATCCAGGTCTTGACTTGTTGAGCCATGACAGGGGTTCTTTCACTTTCAAAAGCATCCATGGCTAACAGTAGGTCTGCAGGTTGTGGCGTCTCCACCTCCGGTGTGGGCACCGGTAGACGGCTCAGTGCATTAGCACAATTCTCGGTGCCAGGTCTATGGCGAGTGACATAATCATAGGCAGATAATGTCAGCGCCCACCTCTGGATGTGGGACGATGCATTGGTATTGATACCTTTGTTTTCTGAAAACAATGAAATGAGTGGCTTGTGATCTGTTTCCAGTTCAAACCGAAGACCAAACAAGTACTGATGCATCTTTTTAACCCCATACACACAGGCTAATGCTTCTTTTTCTACCATGCTGTAGGCTCTTTACGCCTTTGACAAACTTTTAGAAGCATACGCAACAGGTTGTAGTTTACCCGACTCATTAGCTTGTTGGAGCACGCAACCAACTTGATATGACGAAGCATCACAGGCCAATACTAGACGCTTACATGGATCATAATGTACCAGCAGCTTGTTAGAGCAAAGCAGATTAGTAGATTTCTCAAAAGCTCTGTCTTGAGACGCACCCCAAACCCAGTTGTCTCCTTTTCTTAGCAGCATGTGTAGTGGCTCTAATAAAGTGCTCAATCTAGGTAGGAAATTACCGAAGTAGTTGAATAGGCCAAGGAACGAATGCAGCTCCGTCACATTCTGAGGCTTGGGTGCATTTTTGATGGACTTGGTTTTCGAGTCCGTAGGCCTGATGCCGTCAGCAGCAATTTACCTCCCCAGGAATTCGACTTCCGGTGCTATGAAGATGCACTTCGAACGTTTCAGTCTGAGTCCCACTTTGTCCAGATGATGTAGAACCCCTTCCAGGTTGTTCAGATGTTTGGCAGTGTCATGACCTGTGACAGAATGTCATCTTGGAACACGACAGTTCTAGGGACAGACTTCAGTAGACTCTCCACGTTCCTCTGAAATATGGCAGCAGCCGAGCGAATTCCAAAAGGACACCTGTTGTAGATAAACAGTCCTTTATGAGTGTTGATGCACATAAGTGTCTTCAATGTCTCGACCAGCTCCTATGTCATGTAGGCCAACATCAGATCCAGTTTAGTGAAAGACTTCCCCCCGGCTAGCGTTGCAAACAGGTCATCAGCCTTCGATAACAGGTATTGATCCTGTTTCAAAACTCGGTTGATCGTAGCCTTGTAGTCTCCAAAAATCCTGACAGTGCCACCATTCTTCAACACAGGAACAATGGGGCTGGCCCATTTGTTAAATTCGACTAGTGATATGACCCCTTCACACTGGAGTCTGTCCAGTTCGATTTAGACCTTCTCTCTCATCATGTATGGAACCACCCGAGCTTTATGATGGATGGGTCTTGCATCCGAGTCCATATGGATCCGCAACTTGGCTCCCGTGAATTTGCCGATGGCTGGTTCAAACAGCGAGGGGAACTTGCTCAGCACTTGAGCACATGGAGTATCATCCTCCGACGACAACGCTTTGATATCGTTCCAATTGCATTTGATTGTTTTCAAGCCAATTCCTGCCGAACAGCGTTGGACCATTGCCTGGAACAATCCAGAATGGTAATTCATGAACCGCACCATCATACGACACCTTGACTACTGCACTGCCAATCACCGTTATGAGTTCATTAGTATGCAACTTGGCATTGACTGGACTCAGTTTAAGCATCACAGCCTTAGTATCCCACAGCCTGTTGAATGTCCTCTGGCTCATTATTGATTGACTCTCACCGGTGTCCAATTCCTTCAATACCAGCACACAATTAAGTTTTACATTAATCATTATCGGTTGGCTCTTTGTTTGGAACAAATACAGTCCATACACTTCCTCCTCTGGTGTCTCGGATTGCATATCCGGATCCGCATTATGCTGGTCATCATCCTCCATGTGGTGTGTCGCAGCACGCTTGCTCAGTTGCGCTGGAGATGCCCCAGTCTTTAAACAGTACATTTGTAAAGGCTGTTCAAACAGACACTGATGAGGCCGATGATTGCCCCCACAACACCAACACAGTGAAATCGGATTCATTCCCGTTGGTGGACTTTGGGTAGCCACAGATTTCACATACGCAGTCGAGTAGGTCCTGCCATGTGCAGCTCTGCCAAACGACGATACAATCTTGTTTACAGTACTCGCTGAGTTCCGATGATATCTGCTTTAAGTTTTTGTCTGTCGTCATGCATGGCTAGGCAATCGTGATGGCCTTGCTCAAATCCAGCGTCTCTGCCGCCAGTAGCTTACGCAGGGTCACCTCGTGGTTGATGCGATTACAAACAAGCAGCATGCCTCCCAATACATTTTCGAACTTACACGGTCCAGCTAGATGTCTTAGGTTGGCAACGAATTCCGACACATCCTGGCTCTCAGAACGAGCGTGCTTGTAGAATCGATACCGTGAGATGATGATGCCTTCTTCTGGTTTGAGATGGTCACGTACCAGAGCACACAATTCCTCATAGTCCTTGTCCGTTGGACTTGCAGGTGAAAGAAGATTCTTTGAGTCCAAAGATTTTCAGATCGCAAACCATGAGGAAGACCGCCCTGCGTCTAACTGCGTCAGTGGGTTCCTCCATTTTGTTGGCCACGAAGTACTGGTCCAGGCGAGCTACAAAATCTTCCCGGTCCGCTCCCTCCACGAATCTCTCCAGAATTCCAATTGTGCTCATTTTGCATGCTAAGGTTCTGGAGTTACCTCATTGCCAAATGTTATATATGTAATAATTCGATAGACTGAATACTTAAACTCACAGGTATGAACCTGGCTCTGCTTTATTCGGGCCCAAAGTGATTACATTACATGCCTTTTATACCTGGTACCTGGGCTGCACACACGTGCATACAGCCCAATGACCTCTGACAGTGGTGCCACCTGGTGGCTAGTAACCCCAAGCGTGCATACATGACACTCTTTGCCTTTCCATCATTGTTCATAGGTTTATATGTAACCTTTAGGGCTGCTGACCAAGGGCCGTGTAGCTCTGTGTCGGCCGGCGTGGACACGATGGGCCGGAATGGTCTCCTTCTGCGCTGTAAATTTCTATGTTTCTATGTTTCTAAATAAAGTAATGGGAAAACAGGAAATGTGTTGCCGCTGCAATATGTGGGAGCTTCTGGACGTTTTGGTCCAGGCGACTACATCTGCGGTAAGTGTCTGCGGCTTGACAAACTTCGACTCCGAGTTGAGGAGCTGGAATCCGAGCTACAGACATTGTGAGACATCAGGGAGGGAGAAAGTTACCTGGACCTTTTGCTCCAGGAGGCAGCCACACCCTCTAGATTAAATTCTTTAGAATCGATACGTGGTCAGGGACAGGAGGGTGTGACTGCGAATGAGGCAGGTATGGGGATCCAGGAGGTAGTATTGCAGGAGCCTCAGTCCCTGCACTTGTCCAATAGATTTGACGTTCTTGCACGCCTTTTGGACAAGTGTGCAAACTGCGGGGTGGACGAGCAAACTAACCAAGGCACCGTGGTGCAGAAAGTATTCAAGTGGGGGGAGTAAAGAGGAAGGTGGCTGTAGTAGGGGACAGTATAGTTAGGGGGATAGATAAGGTTCTCTGCAGCTGAGAACGTGGGTCCCGAAGGCTGTGTTGCCTACCCGGTGTCAGGGTAAAGGACAGCTCCTCCGGGCTGGAGAAGAACTTGGAGTGGGAGGGGGAGGATCCAGTTGTCATGGTACACGTAGATACCAATGACATAGGTAGGATTAAGAAAGAGGTTCTGCTGAGAGAGTTTGAGCAGCTAGGTACTAAATTGAAAAGCAGAACCACAAAGGTAATACTCTCTGGATTATTACCTGAGCCACGAACAAATTGGCATAGAGTCAATAGAATCGGAGATGAATGCGTGGCTCAGAGGTTGGTGTGGGAGAAGTGGGTTTCAATTCATGGGGCACTGGCACCAATACTCGGGAAAGAGAGAACTGTTCCGTGGGGACGGACTACATCTGAACTATGCTGGGACCAGAGTTCTAGCAAATCGAATAACTAGGGAGGTAGATAGGGCTTTAAACTGAATAAAGGGTGGGTAGGGGGAGGGTCCCAGTGGGGAGAAATCTAGAATGCTAAAGAGGACAGAAAAGAAAGCAATGCAGGAAAGTGATTGTGGTAAGGGTAACCAGATTATATCAGGAAGGGATAGAGCATACAAACAAAAGAGTGCACTAACAAATAGAGTCCAGGTAAAAAAAATAGCAATAAGACAAATAGGGCTATAGTACAAAATGTTAAGATGTCTAATAATGTTAAAAAGACAAATCTAAAAGCACTGTATCTGAATGCATGAAGCATTCATAATAAGGTAGACAAATTAACGGCCAGAAAAAGCAGCAAACCTGAGGACTGGGAGAAATTTAGAATTCAGCATAGGAGGACTAAGGGTTTAATTAGGAGGGGGAAAATAAAGTATGAGAGTAAGCTTGCAGGGAACATAAAAACTGACTGCAAAAGCTTCTATAGATATGTGAAGAGAAAAGATTAGTGAAGACTAATGTAGGTCCCTTGCAGTCAGAATCAGGTGAATTCATAATGGGGAACAAGGAAATGGCAGACCAATTGAACAAATACTTTGGTTCTGTCTTCACTGAGGAAGACACAAATAACCTCCTGAAACTACTAGGGGACCGAGGGTCTAGCGAGAAGGAGGAACTGAGGGAACTGAGGGAAATCCTTATTAGTCAGGAAATGGTGTTAGGGAAATTGATGGGATTGAAGGCCGATAAATCCCCAGGGCCTGATAGTCTCCATCCCAGAGTACTGAAGGAAGTGGCCCTAGAAATAGTAGATGCATTGATGGTCATTTCCCAACATTCCATGGATTCTGGATCAGTTCCTATGGATTGGAGGGTAGCTAATGTAACCCCACTTTTTAAAAAAGGAGGGAGAGAGAAAACAGGGAATTATAGACTGCTTAGCCGGACATCGGTAGTGGGGAAAATGCTGGAATCAATTATTAAAGATGTAATAGCAGCTCATTTGGAAAGCAGTGACAAGATCGGTCCAAGTCAGCATGGATTTATGAAAGGGAAATCATGCTTGACAAATCTTCTCGAATTTTTTGAGGATGTAACTAATAGAGTGGATAAGGGAGAACCAGTGGATGTGGTATATTTGAACTTTCAAAAGGCTTTTGACAAGGTTCCACACAAGAGATTAGTGCGCAAAATTAAGGCACATGGTATTGGAGGTAATGTACTGATGTGGATAGAGAATTGGTTGGCAGACAGGAAGCAAAGCGTGGGAATAAACAGGTCCTTTTCAGAATGGCAGGCAGTGACTAGTGGGGTACCGCAAGGTTCAGTGCTGGGACCCCAGCTATTTACAATATATATTAATAATTTAGACGAAGGAATTGAATGTAATATCTCCAAGTTTGCAGATGACACTAAGCTGGGTGGCAGTGTGAGCTGTGAAGAGGATGCTAAAGGCTGCAGGGTGACTTGGACAGGTTAGGTGAGTGGGCAAATGTATGGCAGATGCAGTATAATGTGGATAAGTGTGAGGTTATCCACTTTGGTGGCAAAAACAAGGCGGCAGATTATTATTTGAATGCTGACAGATTAGTAAAAGGGGAGGTGAAGCGAGGTCATGGTGTCATGGTACATCATTCATTGAAAGTAGGCATGCAGGTACAGCACGCAATTAAGAAAGCAAATGGCATGTTGGCCTTCATAGCGAGAGGATTTGAGTATGGAAGCAGGGAGGTCATGCTGCAGTTGTACAGGGCCTTGGTGAGGCCTCACCTGGAATATTGTGTTCAGTTTTGGTCTCTTAATCTGAGGAAGGACATTCTTGCTATTGAGCGAGTGCAGCGAAGATTCACCAGACTGATCCCTGGGATGGCAGGACTGACAAATGAAGAAAGACTGGATTGACTAGGCTTATATTCACTGGAATTTAGAAGAATGAGAGGGGATCTCATAGAAGCATATAAAATTCTGACGGGATTGGACAGGTTAGATGCAGGAAGAATGTTCCCGATGTTGGGGATGTCCAGAACCAAGGGTCACAGTTTTAGGATAAGTGGTAAGCCATTTGGGTCGCGATCAGGAGAAACTTTTTCACCCAGAGAATTGTGAACCTATGGAATTCTCTACCACAGAAAGTTGTTGAGTCAGTTCGTTGGATATATTCAAAAGAGAGTTCGATGTGGCCCTCACGGCTAAAGGGATCAGGGGATATGGAGAGAAAGCAGGAGTGGGGTACTGAAGTTGCATGATCAGCCATGATCATATTGAATGGTGGTGCAGGCTCGAAGTGCCGAATGGCCTGCTCTTGCACCTATTTTTCTATCTTTAACAGCGCAAATAGATGTAAACGGACACGATATAGTTGCAATTACGGAGACATAGTTGCAGGGTACCAGGGTTGGGAACTGAATATCCAAGCATATTCAATATTTATTTCGGAAGGATAGGCAAAAAGGAAAAGGGGGTGGTGTGGTGTTGTTAGTAAAGGATGAAATCAGAGCAATAGTGAGAAAGGGATATTGGCTCAGAAAATCAAGATGTAGAATCAGTCTGGATGGAGCTAAGGGGCACCAAGGAGCAGAAAACATTGGTGGGAGTTGTCTATCAGCCTCCAAACAATAGTGGTAATGTTGGGGACGGCATCAAACAGGAAATTAGAGATGCATGTAACAAGGGTACTACAGTAATCGTAGGTGACTTTAATCTACATATAGACTGGCCAAACCAAATTAGTAATAATATTGTGGAGGATGATGTCCTGGAGTGTGTACAAAATGGTTTTTTAAACAAGTATGTTGAAGAGCCTATTAGGGAACAGGCTATCCTAGATTGGGTATTGTGCAATGAGAAGGGGTTAACAAAGAGTCTTGTTGTGTGGGGTCCTTTAGGAAAGAGTGACCATAACTGATTGAATTCTTTATTAAGATGGAAAGTGAAGTAGTCCAATCCAAAACTAGAGTCCAAAATCTAAACAAAGGAAACTATGAAGGTATGAAAAATGAATTGGCTATGATAGATTGGGAAGATTCATTAAAAGGCATGACGGTGGATAGGCAATGGCTAGCATTTAAAGAATGAATGCATGAATTGCAACAGTTATACATTCCTTTCTGGTGCAAAAACACAAAAGGAAAAGTGGACCAACCATGGCTAACAAAATAAATTAAGGATAGTATTAGATCCAAAGAGGAGTCATACAAAGTTGCTAGAAAAAGTAGCAAGCCTGAGGATTGGGAGCAGTTTAGAATTCAGCAAAAAAGGACCAAGAGATTGATTAAGAGGGGAAAAATAGAGTATGAGAGTAAACTTGCAAGGAGCATAAAAACCGACTGCAAAAGTTTCTATAAGTATGTAAAAAGAAAAAGATTAGTGAAGACAAATATAGGTCCTTTACAGTCAGAAATGGGAGAATTTATAATGGGGAACAAGAAAATGGCAGAACAATTAAATAAATACTTCGGTTCTGTCTTCACGGAAGAGAACACAAATAACGTCCCAGAAATGCTAGAGAACCAAGGGTCTAGTGAGCAAATGGAATTAAAGGAAATGTTTATTAGTAAGAAAATAGTGCTGGAGAAACTAATGAAATTGAAAGCTGATAAATTCCCAGGGCCAGATAATCTGTATCCCAGAGTACTAAAAGAAGTAGCCATAGATATAGTGGGATGCATTGGTTGTCATCTTCCAAAATTCTATAGATTATGGAATAGTTCCTGCAGATTGAAGGGTGGAAAATGTAACCCCACTATTTAAAAAAAGAGGGAGAGAGAAAACAGGGAACTACAGACCGGTTAGCCCAACATCAGTAGTAGGGAAAAGGCTAGTCTATTATAAAGGATGTAATAATGGGACACTTAGAAAATATCAACGGGATTAGACAAAGTCAACATGGATTTATGAAAGGAAAATCATATTTGACAAACCTACTGGAGTTTTTTGAGGATGTAACTGATAGAATAGATAAGGGAGAACCAGTGGATGTAGTGTATTTGGATTTTCAGAGGCCTTTGATAAAGTCCCACATAAGAGGTTAGTGTGCAAAATTAAAGCACATAGGATTGGGGGTAATATATTGGCATGGATTGATAATTGGTTAACTGTCAGGAAACAGAGAATAGGAATAAATGGGTCTTTTTCGGGGTGGCGGGCAGTGACTAGTGGGGTACCACAGGGATCAGTGCTTGGGCCCCAGCTATTCACAATATATATATAAATGATTTGGATGAGGGAACCAAATGTAATATTTCCAAGTTTGCGGACGACACAAAACTAGATGGGATTGTGAGTTGTGAGGAGGATGCAAAGATGTTGCAAGGTGATTTAAATAAGTTGAGTGAGTGTGTAAACACATGACAGATGCAATATAACGTGGATAAATGTGAAGTTAGCCACTTTGGTAGGAAAAACAAAGACAATGGGCTAGATTTTATACTTTTGTGCAGATCGCCCAAAAATGGCCGTTATTTCCGGCCTGGACGGTAAAAATGTGTTTTCAGATCGCCGGCTTGTCACCCATTCTCAAAGCCCCTAATCTTGAAATTGGGCGTTACCACGCCGTAAAGTGTCGCCGTCCTTAGCAACGGCATGGGCAACGCTCGATTCCCACGATTCAGGAGGTCAAGGGTCATCATGACATGTGCAGAAGAGGAGACAGAGAGAGAGGGAGCTGAGATGGACTGAAAGCGTGTGTGGCTGTGGTGTGTGCTTGTTTGGCTGTTGTGGGAGGCATGAGGGAGATTCACCAGCAGCAAAAAGCCTACTAAGCACCAAGAACACAGTTGGCACTGAGTTTTTTCTAACAAATAATATATAACATGGAAGGGATGGAGGAGGCCCTAGAGTTGGTAGCCAGGAACACTGGTGGCAGAGGGCTCCCAGTGGTCCTGGAGCGCGGCACTGCACCCCAAGGTGCTGCACCCACAATGCCAACGACATATATGAGAGCCAGGAGCAACATCTTGCTTCTGACTCGGAGCACATTCCCACCTCAGGACCGTCCTCTCCCATATCCATCCAAGCAGCAGTTCGGCCGTCATCTCCCCCCCAATGAAGCATCGCCTGAGGGGCTCCTCGGCCAGGCGGCTTGGAGTCAGGAGGGGAAGGAGAAGGGGTGGAGGTGGGGATGAGAAGCGGGGGGTGGGGGGGGGGGGGAAGGATTGGTTTTTACAGATATACTTATGATTTCTGACAAATGTTTGGTTTAAATGTTTTTTATCTAACAAAACCATGTTGCGCATTGGCTCAGATAGCTGCACCATTACACGCTGGTGATTCCTTAACACCAAAAGGTATAATCACACTTAACTTCAATCAACTTAAACTTTAACTGTCATCAAGGTGATTCCCCCCCATTGAATAATGACCTGCACACCCAGCAGTGTGTCAGCCTTGTAAATACCACCAACATTCTTTCAGGCAAAGCGCTCATTGATGAGCTCCTGATGTAAGAGTCTTGCAGCAATCATGCCACCACAGGCCCTTTCATGCAGTCTACAGGGGGGGTGGGGGCATGGCTTCAGCATAAGCCTGATTGTCTGGCCCGAGGTCAGCGTCCATCTCCTCATCCTCCTCTTCCTTTCTCTGGTGAGGTGGACTGTCAGACTCTTCAGGCAATTCTTGTCCCCTCCTGATAGCCAAGTTGTGCAGCATGGAGCACACCACCACGAATTGAACTACCTGCTCAGGGTAGTATTGGAGCTTGTCTCCTGAGTCGTACAGGATCTAAAGCGCTGCTTAAGCACTCCAATGGTTTTCTCCACGATATTGTGAGTGGCTCTGTGTCTCTCGTTGTATCGCCTCTCGGCTTCGGTGTGGGTGTCACGCAGGCGGGGGGGTCATCAGCCAGGTGGTGAAGCCATATCCTTCATCACCAACCATCCAGCATTGACCTTGTGGCTGATTGTTAAACAAGTCAGATATAGTGCTCTCACACAGGATGTGAGAACCTTGGATGCTGCCTGGAATTTTAGCATTCACTGCCATAATAATTTGCTGGTGGTCGACAACGAGTTTCACATTCAGGGAGTGGAATCCTTTGTGGTTCCTGAAAATCTCTGCATCCTGAAAAGGTGCCCACATCTCGACATGCGTACGGTCTATTGCTCCCTGCACCTTGGGGAAGTTTGCAATTCGGTAGAATCCTAAAGCCCTCTCAGTCTGAGCCTCCCTGGTCATAGGGAAGCTGATAAAGTCCATCCTGCGTGCGTACAGGGCTTCAGTGACCTGTGTAATGCAGCAATGTGTGGCATGCTGAGACAGACTGCAAATGTCGCCAGCTGAGGCCTGAAAAGAATCCGATGCGTAGAACGACAGTGCAGTACTGATGGTGCTGGCAGGCTGCAGATCTCCCCTTATGAGCTGGCATACCTCAGTGATAACCTCTTTGTGGAAGCGCAGTCTCCAAAGGCAGGTGGTGTCGGGCAAGTTGAGGTAAGACTGCTTCTCCCTGTACTTGCAGGGGTGTAACGTCTCGTCCTCCTCATCAGTCTGGCCTGTCTTACATTGGGCACATAATGAATGCTGTGGAGCGTATCTTCGGCCATCTCGAGTCTGCAGCATGTAATTGGTCATCAAGAGAGGGTGAGAAAAGACAGGCCCCATTGCAATAGCTCTCTGTTTTCCACCGATTGGTCACAAAGAATGAATGTCCCGATGAAGACACCTATTAAATTCCAATCGTTCACAGTATGATAAAGATATTTGTACAGATGTTCACATCACCTCCAAAGATCTCCAGAGCATATCCGAACTAACCCGAGATTGAATCAGATCAGCCTTTTAAATGATGCAACATGTGATGTAGAACATGGCGTCCATAACGCTGTGAGTAGTTCCGGTTAGTTTCACATTTTCCGGGCGGTTTTTTGGGTGAGCGATATTGTGGGCGAGATGTGTGCGAGGTGGTGAAAGTGACGCTGGCCGATCTCCTGGGTGTTTTAGTTTCAGCAAATGTAATCTTTATGACAAAAAAAGTGGGTGGTCAGTATTATTGAATCTCGGCGTTAATTCCGTGCGGAAACTAACGCTGGGCGATACTATGGGCGTTGATTTCGCCCATTCTGATGATTCCGCCCTAAAAATGTGGGTGGGCGGTATTATTTTTTCCCGGTGTTACACACATGGGGAAAGTAACGCTCGGCGATAAGTGTCCGAAAAATGGATGTTAATTTCCATTTTGTGACGAAATCGGAGCTATCTGGGCATTATACGTCATTTGGACGTTAAGTGGGCGTTAAGCTTGCAAAAAAAGTGGAAAATCTAGCCCAAAGTATTAATTAAATGGTAGTAGCTTGGGAAGGGTCGATGTACAGAGGGACCTGGGTGTCCTTGTACATCAGTCATTGAAAGCAAATATGCAGGTGCAGCAAACAGTTAGGAAGGCAAATGGTATATTGGCCTTCATTGCAAGAGCATTTGAGTACAGGAGCAAGGATGTCTTACTACAGTTATACAGGGCCTTGGTGAGACCACACCTGGAGTATAGTGTGCCGTTTTGGATTCCTTACCTAAGAAAGGATATACTTGCCATAGAGGGAGTGCAGCGAAGGTTCACCAGACTGATTCCTGGGATGGCAGACTGTCGTATAAGGAGAGATTGGGTCAACTAGGCCTGTATTCACTAGAGTTTAGAAGAATGAGAGGGGATCTCATTAAAACGTATAAAATTCTGACGGGGCTGGACGGACTGGATGTGGGGAGGATGTTTCCCCTGGCTGGGAAGTCTAGAACAAGGGGTCACAGTCTCAGGATACGGGGTAGGAAATTTAGGATTGATATGAGGAAATTTCTTCACTCAAAGGGTGGTGAACCTGTGGCATTCTCTACCACAGAAGGCTGTGGAGGCCAAGTCACTGAATATATTTAAGAGGGAGATGGATTGATTTCTAGAAACAAAAGGCATCAAGGGGTATGTGGAGAAAGCGCAAATATGGTGTTGAGATAGAGGATCAGCCATGATCATATTGAATGGCGATGCAGGCTCGAAGGGCCAAATACCCATTTTCTATATTTCTATGTATATTATATGTGCACTTTAAGTATTATTGGGCAACCTGATTATGCAACAAGTTGAATATATTTGATCACAATAGTGCCTATTACAGCTTTTGATCGCAGGGTTTTACTGTATTAGCAGCGATCAGCTATTGTCCTTTCTCCAGTGTTTGGAGCTTTCAAGGAATATTAATCAGCAGACTGTAAGTCGTATACTTACAATATATCCCAGCATGCTGAGAGCACACAAAATAATCACTGCTTATTTCAATTTTCCCAATTTATGACCAAACATTGTGCAGCAGGCTCAGGTGTTTCCTGTCTCACACAATCTTCACCATGGCAAGGATTTCGCAAGAAGCATATGGAAAAAATGAAACTCTTCTCCCAGTTTGTTGAACATCTGCTGGACAGTTTGGTCATAAATTGGGAAAATTGAAATAAGAAGTGATTATCATAATTTTACTTTGGATATGATAATAAACCAGTACATGCAAGACATCTTGCAATGGTTTTTTTCCTTTTATATTGGAATTGGTTGAGATGGAGGGTATTGGCAGGGCGCCAGGTGAACAGTTTGCCTAGGGCGCTAATTACCTCTGCACCGGCCCGGAGAATGGGCCTATACTCTCTGGAGTTTAGAAGAATTAAAGGTGATCTCATTGAAACATACAAGAATTTGAAAGGGATTGACAGGGTAAATGCTGAGAGGCTGTTTCCCCTGGCTGGAGAGTCTAGAACCAGAGGAAATTGTCTCAGGATAAGGGGTCGGCCATTTAAGTCTGTGAAGAGGAGGATTTTCTTCACTCAGGGGGTTGAGAACCCCTAAGGGCTGTGGATGTTGAGTCATTCAATATATGCAAGGCTGAGATAAATCGACTTTTGGGGGCCGAAATTCACCTCTGGCCGAAATGGGTCGCACCTTCCGCTCTTGAAGTGTTTTTTCCACCTAGTTCTTGTCCAGAAAAATGGGCGTAACTGTGGCAATACGCCAAAAAATGGCTTTGGCAAAATTGAGCCCTAGGACTGGAAATAAAGGCAGGGGCCTGAAGTCATTTGTGGGGTAGTACTTTGATCACTTAATGAGCCTGAAATTATTGGGAACCCACGCCATAATAATAACACATTAACGGCGTGGGTTATTGTCAATATACAAAAATTCCAGGAAATAATGGAGTAATTGAGTTATGCCATGGGTTACGTTGCACCATACTTTGTTGGCACAAATTAGCCTCGCCAAAGCCGATAAAATTCCGTTCTCGATGCTCATCCGTCCATTGTCATCAATAGGCTGGATTTATGTCATTATTCGTGACGCAGCCAGTTAGACTGAAAATTAATGGCAAGAATGCCTTGGTAATGATGGTATTTATGGCCAGCTCATGACTCTCAGCCTGGGAGGCCAACAAAGGGACCATTCAAACTGTGGCGCCTTAACCCAGCAGTTTGGAAAATGTTCGATGAGTATATTTTCCCCAAACTTCTACATTTTTGCTGTTTATTCTTGCCAGCTTTGCCACCCAGATCGCTGTTAGTGTCTGAAGGCAATTACTTTCAGGGTCCCCCACCTATTTCTACATAAAAGGAAGGTGAAAGTATTGCAATGGCCTTTCCACTGGGCATTCCCCTATCCCTGATTATTATGGACAACCTGGAGGAGGAACAGAAGGAGCAGGCCTGTTGCTTGAGGCACCATGGCCGGAGACTGAACTGTTCTCGCTACTACCCGCAACAGAGAGTGCACAGGGAACAGATTTAATTTGAGGCACTGTCAGAGGAGCTCTGCGTGCGCAGACTGTGCTTCAGCACGGAAGCAATTTGCCACCAATGTGAGATGTGAAAGGCCAATGAATGGATCTAAAGCTGTGGTCCACCTCCTGCAGGGCCTTCTCGTTGACAACGAAGGTGATGACAGCCCTTCATGTCTAGGGCACCGGATCCTTCCAGTCAGGCACTGGAGACCTCTATAACACCAGCCAAGGAGCTGTGAGGACCTGCATTCATCAAGTGACCAATGCTCATCTGACTTCATTCAATACAACAAATTGATTTCAGAAGTTGTAGCTCACGTACCTCCCAGTGCCACACCTCAATCTGACTTTTGGTATTTGTTCTCAGCTCTTTATAGAGGCATGTGGTTGTACTGTGGGGTAATCCATTGACAGTGCTGCCCATGAGGTCCCTTATTAGCCTTGCCACACTGTAGATGGATCAAAGTTCCAGGAAAATTATGGCATAAATATAGATCGATATGAATGTGGAACTGAAAAATTCAAGCACGCCATTCCAGCAAATTCAGGCCCAATATCTTTTGTTATCCAGCTGACTTAGCGGTAAATGGCCTATTGGATGTGAGATCTCAGAGCTTTGTTTGTTGAGAACGTTGTGCTGTCATGTGTCTAATGCCATTTTAATACCAGTCTCTGCATTTTACATAAAGAAAAATTAATGCCCGAAAGCCTTTAACTGAACGATACATTGGGCTAAACTAATTTTTGTGACAGTGCAGGTGTATTTCAAGGCCTGGTTTTGGAGTGAATTGAGGGGAATTGATTCTATTGTTCCAATGCAAGCGAGAGCAAAGTTACCAGTCAGTTGTAATGTTATGCAAGAGAAAGGACCTGGCTAACTCCACAGCATTTTTCAGCCCATTCTAATTTTATTACAGAAAAACTCCTGGTAATCTCTGACTGCGACCTCTCCCATTTAGGAATCGGGGAGGGAGGGGAAGGGGAAGGAGGGGGTGAGGGTAACGATGGAGAGGTGGTGGGTAAATTGTGTGCTGCTGCTAGGTTTTAAATCCTACAGCAACCTCTAGAGGTGACTCCAGCAAAATTGTTTTAGCAATAAAGCTTGAAGTCACTTACCTTATGATTGTCTGTAAGGTATGTAGTAGGAGCCTTCCACCCCCACTGTTCTATGAGGAAGCCATGCATATGCTCCTTCATGATGTAAGGCAGAGCAGGGTCATATTGTCAGGCCAGAGAGATGCAGATCTCAAGGGCGAGTGGCACAGGTGATGTTAAACAAGGGAGTGGCAGTGGCTTCAGGTGGGATGGAGTGATACACAAGGTATTGCAATTGTGTGGGACAGGCTCGATGGACCAGAGGATCTTTACCTGTCTATCAATGTTCATATGTAATCTGCAGAAGATCTTTAACCATGCATTCTTAACACCCAGCATGTGCGAGGTCAGAACATTGCAAAACCGTGAGAGCTGGATTTAAATAGTAAATTATGCTAGCATTAATAAGCTGAACAATGCTCTTCAAGATTTTAATGCTGGGAATGAAACACTTTTCCTCACTTTGGGAATCCAGTGTCAAAATTAATCATTCCTAGTTCAAGTATGGCAGAGCCAGGTAAAGGGGTAGATTTTTCTGTATACATTGTTGCTTTAGTTTTTCAGTGATAGTTATTTTGTTGTTCGTGTTAACACTTTCCTTCAGATTATTTCAGCCACTTGTTTACATTCATGAAATCATTGTGCATGAGTGGGGTATGTTTTCACTCATCTTTGTCTCAAGACCCCTCTGTTCTGAAAAGGGAAACAAAAATCAGATATGTACAAACTTGTAAACAGCATAGCATATGAGTTGTTATAAATACCTCAATAAAATCCAGTCAATACTTGGAAATATATCACCGTTCCTTCATCGTCGCTGGGTCAAAATCCTGGAACTCCCTCCCTAACTGTGGGAGTACCTTCACCACACGGTCTGCCGCGGTTCAAGGCGGCGGCTCAGCGTCACCCTCTCAAGGACAATTAGGGATGGGCAATAAATGCTGGCTTTGCCAGCGATGCCTACATCCCATGAATGAATAAAAAATACTTGTTGCATTTATGTTGCTTTTACCTTTTTCATTTAGCAATCATGATCATTAAATACTAAATTACAATTTAAAAGTGTAACCATTCAAATGCCATGAATAAGTGTGACACTAATTCATTCAATTTAACAAATCCATGGCATAAAGAAAATCTAACATTTTATCCAGACTAAACAATAAGATAGGACATAGCACGATATATAGAATGTGGGAGACAGTCAGCTCCCTGCAATTGTTAAGTCTTTCCCTGCTACAGACCAATTCTCAATGTTTATACCAATGTTGTTAGACTCCAAGATGCTCGAGCAGCCCATGGTGATTTTCCTATTGTTGTTTCTTCACTTATTGTGTGTTGGTGTCTAGCTTCTGGTTGGCAACGTGCCTAGATGGCATGGAACTGTGGGAAATTATGGGAGAGAACCTAAGCACTTAGTGCAATTGACAGTCATATTGAATGTTATTGGTAGTAACGAAGATGGAACTGAAAATGGGTGGTGTTTCAGTCCTTGCCCCAGTTCCATCCAGAAATCAGCAGAGATAGGGCAGAAGTTCTGGTCGCCAAACATAGTCTGTGAGGTTGATTCACTGCTTTGAGATTTTGGGATACAGATCTCAGCTATAATGAGAACGGTCAGTCCTAACATAGATAACAAAGGCAAGAGAGGAGTATCCCTACCTGGAGCCAATCTAGCCAGGGTAACTGGGCACAGGCTCACACCCACCCAATTATTACACTACAGGATGAGAAGTTGTAAACAAAGGAAATTTGCCCTTCCTTGTACAATTGGCTGAACACCAGACATTTGTGAGTTTGGTTAAATAATTTATCAATGGAGTATTATGTGTTAAGTTGTGTAAGTATCGAACAAAACAATTACTTACTTATTAGTTCAAATAAATTCATTAACAAAAGTAATCTTTGTGTTTTTTTCCTAAAATTGAAAAAGTGACTACATTCCAAATAGTAATTCATTGGCTGTAAAGCACTTTGAGATGTCCGGTGGTTGTGGAATGCGTTATATAAATCCAAGTCTTTCTTTTATTTAGTTCAAATAAATTAATTACAAAATAATAATCTTGTGTGTTTTTTCTTAAAATTGAAAAAAACCCTTACATAGTACACAAAAGTATATCAGAAACAAATCCTTCTCTGTTCCATTCTGATTGTTCTGTGTTCTGATTAAATGAATGAGCACTCACTTGTCAACCAAAATAATTTTTCATAACCTGCTAGTCAGTAATATCTTGGAAAACTTCCCAATTTTTACATAGTATTAATGCCTCCTTATCACAGTAGTGTGCTTCACAGACCAATGTTTCCACCAACATGGATTAAAGGCAAGGCTCAAGAAAAATGATACAACTGACTTCATTACTGCTGATATTAAATAGAGCTGTGGACAAGGATATTCCAATCTGTTCTTTAGCTGGAGGTTTACAACAATAAACAGTTGAGCAAATGTAGAATAGAGAAATCCAAATTGCCTTTGCATTGATTCACTGATGCTTGTTTAGATGCTGAAGGCAATGCATTAGGAACTGATGGTGGCTTAACATTATCCAATCAGTTCCTGATGCAGTATCTGCGACATCAGAAAAACTGCTTTGTCACTGAATAAGGGCTTCACAAAGACTATTTCACTGCAGGCCATCTGTATTCAGTGGCTGACTCCTGTTCACTGATCTCTGTCAAGTCTCAACCAACAATGTGATCTATGCCTTTTATGGAAAGCATTACATTCTTGGTATGCAAATGCTGATAAACCCATTAAGGAAACAAACCTCAATTTACACATATCCACATAAATATAGTGGTAAATCCATCTGCGTATCACTAATATGTTCTTATTGAATTATAATGACAGATCTACTGAGAAATCTGGCCAAGAGTTTCTCCTTTAAGCGCAATCGACGATCCAGGGCAAATTGCATTCAAAATTGCATTCATTTTAAGAAGTGCTTTTTTTTGCTCAAGTTTCCACGACACTCTTTTGCATATAATCAGATATAAAATCTTCAATGAACCAGCCCAATCAGGCAGCGTTTTAGAACATATTTTTTTTTTAAAGTTTTTGCATTAAAAAATATTCCTTGATCTATTTAAGATTTGTACCCTGGTGCAGTTTTATTAATACAGTTGAAAATGGGTTTATCACAAAAAATAAGCCCTTATAGTCAGAGGGCTGGATTTTCGACTTTTCCGATTTTGGGGCAGTCCCGATACCGCCTGAAAAAGGTTTGCGCCTTTGGCTGGAAATTTTGGCAAAAAATTAGGATCCATGATCGGGGGCGTTAAATCAGGCATTACATGATGGACTTTGTGAGTCCGAGCCGAAACTCACGGCAGTAAAAGAGGCGGCCATTTTGCGCATGCGCAGTCACGTTTTTGTTTTCCCGGGCACAGATGTTATTTCAGGGCGCAGCAGTGGCTTCCTCCGTGCATGCGTAGATGATCCACCCGACTTCTGCCACTTCTGCAGAGATGGAGCAGCAGGAGGCCAGCCAGCGTGCCAGGTGTTTCTCAGCGGAGATGGCCGAGGCCTTAGTCCACGCAATGGAGAGGAGGTGGACATCACTCCATCTGGTTGGGGGAGGTAGACCGCTGCCAACTATTTTCAAATGATTATGGCGTGAAATTGCCCAGGAGGTGTCTGCGGCAGACACAGATGCCAGAACTGGCACCCAATGCCTCAAAAAGTTCAACGACCTTACCAGAGTCATCTGGGTGAGTACCCTTCACATTTATTTATGCCTGCTATCCTTCCAACATGAATGCCATACACTATGTGAAGTCTTTCATGTATCTGCCAATTCTCAAAGTCTTGCAGCCTGTGGTGTGGGTTTCACAATGCATCAGAAAGCTGAAGGCTGACTTCTGCAGCCATTGCCTCTTAATAAAGAATGCACATACACTCTTGGTCCCTAATCATTGAACATTCCTCACAATACTCCCACTGCTGATATGGGTTTCATAAAGATCACCTGCAGCCCCTATGCTACGTCCCTCTCACCTCCTCCCAATCGCTCATAAAACTCATACAACATCCACACAGATTGAAGTGAAGACATCCACACACTCAGCGATTAAACTATGGAAGGCATATGTGGCACAACAGGAGGTGTACCCTTTCTGAATGGACAGATGCCGGGCTCGATGCTGAGCCCCCATCAGGTAGTGAGGCTATATAAATGGATTGCCGACAGATGTGACTTCATTGAGATGTATTATGCAGTGGCGTGGGGCCTTCACATGTACATGTGCAATGCCACCTTCCCGCCATCACCCTGTCCCCCTACCCTGCTGCTAACCACACGTCGGTTATTTTCTGCTTGCAGAAGAACAGCCACAATCGTAACAGGCGTCTAGAGAGTCATTGACATCTGGCCGTGGGGGAGATGATGAGGTATGCGAGGGAACTGCAATGCCTGAGCCACAGAGCCACCAGTTGGCCCGTCGCAACAAAGCACCTCTGGGGCCGAGACCAATTTCCCTGGCTTTGTGTTGTCAGAGGCTCCTGGTCCCAGTCCCCTACAGCAACGTGCAGCGAGAGGGGAATCTCGGAGGCCAGCTCTCCCGAGATTGAGTCGGTGAAGTAGGTCTGTTCAACAACAAGCAAACGTGGTACTGGACTTGGTGGAAATGTCCAGGGACAACACAGGCATGTACCGTGAACTCATGGCTGCATTGGGTCAGATCCCAGAGAGCATCGACAAGCTTTCTGCGACTGTTGCGGAGGCAGCGTCACACATTGTCGGTACAACTCAGGATTCCAGTGAGGCCATTATTGCCCACGCAGAGAGGCTGGGGGTGGCCTCCAGCAATGACAGTGGTGTTCCAGAATGTGTATTGCCTGCCATTGATCATGTTGCAGCATCGCTCGAATTGCAGGCACAAGCTATGTTACAGCTTGGTGATGTGATCCAGTCGATGACTAGTGCCATCCTCTCAGTGTTCCCCACTGTCCAACGGGGAAGGGACAGTGCCGAAGCAGGCCAGCAAGTTGTGGAGACACATCGTGCTCCGGATGTTGAGGCCCAGCCCCGTTGGTATTTCAGTGGCTCCCAGGAAATGGAAGATGCTGTCCTGCCTCAGGATGACAGCATTCCGGCTCCCACCACTGACTCCCCAACCATGCATCCTACAGGGTACACACCCAGCCACCAGTGACTGCATCCGCCGATGATGAGGTGCAGCAGTCCACAGCCGGGCCTTCCAGGCCCAGAGCTGGTCCAGGGCGTCCTCATATACTGTCTGCACTGTCTGCCCCCTAACACAGCAGCCCTCTAGCAGCCTTGCTGTAGGCACTGAGGCCTCATTCAGGAGGAGTAGCAGGCCTGGAAGGGGGATGAAGGGAAGGGGGGGGTGGGAGACGATCTCAGGCCAGCTCCCATTAAGGGGTGGGATATCCTTCTTCAGATGCCTTGATATTTTCTGAGAACGCCTGTAAATAGTCGTTTTTTAACAACGCATTTGTTGTTAAATAACTTGCACAGACCGCTGCTTCTAGTTTCATTTGGCTATGATGGTTTATTGTATCGTTTGGTTTTGTTGAGGTTGCATTGTTTGCAACTTTTTTTGATATAAATGTCACTTTGACCCTTTGCCGTCGGTGCCGTGTGTATCATTCCAAAGCTCAGCATAGATGTGCCTGTATGCTGGCACATAGCATGGCCAGTATTAGATGCATCCCTCAGCTTCCTCCATTCAAACAAACTGGTCCATTATGAGCTGGCGACATACGGCTCTTGCTCCCGCAGCACCTGGATGCCGCTTCCCCTGTGGATGGGGCGGCTGTGCAATCGGGGCCTTGTCAGGCTCCTCTTCAGCGTCCTCCTCCTCCTGAGGTGGGCCTGCAATCCCACTGGCAATGCCTGGCCCCTCATGATAGTATAGAAACATAGAAAAGCAGGAGTAGGCCATTCGGCCCTTCGAGCCTGCACCACCATTCAATAAGATCATGGCTGATCATTCACCTCAGTACCACTTTCCTGCTTTCTCTCCATATCCCTTGATCCCTTTAGCCGTAAGGGCCATATCTAACTCCCTCTTGAATATATCTAATGAACTGGCATCAACAACTCTCTGCGGTAGAGAATTCCACAGGTTAACACCTCTCTGAGTGAAGAAGTTTCTCCTCATCTCAGTCCTAAATGGCTTACTCCTTATCCTTAGACTGTGTCCCCTGGTTCTGGACTCCCCCAACATCGGGAACATTCTTCCTGCATCTAACCTGTCCAGTCCCGTCAGAATATTATATGTTTCTATGAGATCCCCTCTCATTTTTCTAAACTCCAATGAATAGAGGCCCAGTCAATCCAGTCTCTCCTCACGTCAGTCCTGCCATCCCGGGAATCAGTCTGGTGAACCTTAGCGGCACTTCCTCAATAGCAAGAACGTCCTTCCTCAGATTAGGAGACCAAAACTGAACACAATATTCCAGGTGAGGCCTCACCAAGGCCCTGTACAGCTGCAGCAAGACCTCCCTGCAGCATGCAGCACACCACAATGAATTTGGAGACCTGTTGATGGGAGTATTGAAGGCTGTCTCCAGAGTTGTCCAGGCATTGGAAGTGCTGCTTGAGCACCCTAATTGTCTGTTCGATGATGTTGCGGGTGGCTGCATTTGACCAAGTGTGGCATCAAGGAGCCCTAGTAAAATTGAGGTCAATAGGAATTGGGGAAACTCTCTACTGGTTGGAGTCATACCTAGCACAAAGCAAGATGGTTGTGGTTGTTGGCGTTCCAACCATCCCAGCCCCAGGTCATCGTTGCAGGAGCACTGCTCGGCTTCTGTGGTGGGGTTGCGGAGGGGGGTCATGAGTCAGGAGGCTAGACTGTATCCTTTGTCACCGATCAGCCAGCCCTGCCCTTCCCTTTGTAGCTGAAGCAATCATGAGACACTGCTTTCATGCAAGATGAAAGCATCATGTGTGCTCCTTGGATAGTGGTCATTGACTGCGATGGTGTGTTGCGTGAGGTCGCATACCAGCCGAGTTTTTAGGGAATGGTATCCCGTTTTTACTTTCTGAATACCTCTGCATTGTCCAATGGTGCTCGCAAAGCCACGTGTGTGAAGTCAATGGTTTCTTGAACCCTCGGGAAGCCTGCAATTTGGCCAAACCCACATGCTGTCTCATTCTGGCTGTCCCTGCTCATTGGAAACTTTTGAAGTCCATTCTGCAGGCATACAGAGCCTTTGTGACTTGATGAATGCAGCGATGTGTATCGTCTTGAGAGATGCTGCATATGCCCCTTGCTGCTGCCTGGAAGGAGCCGGAGGCATAGATGACCAGTGCCACAGTCACCTTCACGGCGATGGGCAGCACAGTCCTGTTGGCACTGGAAGGCTGTAGCTCTACCTGTAGGAGCTGGCATATCCCTTTCAGCACTTCCTTTCAGAAGCGCAGCATTCTAACGCACTGCACCTCAGAGAGCTGGACCTACGAGTGATGGTTCTTGTAAAGTCGTCGGGGGTAAGGCCTTCTCCCCAGACTTCTCCTAATTTGTGGCTCGACATAGCCAGCAACCCTTCTTCTAGCTTGAAAGCACCTGTCAATAGTAACCAGCATGAGACGCTGGTGAACTAGTAATGCCCCCATTAAATTCTCTCACTGACCTTGTAAGGAAACTGTAATTGCAGATAAAACTGCCGTTTGTAAGTTGGAGTTTCACGCAGCGTGTCGTGTGCCACCGTTACAGTCAATGTGACCAGCGATGTGTGATCCTCCTCCCTCCATTAAATATGCCGCCAATACTGCCTGCTGAACCCTGGGAATGTGATTTTTTTCAGACGTTTCCTGGGGCAGATGTTAAATGAGGCATAAGGGTCGGATTTTCCATCCGGGGTGCAAGCACAGCACTGCACGATGATTGACGACATGATCTCAATCAAACTGCAGGGTGGGGCGGTAAGTTTTTGCGCCACTGCAAATCAGGAGCCTAATTTACCAGCCGGGCACTAAAACCTGGACGCCTGGCGTTACACCCAGAAACACCATTTACTGTCTCTCCGGGGCACAAACTGAGCGCAAAAGAGCAGAAAATCCAGCCCAGAGTGTTTAGCACACCACCTGTGAGTAACCTGATTTTAAATAACTGAAAATGACATTAAAAAATTTATACAAAACCATTTACTCGATACATTGGTGGATAGTAGTCAGTTTCTTAGCAAATTAAAAACAATTATTATTTAAAAACCTTTAAACATGCCTATTAGTGTCCTTGGGCCTAAAAAAGAACTTAATTGTAAGAGTTTCCTCGAATGCCCGCAAATGGGCGGAATGATCGGAAACTCTCAGTGGTGATTAATTCATTCTGGGGGTGTCTCCAGTGTTGTGGGCGAGAACCGCTTCCAGCACGATGATTTTTAAACTAGTGCAAAAGATCGCGGAAACTCAATTTGCACTGACGTAATTTGCGCTTGAAACTCCTCGATCTTTTGTGCTGGTTTGGCCGACTTGGGGCGAATTGTGCTGAAAATAACAGTGTAACCTAGTGGCAGCTCCAGGCCTTCATATTTAAAATCAGATGGCAGCACAGTGCTATTGATCTAGTACAAGGAAATTGCTGTATTTAGCATAATCCCAGTGACCACTGTGGGGGAAACTATTAAACACTCACAGTTGCCAGCTGAGATTAAGCCAGCTCACAGCAGTCCATGTTAGTCTTGCAAGTAGGATCATGTCAATGGACCTCCTTTACATGTGCCAGAAGAAGGTATGGCAGTCCACCACCTGTCACATTCAGCCAGATAACTGAGATCTCTCATATTAAAACATCTGATCTGCTGTGTCATAGCTTGGAAAGTTTAAACTATGGAAGTTGGTCTACAGAGCATTCCATTTGACATTTATATAGTGCAATTGCTTCAGTCTATAAAAGAAAAGTATAGAACTACTCTCTTGAATTATTTGCTGGTCTTTAAATTTAATTGGATTTGGACTGTTGCATAAGTCTGTGATTATAGCAGAGCTCTCTGATTAGCTCATAAATCATTTGCGGTTTTATTTAATAGTAAAAATCCTGTCTGGCCTCCCACATTCTACCCTACCTAAACTAGAGGCGATCCAAAACTTGACTGCCCGTGTCCTAACTCACACCAAGTCCCATCGCACCCATCAACTGTGAGCTCGCTGATCTACATTGGTTTCTGGTTAAGCAACGCCTCGATTTCAAAATTCTCATCCTTATTTTCAAAACCCTTCATGGCTTCACCCCTCCCTATCTCCTCCAGCCTCACAATCCCCCCGAGATGTCTGCGCTCCTCTAATTCTGCCCTCCTGAGCTTCTGTTGCCTTGGCCCCAAGCTCTGGAACTCCCTGCCTAAACCTCTCTGCCTCTCTTCCTCTCTTCCTCTCTTTCCTTCTTCAAGACGCTCTTTAAAACCTTTGACCAAACCTTTGGTCACCTGTGCTAATTTCTACTTGTGCGGCTTGGTGTCAAATTTTTATTGCATAATACTCCTGTGAAGCACCTTGGGACACTTCACTGCGTTAAAGGTGTTATATAAATGCAAGTTGTTGTTGTTAATAAACTTTTGAAAGTTACAATTTTTAATGAGTTAGAACTTCTTTAATACTTTGAAATCATTTATATTTCTGCAACTATTAAGGTCTCCGCACAAAAATCAAGCCTACTATGTGCTTCAGAAATGGAGGAGTTACAACAATGAGTGGGTTCTGCAACCCTCCCAGGAACTTGGATTTGGAGGGGTAGAAATTGATCATTGATGCCCTAGTTCTCCAGATGGAAAACGGGGTAAAAATGACCAATTTCTGCACCCGAAGGACTCCTGAAAAACATCCAACAGGCCCTGAAAGATTTTCAGGTGCCTGGGCTGGTATATGCTAATGAGAGGCCTGACACCTGATTGAGATTTTAGCCCAGCAATTGAGCTGCCTAGGGTGCAGGTTTTCTGGGTGTGGATGCAGATGAGAAACCAGCCAGCACTGAAAAGGTGAGCTGAAATTTTTTTTCAAATCATGTGGAGCCAGAAATGTCTGGAGTCTGAACAAATTTGTTTTACTGTGCCTGTGGGGCCAGGAAGAGCAGTGCAGGATGGAGGAAAGGAGATTGAGGCAGCAGTTGGGGATATTGTTCTGTTGCAGGCCATGAAGACCTCAGTGAGGAGCTCTGCATGAGAAGAGTGTACTTCACCAAAGAGGCAACAGGAAATCTCTGATACCTTCTGGATAAGGAACTTCAGTCAAGACCTTCTTCACTGTGCTTGTTGTGTATCTGTAAAGCATGCACTCCCATGTTCCGCCACCCTGACGTCCCAAGGGATCCCTGTATATGAGCCGGCCCCCAAGGCCTGTTCCTCACTCTGGAGTGTCTTAATAAAGACTGAGGTCACTGTTACTTTAACCTCCCTGTGTGCAGTCTCATCTGTGTTAGGAACACAATAGTGCTTCCTACCTATTTGTTTCCCTTTCTATCTTTCTGACCAATGTTGTAACCAGGAATATTAAGTTCTCAGTCCAATCAAAACCTATGCTGTGTGACCATTATAGCCAATATATCATATCCCTCCATCTTTATTAATGTTTCTAACAATAATACGTTTTGAATCCTTTGTGCATTCATGTACAATAACATAATCCTGACTCAAACTTTTAAAAATGTTTATCCTTTTCTTTTTTTCCTGTTTTTTCTTATTGTTTTATTATGCTTTGCCCCTTTGTCTCAGTTCCTCAAAGCATCTTTCTTTCTCTTTCTTTTCTACCCTCCTGTATGGCTCAGAGACGAGGACCATATACAGCAGACATCTCAAAGTGCTGGAGAAGTACCACCAACGCTGCAAGATCCTGCAAATGCACTGGGAGAATAGACACCCGTCAGTGGATCAGGCCAACATCCCCAGCATCGAAGCACTGACCACACTCGACCAGCTCCGTTGGGCGGGCCACACTGTTCGCATGCCCAACACGAGACTCCCTAAGTAAGTGCTCTACTCTGAACTCCTACACAGCAAGAGAGCCCCAGGTGGGCAGAGGAAACATTTCAAGGAAACCCTCAAAGCCTCTTGGATAAAATGCAACATCCCCACCGGCACCTGGGAATCCCTGGCCCAAGACCGCCCAAAATGGAGGAAGAGCATCCGGGAGGGCGCTGAGCACCTCGAGTCTTGTCGCCAAGAGCATGCAGAAATCAAGCGCAGACAGCGGAAGGAGCGTGCGGCAAACCAGGCTCCCCACCCGTTCCTTCAACCACTGTCTGCCCCACCTGTGACAGAGACTGTAATTCCCGCATTGGACTGAGAACTCACTTTTAGAGTGGAAGCAAGTCATCCTCGATTCCGAAGGACTGCCTATGATGATGACAGGATAGAATTCAATTGGCAATCGCCATATTTAAAAGACTTGTGAGCTAGAAGCTGATTAAGCAGTTGTAGATTGTTTGACTGTTAAAAGGTATATATTAGGCATGAGTTTACGAAAGCACAGAGCTTGAGCACAGAGTTTGGAAGCAGAGCTGGGAGAACGCAAACAGAGTGGAGGAATTTTGTGAGCACAGAAATTCGATGGAGAGGAGAAACGTGGTTGAGACATCTGACTGGAAAGGAGGAGTGGAACCACAGAACCCACGAGCGTACCTGCAGCAGAGCAGGAGGAGTGGCTGCAGATAAAGGTGGGCACAAGAGCCCGGAGGGAGCGTGAAAGTCAGTGAGTGAGGTAAGTGACATCAGCACAATGGAAGGAGCTGATTGGCGAGTAGCTGGTGGTTGTTTTTTTTCGGAAGTTTATTTCTGTTACGGTATTTAATAGTCTATTATGTAGAGGCATGGCCGGGCAACTCTGTCCCATGGAATGAACATCTTGTGCCATGTGGGAACACCAGAACGCTTCTCGTGTCCTGGACAACCACATGTGCAGGAAGTGTCATCAGCTGGAGGAGATCAAGCTCCAGGTTTCAGAACTTGAGCAGCAGCTGGTGTCACTGCGGTGCATCGATGAGACTGAGAGTTGGTTGGCACGTTTCAGGAGATGGTCACCGTGCAGCGTAAGAGTGTGCAGGCAGAGATGGAATGGGTGCCCGTCAGACAGACAAGGAGGATGTCATGTATTCAACTGTCATTGTAACCCATGTATAAACTGACCTAAGTTGTGCACCGTGAGAACATTGACCACTAGGTGGTGAACTTGTGGGAGACACTCCTAACCTGGACTTTCAGGTATAAAAGGGGAAGCTCCACTCACCTTCATCACTTCAGTGCTGGCTAATAAAGGTAACTGGTCACAGAGTGACCTTCTCTCAAGTGTGGGCCTCGTGTGCATTTATACTGTATAGTAAGGACATATTATTGGCGACGAGAAACTGGGATTTAAACCACGCGGGCATGGCCACCAGCAGCACAGACGAGAGGTACTGCGTTGGTGATGATTGGGATGATTTTATTGAGAGACTACAGCAAAATTTCGTCACTAAGGAATGGTTGGGACAGGATTCGGCCGACAAACGCAGGGCTCATCTCCTGATGGTTTGTGGATCCAGAACGTACTCCCTGATGAAGGATCTTCTAGCGCCAGAGAAGCCGGCGGACAAGACGTTCGAAGAGCTCAGTAAGTTGATCGGGGAACACCTTAAACTGGCGAGCAGCATGCACATGGCGAAACACTGGTTTTACACGCACCGGCGGCGAGAAGGGCAAAGTGTTCCAGACTTCGTGGCAGACCCCCGGCGACAGGCAAGCCTAAGTAAGTTCCCAGATGCATGCAGAGCGGAGATGCTGCGAGACTTTTTTATTGAAGGCATCGGGCATGTTGGGGTTTTCAGGAAACTGATTGAGACCAAAGACTTGACCCTGGAAATGACGGCTTTGATGGCCCAGACATTTATCTCAGGGAGGAAGAGACCAGAATGATGTTTGATAAAAATCTTGGTTTAAATGCAGCAAATTAACAATGGACATTGTTAACGCGGCACACAGTTCTCCAGGCAGGCAGGGGCAATCGGACATGCCCGAGCATGTGGTTGAACCCAAAGGGGGAATTCAACAGAGACAATGGCTAGCTGAATAGCGATTCATGCAATCGCAAGAGACAATGCGGCCAGTAATGGGGCCATCAACACCTGTCAATGGTGCGCTTAAGGACAGTTACAGAGACAGTCAGAGATGATCGACTGGTAATGGACCTTTTGTTTCCAACAACGGCTCATGTTGGAGGTGTGGAAGCAAACACACAGCCAGAGCTTGTGGGTATCAGCAATATACCTGCAGAAACTAAAACATCAGTGGTCACTTGGCGCATATGTGCAGGAAGCCTGCAGCCAGGTTGATGTACGAGGAGGACGGGCCCAAAGTAAGCCCTACGAGGCCAAATGGACACTGGGGGAAACCGCTGGAAGCTGAAGTTCAGCAAGTTCATGTGGAGCACATATAGAGTTCATACACCAGGACGCCACCGATAATGATGAAAATGCTCCTCAATGGCATCCCAGTATCAATGGAGCTAGACACGGGGACCAGCCAGCCTCTAATGAGTATCAAACAGTTCGACAAGTTGTGGGCGTCCAAGGCCAGGAGGCCAAAATTATTGCCAATTGACACACAGCTACAGACATAGACAAAGGAGACCATTCCGGTGCTAGGCAATGCCACAGTAGTCGTGACCCACAAAGATTCGGAGAACAGGTTGCCATTCTGGGTTGTCCCGGGGAACAGTCCCGCACTACTGGGGAGGAGTTGGCTTGCTGTCATGAACTGGAATTGGGACGATATCAATGCAATTTCTTCTGTGGAGCGAATATCATGCTCACAGGTCCTGGACAAATTTGACTCACTATTTCAACCCGGCATTGGCACTTTCATGGGGACCAAGGTAGTGACTCACATAAACCTGGACGCCAGGCCAGTACACCACAAGGCCAGAGCGGTGCCGTACGTGATGCGGGAAAAGATAGAATGTTAATTGGACAGTCTGCTGAGGGAAGGCATCATCTCGTCAGTCGAATTCAGTGACTGGGCGAGCCCGAGTGTGCCGGTGCTCAAGGCGGATGGGTGGGTCAACGTGTGTGGCGATTACAAGGCCACCATCAATCGGGTGTCATTCCAAGACCAGTACCCGCTACCGAGAGCAGAGGATCTCTTTGCGACGCTATCCGGTGGCAAACTTTTTTCAAAATTGGATCGGACCTCAGCTTACTTGACCCAGGAGCTGGCGAGTGAGTCGAAGAAGCTGACCACCATCACGACACACAAGGGGTTGTTTGAGTACAACAGATGTCCGTTTGGGATTCGCTCGGCCGCCGCGATCTTTCAACGAAATATGGAAAGCCTCCTCACGTCGATTCCAAGGACAGTGGTTTTTCAATACGACATCCTCATCACGGGTTGTGATACTGAAGAACACCTCCACAACCTGGAGGAGGTGCTATGCAGACTGAACCGGGTAGGTCTGCGACTTAAAAAGGCGGTGCGTCTTCCTAGCTCCAGAGGTAGAATTCCTGGAGATGAGGGTAGCAACAGACGGGATCAGACCTACTGCGTCCAAAACAGAAGCGATCCAGGGAGCTCCCAGACCCCGTAACATGACGGAGCTGCGTTCGTTCCTGGGGCTCCTGAACTATTTTGGTAACTTTCTTCCCAAATTGAGCATGCTGTTAGAGCCACTACACGTGCTCCTACGCAAAGGTCGCGAATGGGTCTGGGTGGACAGCCAGGAAAGGGCTTTTGACGGAGCATAACAAATTTCGTGCTCTAACAATCTGTTAACGCTATATGACCCATGTAAGAAACTTGTTTTACCGTGCAATGCGTCGTCCTATGGGGTCGGGTGTGTTAATGCCAAGGGTCAGTTACAGCCGGTAGTTTATGCCTCCAGCAGAAGTCTGTCCCAGGCAGAACGGGGCTATGGGATGGTAGAAAAGGAAGTTTTTGAACGTGTATATGCTGTAAAAAAAAAATGCACCAGTACCTGTTTGGCAGGAAATTTGAGCTGGAGACAGATCACAAACCCCAAATGTCCCTTTTGGCCGACAACAAGGCCATAAATGCAAATGCATCGGCTCGCATACAGAGGTGTGCACTCACGTTAGCTACCTATGACTATACAATTCAGCACAGACCAGGCACTGAAAACTGCGCCAATGCACTCAGCAGGCTCCCACTAGCCACCACCGAGGGGGTAACTGAGCATGCTGCTAAGATGGTCATGGCTGTTGAAGCTTTCGAAAGTGAAGGCTCACACGTGACAGCCCGTCAGATTAAAGTCTGGACAAATAGAGACCCGCTACTGTCTTTAGTCAAGAAATGTGTCCTGAATGGGGACTGGGCAGTCAAGTACGGGGCATGCCCTGAGGAATTCAAACCATTTCACAGGCGCAAAGATGAACTCTCGATTCAGGCCGATTGCCTACATTGGGGAAACCGAGTTGTCATGCCCCAGATGGGCAGAGAGATGATCATCACAGAACTCCACAATGAGCACCCGGGCATTGTGGTGATGAAAGAAATTGCCAGGTCACGTGTTTGGTGGCCAGGGATAGATGCAGAGCTGGAACTTTGTGTTCGCAGGTGCAACACGTGTGCCCAGCTGGGCAATGCGCCGAGAGAAGCCCCCCTTAGCCCCTGGTCCTGGCCTGCCAAGCCATGGTCACGCATCCATGTGGACTACGCAGGTCCTTTCATGGGAAAAATGTTTTTGGTTGTAGTAGATGCCTACTTCAAATGGATCGAGTGTGACATTCTCAATTCAAGCATATCCTCTGCCACGGTAGAAAGTCTACGGGCAATGTTCGCCGCCCATGGTCTACCGGACGTCTTGGTCAGCGACAATGGCCCGTGCTTTACAAGCATTGAATTCCAGGACTTCATGGCAGGAAATGGTATCAACCATGTCAGAACGGCACTGTTCAAGCCGGCTTCAAACGGCCAGGCGGAACGAGCAGTGCAGATAATCAAACAGGGGATGCTCAGAATTCAAGGGGGTTCCCTACAAAGCCACTTATCACGCCTCCTGTTGGCCAATAGATCCCGACCACACTCGCTCACAGGGGTCCCACCTGCAGAGCTGCTAATGAAAAGGACGCTCAAAACCAGGTTATCCCTTATACACCCCACCATGAAAGAAATTGTTGAGAGCAGGCGCCAGTCACAACGTGACTACCATGACGGGAATGCGAGGGCGCGATGCATTGATGTCAATGATCGTGTCTTTGTCCTCAACTACGCTGCAGGGCCTAAATAGCTCGCAGGCACTGTGATTGCCAAAGAGGGGAATAGGATTCTGGTAGTTAAATTTACCAATGGACAAATCTGCCGCAAACACCGCAAATCTGGATCAAACAAAAAGGAGGTTCAGCAACCCCATAGAAGAAGTAGAGGAAGATTACAATGTAGAGTTGACTCCTCCACAGGTGACCGAACACTGGAACCAAGCGGGGGAGATCCCAGTCACTGTGGGTAGTCCGGACAGGCCTGAGGCACCGCAAACAGCAGACACTCAGGCCAGCGCCCAACAACCGGAGCCCTAACTCAGGCGCTCGACAAGGGAGCGTAAACCACCAGAGAGATTTAACCTGTGATCCCAGTAAGACTTTTGGGGGGGAGGTGATGTCATGTATTCAACTGTCATTGTAACCCATGTATAAACTGACCTAAGTTGTATACTGTGAGAACATTGACCACTAGGTGGTGACCTTGTGGGAGATTCTCCTAACCTGGACTTTCAGGTATAAAAGGGGAAGCTCCACCCACCTTCATTACTTCAGTGCTGGCTAATAAAGGTTACTGGTCACAGAGTGACCTTCTCTCAAGTCTGGGCCTCGTGTGCATTTATACTGTATAGGAAGGACATATTAGAGGACCAGGCAGGTAGTGCAAGAGTCCCCTGAGTGCATCTCGCTTTGCTACCGGTATTCAGCTGAATACTGTTATGGGTGATGGTTCCTCTGGGGAGTGCAGCCAAAGCCAAATCCACGAAACCATGGGTGGCTCGGGAGAGGGGGCGGTGGTGGGGCGGAGGGGAAGATCGGGAAAGCAATAGTGAATTAAGATTCGATACTGAGGGGAACACACAGACATTTCTTCGGCCGCAGACATGATTCCAGGATGGTATGTTGGCTCCCTGGTGCCAGGGTCAAGGATGTCACTGAGCAGCTGCAGAACATTTGGAAGGGGATGGGTGAACAGCCAGAGGTCATGGTCCATATCGGTATCAACGGCATAGGTAGAAAGAGGGATGAGGTGCTGCAGGCAGAGTTTATGGAGCTAGGAGAGAGATTAAAAAGCAGGACCTCAAAGATTGTAATCTCCGGATTACTCCCGGTGCCATGAGCTAGTGAGTACAGAAATAGAAGGATAGAACAGATTAATGCGTGGCTGGAGAGATGGTACAGGAGGAAGGGCATTGGGACTAGTTCTGGAGTAGGTGGGACATGTACAGGCAGGATGGGAGTATAATGTTGGAAAGTGTGAGGTTATGCACTTTGGCAGAAAAAAAATCAAAGAAAAAATTGCAAAGTGCTGCAGTGTAGCAGGACCTGGGGGTACTTGTGCATGAAACACAAAAGGTTAGTATGCAGGCACAGCAAGTGATCAGGAAGGCCAATGGAATCTTGGCCTTTATTGCAAAGGGAATGGAGTATAAAAGCAGCCAAGTATTGCTACAGTTATACAGGATACTGTTAAGGCCACACCTGGAATACTGCGTACAGTTTTGGTTTCCATATTTAAGAAAGGATATATTTGTTTTGGAGGCGGTTCAGAGAAGGTTCACTAGGTTGATTCCAGAGATGAGGGGGTTGATTTATGAGGAAAGGTTGAGTAAGTTGGGCCTCTACTCATTGGAATTCAGAAGAATGAGAGGTGATCTTATCAAAATGTATAAGGTTATGAGGGGGCTTGACAAGGTGGATGCAGAGAGGATGTTTCCACTGATGGGGAAGACTAGAACTATGGGGCATAATCTTAGAATAAGGGGGCGCCCATTTAAAACTGAGATGAGGAGGAATTTCTTCTCTGAGGGTTGTAAATCTGTGGAATTCGCTGCCTCAGAGAGCTGTGGAAGCTGGATCATTGAATAAATTTAAGACAGAGATAGACAGTTTCTTAACTGTTAAGAGAATAAAGGATTATGGGGAGCAGGCGCGGAAGCGGACCTGAGTCCATGATCGGATCAGCCATGATCGTATTAAATGGAGGAGCAGACTCGAGGGGCTGTATGGCCTACTCCTGCTCCTATTTCTTATGTACTTATGTTCACCTCAACAGAGCTGGGACCAATATCCTTGCGCCGGGGGGTGTGGGGGAGGGGAGATTTGCTAGTGCTGTTGGGGAGGGTTTAAACTAATTTGGCAGGGGGATGGGCACCAGGATGTAGCATTAGAAAGACAAAATAAGGTGCACAAAGGATTAGGAGAGACAGATAGCACTCGAGTAAGAAATAGTATTAGATGGGGTCAGACTAAGAGGATACCAGAAGGTCTAAGATAGGTTTACAGTGTATGTGTGTGAATGCACGAAGTGTGGTAAATAAGGTTGGTGAGCTGCAGGTACAAATTGACTCATGGGAATATGATGTTGTGGCAATAACGGAGACCTGGCTCAAAAAGAGGCAGGATTGGGTCCTAAATATTCCTGGAAATAAGGTATTCAGGAAAGATAGGGAAGGAAAGAAAGGAGGTGGGGTGGCAGTATTGATTAAGGAAAATATTACAGTGCTGGAGAGAGGATGTCCTGGAGAGGTCAAGGAGAGAATCTATTTGGGTAGAGTTGAGAAACAGTAGAGGTGCCATTACACTACTAGGTGTATTCTATAGGCAGCCAACTAATGGGAAGGATATAGAGGAGCAAATTTTCAGGGAAATTAAAGAGAGGTGCAAGAACTATAAAGTAGTGATAATGGGGGACTTCAACTATCCTAATATAGGGCCCAATTTTGGCCATGACTTGCATCAATTTTTTTGGAGTAAGTTGTTTTTTCTGGCGTAAGTTAAAAAAAGCCATTTTCCCCAAAAAATTTGCTCCAGAGTAAGACAGTCAGGTACAATTTTTTTTAGTTCAGTTTTTTTTTTCAAAAGGGGGTGTTCCCAGACCCTTATGCCGGTTTTGGCCATTTATGTCACTTTGGCCATCTAAAACTTACTCCAAATTGACTTATATCAGCGTATGTGGTCAGCTCTGAAAAACCCTGCGGGCAGTTAAGAAATCGGTGCAGGTTCGTACATTTAAAGCACCAACACGTGCAAAGCACTAAACCAAGCACAAAAATAAGCATTCAATAACAAATAAAAAATAGAAGGAAGCTGAGGACCTGCACCAAGACTTACAAAGCACTAAACAAACCACAAAAAGTAATAAGCAATCATCAATAACAAATCAAAAATAAAAAATAGAAGTCCTACCTTTATGCCAGAATCAAGTTTTTTTTAAAAAAGTTCCTCCCTGTCCCCCATCAAAACACTCTTTCTCCCCCCCCCGAAAAAACACTCTTTCTCCCCCTGCCCCTCAAAACACCCTTTTCCCCCCCCCCTCAAAACTCTCCTTCTCTCGAAGGGCCGAATGGCCTACTCCTGCACCTATTTTCTATGTTTCCCCCCGCCCCCATCAAAACTCTCAAGCACAACCAATAAATAAAAAATAAAACTGAAGTCCTACCTCGGCCCAGGAACTCAGTGGGCCGGCCGGCCGGTGTGGGTGGCCACTCAGCCGTGGATAGGGGCTGCGAGCATCGGGTCCTGCTCACAGCCCGCAGGACTCGCTGGGAGGGCAGGAGCATGTGTGCAGGTGCTGGCACTGTTTTCGGCGCTGGCCTGTTGCTCCGCCCCCCCCACTTCACAATGCACGCCACGCTGGGACTCCGGGGACTTGGAAGAGCGGCCAGGATGGGGTGACTTTTTTCCGGCACGGTTTTCAGTGCGCAAAGTCGGCGCACTTAAGGTAAGTGCGCCGAAAAAAAAGAGGTTGGGCCAAATTGAGTCCATAATCTGGGATAGTAATCGTAGAAAGGGCAAAGAGGGGAAAGACTTTCTTAAGTGTGTTCAGGAGAGCTTTCTTGATCATTACATTTCCAGCCCAGTGAGGAAGGAGGCATTGCTGGATCTGGTTCTGGGAAATGTGGTGTGTCAGGTAGAGGAAGTATCAGTAGGGGAACACTTAGGGAACCATAATCGCAGTATCATAACATTTAGACTAGCTATGGAAAAGGACAGGGAGCAACCTAGAGTAAAAATACTTAATTGGAGGAAGGCCAATTTCACTGGGTTGAGAATGGATCTGGTCCGGGTAAATTGGAATCAAAGATTGGTAGGTAAAGCTGTAATCGAAGAATGGGCTTTAAAGAGGTGATGGTTCGGGTACATTCGAGGTACATTCCCATGAGGGGGAAAGGTAGGGCAACCAAAGGCAGAGCTCCCTGGATGACAAAAGAGAGAGAGGAATATGAAGCAGAAAAAGCCAGCATATGACAGATTACAGGTTGAAAATACAAGTGTGAACCAGGCTGAATATAGAAAGGTCAGGGGGGAAGTGAAAAAGGAAATAAGAAGGGCAAAGAGAGAGTACATAAGAACATAAGAAATAGGAGCAGGAGTAGGCCACCTGGCCCCTCAAGCCTGCTCCGCCATTTAATAAGATCATGGCTGATCTGATCATGGACTCAGCTCCACTTCTATGCCCGCTCCCCATAACCCTTTATTCCCTTATTGCTCAAAAATCTGTCTATCTCTGTCTTAACTATATTCAATGAACCAGCCTCCACTGCTCTCTGGGGCAGAGAATTCCATAGATTTACAACCATCTGAGGGAAGAAATTCCTCGTTATCTCAGTTTTAAATGGACGGCCCCTTATTCGGAGACTATGTCCCCTAGTTTTAGTTTCCCCTACGAATGGAAATATCTTCTCTGCATCCACCTGGTCGAGCCCCCTCATTATCTTGTAAGTTTCAATAAGATCACCTCTCATTCTTTTGAACACCAATGAGTATAGGCCCAACCTACACAACCTATCTTCATAAGTCAACCCCCTCATCTCCAGAATCAACCTAGTGAACCTACTCTGAACAGCCTCCAATGCAAGTATATCCTTCCTTAAATACTGAGACCAAAACTGTACGCAGTACTCTAGGTTGGCCTCACCAGTACCCTGTACAGATGTAGAAGGGCTTCTCTGCTTTTATACTCTAACCCTCTTGCAACAAAGACCAACATTCCATTTGCCTTCCTGATTATTTGCTGTACCTCTATACTCACTTTTTGTGTTTCATGCACAAGGACCCCCCAGGTCCCTCTGTACTGCAGCACGTTGCAATTTTTCTCCATTTAAATTATAATTTGCTTTTCTATTTTTTATGCCAAAGTGGATAACCTTCCATTTTCCCACTCACTTAACCTGTCTATATCCCTTTGCAGATGATTTGTGTCCTCCTCACAATTTGCTTTCCCACCCATCTTTGTATCATCAGCAAACTTGTCAAAATTACACTTAGTCCCTTCATCCAAGTCATTAATATAGATTGTAAATAGTTGAGATCTCAGCACCGATTCTTGCGGCACACCAGTTACTGTTTGCCAACATTTATCCCGACTCTCTGTTTTCTGTTAGTTAGCCAATGCTAATCATCCATGCTAATATATTACCCCCCAATCCCTGAACTTTTATCTTGTGCAGTAACCTTTTATGTGGCACCTTATCGAATGCCTTCTGGAAATCCAAATACATCACATCCACTGGTTCCCCCTTATCCACCTTGCTCATTACATCCTCAAAGAACTCCAGTAAATTTGTCAAACAGGATTTCCCTTTCATAACACCATGCTGAGTCTGCTTAATTGAATTATGCTTTTCCAAATGTATATAACACTAATTCAGCCTCAACTGGAGGGTGGTTTCCAATTCTGGGCAGTGCACTTTGGGAAGGATGTGAAGACCTAAGAGAAGGTGCAGAAAAGATTTACAATGGTTTCAGGGATAAGGTACCTCAGTTCTGTGGATAGACTGGAGAAGCTGGGGTTGTTCTCCTTAGAGCAGAGAAGGTTGAGAGGCAATTTGATAATATTCAAAATCATGAGCGGTTTAGACAGAGTAGATAGAGAGAAACTGTTCCCATTAGCAGAAGGGTCGAGAACCAGCGGACACAGATTTAAGGTGATTGACAGAAGAACCAAAGGTGAAACAGTACATTTTTGGAAGTGAGCAGAGGATGGAAGTACAGGTTGAACCTCCCTTATCAGGGACCCTTGGAACCTGGCCTGTTCTGGATAAGGGATTTTTCCGGACGAGTGGTAGTCAGGTTAAATTGGATGGTACAGGTACTGAGCAAGGGAATATCTGGGCTGGCTGGCTTGGGGCTGGAGGTGAGGCAGAGAGATCATGGGGGGTTGCGGGTGCGGTGGGTCAGGTCAGCTGGAGTTGGCAGCGAGGAAGGACTCCAATTTGTTCATGTCGGAGTTCTGCGCTCGCGCCACCCGGTGGCCGGGAATGGTTTTGGATGAGGGGTGGTTCTGGATAAGGGAGTTCTGGATAAGGACGGTTCAACCTGTATACTTTAAATGGTTATTTTATATGGATTAGATGGTCAGAGGGAGATTGATGTACAGATACCCAGGTCATTAAAGGGGGAAGTGGAAGTAGATAACACCCTAAAAAGATTAACAAAATTCTTGGTTTTTCATTTAGAGGCAAAAGCAAAAATATAATGTTAAATCTGTAGAAGACCTTTGCTACAGTTGCAATAATGTGTACAGTTTCAGGCATGCCATTACAAGAAGGATGGAAAAACAATGGAAAAAGTGCAGCATAGATTTACTAAGGCTGTGTCCAGGGGTGAGGAGCTACAGTTATGAAGAGAGACTTGAGAAGTTAAGTGTTTTTCATTGGAGCTGAGAAAATTGATGGGCGATAGAGTTTTTCAAGATTATGAAGGGCTTTGATCAGGCAAATAATAATAGCTTCTATTCGTCATCAAGACACTAATGTGAGGGCACAAATTTACAATAATCATAACATAAATTCAAGTGGAAGGCTCCACAAACTGTTGTTGAAGCAGCTCCAGTGAAAAACACTTAACTTCTCAAGTCTCTCTTCATAACTGTGGCCCCTCACCCCTGGACACATCCTCAGTAAATCTACGCTGTGCCTTTTCCATTGCATACCCATCCTTCCTGTACTGGCATGCCCAATACTGTACACATTATTACATTTGTAGCAAAGGTCTTGTACAGATTTAACATTACCTCTTTGCTTTTGCCTCTGAATGCAGAACCAAGGATTTTGTTAATCTTTTTAGCAGGAAATTAGATAGTGAAGAGTGAAGTGTAGAGGTGAAGTGAGTACAGGGCCGAATATAGGACTGAATTTCTAATGTCTGTGTAAAGTTTGATCTCATCAGGACCCCTTGACTGTGCTACAACTTTGTGGAACTCTTCAAACTGTTATCTTTTCTGCTATTGAACATTCATGAGCCGAAAATAAGTTTCATGTATGATTAAATGTCTGTTCAAGACTCTAAAATATATTTGTTTTTTTTCATGCTAATTTTCATCCCCTCTCCAGAAAGAAATAGTGATGAAAGTAGCCTGTTGCTTTAGTGTTACGGTAATGAATTTTAAACCTGCGGTTTCAGAGTTTAAGCAATCCCACAAATAATTATCATAAGCGAAGTTCTCCTACTAATACTAGGGGAGTTTCATGGATCTTTGGTTGGGCTACTAGATGGAACACTATGTGATGCTGAATGTTCCAGGAGGACAAGAGACTGTGGGCTAGAATTTGCATTGGCTCACCGCCCGGCTGTTTTGGGTGATAACCAGGTCGGCGAGAAATTGCCCAGCTGAGTTCCGACCGCGGTTTCGAGGTACCGCTGGGGAGCGGACTGACGGTAGTGCATGATATTTGGCTCAGCGGTGACCCAGGGTGAGTATAAAAATTAACCGCCCACGAGAATCAGCAGAGCTGGACAGTAGGTGAGTAGCTCTGCAAGAAAAAGGTTAGTAATTGTTTTTTTTACTAATTATTTTAAAATTCTGTTGTGGTGATTTAAGTTAAAAGGGCCCTGAAAATGTTTTCATGATTTTTTATGTTTTATGAAAAAATATTTTCTGTGTTTTTCTCCTGCTACACCCAACCCGCAGCCTCGGGATAAATTTTTAGTAAATGCATTAATTATCGCCAGTTTTCTTTAAGAGCTGCCCAATCGACCCAAAATTCACCTTTTTCGTCGAGAATCGGGGTGCAACGGCCATTTTTTTCAGGGGAAGTTTTCGCCGGCGATAATCTTGGGAAACTTAGCAGTCTTTTGGGCGGCAATCGCGCGCTGGTGGAATGTTAGGAAATTCTAGCCCTATAAAACCATACCCTTGATCGCTTGAAATGTATATTTTGTCAGCCAGTGATTAAAATACTTTGTCATCCAATGGGAATTCTGACAGCTCTGGAGAAATACTTGTCCCACCCCTTTCTTTCACTTTGGTGGTCAGCTTTCCAGTGCTGTGCTTCCTTGCAGAATATTCCACGTTCCTCAATAAAAAGCAAGTTAATTCAATCATAAGATAGTTGTGGATGATGAAGGCATGGATGATGAAGCCCATCTTAATTCATTCATCCACAAAGATCCTACAGTCCCCTATTTCAACATTCCATTCTTTCTTAAAAAGCAATATTCTAGTTTTATTTTTCCCATTCCTTTAAATCTTATGTACCACTATAAGATTTCTCTTCAGTGCCTCTAGCATTTGAATATCTTTTTTGTGTCTTGCTGAACAGGACAGTTGGTGTGGTTGGATTTGTCTTCCACTGTTTTGATTATTTAATTTAACATTCAGTTGGCTTTTTTCATTGCGGCTCTTCATTGGTTGGATATGGTGTATGTCAAGTCTACTAATATTGCTAAGTCTCTTTCAGATTCAAGCATAACTATTTCAACACTATTCATGGAATATGTGTCGTTCATTTTTTTCCCTACATGCAGTACTTTACGCTTGCCTGCGGTAAGTTTTTTTGACCATTGTTCAACCATTTACATATTTTGTCTGATTAATTTAGAATTTCTGAGTTATTTTCTCCAATTTCACTGTCCCTCCTAGTTTACTACCTTCTTCAAATTTAATCACTTTACATTGAGTTTCTGAATCCAAGTAATGATATAAATTAGGAACAGTGATGTTCCAATCACTGAGCTCTGAGACAATCCACCAAGTACTTTCCCTCACCCAATATAACATAGGCAGTCCCTCGTATCAAGGATGACTTGCTTCCACACCAAAAAGGGATGAGTTCACAGATCTTTCAAGGAAGGACCTAATATTCCAGGTCCTGAACTGCAAGTTGAAGGGTGGAAGATGCCTGTGCATAGATTTTTTTAATGTGTGGTGGCCGTTGCACACCAGCCACCACACGGGCATGACAGAGCTAGGTCTTGGTCCAATGGCAAGGATTAACCAAGATGACTGGAGACCAGCTCTGCTGCACAGACCTAGTGTGCACACATGTTGCAGTATGGGCTGGCCCGTGCTGTCCCTGAGCCCTCGCCTCTTCTGGGCCCCGAACTCACGCCTCTCCTGGGCCCCGATCATGTCGCTCCACGATCTCTCACCGCTCCTGCGCCCCAACCTCGGCCGCTCCTGCTGTACCTGCCCACGCTCCAATCACCGACCTGGGTTATGGTGACATTCAATCCAGTCGCCCTCTTCACAGCCGTCGCTCTCCTGCACCAGCTCACACTGTACCTTGAGGTGGTATGCCTCTGCACGCCTCTCCTTTGAAGGCCCAGGACCTGCTGATGGGCCTTGCAGGTCGGGCCACCGCACCGAATGCCAATATAACTCCGAATATAACTCTCGTAACAAGTACTCAATGTCTTCAACTTTCAGACAATTTCTTATCCATTCTGAGGGTTTACTCTGAATCCCTACAGCTTTGAGTTTAACTAATAGGCTTTCATGTGGAACTTTAACAAGTGGCTTTTGGAATTCTAGGTACACCACGTTTTAGGCTGTTCCACATAATAGAAAGCTGAAGTCATGAGTGAAGGGAAGATATGAGCAATTCTTTTAATAACTATCAAAAAGTAAGTTTTCAGATTGAGCTAGCTAACAACACAGTGATAATAAATGATTATAAATTCAGTACAGTGCAGAAACTTTGAGCCACCATTTTTAGGGTGTGTTTTCAGAGTCTCTGTTACAAAAGGTTTTGTTACATTTTGGTTACATCTTACTATACCTACATAGGTGTGGTAAACTCTTCAATGCAGTAACATAGTCATGGCACCGAAAGTATTGGATTAGAATTTTCAGGCATTGTGACATTTTACTCAGGTCTACGATATGCAGAATCTTATTTTAATTCAAGGCATTATTGTTGGAACATTTTATGCAACTCCCATTTTAAGCACACAGAGGATACAATGGCTGATTTTTCCCATAATTAATGATCTGCTTATTCTCAGAAATTACATGTTTCAAATCTGCATATTTCTGTGAACACATTAGCAGGTCTTTAATAATGGATAAAAACAGGCATTCTCCCATTTTATTTTTAAAAGAAGAACATTGAGTATCTAGTAATCAAGTCAATAGTTTATTAAAGCTATCCTCATTGAGAAGCTGTTAGTTGAGGCAACAGACTACAGAATCTCTGTAGGCTATTGTGAGATTATGACAATACTTCACAGTTGCCTGCAGAGATTATCGAGTCCGCAGCTATCCATCAGTTAGAGATCACAACATTTACTTTTCCTGAAGGTTTTCTTTATGGCAAGAAAGAAAATGGTGCAATTAAATTACATTTTGAAGACAACTAATATGTTCAAGATTTTTGCATTTTTGTAAACTCCTGTCAACTACCGTCCACATTCTTATATTGTTAACATCTCCCCTGAAAACTTTTCCTTATTCTTTCATTGTTCATCTTTATGACCGGTGTCAGCTCTGTGGCCATTTCCAACTTGGCTCAATTGATAACAGTCTTGCGTCAGAATCAGAAGGTTGTGGGGTCAAGCCCCGCTCTCGGACTCGAGCACATAATGGGAGCTGATATAGCTGTGCAGAACTGAGGGACAGTTGCAGTTCAGATGAGAAGATAAATCAAATCTGAGTCAAGTGGATGTTGAAGACTCCATGGGCACTAAAGAGCAGCGAGTTCTCCCAGCATTATAGCCAATATTCCTCTCTCAACCGACACCACCAAAAACAGATAACCTCATTGTTCATTTCATTGCTGCTTATTGGATCTCGTGCGCACAATGTCAATCACATTTGCCTGCATAACAACAGTGCCTGCACTTAAAAGTAATTCGTGTGAAGTGTTTTAGGACATTTCTGAGAGATATGACAAGGTGCTATATAAATGCAAGTTCTTTCAAGTGTTTCTTTTTACTAATATTTCAAATACTTGCACAGATAAAGAAGTGTTTTACAAAACTGTTTATGTTGGATAACTAGTTCCTATAACTGCTTTCTAGGCCACATACCACTCAATTTAATGCAGCATTTAATCTAAGAACTTGGATGAGATAAGCTATGGGCACCTCTGATGTGCCTTACAAGTGCAGGCTGCCTGCTCCAATATGGTAGTAATTGTACCCTTCTGATTTTTGGTGAGGTCTGGGTTGATAGATGACAGCGGACAGGAGTCCTGCTACACTACACTCCCGCTGGCCGACCTGGACTCCCAGAATTACAGGGCCCGAGGCTTTTAAGTTGCCTGATTATTTTGTACAAATAATGCATAAACCTGCTGCCAACCATTATTATCATGCCGTATTTTGTCATAAATATTTTTCCATCGTTGAAATCAAATTAGCTGATTAGTCCTTTTGTCATGAAAGAAACAAGGCCTTTCCATTATTTCCCAGATTTCATTTAACGTACATTGGACATCTTTCTATAAAAGAAATAGTAGCCTGCAGAAATGACCATCTTCCGCACTTGCTTATCTTGTTCCTTTTTAACAAAGAAAACAAATGAGGGATATTAACATAAATTGTAATTTCCCTCCTTTACTCATACATTTCACAGCTGGAACAAAACATAAGGCAATGTTTCAACAACATGGTAACTGTCATCTAAACTTGATCCGACATGTTCTGCCATCCATTTACATACATGCCTGGATTATGTGGATTTATTAAAGAGAAGTAATTACTTTGCTGATTAAGCCTCACAATGTAACCCATGCCCATTGGACTGTTGACTCATGCTGACCTACCACAATAGTTTCTCAGTGACAGCTGGCACGTGTCTTCTTCTCACAAAGCCTCTCCAGGGTAACAGACCCCCACTGGTCAACCGTAACTGCTTTCCTGATGACAGTTAACCAGCACGTGTCTCATTGTTGCAGGGTCTTTCTGGTGAACTCCTTGGCCCATGGGAGCTGTTTCTTTAAAATGAAGTCATGACCCTTGAACTTTCAGATGCTGCAACAAATTGAAAGATTAACACATTTGTTTTATAAAAATGCATTGGGCAAATCTTATTGTACTGTTTGGAAGAAAAATAAAGAAGACAGCAAGACTCCTGTGTGGTGTTTAGCCTCCAGCTGCAGTTAATTGGCATTTCTTAAAGATGGCAAAAGGTGCAGTGGACTGAAGAGAAATTTCCTTAATCAGTTTTAATTATTTTTAACAGGCAACCATTACTGAGCAGTACTTAAAATCAGGCATCTAATCAACATTATTGAGAAGCATACTCTTACATTTACCAACTGCAAAATATACTACACATTAAAGGGATTCCATCTGCTCCCATGTAGTGCTGTTTACACATACCAACATTAGAAATATTTTACCATTGTTTATGTTTACTTTATTTCTACCATATTGGCACTCTGTATTTTTTATAGTAGCGTACTTTTTTTGCACTACCCTCCATTTCCTCTGACATAAATATCAAAGCGCAATTGGGATACTTGTGCAATTTAGTGAGGTTTAGATTAAACAAGATCATGTTGATATTTCTACTAAGCATCAGTGCAGTAAAAGCTTGCTCCAAATGCTAAATTAACAGGAGGAGAATTTCTATCTCATATAAAGAATCCTAAGTTTTACAGTGTATAATATGAGAGACGTATTTGTGTATGTGTTTAATAACTGTAGTAAAGGATGCCGCACCTATAGATAGTCACTGTTTGAGATTTAAGTGTAATATTCAAACTGAATACAATACAAAATTGCTATGATCAAACAACAGAGAAGTTTTCCTCTGTGTATTATGTGTAATGAAATTGTAAACCTTTCTATAAACAACGCATTTACGATTTTGCTGCACAGAGAAAATCTTCCAGTATCCACTTTAATTTTGTAATCATAAACATCAAGGGCATATAAACTATTAAAAATACATCAGTAATGCTTACCTCTTGTAACACAATTAAACCACAATCTAAAATTTTTTGATGATTTGCGTGTTACTATTCTTTCCAAATGTTTGAATAATTCTAAAGTTAGGCTTCGATACTTTGCATGCTATTTCAATAACATTTTACTTATTTGTTTTATATTTTGGAGTGTACCTAAATAAAACACTTTGCACCCTCTGCTGGATGTTGGCTATTATTTGTTTGATTCACCTACTTATAAGAATTGAATGACAAATCAATTTTCTTTTCTTTTACATTTTCTACAAGTCATTTTGTGAAATTGGTTTGAGCATTCTTATTTATTACATATATATAGAATTAAAAAAATTAAATTTTGTACTTTGGTGAGCAAGTGCAAACTTTGACACTCTCTTAACCAATGCGAGTGGACAGTAGTATAAAATTATCTTATCATTGCCTGAATGCTGATATATCCCTTGATTATACTGTCTGTCATTCAAGACTAGAAATTATAACATAATGATAATCTTTACATGGTGAATCTGAAAATTTGCTGGCTGTTTCTTTATGATATGCAGGGCATGGAATAGATCAGAGTTATTCACATGAGGGGTCATGCTCATCAAATATTAACTAATTGTTTTCATAGGAAAGGTTTCTGTCAGCAGGGAGCTGCTAATCTCTGGATGTAAGCCTAACGTTTTCTTAGCTTGCTTACCTGTTAACATCTCCAGGTTTGTCCTTCCATTCTTGCAGCATGTAGTAAACATTTTGCCACGCAGACCTGTGCTCAGGCCACAGAAACAGATCGCAAGTTGTATTTCGACACAAATGAAGAAAAGCTAAGAAAATGATACGTGACGGACTGGCTGTCAACACTGCCATTCCCCCAATAGCAGGAGTTTTTCTGACATTCTGAACCCTCTAAGCTGTATGTCCTGCTGAGCCCAGCAGGAGCCAAACGCTGAGCACCATCTGCCAGAGCTTCACTCTTTTACTTAATTTCCCCACATCTCTCCACCTCCACCTCCATCTTCATCACAAACTGATCTGAAAGGCTACAAAGGGACAAAGAATGACTCAGAGCTGATTGTATAGCAGAGTGAATACTTTTCAGCTGTGGCTGGTCAGTTCGGTTTCACTGCTTCACGAGCTGAACCATTGTTAAGCTCTAGCTTTATAACCAACTCTGGGGTGTGAGGAGTGAAAAATAAAAGTAAATTTTTTGGTTAACCTACAAAGCCTGTATTGATAGCAGAATTATCAGTTAAAAAATCTACATAAAGGGCCAGATTTTCGGTTTTCGTGTTTTTTCGGCAAAAACGGTAGCGATACATGAAACTTACCGTTTACATTGTGCTACCGTTTTTAGGCCGAACTTTTGGATTTTTGGTAAGGGGGGCATTGCACGAGGATTTGCGGCACAAAAATGCGTGTTTCGCCAAATTAGTCTGGGGCCGGGAGCCCTGTGAGAGAGGCCTTGGCAGGGGGGAAAAAAAATGTCAAAAAACATTTACAAGACACCTATCTATCGAATCGCTGAAAAAAAATTAAAAAATAAAAACTTTAACTTACCTTTTTTGCACGTTTTCATACTTACCGCTGCTGGCAGGACTGCACACTGTCGGTATTCTGGGCGCGGTGTACGGGTCGGGAGAGAGCCGAAAGTCCGATGGTAACGCAATCTGCGGCATTGCATGTCGGCGCTCCTCTCCCCGGCGATACGTCCCATCGCCACCGCAAACAACGAGCCCAGGGTCCCGCCTGGGCTTTGCGACTGGATTTTCGCCGCGGAGGGTCAAATCACAGCAAATACCCGGTCGCAAACTTTGCGAAAATCCAGCCCTATACACTATATAACACAGTGGATCTATTTTTTTTTAACTATCTTTGAATCAGTGTAAGAAGAATAACAACAATTTGCATTTATATAGTGCCTCTAACATGGAAAAATGTCCCAATACATTTCAAAGAAGCACAATGAAACAAAACTGGATGCTGAGCCAAAGAAGGAGATATTAGGCAGGATGATCAAAAGTTTGGTTAAAAAGGTGGGTTTTAAGGAGGATCTTAAAGGAGAAGAGGGAGGCGGAAAGTTTCGGAAGAGAATTTCAGAGTCTGGAGACCGAGGAGTCTGAAGGAGCAGAGGTTGCTGAATGAGTGGTCTCAAACAGATGGTCCATAATAAATATTCGACAATTTAGCTGACACATTGACTTAATATTCTTGCCAATTTAAAGTTAAAGAATAGATATGTTCTTGGTAGCAAACAAATTCTTTTGTTCTTATTTTCCTTATTGCAATGAATTGATTTTTGTTCCTTCAGAAAAAGGATAAATGTATTAGAGCATGGAACACTACCACCTGAGCTGAATTCCAACTCCGGCACCAGAAATGGACAGTCATCAGTGTTCTAACCAGATTACCGTTCTTGCTCAGCCAGCCTCTGGGGGGAGCGAGGAGCATGGGTGGGGGGCGGCACACATTTGCATAGAGCACACTGGAGGATATCACAGGTGCATTAGTATCTGATTAAAAATATAAACATTCAGAAATACTCCAAATGATCAGCTTAATTTTTTCCAATATATTGTTTATTTTAACGAGACGGAAATATGTCCAAAGATTGCTTACGTAGAGCAGTGAAAGCAGTGAGCCATGCGATTTTCTTATTCAATCTGTATCCTGTCGTGAATGGTAGTACAGCAGGATCATATATTTCTCTTTCTTGTTAACCACCTGAGAATTACCCACTGTAACTATTACTACCAGGCGCACTATATTTTTACCCATCTTGCAATTTTGCCAATCAGGGCTCAGGGAAGGGGCCCCTCCAAATATCTTTCAGTGCATTTTCTGGACATTTTGAAGCTAGTATCTTATTTACAATTTCTTACTGTTTTTTTTAAACTGAATGTTAACTGAATTTTTTCTGAGGCAAAACCAGTGCTGCCCAAACAGAAGTTATTATGTATGTAATAACTTGATAGACTAAATACTGTAAACTCACTCAGGTGCAAACCTGGCTCAACTTTATTCGAGCCCAAAATGCCCACATTACTTGGTGGCTTGCTTTATATACCTGGCCCGCACACACTTGCGTATAGCCCAATGACCTCCGACAGTGGTGCCCCCTGGTGGCTAGTAACCCCAAGCATACATACATAACAATATCCCCCTTCAAGAGCTTAGTATCTGTCTTTTTACAAGTTAAGACGGTCCAGGGCTTTCTGCTCACGAATTGATCGTCTCAGTTCAACTCCAGTTCTGGGCGAGTGTTCTGAGTCTGTTATGACTGGGGGCTGGGTAGCCGATCTGATGGGAGTGGCAATGACCATGTCAGAGATTGAATGTCCAGATTCATTGATGACGGCGGAGTCCTCTGATGAATGAATATAGGTTGGTTGGTCACTGATCGTATCTTCCTCAACTTGTTCCAGTTCATCCGTGTGCCGCAGCTTTATCTTCTCAACATGTTTCCTGTATGTTTGCCCATTCTTGAGCATGACAATAAACACTCTGTTACCCTCCTTGGCCGTAACAGTACCGATGACCCACTTGTGACCTTGACCATAATTTAGCACATACACAGGATCGTTAACAGCGATGTCACGTGACACAGCAGCACGATCATGATACCACTGCTGATTTTGACGTCTGTTTTCAACACGATCGTTCAAGTCAGGATGGACGAGAGAGAGCTTGGTCTTGAGACCTCTCTTCCTCAATAGTTCAGCAGGGGAGAAGCCGGTAAGCGTGTGGGATCTTGTCCTGTAACTAAGCAATATGCATGACAAGAAAGTCTTCAGTGAACCCTGAGTTACACGTTTCATACTCTGCTTGATTGTTTGTACAGCAGTTCTGCTTGACCATTTGTACAGCACATTCTGCTTGACCATTAGAAGCAGGTTTGAATGGTGCTGACCTCACATGTTTAATACCATTGAGTTTCATGAACTCTTGAAACTCCAGACTTGTAAAGCAAGATCCGTTGTCGCTCACAGAGATGTCAGGCAGACCATGAGTAGCAAACATGACATGAAGGCTCTCAATGGTAGCTGTGGATGTACTGGATGACATGATTATACATTCGATCCACTTGGAATATGCATCCACTACAACAAAAAAAAAACCTTACCCAGGAAAGGACCCGCAAAGTCGATGTGGATCCTTGACCATGGTTTAGATGGCCACGACCACAGACTCAGTGGAGATTCCGCCTGTACTTTGCTTAGCTGCATGCAAGTGTTGCACTGATGCACACATGATTCCAGATCAGAGTCAATTCCAGGTCACCATACGTGAGATCTTGCGATGGCTTTCATCATGACAATACCGGGATGAATGATAATTGTGTTTCTTAGGCATAACAACACAATTACTCCACAGTAAACAATCTGACTGAATGGATAGTTCGTCTTTGCGACGGTTGTAAGGTTTGGTCTCATCACACATTTCCATAGGTATGGCAGACCAATCACCACTAAGGACACAACGTTTTACAACCGATAAAATTGGGTCCTATCTGGTCCAGGTCCTAACTTGTTGAGCAGTGACAGGGATTCCTTCATTCTCAAAAGCATCCATAACTAACAGTAGATCTGCAGGTTGTGGCATCTCCAGCAACGGTGTGGGCAAAGGCAGACGGCTCAGTGCATCGGCACAATTCTCGGTGCCAGGTCTATGGCGAATGACATAATCATAGGCAGATAATGTCAGCGCCCACCTCTGGATGCAGGATGAAGCATTGGTATTGATACCTTTGTTTTCAGAGAACAGTGAAATGAGTGGCTTGTGATCTGTCTCCATTTCAAAACAAAGACCAAACAGGTACTGATGCATCTTTTTAACCCCATACACACGGGTTAGTGCTTCTTTCTCTACAATGCTGTAGGCTCTTTCCGTCTTTGACAAACTTTTCAAAGCATATGCAACAGGTTGTAGTTTACCCGACTCATTAGCTTGTTGGAGCACGCAGCCAACTCCATATGATGAAGCATCACAGGTCAATATTAGACACTTACACGGATCATAATGTACCAGCAACTTGTTAGAGCAAAGTAGATTTGTAGCTTTCTCGAAAGCTCTATCTTGAGACACACCTCAAACCCAGTTATCATCTTTTCTGAGCAGCATGTACAGTGGCTCTAATAAAGTGCTCAATTTAGGTAAGAAATTACCGAAGTAATTGAGTAGGCCAAGGAACGAACGCAGCTCCATCACATTCGGAGGCTTGGGTGCATTTTTGATGGTTTTCGAGTCTGTAGGCCTGATGCCACCAGCAGCAATCTTCCTCCCCAGAAATTCGACTTCCGTTGCCAGGAAGATGCATTTCGAACATTTCAGCCTGAGTCCCACTTTGTCCAGATGATGTAGAACCTCTTCAAGGTTGTTCAGGTGTTCGGCAGTGTCATGACCTGTGTCCAGAATGTCATCTTGAAACACAACGGTTCTAGGGACGGACTTCAGTAGACTCTCCATGTTTCTCTGAAATATGGCTGCAGCCGAGCGAATTTCAAAAGGACACCTGTTGTAGATAAACAGTCCTTTACGAGTGTTGATGCACATAAGTTTCTTCGATGTGTTGACGAGCTCCTGTGTCATGTAGGCCAATGTCAGATCCAGTTTAGTAAATGACTTCCCACCGGCTAGCGTTGCAAACAGGTCATCAGTGTTCGGTAACGGGTATTGATCCTGTTTCGAAAATCGGTTGATCGTGACCTTGTAGTCTCCACAAATCCTGACAGTGCCATCACTCTTCAACACAGGAACAATGGGGCTGGCCCATTCGTTAAATTCGACCGGTGATATGACCCCTTCACGTTGGAGTCTGTCCAGTTCAATTTTGACCTTCTCCCTCATCATGTACGGAACAGCCCGAGCTTTATGATGGATGGGTCTTACACCCGAGTCCAGATGAATCTGCACCTTGGCTCCCATGAAATTGCCGATGCCCGGTTCAAACAGCGAGGAAAACTTGCTCAGCACTTGAGCACATGAAGTGTCATTCACCGATGACAACGCTTTGATATCATTCCAATTCCATTTGATTTTTTCAAGCCAATTCCTGCCGAACAGCATTGGACCATTTCCTGGAATGATCCGTAACGGTAGATCATGAACCACACCATACGACACATTGACTACTGCACTGTCAATCACCGGTATGAGTTCTTTGGTGTAAGTACGCAACTTGGCATTGACAGGACTCAGCTTAGGCTTCACAGAATTAATGTCCCACAGCTTGTTGAATGTCCTTTGGCTCATTATCAACTGACTTGCACCCATATCCAATTCTGTCGATACCGGCACATCATTTAGTTTCACATTAACCATTATCGGTTGGCTCTTTGTCAGGAACGAATACAGTCTATACACTTTCTCCTCGGGTATCTCGGGTTGCATATCCAGGTCCGTGCTGGACTGGTTGTCATCATCCACATGGTGAGTCGCAGCTCGCTTGCTCAGTTGTGGACACATTCGCTGAAGGTGCCCCACTTTTGAACAGCCTTTACAGATGTGCTGTTTAAAACGACACTAATGATGCAGATGATTTCCCCCACAATGCCAACAGGGTGAAATCGGATTCGTATCCATTGGGGGACTTTGAACAGCTACAGGTTTTGTATACGCAGTCGAGTAGGCCCTGCCATAAGCAGTTCTGCCATACGATGATACAATCTTGTTCACAGTACTTGCCGTGGAGCTCCGACTCTTCAATGATATCTGCCTTAAATTATCATCAGTCGTCATGCATGCCTGGACAATCGCGATGGCCTTGCTCAAATCCAGCATCTCCGTAGCCAATAACTTCCGGAGGATCACCTTGTGGTTGATTCCTATGAGGAAGAAATTTTGCAGCATGTCTCCCAACGCATCTTCGAAGTTACATGTCCCAGCAAGACCAATTGAACAAATACTTTGGTTCTGTCTTCACGAAGGAAGACACAAATAACCTTCCGGAAGTACTAGGAGACCGAGGGTCTAGTGAGAAGGAGGAACTGAAGGATATCCTTATTAGGTGGGAAATTGTGTTCGGGAAATTGATGGGATTGAAGGCCGATAAATCCCCAGGGCCTGATAGTCTGCATCCCAGAGTACTTAAGGCCCTAGAAATAGTGGATGCATTGGTGATCATTTTCCAACAGTCTATCAACTTTGGATCAGTTCCTATGGACTGGAAGGTAGCTAATGTAACACCACTTTTTAAAAAGGAAGGGAGAGAGAAAGCGGGTAATTATAGACCAGTTAGCCTGACAACAGTGGTGGGGAAATTGTTGGAATCAATTATTAAGGATGAAATCGCAGCATATTTGAAAAGCAGTGACAGGATCGGTCCAAGTCAGCATGGATTTATGAAGGGGAAATCATGCTTGACAAATCTTCTGGAATTTTTTAAGGATGTAACTAGTCGAGTGGACAAGGGAGAACCAGTGGATGTGGTGTATTTGGACTTTCAAAAGGCTTTTGACAAGGTCCCGCACAAGAGATTGGTGTGCAAAATCAATGCACATGGTATTGGGGGTAATATACTGACGTGGATACTGGTTGGCAGACAGGAAGCAGAGAGTCGGGATAAACGGGTCCTTTTCAGAATGGCAGGCAGTGACTAGTGGAGTGCCGCAGGGCTCAGTGCTGGGACCCCAGCTATTTACAATATACATCAATGATTTAGATGAAGGAATTGAGTGTAATATCTCCAAGTTTGCAGATGACACTAAACTGGGTGGCGGTGTGAGCTGTGAGGGGGACACTAAGAGGCTGCAGGGTGACTTAGACAGGTTAGGTGAGTGGGCAAATGCATGGCAGATGCAGCATAATGTGGATAAATGTGAGGTTATCCACTTTGGGGGCAAAAACGCAAAGACAGAATATTATCTGAATGGTGGCAGATTAGGAAAAGGGGAGGTGTAACGAGACCTGGGTGTCATGGTTCATCAGTCATTGAAAGTTGGCATACAGGTACAGCAAGCGGTAAAGAAGGCAAATGGTATGTTGGCCTTCATAGCTAGGGGATTTGAGTATAGTAGCAGGGAGGTCTTACTGCAGTTGTACAGGGCCTTAGTGAGGCCTCACCTGGAATATTGTGTTCAGTTTTGGTCTCCTAATCTGAGGAAGGATGTTCTTGCTATTGAGGGAGTGCAGCGAAGGTTCACCAGACTGATTCCCGGGATGGCTGGACTGACATATGAGGAGAGACTGGATCAACTGGGCCTTTATACATTGGAGTTGAGAAGGATGAGAGGGAATCTCATAGAAACATACAAGATTCTGACGGGACGGGACAGGTTAGATGCGGGTAGATTGTTCTCGATGTTGTGGAAGTCCAGAACCAGGGGACACAGTCTTAGGATAAGGGGTAGGCCATTTAGGACTGAGATGAGGAGAAACTTCTTCACTCAGAGAGTTGCTAAGCTGTGGAATTTCCTCCCGCAGAGAGTTGTTGATGCCAGTTCTTTGGATATATTCAAGAGGGAGTTAGATATGGCCCTTACGGCTAGGGGGATCAAGGGGTATGGAGAAAAAGCAGGAAAGGGATACTGAGGAAATGATCAGCAATGATCTTATCGAATGGTGGTGCAGGCTCGAAGGGCTGAATGGTCTACTCCCGCACCTATTTTCTATGTTTCTATGTTTCTATGTCTTAGGTCGGTGACGAATTCTGACACATCCTGGCCCTTAGAACGAACATGCATGTAGAATCGATAGCGTGAGATGATGATGTCTTCTTTTGGTTTGAGATGGTCACATACCAAAGCACACAATTCCTCATAGTCCTTGTCCTTTGGACGTGCAGGCAGGAGGAAATTCATTATGAGGCCATAGATTTTCGGATCGCAAACAGTGAGGAAAACCGCCTTGCGTCTAACTGTGTCAGTAGCTTCCTTCATTTTGTTGGCCACGAAGTACGATCGATAAAATCTGACAAGTCCTCTCCCTCCACGAATCTCTCCAGAATTCCAATGGTGGTCATTTTGCATGCGAAGTTTCTTGAGTTAGCTCGTCGTCAAATGTTATGTATGTAATAACTCGATAGACTGAATACTGTAAACTAACACAGGTATAAACCTGGCTCAACTTTATTCGGGCCCAAAGTGCCCACATTACATGGTGGCTTGCTTTTTCTACCTGGCCCGCACACACGTGTTTACAGCCCAATGACCTCCGACAGTGGCGCCCCCTGGTGGCTAGTAACCTCAAGCATACTTACATGACAGAAGTCATCCACCATTAAACAGGCAAAAATTGACAAACCATGTTTAGAGCCCAATAGTGATCAGTATTGCCTCCCTAAATCTTTAGACTGAGTTGCCTACACATTCGCACCCATTATAACGCTAACCCATCCCCCAGTTCAGGAGCTAATTTCATGTTTGGATACGTACCCGTTTGGTAGCCTCGTCTGTTCTGGTTCATAAAAACACGTCAAAGATTGGCCGAGTTGCACCTGCAATCTGACTCTTCCGTGTCTTTCAACTGGCTAAAAAACAAAAGGTTAGAAAAGAATAACCAGGTTGGATTAGGGAGAGAAATTATTTTTAAAAAGGAGACCAAATGAGAAATGGAGAATGAGAAAATAGGATAACAAGCAGAATTAAAGTGCTGAAACACAATTTTAATTGCAATAGTGACTACACTTCAAAAGTATTTAATTGGCTGTAAAGCGCATTGGAACATCCTGAGGCCATGAAAGGTTCTATATAAATCCAACTTCTTTCTTTTCTTTCTTTAATACTCTGGTAAATAAGAAACTCCTGTTTTGCTGCTGAAGAATTAGGGCAATTTTTGTAACACAATATGTGAACTGAAAACCAACGCTGGAACTTTTTCAGGGATTCTCCCAATCGGCTTCCGTAACTTCAGCAGAGGATCAGTGGAAACCCTGCATAGCTGCATAAACGGAGCTTCCGGCGACATTCTGCCAAAGTGGCTGATCGGGAGAACCCCCAAAGAAATTTCCAGCAAAACATTTTAGTAATTTCCTCGACCTATCTGCAGTCCAACAGATAAATGCTTGTATAGTGTCATTGTGCAAGAATGTATTCTTCGGCCCAAAGTCTCTCCAGCACAATGGAGAGATACCTGGTCCAACACGGCCATAGTGTGATAAGCTTGGTGAAGATTGCTGTAAGATTGGCTTGACACTTTTAAAGTTAAAACAAAATATTATTGCCTGACTACTTACCTGTGATGCTCCCCAGAGGTCAAGCAGTTATCGCTAATTTGGGTAATGCACCCCCACAATTTTGTACAACTGCACGGGTGACGGCGGGGAGGGAGGTGGGGTGGGGGTGGGGGAGGGCGATGGCGGAGAGAAGCAGCAAAGTTCATTTTTATTATTCATTCACAATTTGATGTACACAAGGTGGCAGGACAAGTTGAGAAAGCTGTCAAAAAAGCAAATGGGATCCTGGGCTTTATTAATATAGGTATAGAGTACAAAAGCAAAGAAGTTATGCTAAACCTTTGTAAAAACACTAGTTAGGCCTCTGCTGGATTATTGTGTTCAATTCTGGCCACCACAGTTTAAGAGGAATGTCAAGACTTTAGAAAGGGTGCAGAGCAGATTTACTAGAATGGTACGATGGTTGAATTACTTCAGTTATGTGGGGAAACTGGAGAACCTATGGGTTGTTCTCCTTAGAGCAGAGAAGGTTAAGAGATTTGATAGAGGTGTTCAAAATCATGAACAGTTCTCTTAGAGTAAATAAAGAGAAACTGTTTCAAGTGGCAGAAGTGTCAGTAACCAGAGGATCCAGATTTAAGGTGATTGGCAAAAGGACCAGAGGCAACAGGAAGGCCTACGCAGTGAGGGATCTGGTATGCACTGCCTGGAAGTGTGGTGGAAACACATTCAATAAGAACATAAGAAATAGGAGCAGGAGTAGGCCATTTGGCCCCTTGAGTCATTAAATAAGATTATGGCTGATCTGATCCTGGCCTCAACTCCACTTCCCTGCCCGCTCCCCATAACCCTTGACTCCCTTATCTTTCAAAAATCTGTCTATCTCCACCTTAAATATATTCAATGACCCAGCCTCCACAGCTCTCTAGGGTAGAGAATGCCAAAGATTTACAACCCTCTGAGAGAAAAAATTCCTCCTTATCTCAATTTTAAATGGGCAGCCCCTTATTCTGAGACTCTGCCCTCTAGTTTTAGTTTCCCCTATGAGTGGAAATATCCTCTCTGCATCCACCTTGTCGAGCCCCCTTATTATCTTATGTTTTGATAAGATCACCTTTCATTCTTCTGAACTCCGATGGGTATAGGCCCAACCTACTCAACCTATCTTCATAAGTCAACCCCCTCATCTGCGGAATCAACCTAGTGAAACTTCTCTGAACAGCCTCCAATGCAAGTATATCCTTCCTTAAATACGGAGACCAAAACTGTAAGCAGTACTCTAGGTGTGGCCTCACCAATACGCTGTACCGTTGTATCAGGACTTCGCTGCTTTTATACTCCATCTCCCTTGCAATAAAGGCCAACATTCCATTTGCCTTTCTGATTACTTGCTGTAACTGCATGCTAACTTTTTGTGTTTCATGCACAAGGGCCCCCAGATCTCTTTCTCTGCTGTATCCCTCTATCATTATATTGTTCCTAAAGTGTGAGCTAAGCTTTATTGGAACACTATAGAAAGCCAAAGACAGGGTGGTCAGAGTGGGAATGGGACTTTATAGAGTAAACTACAGTGAGATAAGGCTTACCCTTGTGGACCTGGTGAAAATGTTTGGAGAAGTGAGCCCCCAGCTTGTGTTTGGACTCCACAAAGTAAAGCAATGCATACATTGGCCCGGATTTTGCAGTAAGAATAATGGTGAGAATATCAGTCAGCAACTTCTGGCGTCCGCACATGCACAGTTAAATGTGGAAATCAGGACGTTGCCATCCGAGTTACGCTGCTCCTCCAGAAGCTTCGCTCTAACAGGATCTCACCGAGAGACACTGAATTCACATACATAGAATGGTTGAAGTTGCTGTACTTACCCACTACCCACTGAACATGCCAGAAAAAGTTAGGGCTTGTCCATTCAAGTGTCATCATCATAGGCAGTCCCTCGAAATCGAGGAAGACTTGCTTCCACTCTAAAAGTGAGTTCTCAGGTGTATGTACAGTCCAATGCGGGAATTACAGTCTCTGTAACAAGTGGGGCAGACACTGGTTGAAGGAAAGGGTGGGTGGGGAGCCTGGTTTGCCGTACACTCCTTCCGCTGTCTGCGCTTGATTTCTGCGTGCTCTCGGCGATGAGACTCGAGGTGCTCAGTGCCCTCCTGGATGCTCTACCTCCACTTTGGGCGGTCTTGGGTCAGGGATTCCCAGGTGCCGATGTTACACTTTATCAAGGAGGCTTTGAGGGTGTCCTTGAAGCGTTTCCTCTGCCCATCTGGGGCTTGCTTGCCATGTAGGAGTTCCGAGTAGAGTGGGCAAAAATTTGGCAGATGGAGTATAATGTTGGAAAGTGTGAGGCCATGCACTTTGGCAGAAAAAAAATCAAAGAGCAAGTTATTATTTAATTGGAGAAAGATTGCAAAGTGCTGCAGTACAGCGGAACCTGGGGGTACTTGTGCATGAAACACAAAAGGATAGTATGCAGGTACAGCAAGTGATCAGGAAGACCAATGGAATCTTGGCCTTTATTGCAAAGGGGATGGAGTATAAAAGCAGGGAAGTTTTGCTACAGATATACAGGATATTGGTGAGCCCACACCTGGAATACTGCGTGCAGTTTTGGTTTCCATATATATGAAAGGATATACTTGCTTTGGAGGCAGTTCAGAGAAGGTACACTAGGTTGACTCCGGAGATGAGGGGTATAGTGTATGTAGGCACCTTTAGTAATGACTCCATGAGGCAGGATATGGTGTTTAAACTCTGACGACCTGCAGTCTTTTATTAGCAGCTCCTGAGTGCTGACAACAAGCTGGGTGTTCCTTTTTATACTGGGTTACCTGCCGTGTGCAGGCAACCCCTGCGTCTCCAGCAACAGCACCCTCTAGTGTACTGTTAAGGTGTGTACAGTACAAGGGTACATTCAATGTTGCATATAGTGTTACAGACATCACACAGTAAACAGGCATGCATACACAACAAAGGGGTTGACTTATGAGGAAAGGTTGTGTAGGTTGGGCCTCTACTCATTGGAATTCAGAAGAATGAGAGGTGATCTTATTGAAACGTATAAGATTTCTTCAATCTGATTGGTTGAAGAGACACACTGTTGCTTTCTCTATTCTGCCCTGTTGGCTAAGTGACAGGAAACAGAGAGTAGTGGGTGAACAGTTGTTTTTCAGAACAGAGGAAGGTACACAATGGTGTTCCCCAGGGGTCGGTTCTAGGACCACTGCTTTTCTTGATATATATTAATGGCTTAGACTTGGGAGTACAGGGCACAACTTCAAAATTTGCAGATGACACAAAACTTGGAAGTATAGTGAACAGTGAGTAGGATAGTGATAGACTTCAAGAGGACATAGGCAGGCTGATGGAATGGGTGGACACGTGGCAGTTGAAATTTAACGCAGAAAAGTGTGAAGTGATACATTTTGGTATAAAGAACGAGGAGAGGCAATATAAACTAAAGGCTACAATTCTAAAGGGGTTGCAGGAACAGAGAGACCTCGGGGTATATGGTCACAAATCTTTGAAGGTGGCAGGGCAGGTTGAGAAAGCGGTTAAAAAAGCATACGGGATCCTGGGCTTCATAAATAGAGGCACAGAGTACAAAAGCAAGGCAGTTATGATTAACATTTATAAAACACTGTTTCTGTCTCAACTGGAATATTGTGTTCAATTCTGGGCATCGCCCTTTAGGAAGGATGTGAAAGCCTTTGAGAGAGAGTGCAGAAAAGATTTACAAGAATGGTTCCTGTTATATATGCAGACTATAGTTAGACTCTCTGTGTAGTCACTGTAGAGTTGCATAAGATGGAGACTTGTTTACCTGATGAACTATCAAGAAGGTTTACACTGTGTATATACTATGCTGGCACCACTAGAGGGTGCAACTGGTGGAGACTGGGGTTTCCTGCCCTGGTGGCAGGGGCTGTATAAAAGGGGAGCCACCTTGCAGCTGCCTCACTCTGGAGTTTGGAATAAAGGACCAAGGTCACTACAGTTTGAGTACAACACATTGCCTCGTGGAGTCATTCATAAGTACATCACAGACATATTAACTGTCAACGAGAATACCGACTTTCACGCGATTATGGCTACCTTTGGCACACTAAAAGACTTCGCAGAGGGTGATGATTGGGATGCCTTCACGAAAAGGCTTGAGTAATATTTCGTGGCAAACAACCTGTCAGGGGAAACGGACGCATCGGCAGAGAAGCGCAAGGCTATACTGCTGACTCGTTGTGGGCCCGAGGTCTACCACCTCATCAGGGACTTGCTGGCACCCATGAAATCCAAGGATAAAACATACGATGAGCTGACTGAACTAATTCACGACCAACTAAAATCAAAACAGAGCATCCTCACGGCCAGGCACAGATTCTACACCCACCGCAGACCTGAGGGCCAGGAGATTGCAAAATATGCTGCCGACCTCAGGAGACTTGCGGCACCGTGTGATTTTGGCACGCACCTTAACGAAGCATTGCGAGATATCTTCATTATGGGAATTGGCCACGAGGGCCTCCTTCACAAGCTATTATCTGCCGACACCACAGTCAACCTGCAGAAGCCCATCAGCATCAGTCAGGCATTCATGACCTCAACCTGCAGCACCAAGCAAATTATTCATCCCGTGGACTCAAACCCGGAAAGTACTGTACACAGAATGGTGCCTTTCACAGGCAAGATTGTAGAATGTGGCTCTGCCCAGGGCAGAGAGCACAGACCTCAGGGTTCCAGAACCCAGAGTTCGCCGAGGGGTGCTATTCGAGTAGCACCATGCTGGCATTGCGGAGGAAACCATAGGGCCCACCAGTGTCAGTTTGCTGAGTACATATGCAAAGCCTGTAACACGAAGGGCCACCTCCAGCATATGTGTAAAAGAAATACGACTCACCGCCTAGCAGAGGAGTCAGTAGATGACTGTGAATCCAGGGGGGACTATGATGATTTGCCCAGAGAGGCAGCTCAGCCCCAAGTAGAAGTGCATGGAGTGTATACCTGCACCACAGATTGTCCTCCAGTGAAGATGGAAGTCGAGATAAACAGCGTCCAAGTCTTTATGGAAGTGGACACGGGAGCGAGCCAGTCAGTGATGAGCCAGGATGCCTTTGAGAGGCTATGGAATGAAAAATGACCTGAACTGGTTCCAGTATAGGAAAAGTTGCACCTACACAATTCCTTGGTAGTGCGGATGTAAGTATAATCCATAATGGCGAGGTGCACAAGTTACCTCTGTGGATTGTTGCAGGTAATGGTCCAACGCTACTTGGAAGAAGGTGGATGGGGAAGATCCAGTGGATATGGGAAGATTTCTTCACTCCAGCAATCGATGTCCCCCGTGCTCAGAGGCAGAGCAAAACCTCACCTTCGCTTGGGCCAGGCATCAGAGAACAGACCAGCGCAGCACCTGAGGCACAGACCATCCATCATGACTGCGTGGCAATGATCTGACTGGAATGACCTAAAAGTACCTTCGCGGTCCAGTGGTAGGACTCCTGGGGAGGAAGATTAAATTCACAGGCATTCTTCCAACTTTTGTGGCAGAATCACGGGAGAGAAGGATCAAGGCAGTCGACCACGAGAACAGAGGCAAGATGGCGTCCCTGCTGCAGCGAGGTGCAGCGTGGTGTGGCAGGGTTCTCTTAAAGGAGACCTGCAACCAACTGAACTTAGAGACATTGTATACATGGCAATCAATGTAACGAATCGATTAAGAATGTAAAGAATAAAATGTTGCGAGATGCCGGGAATAGAGTGTCCCCAAAAGTAGCAAGTGAGCGAATTCGGGAGGGCAAAGGCGCTGATCCTGATACCCTGCCCCAGGTCTATCCCACGCTGCAGGCACCCGATGGCACCATTCGCCACGGACCTGGAAATGAAAACGGCCCCAATACACACAGTCGGCCGCCGTTGCCCACCACCCGGGTGGAGACAGTGCAGAACCCAGACCCAGTCACTATCTCGGCCATGTCCGGGAGCGAAAGGTCAGAACCAACGAGTTCCCCAAACGGGACCTGGAACAGCCAGATTCCCAACACCGTGAGAGAGCAGGCAGAAGATTCTGCAGCCCTCAAAGGCGGACAGGGAGGCCACACACATCTGTGGCTCTGCCCAACACTAGGCAACGGCAAAGGCCCGGAGTCCTGGCAAGGTGAGCAAACCAAGCCCACCCCGCTAGAAGGGGGCGCAGCACCGCTATCAGACGACTAGGACCCCATCCAGTTGCTCTGGAACTAGCGTCCTCGCCTACCTGTACTGCTACCTCAGTACTGACCATGCCTGAACCATGAATGCAATCTACCCAATCCGGGCGCACGACCGTAAAACGAATGTAAGTCACTGAACCAAGGTGTCACGATGCAAACTGTAAAAATGTTTTTTCTTCCTTTCTTTGTACTTGCACTGTGTCTGATCCTGTATGTTAATGTAACGGGCCTGCTACATGACTTCGCTGTGGGGGTGGGGGCGGGGGAAGGGCGGGGGAATGGATGCATGTAGCCATGGACACACACATGGATCACACCCAGAAACCACTGGAACCTCCACTGCATCATCGAACCATCCTAACTGGTAACCACGACCCAACCCAACAAAAGGACTTGGAGGTTAACAGTGGGAGAGCCAAGCCAAAGCACAGCCAAGGTGCAAGGACTATTGGCACTTAAGTCTGGGAGGAGCTATGCCAGAGCACATTGTGCAAAGGTAATTGGCACAAAGGACTTGGGGGAGAGTGATGTTATATATGCAGACTATAGATATACTCTCTGGGTAGTCACTGTATAGTTGTATAAGATGGAGACTTGTTTACCTGATGTACTAACAATAAGGTTTACACTGTGTATATATATGCTGGCACCACTAGAGGGTGCAACTGGTGGAGATCGGGGTTTGCTGTCCTGGTGGCAGGGGCTGTATAACAGGGGAGTCACCATGCAGCTGCCTCACTCTGGAGTTTGGAATAAAGGACCAAGGTCACTACAGTTTGAGTACAACACATTGCCTCGTGAGTCATTCATAAGTATCTCACAGACATAAAAGTTCCAGGGATGAGGGACTTCAGTTACCTGGATAGACTAGAGGAGCTAGGGTTGTTCTCCTTAGCAGAGAAGGTTGAGAAGAGATTTGATAGAGGTGTTCAAAATCATGAGCAGTTTAGACAGAGTAGATAGAGGGAAACTGTTCCTATTGGCAGTAGGGTCAAGAACCAGAGGACACAGATTTAAGGTGACTGGCAGAAGAACCAAAGGTGACAGGAGGAAAAACTTATTTATGCAGTGAGTGGTTAGGATCTGGAATGCACTGCCAGAAAGGATGGTGGTGGCAGATTCAAGTGTGGCTTTTAAAAGCGAATTAGATAAGTACCTAAAGGAAAACAAATTGCAAGGCTATGGGGAAAGGGTGGGGGAGTCCGACTAGCTGAAGTGCTCTTGCAGAGAGCCAGCACAGGCTTTGACAGGCCGAATGGCCTCCTTCCGTACTGTCACCATTCTATGATTCTATGTTCACACAGGTCCCAGATCCCCTGTAGAGAGTGCCACATTGTTTTGACTCTCTAATAATTGCAGTGCAAAAGCCCACAGAACATCTGTGGGCAAGTATAAGTGTAATGTGTTATGTTCAGAATAACTCTACAAGACTGTATACTGTAAGTTCAAACTATTGTGACCTTGGTCTCTTTAATGTAACTCCAGAGTGAGGAAGCAGCATGGTAGACTGCCTTTTATACCTGCTTGCCCGGGGTATGCAGGTGACCCTTGGGTCTCCAACATGTGCGCCCCCTGGTGGCAGGTTTTACACACTAGTGAGGTTTACATACATAACATCACTTCCCCCCAAAGTCTTATGTACAAGTTATTTACAAGTTGAGGCGATCCGGGACTCTACGTTCCCGGGTTGATCGCCTGAGTTGAAGTCCTGGCATGGGTGAGTCGGTCAGATCATTGCTGCACTGCAGCGCGGCTGGTCTGATCAGACTGTCGGGCCTGGTGGGTTCATCCTCGTGGTTGACAGCGAGGTCGATTGCTGGTTGGGTGTGTGTTGCTGGATCAATGATGGTAATGTCCTCTTCAAACTGTTCTTGGTTGTCCATGAATCGCAGTTTGGTCTGATCCAAATGCTTTCTGCACGTTTGTCCATTCAAAACTTTGACAACAAACACTCTATTCCCCTCCTTGGCTAAAACAGTGCCAGCAACCCATTTAGGACCATGACCTCAATGTCACGTGATACAGCTGTGCGATCGTGGTACATGTTATGCCGGTGATGCCGGTGTCTACATGATCAATGAGATCCGGGTGGACTAAGGAGAGCCTGGTTTTGAGTGCTCTCTTCAGGTGGAACACCAGTAAGCGAGTGGGATCGCGTCTGGTAGCAGAGCAGAACCCGAGATAACCGGGTCTACAGGGAACCGTCCATCACTTGTTTCAAACTCTGCTTGATAGTTTGGACTGCCTGTTCCGCTTGGCCATTGTATGCGGGCTTAAATGGGGCAGACCTGACATGCTTGATGCCATTGCGGGTCATGAACTCGTCGAATTCTGAGCTGGTGAAACATGGTCCATTGCCACTAACAAGGACGTCGGGCAAACCATGGGTGGCAAACATGACCTGGAGGCTTTCAATGGTGTCAGTGGACATACATGATGACATTATTATACATTCAATCCATCTAGAGTAAGCTCTACTGCTACTAGGAACATCTTTCCGAGAAAGGGGCCAGCGAAATCTACGTGGACCCTGGACCATGGTTTGGAGGGCCATGACCACAGACTCAGTGGGGCCTCCCTTGGTGCATTGCTCAACTGTGAGCAAGGGTTACATTGGTGTACGCATGGTTCCAATTCCGAGTCAATGCCAGGCCACCAAACGTGCGACCTGGTGATAGCCTTCATCATGACTATGCCTGGGTGGATACTGTGTAGGTCGTGAAAAAATATGTCCCTGCCTTTTTTTGGCAAAACCACGCGATTCCTCCATAGCAGACAATCCGAATGGATGGACATTTCACCCTTGCGTCGGTAAAATGGCTTAATTTCGTCTTGCATTTCCCTGGGAACAGCCGACCAACTCCCATTAAGAACGCAGCTTTTTACTAGTGATAGCACAGGGTCCTGGCTGGTCCAAGTTCTGATCTGACGAGCCATGACAGGTGACCCCTCGCTCTCAAAAGCATCCATTACAAGAAGCAAGTCTGCGGGTTGCGCCATTTCCACCCCAGTGGTGGGCAATGGTAGCCGACTGAGGGCATCAGTACAGTTCTCAGTGCCTGGTCTGTGGCGGATTACATAGTCATACGCAGATAACGTTGGTGCCCATCTTTGGATGCGGGACGAAGCATTGGTGTTAATACCTTTGCTTTCTGAAAACAGCGAAGTGAGCAGTTTGTGGTCGGTTTTGAGCTCGAACCGGAGTCCAAATAGGTATTGGTGCATTTTCTTAACCCCATATACGCATGCTAATGCTTCTTTCTCAACCATACTGTCGGCTCTTTCAGCCTGAGATAAACTTCTGGACGCATATGCAACCGGTTGCAGTTTGCCTGACACATTGGCTTGTTGTAACACACAACCGACCCCATTCGAAGATGCATCACAAGCTAGTACTAAACGTTTACACGGGTCATACAATACAAGTAACTTGTTGGAACATAGCAGGTTTCTGGCCTTATTAAAGGCTGACTCTTGAGATTTACCCCAAACCCAGTCATCACCCTTGCGTAGCAATAAATGCAAAGGTTCCAGCAAAGTGCTCAAACCCGGTAGAAAATTACCAAAATAGTTGAGGAGTCCCAGGAACGAACGCAGCTCCGTCACATTCTGTGGTCTGGGTGCATTCTTGATGCCCTCCATCTTGGAGTCCGTGAGTCTGATGCCGTCTGCCGCAATCTTTCTCCCCAAAAATTCGACCTCTGGCACCAGTAAAACACACTTGGAGCATTTCAACCTGAGTCCCACTCTGTCCAGTCGCTTTAGAACCTCTTCCAGGTTGTGCAAGTGTTCGTGGTGTTGCGACCAGTGATCAGGATGTCATCTAGAAACACCACGGTGCGCGGAACCGATTTCAGTAGACTCTCCATGTTCCTCTGGAAGATGGCCGCAGCCGAGCAAATCCCAAAAGAGCATTTGTGGTATATGAACAGTCCTTTGTGCATGTTGATGCACGTCAATTTTTTCGAAGGTCCATCCAGCTCCTGTGTCATGTAAGCAGAGGTTAGATCCAGCTTGGTGAATGACTTCCCCTCTGTTAGCATTGCGAACAGGTCATCTGCTTTGGGTAGTGGGTACTGGTCCTGTAACGAGACTCGGTTGATCGTTACCTTGTAGCCCCCGCAGATTCTGACCGTCCCATTGCTTTTCAACACTGGAACAATTGGACTGCCCACTCATTGAACTCGACTGGCGATATGATTCCCTCTCGTTGGAGTCTGTTCAGCTCGATCTCGACTTTCTCTCGCATCATATATGGAACCGCTCGGGCCTTGTGATGAACGGGCCGTGCGTCAGGGACTAAATGGATCTTCACTTTGGCGCCTGTGAAGTTGCCGATGCCTGGCTCAAATAACGACGGGAATTTCTTTAGCACTTAGGCGCACGAGGCATCATCCAATGAAGACAGTGCTTTGATGTCATCCCAGTTCCATCAGATCTTTCTTGGCCAGCTTCTGCCGAACAGCGTTGGGCCATCGCCTGGTACAATCCATAGTGATAAATCATGCACAGTTCCATCGTACGATATCTTCACTGCCGCACTGCCAATGACTGGTATGATCTGTTTGGTGTAAGTGCACAGCTTGGTGTGAATCGGGCTTAGTTTTGGCCTTTGTGCCTTGTTGCCCCACAGTTTCTCAAAAGCCTTCTGGCTCATAATTGACTGACACATTGGCTTGTTGTAACACACAACCGACCAATTCCATGGAAACTGGAATGTCATTTAATTTGACTTTCAACATTATCGGAGGGTTTTTGGGGGTGAAGGTGTGTACCCCGTACAATTTCTCTTCAGCCTCGGGTTGAGTTGCCTCTCTTACTCATTCAGCGTGATCCGCACCAAATCGGTCATCTTCTGCCGACTCTGCCACGTGGTGAGTTGCAGTACGTTTGCACATTCGCTGGAGGTGCCCCATTGTTCCACAGCTCTTGCACATGCAATGCTTGAATCGACATTGATGGGCCCGATGATTACCCCAGCAGCGCCAACATGGTGTTAATGGATTCGCATTCACGCCCCACGGTGGACTCTGAGTCATCCTAGGTCTGGCCTCTGCAGGCGTGTAGACCCTGCCATGTACAGTCCTGCCTGCTGAAGGCATTATTTTATGCACAGTACTTGCCGGTGAGCTTCGATGCTGCAAAGGTATCTGTTTAGTGTTATCGTTCGTGGACATGAAAGCCCGGGCTATCGTGATGGCCTTGCTCAGATCTAGGGATTCGGCAGACAGCAGTTTGCGAAGAATGATCTCGTGGCCGATTCCAAGCACGAAAAAGCCCGCAACATTGTTCCCAAAAGTCCAACAAATTTGCACGATCCCGCAAGGCGTCTTAGGTCGGCGACAAAGCTCGCTACATTCTGGCCCTCGGAGCGATGGTGCTTATAAAAGCGTTACCTGGTCATTAAGGTGCTCTCCTTCGGCTTGAGGTGTTCCCGAACCAGCGTGCACAACTCTGCATATGTCTTGTCCATTGATTTCGTCGGTGGTAGCAGATTTTTGATGAGGCCATATATCGTGGACCCACAAACGGTGAGGAGAATCGCCCTGCGCTTGATCGCGTTACTGTCCTTATCCAGCTCGTTGGCCACGAAGTACTGGTGAAGATACTCAATGAAGGCTTCCAAATCATCACCCTCAACAAATCTCATAAGAACATAAGAACATAAGAATTAGGAACAGGAGTAGACCATCTAGCCCCTCGAGCCTGCTCCGCCATTCAACAAGATCATGGCTGATCTGGCCGTGGATTCAGCTCCACTTACCCGCCCGCTCCCCGTAACCCTTAATTCCCTTATTGGTTCAAATTCTATCTATCTGTGATTTGAATACATTCAATGAGCTCGCCTCAACTGCTTCCTTGGGCAAAGAATTCCACAGATTCACAACCCTCTGGGAGAAGAAATTCCTTCTCAACTCTATTTTAAATTGGCTCCCCCGTATTTTGAGGCTGTGCCCCCTAGTTCTAGTCTCCCCGACCAGTGGAAACAACCTCTCTGCCTCTATCTTGTCTATCCCTTTCATTATTTTAAATGTTTCTATAAGATCACCCCTCATCCTTCTGAACTCCAACGTATAAAGACCCAGTCTGCTCAATCTATCATCATAAGGTAACCCCCTCATCTCCGGAATCAGCTAGTGAATCATCTCTGTACCCCCTCCAAAGCTAGTATATCCTTCCTTAAGTAAGGTGACCAAAACTGCACGCAGTACTCCAGGTGCGGCCTCACTAATACCCTATCTCTCAAGAATACCAACGGCAGCCATAACTGTGTGAAAGTTCGTGATCTGATACTCGTCGCCAATTGTTATGTTCAGAATAACTCCACAAGACTGTATACTGTAAGCTCAAACTGTTGTGACCTTGGTCTCTTAAATGCAATTCCAGAGTGAGGAAGCAGCATGGCGGACTGCTTTTATACCTGCTTGCCCGGGGTTTGCAAGTGACCCATGGGTCTCCAAAAGGTGTGCCCCCTGGTAACAAGTCTTACACACTAGTGAGGTTTACATACATAACATAATGAATGGCTTGCCTCCCATTCCCCCCCGCCATCCGTTAACTTCAGTTCATCCAAAACTCTGCTGCCTGTATTCTATCCCGCACCCAGTCCTGCTCACCCATTACCGCTCTCCTTGATGACCTGCATCGGCTCCTGGTTCCCAGTGTTTTATTCTTGTGTTTAAATCCCTTCACTGCCTTGCCTCTCCCTATCACTGCAAACTCCTCCAGTCCTACAGCCCCCTGATCTCTCCATTTCTCTGAATCTGGCCATTTGTGCATCCCCGCCTTTCTTTGCCTCACAATTGCAGCCGAGCCTTCAGCCACCTAGGCCGCACACTCTGGCATTCTCTCCTTTAACCTCCTCCACTTCTCTGTTGATTTTTAAGACTTTCCTTAAAAGCCACCTCTTTGACCAAGCTTTTGGTCATCCCTCCCAAAATCTCGGAATCTATTTTCTGATTTAGCTTCTGTGAAGCGCCGTGCGATGTTTCACTCGGTTAAAGGTGCTATATAAATGCAAGTTGTCGATGTTGCAGAACACAGATATACAATAGGCATTTTTATATTTGTGCTTATACTTTATCCAGTTTCAGGAGGGTGACATCTGTGTGCTGCTCTACGATATTTACGGTTAGATCGAGGAGCTCGTCTTGTCGGTGTGTTGGACTCCACTTTTATATGGAAACATGAAGGCAAACACATGGGACTGACTCTCAACATTCACATTGCTTAAACTGGCTTCCTTAACCCAACTGCAGAGTTATTGACCAATATTTTAGTATATTCCTGGAATCTAGGCTTGTTATCACTATGGATTGCAATGGTCGACAGAAGATCTGTGCATTTGTAGTTGGCTGCACTCAGACAGTGGAAACGTGCCTGTGTTAACAAAGCTGAAGTGCCATTTGTTAGCAGCAAGGCAAAGAAAATTGTTGCAAGCTCTCATACCTCTCGCCTCTCCTTTCCCATCCCCCACAGATGACAAAGACAATGTGGGGTGGCACCTGCTCCTAACTTGCTCATGCTGTTTCTCGCTGTCTGTTACTTCTGCTGTTGCTGATCCCCAGGAGAGTTGCAGGTTGTTATGTTTGTACAATGAAGGCTGGGAGTGTGGCAGTTGCAGAACTTGCAAATGCAGATGTTCAGTTTCTCAACAAAGCTCTCCCGAGGTTTTGAAGCGTGACCACAAGTTTCATGTCACAGTAAAGGCTTTGTGCGCTGAAACCACTCCAAGAGGCCGAATTTGGTGCAGGTTACACCCACAGCTGCTGAGGATCTGCTGGAAATGTATGTTTTCTGGGCGATTCCTCATCTGCCCACCACCCATCTGCTGTCCAGATTCCGCCCGGCGCAAGATTGGTCACGGAGGGATCCGCCGGTGTGACGTCATGCCGCCCGCCCATGCCGGATGCTGCGAATCACCCATTTTGGTGAGGGATGCTGACCTGAGATCGACCTGCTGCCTGCCAGAAGGACCGCTTGCAAAAGGAAGGTCTGAGCTGGCCGTGAGCCGGGCGGCAGTGAGAATGGCTCTGAGTGCTGCAGCGCTGCACATCGCTGCTATGGTGCAGATGCCTTGAGGGTGTGGGCTTGGGGGCTTGAACTGCGTGTCCCGAAGCCATCTCTTGCCTTGTTGCCTCAACGGTCTCAGTTGTGTGCTCCAACACAGCGATGAGCCGGTCCATCTTGTCATCATGCTGCTAGGTGAAGGTGGCCATGCTGGCAGCTGTCCCAGTCGTGGTCTGGAGCATATCGCGACCTATCTGCACGCTTGTCCGTGACAGCTGGACCATCCCCAGAATTGCAGGGAGCAGTGGTGGATCCTCAGGTGGTTGCTCGCTTCTGGTAGATTCTGGCGCCTTGGTTGCCTTCACGTCACGGCCTCTGCGCTTGGTAGAGATTACCAGTGTGGAATCCGTTCCAAACCCCAGGAACTCGGAGGCCAACGCCGAGGTTCTGCTGACATCTGGCCCACGTGGCAGGAGGCTGCTGTCATCCTGTTCCTGCTCCTGGAGCTCAAGGGGCTCAAAGACGGGCCCTTCTCCCTCCTCTCTCTCCTCTTCTTCATGGCTCAGGGTAGCGGAGGCGGGAGAGGTGGAGATGGGCGATCTGGGGGTGGGGGCGGGGGTGGAGGGGGGATCCGCTGACTTGGGCTGGGGGCCACGTCGGCGTGGGAGACATTGGGATCTGACAGCTTCTCTGAAGGCCAGAGGTCGATGGTGTGCCTTGATCCGTGCTGCCCGAGTCATCATCTATCATCTAAAAGTAGAGGACGACATTTCAGTCTGTGGGCAGGGGCTGGGGGTGGGGGGGGGGGCAAGCGTTGTGCTGGTCAAGCTGAGATGTGAGCCGTGCCATCTCACATTCTGCCAGCAAGGAGTTGCATCTCTACCTGGGCACACCAATACTGGGCAACAAAGTGTGCGGTAAACTGCGAGTACCTTAACATTGCATGACCTTTCATGCCATGAGCGTCGCTCACATTGGAGATTAGTATAACCTTACCATGCTGTAGCACCAGATCTGCATCAACCATTGTGATTGCATGGCAGCGGTCACCCACTAATGCCAACGCAAGCTCCTCCAGCCTGTTCAATTCGACCACCTCTGCTGGTCCTCCTCCTGTCCCATGCAGGCTTGCTGCTTTGGATGCGTTTTTCTTCTGCACAAAGAAACGTTGCAGCCTTTAGCCCCTTTGCTGATGCCCCCCACCCCCACCCAACACACTCCCACACACACACACACATCTGGCACTTTTGCCGTTGGACAGGAGGGGCCGAATACATTTTTACTCACTCTTGCTGCCACCACAAAATCGTTCCAACGTTTCCGGCATTGGTCCCCATCCCGCTCAAAATTGCCCATGGCGTATACAATCTCAGCGATCTCCCTCCAAATAGATCGGTATTGGGGCTTGTCACTACCATCCTGGGTGAGGTCTTTGTACCTGCGCTCCACCTCCGTTACGAGCTACTCCAATTCCTCCTCATGAAACCATAGAGCTCTGGGCCTGGTTTTGTCAGTCTTCATGACAGATTTCTGGCCACTCGTCGTTAATGATGAAATGAATGGGTGCTCAACAGTTTGTGTGTCTCAATTTCTCTGACTGCCCATTCGCCAACCTTCAACTCTGTCCTCTCCAACCTTCAACTCTGTCCTCTCCAACCTTCAACTCTGTCCCCTCCAACCTTCAACTCTGTCCCCTCCAACCTTCAACTCTGTCTTCTCCAACCTTCAACTCTGTCTTTTCCAACCTTCAACTCTGTCCTCTCCAACCTTCAACTCTGTCCCCTCCAACCTTCAACTCTATCCTCTCCAACCTTCAACTCTGTCCCCTCCAACCTTCAACTCTGTCCACTCCAACCTTCAACTCTGTCCCCTCCAACCTTCAACTCTGTCCCCTCCAACCTTCAACTCTGTCCCCTCCAAACTTCAACTCTGTCACCTCCTACCTTCAACTCTGTCCCCTCCAACCTTCAACTCTGTCCCCTCCAACCTTCAACTCTGTCCTCTCCAACCTTCAACTCTGTCTTCTCCAACCTTCAACTCTGTCCTCTCCAACCTTCAACTCTGTCCTCTCCAACCTTCAACTCTGTCCTCTGCAACCTTCAACTCTGTCTTCTCCAACCTTCAACTCTGTCCTCTCCAACCTTCAACTCTGTCCTCTCCAACCTTCAACTCTGTCCCCTCCAACCTTCAACTCTGTCTTCTCCAACCTTCAACTCTGTCCCCTCCAACCTTCAACTCTGTCCCCTCCAACCTTCAACTCTGTCTTCTCCAACCTTCAACTCTGTCTTCTCCAACCTTCAACTCTGTCCCCTCCAACCTTCAACTCTGTCCCCTCCAACCTTCAACTCTGTCCCCTCCAACCTTCAACTCTGTCCCCTCCAACCTTCAACTCTGTCTTCTCCAACCTTCAACTCTGTCCTCTCCAACCTTCAACTCTGTCCCCTCCAACCTTCAACTCTGTCCCCTCCAACCTTCAACTCTGTCCCCTCCAACCTTCAACTCTGTCCCCTCCAACCTTCAACTCTGTCTTCTCCAACCTTCAACTCTGTCCTCTCCAACCTTCAACTCTGTCCTCTCCAACCTTCAACTCTGTCCTCTCCAACCTTCAACTCTGTCCCCTCCAACCTTCAACTCTGTCTTCTCCAACCTTCAACTCTGTCCTCTCCAACCTTCAACTCTGTCCTCTCCAACCTTCAACTCTGTCCCCTCCAACCTTCAACTCTGTCCCCTCCAACCTTCAACTCTGTCCTCTCCAACCTTCAACTCTGTCTTCTCCAACCTTCAACTCTGTCCCCTCCAACCTTCAACTCTGTCCTCTCCAACCTTCAACTCTGTCCCCTCCAACCTTCAACTCTGTCCCCTCCAACCTTCAACTCTGTCCCCTCCAACCTTCAACTCCGTCCCCTCCAACCTTCAACTCTGTCTTCTCTAACCTTCAACTCTGTCCCCTCCAACCTTCAACTCTGTCTTCTCCAACCTTCAACTCTGTCCCCTCCAACCTTCAACTCTGTCCCCTCCAACCTTCAACTCTGTCCTCTCCAACCTTCAACTCTGTCCTCTCCAACCTTCAACTCTGTCTTCTCCAACCTTCAACTCTGTCCTCTGCAACCTTCAACTCTGTCCCCTCCAACCTTCAACTCTGTCCCCTCCAACCTTCAACTCTGTCTTCTCCAACCTTCAACTCTGTCCTCTCCAACCTTCAACTCTGTCCCCTCCAACCTTCAACTCTGTCCTCTCCAACCTTCAACTCTGTCCTCTCCAACCTTCAACTCTGTCCTCTCCAACCTTCAACTCTGTCCTCTCCAACCTTCAACTCTGTCCTCTCCAACCTTCAACTCTGTCCTCTCCAACCTTCAACTCTGTCCTCTCCAACCTTCAACTCTGTCCTCTCCAACCTTCAACTCTGTCCCCTCCAACCTTCAAATCTGTACCCTCCAATCTTCAACTCTGTCCCCTCCAACCTTCAACTCTGTCCTCTCCAACCTTCAACTCTGTCCCCTCCAACCTTCAACTCTGTCCCCTCCAACCTTCAACTCTGTCTTCTCCAACCTTCAACTCTGTCCCCTCCAACCTTCAACTCTGTCCCCTCCAACCTTCAACTCTGTCTTCTCCAACCTTCAACTCTGTCCCCTCCAACCTTCAACTCTGTCTTCTCCAACCTTCAACTCTGTCCCCTCCAACCTTCAACTCTGTCTTCTCCAACCTTCAACTCTGTCCTCTCCAACCTTCAACTCTGTCCTCTCCAACCTTCAACTCTGTCCCCTCCAACCTTCAACTCTGTCCCCTCCAAACTTCAACTCTGTCCTCTACAACCTTCAACTCTGTCCCCTCCAACCTTCAACTCTGTCCTCTCCAACCTTCAACTCTGTCCCCTCCAACCTTCAACTCTGTCCTCTCCAACCTTCAACTCTGTCCCCTCCAACCTTCAACTCTGTCCCCTCCAACCTTCAACTCTGTCCCCTCCAACCTTCAACTCTGTCCCCTCCAACCTTCAACTCTGTCTTCTCTAACCTTCAACTCTGTCCCCTCCAACCTTCAACTCTGTCTTCTCCAACCTTCAACTCGGTCCCCTCCAACCTTCAACTCTGTCCCCTCCAACCTTCAACTCTGTCCTCTCCAACCTTCAACTCTGTCCTCTCCAACCTTCAACTCTGTCCTCTCCAACCTTCAACTCTGTCCTCTCCAACCTTCAACTCTGTCCCCTCCAACCTTCAACTCTGTCCCCTCCAACCTTCAACTCTGTCCTCTCCAACCTTCAACTCTGTCTTCTCCAACCTTCAACTCTGTCCCCTCCAACCTTCAACTCTGTCCTCTCCAACCTTCAACTCTGTCCTCTCCAACCTTCAACTCTGTCCCCTCCAACCTTCAACTCTGTCCCCTCCAACCTTCAACTCTGTCCCCTCCAACCTTCAACTCTGTCTTCTCTAACCTTCAACTCTGTCCCCTCCAACCTTCAACGCTGTCTTCTCCAACCTTCAACTCTGTCCCCTCCAACCTTCAACTCTGTCCCCTCCAACCTTCAACTCTGTCCTCTCCAACCTTCAACTCTGTCCTCTCCAACCTTCAACTCTGTCTTCTCCAACCTTCAACTCTGTCCTCTGCAACCTTCAACTCTGTCCCCTCCAACCTTCAACTCTGTCCCCTCCAACCTTCAACTCTGTCTTCTCCAACCTTCAACTCTGTCCTCTCCAACCTTCAACTCTGTCCCCTCCAACCTTCAACTCTGTCCTCTCCAACCTTCAACTCTGTCCTCTCCAACCTTCAACTCTGTCCTCTCCAACCTTCAACTCTGTCCTCTCCAACCTTCAACTCTGTCCCCTCCAACCTTCAACTCTGTCCTCTCCAACCTTCAACTCTGTCCTCTCCAACCTTCAACTCTGTCCTCTCCAACCTTCAACTCTGTCCCCTCCAACCTTCAAATCTGTACCCTCCAATCTTCAACTCTGTCCCTTCCAACCTTCAACTCTGTCCTCTCCAACCTTCAACTCTGTCCCCTCCAACCTTCAACTCTGTCCCCTCCAACCTTCAACTCTGTCTTCTCCAACCTTCAACTCTGTCCCCTCCAACCTTCAACTCTGTCCCCTCCAACCTTCAACTCTGTCTTCTCCAACCTTCAACTCTGTCCCCTCCAACCTTCAACTCTGTCTTCTCCAACCTTCAACTCTGTCCCCTCCAACCTTCAACTCTGTCTTCTCCAACCTTCAACTCTGTCCTCTCCAACCTTCAACTCTGTCCTCTCCAACCTTCAACTCTGTCCCCTCCAACCTTCAACTCTGTCCCCTCCAAACTTCAACTCTGTCCTCTACAACCTTCAACTCTGTCCCCTCCAACCTTCAACTCTGTCCTCTCCAACCTTCAACTCTGTCCCCTCCAACCTTCAACTCTGTCCTCTCCAACCTTCAACTCTGTCCCCTCCAACCTTCAACTCTGTCCCCTCCAACCTTCAACTCTGTCCCCTCCAACCTTCAACTCTGTCTTCTCTAACCTTCAACTCTGTCCCCTCCAACCTTCAACTCTGTCTTCTCCAACCTTCAACTCTGTCCCCTCCAACCTTCAACTCTGTCCCCTCCAACCTTCAACTCTGTCCCCTCCAACCTTCAACTCTGTCCCCTCCAACCTTCAACTCTGTCCCCTCCAACCTTCAACTCTGTCTTCTCCAACCTTCAACTCTGTCCCCTCCAACCTTCAACTCTGTCCCCTCCAACCTTCAACTCTGTCTTCTCCAACCTTCAACTCTGTCCCCTCCAACCTTCAACTCTGTCCCCTCCAACCTTCAACTCTGTCTTCTCCAACCTTCAACTCTGTCCTCTCCAACCTTCAACTCTGTCCTCTCCAACCTTCAACTCTGTACCCTCCAATCTTCAACTCTGTCCCCTCCAAACTTCAACTCTGTCCCCTCCAACCTTCAACTCTGTCCCCTCCAACCTTCAACTCTGTTCCCTCCAACCTTCAACTCTGTCCCCTCCAACCTTCAACTCTGTCCTCTCCAACCTTCAACTCTGTCTTCTCCAACCTTCAACTCTGTCCTCTCCAACCTTCAACTCTGTCCCCTCCAACCTTCAACTCTGTCCCCTCCAACCTTCAACTCTGTTCCCTCCAACCTTCAACTCTGTCCTCTCCAACCTTCAACTCTGTCCTCTCCAACCTTCAACTCTGTCCCCTCCAACCTTCAACTCTGTCTTCTCCAACCTTCAACTCTGTTCCCTCCAACCTTCAACTCTGTCCTCTCCAACCTTCAACTCTGTCCCCTCCAACCTTCAACTCTGTCTTCTCCAACCTTCAACTCTATCCCCTCCAACCTTCAACTCTGTCCTCTCCAACCTTCAACTCTGTCCTCTCCAACCTTCAACTCTGTCCCCTCCAACCTTCAACTCTGTCCCCTCCAACCTTCAACTCTGTCTTCTCCAACCTTCAACTCTGTCCTCTCCAACCTTCAACTCTGTCCCCTCCAACCTTCAACTCTGTCCTCTCCAACCTTCAACTCTGTCCTCTCCAACCTTCAACTCTGTCCCCTCCAACCTTCAACTCTGTCCCCTCCAACCTTCAACTCTGTCCTCTCCAACCTTCAACTCTGTCCTCTCCAACCTTCAACTCTGT